>NC_088699.1:24605716-25237145 GCF_028017835.1 Emys orbicularis
TATCATCATCCTGACCCATGTTTTCATATTTTTTTAGAAAGTATTTACAATAGTTGTTGTTTTCATTCTGTACATTTTCCTAATAGGGGTCCATATTGCATTCAAAGGACTTTTGAGATTTTCCCCCTAACAGAATTTAATATTTTAAAGCTATTTTGGGGTATCTTGGTTTAATTCAAGTGCTAGATGCCATCCTCACTAATACACAAATTAACAACTGATGTAACCTGGACCTACAGTCTTCCTACTTATCCTTGTCACCCTTTTCCCCTCCAGAAGTGTAAAGGTCCACTCTGAAAAGCTGTAGAACCAAGATCTCAGATCTTTGAATCCTTGTGATCAGTGAACTCCAAGGTCTTGCTCTGGAAAGAATGCATCATACTTACAATTTAGGCTTGACCAACAATGGGTAAGCTAAAGTTCTCTTACTCTCTATCCGCCCTAAAGCCAAAAGTGATCAGTATGGGACAAAATAGCTTCTTTCTTTTAAATTTTAGAATGGCCCAAAGATTCAGTCACCATAAGTCTAGCTGGAGGTGTCAGATATATTTTTCAAGCACCAGTCATTGTTCTTGGTCTTTTGAAGACTTTTACAACCCTGTTTCAGCATCAGTGGAAAAATACAAAGGAGAGCATAGGCTCTTATATTTTTGAAAAAGAGACTTCTAACACATAAAATGAGAGAAACTTGATCCAGCATTCCAGGCATAATATAACCTCAGAAAAAACAAGGTATCATTTTGCACAAGTAAGTGATATGCAGGACAGGAAATATTGGACGAACAGTGTCAAACCTTGAGGACTGAAGTTGTCTTCATCACATTCTGTAAGTTTTTTGGGAACAGGGGTACTTGAGCACAGATAGGAGATACAAAATTCCACATAGCATCATTATACACAAAGTGTGAACAGAATATTAGGATATTATTAAAAAGACCCTTATTGTTATTTTAAAAAACTTAACTGTGTGTCTGTGTCAAACAGGTCCTTCTATTCAGCCAAATCTGAGATTTTTTTACTAGACCACTGAAAGGCATATGTCCAATCTATGGACTACCACTGTACCAAATTTCAAGTTTCTACTTTCTCTATGAGATGGTAGAAGTAGTAGGTTTTTTTTTTTTTTTTTTTAAAGGGAAAAAAAAAAAACTAGACAACCAACAATTTTTGTCCTTCACTTCCTTCTAAAGAAGGAAATAAAAACCAAGAACCAGTAAAACTGTTTTTGCTTAAACGCCACAGGAATATTCTCCTCCAGGTAGAGAGGAACACTTTTCAGGCTGAAATTTTCTAGGTAAGTCAGACAAAGTTGTAAGAGATTGAAAACAGGCCTTTTGGAATGGAGATGCGCAGGCAATCATAATTCTATCTGTCACTAGGCCCAACAGGCCAGATTTCAAACTATTTAGGCGCCTAAAGATGCAGATAGGTACCTAGTGGGATTTTCAAAAACACCTAAACTGGTTAGGTGCATAACCTGCTTAATCACTTTTAAAAAATCCCAGTAGGCACCTGAATACCTTTGGAAAACCTGGCCCCCACAGCTATACCACCATGTGTACATAAACATTAGCAGTAGCTGGTAGTAACTCCTATATTTAGGGTGCATAACACTATCCATTATAAAGAATCCTTGTAAACTTTTCAGGGTGGATTTGATTTAAATTAAATTGATTTAATCATGATTTAAATCACTAGTCAGGAAGACTTTATTTAATCATGGATTTCTACATAAGTATATTCTTGTTGGTTATAACCTTAATACATATTCTTCACAACTCAGAGATAGAGGTAGGTTTCATTTTTAGAAGGTACACACTATACATTTTTAAAGTGATTTATTTTGAAAACTTTTCAGATTAGTTTTACAGCTATATCAGAAAATTAATGATTGTTTGGTTATTTCATTTACCAAAGGTAACTGAAGCAGACATTTATGAAGTCATTGGGAGGTGAATTATCTCCAATGCAACAGGTTAATCAATAATATTTGGAGGATTTTCTTGCCATGCTGTATTAGGAGGAGAACATCACCAGACAGACATTTAAAATGTTTTATTTAACTAAAACAACGTTATGTATTCTGGATTTTTTTCTTCAACAGGAAACATAATATTTTAACAAAACAAGCATATGAATTGTTGAATTTAGTTAAACATTCAAGTTTTTTTTAAATCAGGTTTGTTTTTGTTAAAGTTGTTAACTAAAATAGTTAAATGAAATATTCTTTTTAAAAAAAACAAAAATTAAATCGACTGTCAGCCAGGTCAACATGAGAAACTTAAAATATTGGCTTCTGCAGCTAACTCAGTCACCTTCACCTTCATTTTCCTGTTTGTTCATAATCTGGAAAAGAAAAACAAACTTTCTTGCTTTTTCAGGTCCCAAATGATTTCTCAATTTTTTAATGAATTAGTCCAAAGGAAGAAAATATTCTTTCTACACCGGCAGAAGAAGCTACTGCTGTTAAAAGTGAGATTATCACTTCAACAGTCTCTGAATCCAAGAGCTTAAGTGACTTCCACTAGTTCACTGATGTGACTTTCTTTAAAACATCAGCAGCAAACATGTATTTCTTGAATGGTTCACCCTTGGCTCTGAAGTTTATTATGGTTGGCATTATGGAGGATGATTGCTGGATGTCCATGTCATAGCCAACTCCTCTTCTTCAGCAGTTAAGGTTTGACCCTGGTACTGAGTATTGAAAATATTCGCAAGAAAATGACCTGGAGCCAGTGCTTGTCCCATTAGTTTTTTTTATGCTTGTAATTTAACTCTGTCATTGCATATTTCTCTTTTTAAGATCTCACTCAGTTCTTTCCAAATTTCAACAGCATCAGCAATAAAACAGCTATTTCCCTGCATTTTGTTCAAGGCTATAGAAATAGGCTTTAGGGTACTCAGCATGTATTCAACATTTCTCTTAAGCCCAATGTTGAGAACTTTGGCTGTGACAGTGCCATCTATTTTTTCACGATTTTGTTCAAACTCATCAGATTAGGCCAATTCTTGATATAGTGCTCAAAACACTACTGAGTTCCACTGCATGTCTTGTGGGAGAGTTAGCTTGGTTCCTCCCACTTTTTTCAGAGCAGCTGCTGCAAAGTGGTTGTTACGGAAGTATTTTACAATTTCAACAACATTGGCCTTTATTTCTGGAACACTGAAGTCTTTGGCTAGGAGGTGCATCAAATGAGTACTGCAACTGTATGTTATTAGCTTGGGACTCTCTTCTAAATTTCTTCTCATCTTGGATACATTTGCAGCATTGTCTGTGACCAAGCTGCATACTAGACATTTGAATTTTTTTTCAGTTTGTTATAGTTTTACTGCTACTTCTTGTAAGTATTCTGTTGTGTGTGCGCATTTCCTGATGTATCAATTGTTTCTGTAAGGAAGACATTCCCTTCTTCTGTTGTCACACAAGCACATACAACAGGATCATTGTGGACATTGCTCCACCCATCAAGACTCAGGTTAACAATTTTACCCTGTAGACCTTTTGCACACTGCTCAATTTCTCTTTCATACACTTTATCCAGCAATTTGCCTGTGACATCTGCTCTGTTGAGTGAACTATATCCTGGTCTTAATGACGGAACCATGTTAATGAAGTGTGGGTTCTCAATCATACGGAAAGGAGAGTTTGTTGCATAAACAAACCGGGCAAATTTTTTCATCAATTACCTCTTTTTGTAATCTGCTGGTTCTTATCACAAACTTAACTATGGTTGTTTCTTCAGGATGGAGATTTTTTTTTTCTTCTTTTTGCTCCAGGTGATATACTGTGGCTATGTGACATACATGATGTGACAAACACTATCATTGGCAGATAACTCTGAAACTATAGAAAATGATGGTGATCTTGAAGGTGGATAGTCTTCAGAATCCTGTATGTTGAGGATGGATTCTCCTAAACAAAATAAGTCAATGCAGTTATTTAATTATTACCATACTGCTCATTTAGTATTACTCATTGCATTCACTGACACTCACTACTACTTTAAAGGTGAAATTGTAAAAGGAAGATCTGCCTATTTCAGCTATTTATTTTTTATCACAACTGCATCTAAAATGATAGTACCATAGAGTAACAACTATATTTTTTTGCTCAAACATGAGAATTCAAGAATAGTCCAGAAGGAAGACAGGCAGTCTTAAGAAAGAAGTATGAAATAAAAAAGTTTACCAACCTGAAGATCGTGCATTTTCAGACATGTTCCTTTCATCATCTTCAACGCAGCTTCCTCCTGAGAAGGAACACTTCTCATGATGTTGTTTCATTCAGGCTACCAGACCTTGCATTTGTTTGTTGCACTGTTTGCATTTTGCATGCATGCCTGTCTTACCCACAGGTAGAGGAACTTCATTACAATATTCCCAAACTGGGTCTCTTTTACAGCCTGCTGCTATTATAGGTTTTCCCCCCTCCCCCATTCGACCACAGCTGGCACAGGAAATAAAGTCCCTATTGTTCTGAATCCATTCATTCTTTATTTATTAAAAAAAACTTGAGATCACTGGCAACGGTGACTAGTAAATGGAAGCCCGGGTGTACAAAGGGTTTCATAACGGGGTGGAGTTGGGGAGGAGGGAAGGACAAGGCCACATTGCTTATTGTAGCCACACTACAAATCAAAGCTGTTTGAATGACAGCCTTCTGTTACTTGGGCCATCCCCTGGAGTTGAGTGGCAGGATGCCCGGAGCCTCCCTTCCCGCCCCCCGCACGTTCTTGGGCGTCTGAGTGAGGAGGATATGGAACTCGGTGAGGAGGGCAGGCGGTTACACAATGGCTGCAACAGGGGTCTGTAATCCAGTTGCCTTTCCTGCAGCTCCTCCAGACGCCTCATCATGTCCATTTGCTCTCCCATTAGCCTCAGCATCTCTTCCTGCGTGTTACAATCACGCTCACTGTATGCTTTCCTGGCCTCTGCCACTGAATGCCTCCATGCATTCAGCTGTGCCCTATCAGTGCGGGAGGATTGCATGAGTTCTGAAAACATGTCATCGTGAGTGCGTTTTTTTCACCTTCTAATCTGCGATAACCTCAGGGAAGGAGTTGATGCAGGGAGCATAGAAACATTTGCAGCTGCAGGGGGGAAAAAAAGGGAGAGTAGACTTTACAGAAAATACGTTTCTGAGAACAAAAGGGAGACTCTTTCACAGTGAATCAAGCAATTCACAGCAGACAGCACATGTGTTTTAGGTACAAGGTCGCATTTAGGTACAAGGCGCATTTTATATTGAGCGCCTGCTGGTATCGTGACACATCACACACAGCTGGGCAACAGAATTCAGTTTGCAAGCAGCCATGGTAAGCAAAAGGGTACGCGGGGTTAGCTTCTTCCGTGTTCATAACATATGGGAATGATTTCAAACTGCAGAACCCTCCTTTCCCATAGAAGCCAATGCCGGTTGTGTTTGCCATTTAAAGGAGGGGCTGCGGTTGCCATTTAAAAGGAGGGACTCCGGTTTTGGGGTGGATGTGCAGCACACCCCTCCCACCCAGTGTAGTTATTCTCCAGGATGATCCCTTTTAGCCAAGTGCAAACAGCCCAGCATGCCCGGGGTCTAATGTGTCGGGGATCACTAAACAGAGGGGATTACTGTTCTCTTACAAAACTTCCCCTATTTCAACCAGGTGACCATGAATGATATCACTCTCCTGAGGCTGACCCAGAAAGATAAAGACCGAATGTTACATGAATGCGACCAAAACCCAGGACCATTCGCTGCTATGCTTTGTGCTGCAATGATTCCAGACCATTTGCTACTGGCTTGGCGTGGTACCGTGGAGGACGAAATAAGGCAGCTCTCCCCAGAAACCTTCTGCAAAGACTTTCAGAGTACCTCCAGGAGAGCTTCATGGAGATGTCCCTGGAGGATTCCCACTCCATCCCCAGACACGTAAACAGACTTTTCCATTCAGCTGTACTGGCTGCGAATGCATCCCAATTGTTTAGGGCAAATCAAACATTAAACACAATTGCTTTTAACACCTATAGTGTCATTACAAATGTACACTCACCAGAGGTGCCTTCTCCGCCATCAGGGTCTGGGAACAATAGGTCCTGGGAGGGTATTGGCTACAGGGTGAGGAAAAGGTCCTGGCTGCCAGGAGAACGGATTCTCTGCTTGCCTGCTATGCATTCTCCTCCTCCTCATCCACAAAATCTTCACCCGTGTTGCCTGAGGCTGCCAAATTGCAGGTGTCCACGGAGAGTGTTGGGGTACTGGTAGGGTCCTCCCCTAGAATGGCATGCAGCTGATCATAGAATCGGCATGTCTGGGGCTCTGACCTGGAGTGACTGTTTGCCTCCTTTGTCTTTTGGTAGGCTTGCCTGAGCTCCTTAATTTTCACGCAGCACTGCTGTGCATCCCTGGTGTAGCCTCTCTCCACCATACCCTGTGTGATTTTGGCATAAATATCAGCATTTCTTCTGCTTGATCGGAGTTCTGCCTGCACAGATTCTTCTCCCCATACAGCAATCAGATCCAGTGTCTCCTGTTCACTCCATGCTGGAGCTCATTTGCGATTCTGGGACTGCATGAGCTCGCACGCTGACCAAACAGGAAATGAAATTCAGAAGTTCCCGGTGCTTTTCCTATGTATCTGGCTAGTGCATCAGAGTTGAAAGTGCTGTCCAGAGCCATCACATTGGAGCACTCTGGGATAGCTCCCAGAGGCCAGTACCATCGAACTGCACAGCTCTGCATCTCCACTACCCCAAATTCAACCCAGAAAGGTCGATTTTAGCGCTAATCCCCTCATCAGGGAGGAGTACAGCAGTCGATTTTAAGAGATCTTTAGGTCGGCGGAACGGGGTTGGTTGTGTAGACGCATTCATTACAAAAATCCACCTAACGTGGCTAAATTTGACCTAACCTCATAGTGTAGACCAGGCCTACTTCTATATTGCTACCCATGATGTGATTAGCCAGTGCCTCTTTATACTCCTCCACCACTACATTAATCAGACCACAATTTAGCCATAAATTTCTGTAAGACCATCATGGGTATCATAGGCTGGGGAAGGCGCCTCTCCACAGCCGCGGCAGCTCCGGCTGGGCTGGGCCAGGCCAGGCAAGAGGCACCTCTCCACGGCTGCAGCAGCTCCGGCTGGGCTGGGGAAGGGGCACGGCCCTTGATAGCCTGCAGCCGCGTGGCTTAGAGGGAAGTTAGGTCACATGGCTTCCTCTTGTTTCAACTTAGTGCACTCACCTGGAAATAGCTGCAGTGTGTGTAGGTTGAGGCTGTAGGACTGCCACAGCCACTAAGAGGATCTAGGTGAGCCGTAGGTGAGCAGCACTGTAACACAGCTGGAAAGAATCCAAACAGAAAAGTTATCAAATTTCTAGAACCTCTGTTCAGTGTAAAGAGTTCTACGTCCTACCCTGACAAAACATTTCAATATTGGCACTGCCAACTCACTTCCAGAAATCTAGTATTACCTCCTTAAGGGATTTAAAATATACAAGATTCACTTAATAATAATGCTTATTCTATGTATTTAGGCTATCCAGAATCTATTGCTTTGGGTCTATGTCTGATGTGTGTCTCCTGAGAAGTCAATCACATGTGGGCAATAGACTATACCTTTAGGAAAAGTTAAGATGCTTAAGAAATCAGTAATGAATAATCATTATAGCTTTTAAGCAATTAGGAGTATACAAAGTGAAGGACTGTCTTAAAACAGGCTTAGAAGTACACTTGAGGCATTTAACAGAAGGCCTGAATAGTTAGCATGAGTGGTTGACACAAAGGTCATAAGATTTAGCAATATGTATCATGTTATAAACACATAAACCACAATAACAAGAATCTGGGCTTAAAATAGCATATTATGTACTTTCTGGAAAAATAACAGGAGTACTTGTGGCACCTTAGAGACTAACAAATTTATTAGAGCATAAGCTTTCGTGGGCTACAACCCACTTCTTCGGATGCATATAGAGTGAACCCTATATGCATCCGAAGAAGTGGGTTGTAGCCCACGAAAGCTTATGCTCTAATAAATTTGTTAGTCTCTAAGGTGCCACAAGTACTCCTGTTATTTTTGCGGATACAGACTAACACGGCTGCTACTCTGAAACCTGTACTTTCTGGGTACACCTGGAAATTACATTGACATGTTGAAACCATTGTTAAATGTATTGATGCAAATTGGCCATACAAGAGGCAAGAACCCTAAAATTGGTCCCTGGAATACCAAACATGGGCAGAGGGCTGACACTTAATAAATTATGGTCCCAAACACACGTGGGTGTAAGGGAAAGGTATACTCCCAACTTAGCTGGGAAGGTTGGACCGTGGAAAGCTTAATACCAACCCCAGGGAAGATGGACTCCTTCTTCCTTTCCTCGTCGCAGACATGGGACTGAGTAAGGAGCCCCTTTCCCTTTCTTTCTCTCCCTCTCTGCTACTCTTCACAAACCTGACTGGGAGGAGAGTGCCACTCCAAAACAAGGGCACAGAATTAACTGTGGACCTTCTGGGATGGTCTGAGCCAATGAGCAGATAGGACGGGAAAGGAAACAAGCCCAGGAAGATGTAGAGAGAGAACAAAGAAAGAGCTGAGAAGCAGCAGCACTGAGCTGGGGCAGAGAGACACCAGGGCGCAGTGTCTGAATGAGGAGCTGCTTGAGAGCCAGCTGCTGCACTGGTGCTTGCAACTCTTATAGATGCACAGCCTGGAGCTGACAATTCAGCTGAGACTATACAGCAAGTCTGTATATACCAGTCTGAGCTGACCAATGTATACAAGCACCAGAGTGCACAGACAGGTTGGAGTGACCCGAGGGGGGAGGAGAAAGAGAGGGTTGCATTGGCATGGGGCAGAGAGTCTGTGTGTGTCTAGCCAAGTGTGTGTGGGGAAGGGGTGCAGGGGGGGGGGGGGTTTATGTGCTACATGCTGTATCAGGGCAAGGAAGTCTGCATAACTCCTGCTAGAAATCCATACTTCAGTCTACTCCTGGTTTTGCCTGGGTTAGATAAAAGTGTTTTTCTATTGTTACCGTGGTGCTTGATCCAGGGATTAACTCTGACCTCCCCTAAGAGGGAGGTTTGGGGTTTGTTTAGAGGTGCATGGCTGGAACCTGGGATCACTTCCCCAACCCTGGGAATCCCCCACCTGACACAGGTGTTCCAGATTAGTTTTGTGAGTATGCATAATGCGGGTCGTTCTTTTATACTTTTGATGCCTTAACTGTATTGTGATTATTAAAGCCCAGATCAGTATCTCTCTCTGAGTGCCTCACCAATTTCAAATCTCTGAAACAATTCCTTAAGTAGCCACCTAAGAGACTGAACCACGGATCAGTAGCTTGGGCATTTTGCACCCCAATTAACTAAAAGGCTATGAAAGCACGAGAAACTAGAACTCTTAAAACCCAGAAGTCTGAGTTACGTATGCTCCAAAATGGAATACCTCTATTTGTAACATTTACAAAAATGAAATTTTCTCTTTTCCTATAATTCAAATAAGGGTCTTAGACAATTTGCTTCAAACTTTCTGGACAAAACATCTGCTCTGAAGATACATGTAGAATTTTTGAGGCAATATTTTGGGGGGGGGGGGGGGGAGAGAAGAGGGAAGAAGAAAGAAGTCAAAAATAAAACTTAGAATGGAATGCATGCAGCCTTAACTATGGTACTACAAGAATGATGGAGAGATAGATGTCACTTTCCATCTGGAGGTGCACAGAGATTACACTATGAATGGCTCAATAGGAAAGAATTTGAGAAAATGCAAAAATGGTGGCACAGATTTTCAAGCAGGGTGAAATATCCTATCAGGGATTGTTAGGAGATCCTTTAAGTTTGATACTCTTCTTTCGATTCTAAGGGCTTGTCTATACTTACCGCGCTGGTTTGGCGGCAGGCAATCGAACTTCTGGGTTCGATTTATCGTGTCTTGTCTGGACACGATAAATCGAACCCAGAAGTGCTCGCCGTTGACTCCAGTAATCCTGCTCGGCGCGAGGAGTATGCGGAGTCGATGGGGGAGCCTGCCTGCCGCGTCTGGACCGCGGTAAGTTCGAACTAAGTTACGTCGACTTCAGCTACGTTATTCACGTAGCTGAAGTTGCGTACCTTAGTTCAAATTGGGGGGTTAGTGTAGACCAGGCCTAAGTCTTGTTTAATATGTATACATTAAAGTGCATTGCAGAAAAATAATTTGTTGATTTAAAATATCTTGATGAAAGGCAAATGCTAGACCCTTATCATACCTGTTGGGTAGTAGGTTTGGGAGTACTGTGCTGAAGGTGTGTAGTTGCTATATTTCTGGGAAGAAGTGGCCATTGTCTGCGGTCCTTGTTGTATGTGCATAGACGTGGCACTGGGTTGGAGAGTGTACGTGACCTCTGTTGGAAACCTCTGGAGTACAGGAAATGGAACCCCTTTGTCTGAAAATGTTGGGGAAGTCTCCACCTGCCCTGGAAGCATCCCAAGGGAGTTCTGCCATGTTCTGGGAGGGATTGGAGTCCGATCTGAACCTTTCGATGATAAAGTGCTGTGGTTGTGGGATGAAGCAGATACATAGGAGTAAGGAGATAAACTGTCTCGCCGAAAAGACCGATGAAACTGTCCTATTGTCAGTGCTCCTGCATTAAAAAGAAAATGTTTACTAGAATTACATGGTTATGAAATAAATAAAGGATCATAAAATATACCGTTCAATCCACACACAGATTGTATTTCACCATATGAAGATAAAGTAATACCTGGCTCTTAATGTTGCCAATGCAGCATTTCAATCCCTTGTTAAAAAAAATAAAATAAAATAAAAATCTTTCAGTAGCCAGTTCTCAGCCCCACAATGTGGAAAGTAGTTTTTTTGCACAGTAAGTCAGCAAACCAAATCTGAGTTACTTAGAATCTGCATTTTGGTAAGCCATATGGTATAGCAGACAAGCATGAAGTAATATGTCAGACAAGATGGAGTACAAGATTCCTAGGATGAGATTTTCAAAGCCACCTAAAAGAAGCCATTGGAAACTGGGTGTCCAAATCCTCTAGGCAGCTTTGACAATCTTACCTTAATTGCTTTATCACAAACTTTCTGATGGAAAGGACAGAGAAAAATCCAAAGAGTTAATAATAAACTCTAAACACTGGGCTTTAGATAATACAACACTCTGCTTCCATGTCTGACATCCCAGGTCTCTCGGTACCAGCCTTTTGCTCTCTGCAAGTAAGTTTTGGAAGCACAATCAGCACTGTAGAAAGGGAGAGCTGCAAATCACAACCTCTACTAACCAATCTAAGGAATTGATAGGAGGTGGTGATAGTGATACAGGGAATGGGTATTAAACATGACATGCAAAAGAGGAGATACTTATTTTAAAACAGGCAGAGCTGGCAGCAATGCGACTACAGCTATGGTTGTCCAACGCTTCCCACTACAAAACCTTGTTTTCCTTTTTTTAAAAGCTTTGCTAAATTTAACCATTTAGGTAGAAGTTTTCAATGGTGGGAGTCTGCCCCAGGCTGAATTTTTTGTAGAAAGTTTCCACAAAAACAGTTACATAAGAACAGCCATACAAGGCAGACCAAAGGTCTATCTAGCCAAGTATCCGGTCTTCTGATGATGGCCAATGCCAGGTGCCCCAGAGGGAATGAACAGAACAAGTAATCATCAAGTGATCCATCCCGTCGCCCATTCCCAGCTTCTGGCAAACAGAGGCTAGGGACACCATCCCTGTCCATCCCAGCTAATATCAATTGATGGACCTATCCGCCATGAACTTATCAGTTCTTTTTTGAACCCTGTTATAGTCTTGGCCTTCACAACATCCTCTGGCAAGGAGTTCCACAGGTTGACTGTGCGTTGTGGGGGGGGGGGGAAACCTTCCTTTTGTTTGTTTCAAACCTGCTGTCTATTAGTTTCATTTGGTGACCCCTAGTTCTTGTGTTATGAGGAGTAAATAACACTTTCTTATTTACTTTCTCCACACCAGTCATGATTTTATAAACCTCTATCATATCCCCCCTTAGTCGTCTCTTTTCCAAGCTGAAAAGTTCCAGTTTTATTAATCTCTCCTCATATAGCAGCTGTTCCATACCCCTAATCATTTTTGTTGCCCTTTTCTGAACCTTTTCCAATTCCAATATATCTTTTTTGAGATGGGGCGACCACATCTGCATGCAGTATTCAAGATGTGGGCGTACCATGGATTTATATAGAGGCAATATGATATTTTCTGTCTTATTATCTATCCCCTTTTTAATGATTCCCAACATTCTTTGTTGACTGCCGCTGCACACTGAGTGGATGTTTTCAGAGAATTATTCACAATGACTCCAAGATCTCTTTCTTGAGCGGTAACACCTAATTCAGATCCCATCATTTTATATGTATAGTTGGGATTATGTTTTCCAATGTGCATTACTTTGCAGCATTGAATTTCATCTGCCATTTTGTTGCCCAGTCCCCAGTTTTGAGAGATCCTTTTGTAGCTCTTCGCAGTCTGCCTGGGACTTAACTATTTTAAGTAGTTTTGTATCATCTACAAATTTTGTCACCTCACTGTTTACCCCTTTTTTCAGATCATTTATGAATATGTGGAATAGGACTGGGCCCAGTACAGACTCCTGTTGAACACCAATATTTACCTCTCTCCATTCTGAAAAATGACCATTTATTCCTACCTTTTGTTTCCTATCTTTTAACCAGTTACCAATCCATAAGAGGACCTTCCCTGTTATCCCATGACAGCTTACCTTACGTAAGAGCCTTTGGCGAGGGACCTTGTCAAAGGCTTTCTGAAAATCTAAACACACTATATCCATTGAATCCCCCTTCTCCACATGCTTGTTGACCCCCTCAAAGAATTCTAGTAGATTGGTGAGGCATGATTTCCCTTTACAAAAACCATGTTGACTCTTCCCTAACAAATTAGGTTCATCTAAATGTCTGACAATTTTGATCTTTACCATAGTTTAAACCAGTTTGCTGGTACTGAAGTCAGGCTTACCGGCCTCTAATTATTCGGATCACCTCTGGAGCCCTTTTTAAAAACTGGTGTCACATTAGCTATCCTTCAGTCATTTGGTACAGAAGCTGATTTAAATGATAGGTTACAAACTACAGCTAGTAGTTCTGCAGTTTCACATTTGAGTTCCTTCACAACTCTTGGGTGAATACCATCTGGTCCTGGTGACTTATTACTATCTAGTTTATCAATTTGTTCCAAAACCTCCTCTAAGTCATTTACAAAAATGAGGACAGGAGGAAATGTACTAAGAATCTTAATTCAAGCAAAGCAAGTTTTTTGTTTAGAGCTTCTAGCGTGCCCAGGCTTTAATTTAGAAACTTGAAATTTGTTCAGGTGGAGGAATACCTTGAGGTAAGACAGGTGTTTTTTGTTGCCCCTATGAATATCCACCCAGACTTGTAGAATTATAAGACTCTGAAAAAACAGCTTGGAAAAAATATTTTAGTAGTAAGGATAGAAAAGAATGGGAGGATTTTAGCGATTGTCTGTGCCCTTTTATTATTTCTTTATGATGTACACAGAAAACCCAAGTAGTATTTATCCTGCTTATTTATTACCTTTGGGGGGGGGGGGGGGGGAAATCAAGATTATCCAGCTTTGTCTTCCCTGTTTTTTCTGGAGGTGCTCTTGGAGAATCAGAGATGTGCAGTGGGAACTCTCTCTGTCCTTAGTTGAAAGGACAAGAGCACTCAACCCAGAAGTCATGGGCTTGATGCAGGAATTATGATGTGAAATTCCATGATGTATTATAGAGGAGGTCAGATTAGATGATTACAATGGTTCCTTCTATCTTAAATCTTTAACAAAGATCTTTTATGTTAAACAAAACAAAAATTAAACAAGAAGTTTGATTTAGGAGTTCCTTCCCTTCTCAAGTTTTACTTCCTGGGTATCTAAGGTGTTGTAATCCTAACAGTTTTCCAGTTGTCCATTGAGTCTTCCAGAAAACTGAACAAGTTTTCAATTTATATTGTAAACCAAACAAAACAAAAAACTTCAACCAAAAGAAGTTCAAGCCTTCTTTGCACATCAAAACCACCCATTTTTTTCACCTTTGGCGGTCATCTTTGGGGGGGTGGAAAAAGCAAGAATTGGGGAGCTCTTCAAAACTTCACTTGGACAGCGAATAACTCCCTTTAGAAGATCTGAGGAAAATAAGATTTCTGATTCCTATTTGCTGACTGATTTCAAATCATATGTATGCCATTTAACCTCCACCTAACTCATTCATTCCTCTCAAGAAAATTATTTAGCTTTTAATTCTCCTTAAGAGATTTTGCAGAATTATTACTCCAGCATCTGTGTTCCTTAACACAAAATGGCCATCACACTCCTAGCTACCATTCAGACCAACTCATGGAAGACAAGAGGTTGTACATGTGTACCTGGAACTTAGCAAGCATGACACACAATGCGTAAGAAAGAACAGAATCCAGATCCATCTGTGAAAGCTCTGCAGGGATAACAGTATAAAAACTTATGTTACTCCCTGATCCTGTAGATCCATCTACATACGAGTAACTTTATGTACATGAGAAATGATCCTGAACCCAACGTCATATGCATAAAGCTACTCATGCTTATGGATATGATAGGGATTTTAGTCTGTAGACAGGTGTTTGAATACACAGAAACACCAATTGATAAAGTACAATTGGTATTTTCAGTACAGAAACACACTGGAGAACGCTAAAACTGTTCAGATTGCCCAATTCACTATTCCCTCAAAACCACCACGGCTCTTTGCACAGGTTCTCCCAACTTCATGTAACTCACTAGCGGTCTAAACAACCATTCAGATGAGGGAGGCCAAACGTATGTTGCTACCATCAGGCCGACTGCCCCAGTGTAAATATCTTGACCCACCTGGCCCTCCCCATGTTCCCCGTTGCTGAGCTGACACTCTCCATGCACCGCCCCCAGCCTCACCGGGCTTCTCGGCCTTGCCGGGCCCCGGCGGCGACACGAGCGGGTCCCCGTGCAGCGAGGTGCTGAGCAGCCGCTGGAAGCGGTTGGGCGGGCGGCTGGTCACCTCCAGGCCGGCCGCGAGCTTGGCCTTGTTGGCACTGGTGAGTCTCTTGAGGTGGACGAGCAGGTCGGGGCGGTCGCGGCGGAAGTGCGGGCTGTGGAAGTGGTGCAGGGGCCCGGAGGAGCCGCCGCCCGCGGGCCCGGGCGCGGCCGAGGAGCCGCCCGGCGGGCCCAGCACCACCTTGCGGAAGCCGTACAGGTTGAGCTGCCGGATGAAGCTAGTGAAGTTGGTGGTCTTGAAGAGCTCGGCCGAGGCGGTCGCGCCCCCGTCGCCCCCCGGCCCCGCCCCAAGGCCCGGCCCGGCGCCCAGCAACTCGGCCTCGAAGAGCGGCTGGTCGATGAGCAGCCCCTCGCCGCGGGTGTCCCAGCGGATGGAGCGGAACCGCGGGCTGTTCACCAGGCGCCACAGCTTGGCCGGGAAGTTGTTGGGGTTGATGGGGGCGACCAGCAGAGGCTCCTCCATGGCGGGCAGGGGCCGAGGGGCGCGTCACGCCCAACCAACCGCCGCCGCGCGAGCTCAGTGGCCAACCGTGGCGGCCGCCAATCAGCGCCGGCCGCGAGGCCCAGCAGCCCTCGGCACGCGCCGGCCTCGCGCCTCGGCTGCCCCCGCCAGCCCTCAGCGCGCCACTCGCCGGGCTGTGTGCCGGGCCGCGGCAGCGCCCAGGGTGCTCTCGGAGCCCCGCCACACTCACAGGGAAAGGTATGGAGGAGCCAGAGCGACGGGGAAGCGAGAGCGGAGGTGGGGGGCAGGGCGGCTGGGGTTGAATGGGAGGCAGAGCTGACGGCCCTGACCAGGTAGTTTGAGAGCTGGGGACTGGGTGGATTGGTTGGTTGCGGGGGGGCTTGGTGGATTTGAGGTGCTGCTGGGGCATCCCCTGCTCGGGGCAGTGGGGTTTGGGTGCTGGGTTGGAGTGTGGCTGGGTGCTGTAGGAACTAAGGGCACCCCAGCTTTCAGTCCCCCACAACTTTGGGGCCAAAATTGCTGTAGTATCAGCACCCTGCTTCTTGCCAGGGCACAACCTGAGTTGCACGTAGCAGTTGACATAAAAGGCAATAAGAAAAGGTTCTAAAATAGGTTAGGAGCAAGAGAAGGCTGAAGGAAGGTGTAGGCCCACTACCTAGTGGGCAAAGAGCTAACAGAACAACACCAAGATGGGTAAACCTTTTAATGCTGATTTTACTTCTGATTTGCTAAAAGAGTTAATTGCGATGAGACGCTTAACATAATTATTAACAACAAGGGGGAGAGAATAGGTTAAAGAATATTTAGATAGTTAGATGCATTGTACTCAACCAGCCCGCACAAAATTCGTCCTGAGATATTTAAGGAGCAGCTGCATCAGTCTTGGAGGTATTAGTGATTATCTTCAAGACATCATAGAGGATGGGGGAAGTCCCAGGAGAAGGACAAACATAGTACCTGCCTTTAAAAAGGGGAACAAAGAGGACCCAGAGAATTATAAACCAGTCAGCCTAACTTTGAGACCTTGAAAAGTACTGGAACAAATTATTAAGGAAAAATAAAATTGTAAGTACTTAGCAAATAATAGTGATAAACAGTAGCTAACATGAATTTGTCAAGAACAAATCATGCCAATTCAAAAATTTCTTTTTTTTACAGGGTTACTGGCCTAGTGCAGTGGTTTTCCAACTCTTTTTCTGGGGAAGAAAATTGTTGATGCCCACAGCCCAGTATAGCTGGGATGGGGAGTTTCGGGTGTGGGAGGGGCTCAGGGTTGGGATGAGGGCTGTGGGGTGGGGCTGGGAATGAGGGGCTCAGGGTGTGGGAGAGGGCTCTGGGCTGGTGCAGGGGGATGGGGTGTGGGAGGGGGTCAGGACACTGTTCTGGGGGTGCAGGCGCTGGGCTGGGGCTGAGGATGAGGGGTTTGGGGTGCAGGAGGGGCTCTGGGTTTGGAGGGCTCAGGGCTGGGGCAGGGGGTTGGGGTGTGGCAGGAGGTTAGGGTTCTGGGCTGGGGGTGCAGGCTCTGGGGTGGGGCCGGGGATGAGGGGTTTTGGGGGGAGGGTTTGGCTGGAGCAGAGGGTTGGGATGCAGGAAGGGGTCAGGGCTCTGGGCTGGGGGTACAGGCTATGGGGTGGGGCCATGGAGTGGGACTGGGGATGAGGGGTTTGGGGTGCAGGAAGTTATTTTGGGGGGCTCAGGGCTGGGGCAGGGGGTTGGGGTGTGTGAGGGGGGCAGGGCTCTGGCTGGAGGTGCAGGTTCTGGGGTTGGGATGAGGATAAGGGATTTGGGGTATATGAAGGGGTTCCAGGTTTGGGGTGGGCTCAGGGCTCTGGCTGGGGGTGCATGCTCTGGGGTGAGGCTGGGGATAAGGGGTTTGGGGTACAGGAAGGAGTTCCAGGTTGGGGGGGGCTCAGGACTGGGGCAGGGGATTGGGGCATTAACTTACCTCTGGTGGCTCCCGGTCAGTGGTGCAGCTGGGGTGCAGAGGCAGGCTTCCTGCCTGTCCTGGCACTGCGGACTGCGCTGTGCCCTGGAAGTGGCCAGCAGCAGGTCCAGCTCCTAGGCAGAGGCATGCGACTCTAGCCCGCAGGCACACACACCCGCCTCCCCCAGTTCCCATTGGCCAATGGAAGTGCTGAGCCGGTGCTCGGGGCGGGGGGCAGCGCACGGAGTCCCGTGGCCCCCCTGCCTAGAAGACGGACCCACTACTGGCCGCTTCTGGGGTGCAGCGCAGTGTCGAAACAGGAAGGCACTAGCCTGCCTTAGCTGGGCAGCACCGCCGACGGGACTTCTAACATCCCGGTCGGCGGTGCTGACCAGAGCAACCCAGTGCCTGACATGCCACCGCGACACAAAGTTTGAAAAACACTGGCCTAGTGGATGGAAGGGAGCAGTAGACATAGTATATCTTGATTTTAGTAAAGCTTTTGACACAGTCCCACACAACATTCTGTTAAGCAAACTCGAGTAATGTGGACTAGATAAAAATATTGTTAAGTGGGGGCACTACTGGTTGAAAAACCATACTCAAAGAGTAGTTATCAATTGTTTGCTGTCAAACTGGGAGGATGTATCTAGTAGGGGTTGTTCTGGCTCCACTACAATTTAATATTTTCATTAATGATTTGGATAATGGTGTGGACAGTATGCTTATAAAATACGTGGATGACACGAAACGGAGGGGTTGCACGCAGTTTGGAGGACATCACTGATAAAGTTTGCAGATGACAACAACTGGGGGAATTCTTTGCCAAAAAATTAAATTCTGTCTGCAATATTTTATTTTTTTGCAAAATAACACAATATAATTGCTAGTTTCAAGTTATTTTGGTAATTTATTTCAAAATACTGTCAGCAAATATGTCTGTATCAATACAGACAAGAAAAAAGATCCCCCCGGGAGTAGAGAGTTAAAGAAATCGCTATGACCACCCAGTTCCTGTTTCTCTGTTATGCTGTTGTTAGGCGCCTCCGTCTCGGTGTGTCACACATGCCAGCTGGGCACATCTTGAGGGAAAAATCTGCACCTCTGGTCTCTTAGTTGATTCTCGTTTTTTTGCCCTGCCCCATAGGGTTACTATACAGAGGTTCCTAATAGGGGACACCGCTGGCGAGAGGGAGCTGGAGGGGAGGGATGCAATTGAAGGGGTGCTGGTGGGGCGTGTGTGTACTTGGAGAGGGTATTTGGAGGGTACTGGAGGGGGCTGTTTGGAGCCGCCCAGCCCAGACACCCCCACCCCCTTGCCTGCAGACCCCAGCCGTGGGGCATCCCCTGGCCCAGACACCCGCCACCCCTGCTCTCCCAGAGCCCAGCCACGGTGTCAGAGACCTCCACCCCTCAGAGCCCAGCCACGGTGCCAGACACCCCCATCCACCCCCGCCTGCCCTCCCTCCCAGGGATCCAGAGGGAGAAACAGCCTGATGCTGGTCAGAGTGGGCTTGTATGGAGTTTCCTGCATGCCACCTCCTTACTTCAGGATGTGCTGAGAACTGCAGCTGCCGGGAACCCTCCAGCTCTCCCTTCCCTTCCCCCTGGCAGTGTCCTCTATTTGTGAGCTGGGGAGGCAGGCACTGCTGGGTCCAGCGGCCCCTACTGGCGGCCAGCAGCTCTATAGCACCAATTCTCCAGGGAAAAATGTTCTGCAATGGAATTAATGTTCTGCACAAATTCTGCATTGCGTACTGTCACAGAATTCCCCCTGGAGTAAGAGGACAGAAAAAATGGGGGAGTCGTAAATAATGAAGAGGACAGGACAGAGGTCTGAATCACTTGGTAAATGGTGCACAAGCTGCTAAACAATATAGACTCATAGACTCATAGACTTTAAGGTCAGAAGGGACCATTATGATCATCTAGTCTGACCTCCCGCATGATGCAGGCCACAAAATCTGACCCACCCACTCCTCGAATAATTCTCTCCCATGACTCAGCTGTTGAAGTCCCCAAATCATGATTTAAAGACTTTAAGTCGCAGAGAATCCTCCAGCAAGCGACCCCTGCCCCATGCTGCGGAGGAAGGCGAAAAACCTCCAGGGCCTCTGCCAATCTACCCTGGAGGAAAATTCCTTCCCGACCCCAAATATGGCGATCAGCAGAACCCCGAGCATGCGGGCAAGATTCTCCAGCCAGACCCACATTGACCATTGATACTAATTACCAGCGATGGCACGTTATTGACTTATTGACTAAAATCACATTATCCCATCAAACCATCCCCTCCATAAACTTATCAAGCTTAATCTTAAAGCCAGAGAGGTCTTTCGCCCCCACCGTTTCCCTCGGAAGGCTATTCCAGAACTTCACCCCTCTGACGGTTAGAAACCGTCGTCTAATTTCAAGCCTAAACTTCCCGACGGCCAGTTTATATCCATTTGTTCTCGTGTCCACATTAGTACTAAGCTGAAATAATTCCTCTCCCTCCCTGGTATTTATCCCTCTGATATATTTAAAGAGAGCAATCATATCCCCCCTCAGCCTCCTTTTGGTTAGGGTAAACAAACCGAGCTCCTCGAGTCTCCTTTCATACGGCAGGTTTTCCATTCCTCGGATCATCCTAGTAGCCCTTCTCTGTACCCGTTCCAGTTTGAATTCATCCTTCTTAAACATGGGAGACCAGAACTGCACACAGTACTCCAAATGAGGTCTCACCAGCGCCTTGTATAATGGAAGCAGCACCTCCTTATCCTTACTAGAAATACCTCGCCTAATGCATCCCAAGACCGCATTAGCTTTTTTCACGGCCACGTCGCATTGCCGACTCATAGTCATCTTGCGATCAACCAGGACGCCGAGGTCCTTCTCCTCCTCCGTTACTTCCAACCGATGCGTCCCCAGCTTATAACTAAAATTCTTGTTAGTCATCCCTAAATGCATCACCTTACACTTCTCACTATTAAATTTCATCCTATTACTATTACTCCAGTTTACCAGGTCATCCAAGTCTCCCTGCAGGATATCCCGATCCTTCTCCGAATTGGCAATACCTCCCAACTTTGTGTCATCCGCAAACTTTATCAGCCCACTTCTACATTCGGTTCCGAGGTCAGTAATAAATAGATTAAATAAAATCGGACCCAAAACCGAACCTTGAGGAACTCTACTGGTCACCTCCCTCCAACCTGACAGTTCACCTTTCAGTACGACCCGCTGCAGTCTCCCCTTTAACCAGTTCTTGATGCATTAATATGCATTTTAATATGGCTAAATGTAAATGTATACTATGACAGTGCACCCCATATTTTTCATAGTTGTATGATTATGATATTATGACATAATTATACATTTTATACAAGATGGGTCATGTAAGGTGTCATTGGAAAAGTTATGATTTGCTGAATATGCTCATTTGTATGCATGTATCATTTTTGTATCTGAAGTTATGAATATTGACTGTGTATCTGTATTTCACATGTATGTCAAGTATCAGAGGGATAGCTGTGTTAGTTTGTATCCACAAAAACAACAAGGAGTCCGGTGGCACCTTAAAGACTAACAGATTTATTTGGGCGTAAGCTTTCGTGGGTAAAAAAACCCACTTCTTCAGATGCATGGAGTGAAAATTACAGATGCAGGCATAAATATACTGACACATGAAGAGAAGGGAGTTACCTTACAAGTGGAGAACCAGTGTTGACAGGGCCAATTAAATCAGGGTGAATGTGGGCCACTCCCAATAATTGATGAGGAGGTGTCAATACCAAGAGAGGGAAAATTGCTTTTGTAGTGAGCCAATCCCTCCCAGTCCCTATTCAAGCCCTCTCTACGTAAAAGAATAAATGGACACAAATCAGACATCAGGAATGGTAACATACAAAAGCCAGTAGGAGAACACTTCAGTCTCCCTGGACATTCTATAACAGATTTAAAAGTAGCCATACTTCAACAACAAAAAACTTCAAAAACAGACTTCAAAGAGAAACTGCAGAGCTACAATTCATTTGCAGATTTAACACCATTAGTTTGGGCTCAACTAAGGGGTACTGGCAAGTACCGCTAAATGACCCGGCTGACCTTTCCTTGGCGGGGTCATGTAGCGGAACTTGCCAGTACCCCTTAGTTAAGTCTAAGGTGGAGATGAATTGGGCACGTCCCAGTTTCTCCAATAGCTCATCTGTGTGTGGCATTGGATAGTTTTTCTGGGCTAGTTATGGCATTTAGTTTACGGTAGTCCACCCAAAAGCAGATTTCCCCATCTGGTTTGGGAACCAGAACCTCTGGAGAGGCACTCTCAGAGGGGCGGATTATACCCATCTGTAACATGTCCTTGATCTCCCTTTTTATCGCTGTTTTGGCTTGAGGAGCCATCCAGTAGGGTTGGGCTCTAATTGGGTGAGCATCACTTGTGTCAATGGAGTGGTACGCCCGTTCTGTCCATCCTGGGGTGGCTGAAAACATTGGCGCGAAGCTGGTACACAACTCCTGGATTTGCTGTCACTGCTTACGCCCAGGGATCATGGAAAGGCTCACCTCTTCCACACCACCGTTGCTTTTTGCGTCATAGTAGACTCCTTCAGGCCACTCACCATCGTCTCTCTCCTGGGCTGTAAACTGGGGAACCTTGATTTCTCAGGAATAAAAGGGCTTTAGAGAATTACCATGGTATACTTTAGGTTTAGGGTAGGGTCTGGGAATGCTATGAGGTAACTAACAGCTCCCAGGTGCTCTCGGATCATAAATGGCCCCTCCCACGACGCTTCCATCTTATTGGCCTGGAGCGCTTTCAGGACCATGACTTGGTCACCTACTCTGAAGGAACGCTCTCTGGCATGTTTATCATACCAGGCCTTTTGCTCTTGTTGAGCATCCTGTAGGTTTTCTTGAGCAAGTCTTTGAGGGTGTTTTGCAGGTCGGCTACAAAGTCCAAAATGTTAGTTCCTGGAGAAGATGTAACCCCCTCCTGTTGCTGCTTCACCAACTGTAATGGCCCCTTAACTTTGTGGCCATAAACAAGTTCAAAGGGTGAAAATCCCAAACTGGGATGTGGTACAGCCCTGTAGGCAAAAAGCAACTGCTGCAACACTAGGTCCCAATCATTGGAGTGCTCATTCACGAATGTATGTATCGTGGCCCCCAAAGTCCCATTAAACTTCTCCACTAGGCCATTTGTTTGATGGTGGTAAGGGGTGGCAACCAAGTGGTTCAACCCATGAGCTTCCCAAAGACGTTGCATGGTCCCTGCCAGGAAGTTAGTTCCCGAATCCATAAGGATGTCGGAGGGCCAACCTACCCTGGCAGAAATGTCCTCCAATGCCTGGCTCATGCTTTTAGCCCTGGTGTTGCTTAGAGCTACTGCTTCCGGCCATTGGGTGGCAAAATCCATGAAAGTCAGTATGTACAGCTTTCCTCCTGGTGTCTTCTTAGGGACAGGACCCAGAATATCCACAGCTACACGCTGAAATGGAACCTCAGTGATGGGGAGTGGCTGGAGAGGGGCCTTGACCTGATCTTGGGGCTTTCCACTCTCTGGCACACCTCACAAAACCGGACATAGGTAGAAACATCCTTGCCCATCCCCTCCCAGTGGAATGACTTCCCCAAACGGTCCTTGATCCTGTTCACCCCAGCATGGCCTCTAGGGTGATTGTGGGCTAAGCTCAAGAGCTTTTCCCTATACTTAGTTGGAACTACCAACTGTCTCTGAGGATGCCAGTCCTCCTTGTGGCCACCAGAAAGGGTCGTCTTGTATAAGAGTCCTCCTTCTATAACAAACCTGGACCTATTAGAAGAGTTGAGAGGTGGTGGGTCTCTCCATGCCACCGTCCAAGCTCCCTTGATTCTCTCATCTGCTTTCTGCTCTGCCTGGAACTGTTCCCTTGATGCTGGAGATGACAGTTCCTCGTTGGGTTGTGGACTTGGGCTTGGTCCCACTGGAAGCGATGTAGGTGATGGAGTTCTTTCCGTTGACTGTGAACCACTCTCCACTGTTGCACTAGGTGGTATTTCAGGCTCTGGTTGAGGTGCAGGCTCTGTGGCACCCTTTAGTACTGGCTCCCCTGACTCTGGTAGGGTTGCAAGCACAGGCTTTGGTGCTGACCGCTCCACCAGTTTCGATTCTTGGGCTGGTTCTGGCTGGGTTTCAGGAACTGGATTTACAACTGCTGCCATAGACTCTGGTCTGGTTTCAACACCTCTGGCTGGGTTTCCGGAACTGTGGTATCAGGGGACACAGACTGGGTCCTTGTAGGAGGCTCAGGAATGGAGTTAGGTATGGAGTCCTGTTTAGCCTGGCTGTGGGTGACCATCCCCACCCTTTTTGTTAGCCTCACAAGATTGGCGAAGTCTTCTCCCAGCAGCATGGGAATAGGATAATCGTCCTGGACTGCAAAAGTCCATAGTCCTGACCAGCCCTTGTACTGGACAGGCAACTTGGCTGTAGGCAAGTTAAAAGAGTTGGCCTTAAAGGGTTGCACCGTCACTTGAGCCTCTGGGTCGATGAATTTGGGGTCCACCAGGGATTGGTGGATAGCTGACACCTGTGCGCCAGTGTCTCTCCACGCAGTAAGCTTCCTCCCGCCCACACTTACAGTTTCCCTTCTCTCTGGGGGTATTTGCGAGACATCTGGGCCTGAGGGCTCTTGGTGGGACTCCGGGGTGATGAGTTGTAGTCGGTTAGTGCTCTTGGGGCAGTTGGCCTTCACATGCCCCAGCTCATTACATTTGAAGCATCGCCCAGCTGATTGTCGGCTGGGGCGAGGCTGGTGGTTGGAGAGTGGAATGGTGGGACAAGAGGGCATCTGTGGTCTCCCTGGCTGTGTGGAGGGCTCCTCCTTGTGAGGTGGGGCTTTGGGCTGACCCCAATGGTGGGGTGTCGTCTCGGATTGCCCCTTCTGGTATCCGCTCCAACTGCTACTAGCTTTCTTCTTCTCCGCCACCTGCACCCATTTGGTTCCAATCTCCCCCACCTCGATTACAGTTTTGGGCTTCCCATCTAGGATGTACCTTTCTATTTCCTCAGGAACACCCTCTAAGAACTGCTCCATTTGCATTAGGAGAGACAGAACTTCCAGAGATGTAACACTTGCTCCTGATATCCAGGCATCCCAGTTTTTTACAATGTGTAGGCATGTCGGGAAAATGCCACGTCTGGTTTCCACCTTAGGCTCTGAACCGCTGACGGGCATGTTCGGGCGTTAGCCCCATTCGAATTCTGGCCTTTTGTTTAAAAAGTTCGTACTTGTTTATGTGTTCTTTAGGCATTTCAGCTGCCACCTCTGCTAAGGGTCCACTGAGCTGCGGCCTCAGCTCCACCATATACTGGTCTATAGGGGTGTTGTACCCAAGGCAGGCCCTTTTGAAATTTTCTAAGAAGGCCTCTATCATCGCCTACCTTGTATGTGGGGAATTTCTTGGAATGGGGAGCGGTACCTGGAGGAAGACTGTTAGGGCTACCTGGCTGACCCAGCTTAGCCCTTTCCAGCTCTAAGCGCTTCAGCTCTGGCTCCACTTCTAAGTGCTTCTCCTCCATTTCCGCCTCCAAGTGCTTTGCCTCTCTTGTCTCCTCCGCTTCCAAGTGCTTCATCTGTAGGAAGAAATTCCTGTCTTCCGCCATTAGAACTCCGTCTGGGTTAAGGGCATCATCCCTCCATCTTGGCACCTGGATCTCGGGTTGGGGAGGGCTGACCATTCCCTCTGAGGAAATCTCCGGTCCCCAATCCCCTCCCTGCATTTCTGTCATGGAGCTGGATGTCTGGGCTTGACCTGGGTCTGTCTTCTCCGTGGCGTGCTGGTTTGGGAAGATTGGGAAGACTCTAGGGTTTCGGTGCCCAACCGAAACCTCATGCACAGGGCTGCCCTACTGTAGCCTAACTATTTTGTTGCCACGAAGCTAGAAAAGAAAAAACAAAATAAACTGCTTGTTGGACTCCCTGGCTTTGCAGGCTAATCCTTTGGCGTGCCTGTTCCCCCTCAGGCAGCAAAGAAAAGAAAAGAAAGGAAAAAAACCCTCCCTGGCTTTCAAGTAGCCGAAAGGAAAAATGTGTCCTTTTAAAATCCTGAGGTCTGTGCTTTTGGTTCAAAATGATCCCACCGCTCTGTCACCATGTCAAGGCTGATTCCCCACTCTGGCACTAAGAGTGCAGAAGGTGGGGACCCGCAAGGATTCTAAAAATTAATACTTGCCGCTCCAGGCCACTCCCAAGGTTACAGCTTTTCTCTGACCTTGGCTTGGTAAACGCTGCCACCACCCAAGTGCAGAACCCCTTTGAGAGCCCAGGAAGGCGCACTTGGGAATTCCTTCCTGGGGGGTACCCTCAAGCCCTTCAAACCTCCCCCCTCCCCAGGGGGGAAAGGGAGGGGGAAGGAAATCAGCTGTTGCCACCAGCTAATTAAACAACGTGTGCACAAATCTTTTAAGACACAAAAATCCAATTCTGTTCTTAAAAGTAAATTTTATTAATAGAAAGAAAATACATCTGGAAAGTCAGGCTATTGCTAGATTTTAAAAGAGCAACTACAAGTATTAAGCACCAAAAATAGCTTTCTCAAGGTCCAGCTTAAAGGTTACAAGCAAAACAAAGGCACCTAGGGTTAGCACAGAGGAATCCACAAGCCATAATGAAATAGAAGGGATAAACCTAATTGTGTCTTCCTAGATATTTCCTGATCTACTTACATATCTGGGGTTTTTAATGAGTAGTTTCTGATTTTTTTCAGACCTGGCCCAAGTTTCTTACAGCATAGCTGTTGCCTGTCTGCCTCTTCCCAGGAGAACAACCACAGACAAAGGGGAGTCTTTTTTCACTTTTAAGAAGTTCTAGCCTTCCCATTGGCTCTTTTGGCCAGGTGCCCACTCACTTCCTTTTACCTATGCCTAGCAGTGAGACTTTTTAACCCTTTACAGATAGAGCAATTAGACAACAGCTACTAAGAGGGATTTTATAGCGACTGGCTGTCCATAAAAAGGAGCAACACCCCACCCCCCCATCATTTATCACAAACGTGAAGAAAGACCAGTAACTGAACACATGCTATGGTTCAGGGCGGAGTTGAAAAACACAATGAACAGATTTAAAATGTTTATTAAAGCTAATGTTAAGAAAATTATATAATACATAGGTTGGGAAAAGAGTGTCTGTACATCTGGGTATAGTGCTTAGAAATCAGGGGTGGCCAACCTGTGGCTCTTCAGAAGTTAATATTCAGCTCCTTGTATAGGAACTGACTCCAGGGCTGGAGCTACAGGCGCCTACTTTCCAATGTGCTGGGGGGTGCTCACTGCTCAACCCCTGGCTCTACCCCCACTCCACCCCTTCCCGCCCCCTTCCCGAGCCTGCCATGCTCTTGCTCCTTCCCCCTCCCTCCCAGAGCCTCCTGCACGCCACGAAACAGCTGATCGGGAGGGAGCGGGAGGCGCTGATTGGTGGGGCTGCCGGTGGGTGGGAGGCGCTGGGAGCGGGGGAGCTGATGTGGGGCTGCTGATGTATTACTGTGGCTCTTTGGCAATGTACATTGGTAAATACTGGCTCCTTCTCAGGCTCAGGTTGCCCCCCCCCCCCCACTGGCTTAGATTATCCACAAATACAAAGTTTGTTTTAAAGTCATATGATACATAGAGTACATAATCAGCAATAATCCAAATTGAGGTGAATAGATTTAACAATACAGTTTAGATATTAGAATCCAAATACTCTGGTACATCACTCATCGAAAGTTGTACAGAGATTTGGTTGTGGAAAGCAAAATATATCAATGAGTGGAGATTGTCCCTCAGTAATTGAGAATTAGGTTGGTTGTCCATTTAGAAAATACAATCCATGAGGAAAATATTTGTTACTTTCCTGGCTGCGCTTCTGATCAGCACTCCAGCTCATCCCTCCTGTTATTGCCGATGTCCAGTGATTTGTTCTATGTAGATGTCCCTCAACCATCTAATGGCATCCGACACCATGAGTTGCTGCATCAGTCGAGCGTAGCATTGACCGATTCCGCATTCTCTCAGCACTCGCTCGTTACTGGGGGTCCCATGCACTTAAGGCTCTGACGTATTAAACAAACCAGACTGTCTAAACCAAAGGCGTGTTATGATAAAGATACTTGGAAACACCTACCTGTGATTAAAAAAAAAAATTGGTGTCATTGTTACATCTCATGATACAGAGTTTGTTGCTCATGTGGAAGTAGAGTGCACTCTCTCCCTCCATGCAATTGCTAGAGATAATAAAGTATCTGACTTTGCTGCACCCAAAAAGAGAGTGAGAACTGTGTTTTTCTCTGACACTCATGGTAAACCTTATGACAAAGAATTGGATACTGATGGTAAATCCTATAAAAAGGTGTAACATGCATGATTTTTGGAAGAAGCTTTTGGACATGCTAGGAGTGGTATCAAGGAAGTCCTATAAGGAAACTGCTTCTCAGATAATACCTATAAACTGGTTTAGAGCTTGGCACAGCAGGGAAACCATAACAAACCTAGTCTGCTGAGGGGGAAACTGAGGCACACCACCTCCTGGCATTGGTGGCTAAATGCCAAGACACCTACACTCTAAAAGATATTGATATCTGCATTATGTTAATAATGCTACACAAAAGAATGTTTTCAGGCAACCTGGAAAAAGAAACACAGGACTTTGCAGGAACACCTGTGAGTGACACTACAATGTTTGGTAACACTTGAGAGTTGTATAATTGTTTGCTATTACTTATAATCACTTAAAATCTATTTTTTTGTAGTTTATAAACTTTTATGTTTTAATCTAAGCCAGTAAATTTGGAGTGAAGTGCTTGGGAATCGTAGCTCAAGGGGCAGGGGCTGTTGCATTTCCTCTCTACATTGAGGGAGGGACGAACTCTGAGTTTATGCTGTACAGTTCCCTGTGTAGTGCAAGATGGCATAATTTTGGGTTTATACTCCAGTGAGGGGGGTGCCTGGGGAGCTGAGGGTTATCTTAGCTGTAGCCTCTCAATTGTTGGTTCATGCAGTGGCTGGTAAGAGAGCCTGCATATAACTGCAGCTGGGTGTGTCCCTGCCTGTGTGACTGCTGGTGGAAGTGTAGGACCAGGAGCGGGTCTGCAGCTTGTCACAGCAGCACAGTGTGAGAGGGAGCCCAGGCTGGTGAGTCAAAGGGTTCAGTGGTACCCCAGTTCCAGGTGACACCCCAGGGGAAACCCCTCACGTATACATCTAGGAATAAAGATTACAGGCCATACTTCCTGCATGAGGAACTCTATCTTGGGAAGCAATGAATCTGAAAAAGATTTAGAGGGGGCAGGAGGAGTTGGTGGATCAGCTGAACATGAGCTCCAAGTGCAACGCTGTGGCCGAAAAGTGATCCTTGGATGCATAAACAGGGAACCCTTGAGCAGGAGTAAAGAAGAATTATATTACCTCTGTATTTTGCACTGATGCAACCAACCACTGCTGGTACACTGTGTCTAGTTTTGCTGTTCACAATTCAAGAAGGATGTTGATAAATTCAAGAGGGTTTAGAGAGGAGCCATAAGAATGATTAAAGGATTAGAAAACATGCCTTATAGTGATAGACTGAGCTCCTTGACTCTATTTAACTTAAAGAGAAGGCCAAGGGGTGACTTGATTACAGTTTATAAATACTTGAGGAACAAATATTTAATAATGGGCTCCTCAATGTGTGGTGGTGCCCACTTTTTTTCTTGTAGAGAAAAATATAACATGATCCACTGACTGGAAGTTGAAGCTAGACAAATTCAAACTGGAAATAAGGCATACATTTTTAATAGTGAAACTAATTAACCATTAGAATAGCTGGTGGAATCCCCATCACTGACCATTTTAAAATCAAGATTTGATGTTTTTCTAAAAAAAATATGCTCTAGGAATTCTTTTGGGGAAGTTCTATGTCCTGTGTTATAAAAGATGTCAGACTAATAATCTCAGTGGTCCCTTCTGGCCTGGGAACATAGGAATCTATTATTAGAATGCAAAGGGATTTTGATAAAGTGGAGAATGGGTCTTAAAGCAACAAGATGAATTTCAGTAAAGAAGTGCAATGTACTACACTTAGAAAGGAAAAATCAAATGCACAGCTACAAAATAGGGAATAATTGGCTGGGCAGTAGTACTGCTAGAAAAGATCTGGGGGTTATAGTGGATCACAAATTGAATATGAGCCAACAATGTGATGCTATTGGGGGAAAAAAGGCTAATATCATTCTGGGGTGTGTTAAGTGTCACACAGGTCAGGCCAACTGCATCTGTATTCCCCCTCTGGTCCCTTGAGGGCACGTTCTCTAGGCTACAGGCTCCTCAGCCATAACCTCTCTTGGGTAGAGACCGTGTCTCTTTCCTTCCTGACTGGACCAGTTTTTTTCCAGGCTGTACAGTTCAGTGTTTACACTGTGATATTTGTAGAAAGTCAGACTGCCTAAACAGGCCTTTGTCTGTGCTTTGCTTTCTCTTTGAAGGCTATGAACAGCTGTAACTACCAGCAGTCACAAGTTACCACACAGCTCTTTATAACTAAGCATTTTTATTCTTAAGGTGAAAGCATTACAGAGAAAACTTCAAAAAAAAAAAAAAAAAAAAAGTTCCTAGATGCATGCTAAAAGCTTACCAGAGGTCAGCCATCAGTCTTGTGAGGCCTCAGTAGGCCAAAGTCCTTCCACCTCTTGCCAGGAATGGTTGTGGCCCTTGTTGGACAAAAGGTCCTGTCCATTTGCTGGATCAGAAAGAAGGCACTGAATCAGTTTAAAATCAGGTGGTTTATCCCAAAGTCCTTTCTTTATCCGTTGGTCTCTGGATATTCCAGTTTGAACTAGCGTATGTGAGCCTGTCTTGGTGTTGATACCTCTCTAGAGGTGTTACAGCCTCCATGATGTTGCCTAGTCACCGCCTGTGATGGAATACACCCTTGCATTGACACCCTACACTCTATTTTAATAATCTTTGTACACAGTATGCCTTGTGAGGTATCAATTGAAACCTCATAACTTGCTGATAAATAATATCCTGATAAAATATATGTGGCAATATAGTGTGTGAAGGTATAAGATTCTCCTGCATAATGTTAACACATGTTCCAAACCCCACAGTCCTGCCCAGGCAGAAATCGGTAAACAGGTCTGTCCTAAACAAAGGAAAGTCTGCTTGCCTTAATTTGCATTTAAGCAGTAAACAGAGCCTTCAAGTAGGAAGGGAAAACAAAGAAATCTCAATCAGGTGAAAAAAGCCAGCAGGTAACATCCTTCCACATAGACTCTTTGTCTCCTAGTGTCCGGCTGGAAATGCTTTTCAAAGAGGAACAGGAGAGTATAAAAAGATGGGGCAAACACCCCCTTTTCTCTCTGTCTGTCCCTGGCATTGCATCTAAGAAGACAAAAGGGAACAGCTGTTAGACTCTTGGGGGAGAGGTCCTGACCTGAAGAGTTTGGTTAGTATTCCTACTGGAAGCATGTGGTGATAAATTTTGCTTGACTGTAATATAGTTTGTTAGGCACTAGTAAGCTTTTTATCTTTATTTTTCTTGTAATCATTTCTGACTTTTATGCCTCATTGCTTGTATTCACTTAAAATCTATCCCTTTGTAGTTAATAAACATGTTGTATTGTTTCATCTAATCCAGTGTGTTTAAATGGAAGTATCTGGATAATTCTATTTATGATAACAGGCTAGTTATCCCTCATCCCGTTAAAGGAATACAGACTTAATATGTTTAGACTGTCCAGGAAAGGATTGGGCAATACAATTCTGGGGGAAAGTCCGTGACTGGGAGTGTGTTGGGGGCACCCTGCAGTATAACCGAGGCTGGTGAGAGCTAGGTTGTGACTGGCATGCTGCAGTTACACACATCTGGGAGTGACTTACATGCTTATGGCTGATTGTGAGCAGTCTGGGTTGAAGGCTACAACCACAAGGCATGTGCAAGGTATCCCTGGTTACAGGGCAGGGGTGACACTGCCCCCCACTAGTCTAGATAGTACCACAGTATCTCACACTCCCGCTCATCTTAGTTCCTGGAGGATCTGTGGTCACCCTCCCCCAGCCAGTTACATACAGTCACTGTCGCACAATGGTATATAAACTTAATACAGTAAGAACTGCCAAAGAGATTGCAGGAAATTGCCATATCTGTCACAAACAGGACTGTCGTGTAACACAGAGGAGGTAATTTATCTGCTCTTCTCAGTGCTGCTGAGGCCTCAGATGGACTCCTGTAGCCAGTTTTGGGCTCCCCATTTTGAGAAAAATGTGGACAAACTGGAGGGTGTGCAAGAAAAATGGAAAGAGGTTTGGAAAACATGACCTTTGAGGAAAGATTTTAAGAAAATGGGTATGTTCAGTCTTGAGAAAAGAAGACTGGGGGAGGATCTGATCACTGTCATCAAATATGTTAAGGGCTGTGAGACCCAAGGTGCCTAGAGCAGCCACACTGAAAATGTAAAGGGCAGGATAGGCTGCAAAAGAAGAGCAAATTCTCCCAAAACTGGGATTCACCAATCAGTCACAAAACTGTGCTCCTGATCCTCCACACTGGTTATCAGGAAGCTAGAAAAAAGAAATCACACAGCCGTCTTTATTGCATTTTAGTCTCTGGCTCCCAATCAACAAATAGGTCCAGTAAAGTGAGAAGTTACTTAAAACTCTGTTCACCATATAAAATATTATTCTGATCCCTAAAGGACCAGCCACATTACCAAATCAGTACTCGTTTGGATCTTACCCAAAATACTATGCTGCCAGCCAATCCTTTAATATCTAAAACCAAAGGTTTATTAGAAAAGAAAAGAATGAACAGAGAGTTATTTAAATGGTCAAAGCAATCAGATACATCCATATGACTTCAGAGTCCATACATCAGGTTCTTAGCAGCATTGGTGAGGTTGCTGGCTTGTAAAGTCCCTCTGGAACACATCCAAAGCTTGGATTGATCTATCAGTCCTTTGTTCAAAGCTTCAGTTTGTAGAGAAGTTACTTCAGAGGTGAGAAGCAGGATTGAAGACAACATGGAGGTGATGCAGCTGCCTGCATTCTCTGCCACGTGGCTTGTACATCCTTTGTCCCAAACACAAGCTCACAGCACATAGGCATGGAAACGTATTTGGAGTCCGCTGTCCATAGACATGTCCTGCTGATTCATAGGCATAGCCCATGGCTTCTTTCAGTGGGTTCATTGTACAGATATCAATATACCACACATACTTATAACTCACAATGCAAAGATGATACATATAAACACGCTTATCATATTTAGCAAATCATCTCTTTTCCACTGATACCTCACATGGCATATATAAGAGTTACTGCAATTTTGTAATATTGGTATCAATAATATAAATGATCATCCATATTCCATACAGCGTCACAGGCTGTTATAAAGAGGATGGTGATTAATTGTTCTCCATATCTACTGAAGGTAGGACAAGAAATCATGGGCTTAAGGTGCAGCAAGGGAGATTTAGGTTATTAGATACTAGGAAAACGTTCTTAACTGTAAAGATAGTTCAGTACAGGACTAGGTTATCAAGGAAGGTTGTGGAATCCCTGTCATCTGAGGCTTTTAAGAAAAGGTTAGACAAACACCTTTCAGGCATGTTCTAGGTATACTAGACAGTGCTGGGGATGAACTAGATGACCCCTTGAGGTACCTTCTAGCCCAGGGGTAGGCAACCTTTCAGAAGTGGTGTGCCGAGTCTTCATTTATTCACTTTAATTTAAGGTTTCGCTTGCCGGTAATACATTTAAACATTTTTTAGAAGGTCTCTCTCTATAAGTCTATATTATATAACTAAACTATTGTATGTAAAGTAAACAAGGTTTTCAAAATGTTTAAGAAGCTTCATTTAAAATTAAATTAAAATGCTGATCTTACGCCACCAGCCTGCTCAGCCCGCTTCCAGCCTGGGGTTCTGTTCACCTAGGCCGGCAGCGGGCTGAGCGGGGCCTGTGACCGGGACGCTGGCTGGCAAGGGGCCGGCAACCGGGATCCCAGACCTGGAGGGGGGGAGGGGGGTTCAGGGGTCAGGGCAGAGGGCAGTGGGGATGTGGGGGGGTTCAGGGCAGAAGGCTGGGGTGTGGGGGGGTTCAGGGGTCAGGGCAGAGGGCAGTGGGGAGGTTCAGGGCAGAAGGCTGGGGGTGTGGGGGGGTTCAGGGGTCAGGGCAGAGGGCAGTGGGGGGTGTAGGGCAGTGGGGGTGTGAGGGAGTTCAGGGATCAGGGCAGAGGGCTGGGGGGGTGTGGGGGTGCAGGGCAGAAGGCTGGGGGTAGGGGGGAGTTCAGGGATCAGGGCAGAGGGCTGGGGGTGGGGTGGAGTTCAGGGGTCAGGGCAGAGGGCTGGGGGTGTGTGGGGGTGCAGGGCAGAAGGCTGGATGTGTGGGGGAGGTCAGGGCAGAGGGCTGGTGTGTGTGTGGAGGTGCAGGGCAGAAGGCTGGGTGTGTGGGGGGTTCAGGGCAGAGGGCTGGGGTGCTCAGCTCGTGGGTGTGCTCCCAGCCCCCTGCCCTGAGCGGCTCACGGCAGGGGGCTGGAAAGGATATGCCCTGTTCCACCCCCTTCCCCAAGGCCCCGTCCCTACCTCTTCTCTGCCTCCTCTACGGAGCAGGGAGCACGCTGCCACTCCTCTCCCTCCCCCTCGCAAGGGCCATCAGCTGATTGGTGCAGGGAAGGAGAAGAGATGGAGCAGGAAAGCACCACACTGGGGGAAGAACCGGGGGAGGGGGGAAGCTTGGCTGCCACAGGACCATGCTTCTGCCTCCTGCCCCCGCAGGGGAGAGCGGTGGGTGAGGGGGCTGAGTGGGGCTGGGGGCCGGGACCCCCCCCCCGACCACTCTCCCCTGCGGGGGCAGGAGGCAGAAGCTTGGTCCTGCGGCAGCCAAGCTTCCCCCCTCCCCCGCTTCTTCCCCCAGCGTGGTGCTTTCCTACCCCTCCTCTCCTCCTCCTCCTCTCACCGGGCAGGCAGCAGCGTGCCACTCAAAATCGGCTTGCGTGCCGTGTTTGGCACGCATGCCGTAGGTTGCCGACCCCTGTTCTAGCCTTATATTTCTGTAATTCTGTGCCATCCAATATCACTAACGTGTACCCCAGAACTAAAGTGACTATAGGTCCCATTTTTATATGCTGTTCCACCCTTCAAAGAGCTGCTTTCAAAAAGCCTTAAGTATCTGTTTTTGTTATAAATTAAAATGTTCATGTTTTCAGTAACTGTAAAGTGTTTGTTCCAGGTGTGTTTCTGCCCTGATATAAAATGCTCAACACATGCTTATCACCTAACGATTGAGTTTTGTGCCAACCATTGTTCAAGGCCACCGTTTGTCGTAACGTGTCAGGCAACAATATTGCAATGTAAGACTGATGGTTCAATGACCTTGTCTAGTCAGTGCAGAACTCCTCCTGTGGCCCCAAAGGAGGAAAAGATGGAGAGGGAGGAGGAGTTGGGGATCTGATGGTTCATCTCTCTGTCCTTTGTTTCCTGCTAGACTATGTTAATGTGCTCTGCATACCTAGAGCATATCAGCAGGGTTCACACAGGGTAGGTAAAGTGCAGCATGCAGCCTATGGCTTGGGTGGTGAATTGAATGCCCCAAACCTCACTGATAATCACTGCAGCTTGCTTCCTATGAGACCCTCCCTGCACAGTCTGCAGGGAAGAGAAGCCAGAGGAGGCAGCAGTGGCGGAGGGGGAGGATCATCCCAGGAAGGAGGTTCGAGCCCAGGACTTGTCAAGGTAATTAAAGGCCTTAGGAGGCATGAGGGTAACTTTCCTGGGGCAGATCCTCCCTTTCTCCCTTGGTGGTGGTAGGAGTTCGACAAAATGTGTGTGTGGAGCGGGAGTAGGGGGGTGCAGACCAGGGAACTCAGGACCCCTTTGGCCTGGAGAGAGGAGGGAGAGAGGTTCCAGTAACCTCTCCACTTATTTTCATAAACATCCCTAAAAGTCTCAGAGCAAGGTTGGCATCTCTGCAGTAGCCTAGGAGTTAGGAAACCTGGGTTCTGTTCCCTGTTCTGCTACCGACTTCCTGTGTGATCTTGGGCAAGTCACTTGGCCACTTTGGATCTCAGTTCACCAGGTGTAAAATGGGCATAATGGTACTTCCTACCTCAGGAGTGTTGTGATGCTCAATACATTAAAGATTGTGAGGTATTCAGATACCATGGTGGTGGGAGCTATATAAGTACCTTATCAAAGGGGTAGCCGTGTTAGTCTGAATTCACAAAAACAACGAGGAGTCCGATGGCATCTTGAAGACTAACAGATTTATTTGGGCATAAGCTTTTGTGGGTAAAAAACCCACTTCTTCAGATCACAGAATCATAGAATATCAGGGTTGGAAGGGACATCAGGAGGTCATCTAGTCCAACCCCCTGCTCAAAGCAGGACCAATCCTCAACTAAATCATCCCAGCCAGGGCTTTGTCAAGCCTGACCTTAAAAACCTCTAAGGAAGGAGATTCCACCACCTCCCTAGGTAACCCATTCCAGTGCTTCACCACCCTCCTAATGAAAAAGTTTTTCCTAATATCCAACCTAAACCTCCCCTGTTCCCAGTTCCCTCAGCCTCTCCTCATAAGTCATGTGCTCCAGCCCCCTAATCATTTTTGTTGCCCTCTGCTGGACTCTTTCCAATTTTCCCACATCCTTCTCGTAGTGTGGGGCCCAAAACTGGACATAGTACTCCAAATGAGGCCTCACCAATGCCGAATAGAGGGGAATGATCACATCCCTTGATCTTCTGGCAATGCTCCTACTTATATAGCCCAAAAAAGACGGTTACCTTTTCCGTAACTGGTGTTCTTCGAGATGCGTTGCTCATGTCTATTCCACAGTAGGTGTGCGTGCTCGCCACATGCACTGGTGCTGGAAGTTTTTCCCCTAGCAGTACCTGTAGGGGAGTGCCCCAGCGACCCCTGGAGTGGTACTTCCATGGTGCGGTATAAGGGGTGCTGCGCGCTCCCCCCACCCTCAGTTTCTTCTTGCCAGACAACTCTGACAGAGGGGAAGGAGGGCAGGATTCATAGATTCTAGGACTGGAAGGGACCTCGAGAGGTCATCGAGTCCAGTCCCCTGCCCTCATGGCAGGACCAAATACTGTCTAGACCATCCCTGATAGACATTTATCTAACCTACTCTTCAATATCTCCAGAGATGGAGATTCCACAACCTCCTTAGGCAATTTATTCCAGTGTTTAACCACCCTGACAGTTAGGAACTTTTTCCTAATGTCCAACCTAAACCTCCCTTGCTGCAGTTTAAGCCCATTGCTTCTTGTTCTATCCTTAGAGACTAAGGTGAACAAGTTTTCTCCCTCCTCCTTATGACACCCTTTTAGATACCTGAAAACTGCTATCATGTCCCCTCTCAGTCTTCTCTTTTCAAAACTAAACAAACCCAATTCTTTCAGCCTTCCTTCATAGGTTATGTTCTCAAGACCTTTAATCATTCTTGTTGCTCTTCTCTGGACCCTCTCCAATTTCTCCACATCTTTCTTGAAATGCGGTGCCCAGAACTGGACACAATACTCCAGTTGAGGCCTAGCCAGCGCAGAGTAGAGCGGAAGAATGACTTCTCGTGTCTTGCTCACAACACACCTGTTAATACATCCCAGAATCACATTTGCTTTTTTTGCAACAGCATCACACTGTTGACTCATAGAATAGACATGAGCAACACATCTCGAAGAACACCAGTTATGGAAAAGGTAACTGTCTTTTCTTCTTTGAGTGATTGCTCATGTGTATTCCACAGTAGGTGATTCCAAGCTATATCTGTTGGAGGTGAGTAGGAGTTCACAAATTCTCAGGACGGAGCACAGCCCTGCCGAACCTGGCATCCTCCCTGGTTTGGGAGACGATCGCATAATGCGAGGTGAAAGTGTGTACTGAAGACAACGTAGCAGCCCTACAAATGTCGTGGATGGGGACATGGGCCAAAAAGAGGGCCGACGAGGCCTGCGCTCGAGTCGAGTGCGCCTTCACAATTGGTGGCGGAGGGATTCCCACCAGGCCATAACAGGTACGGATGCTCGAGGTGATCCAGTTGGATAGCCACTGAGTGAAGATCGGCCGACCTTTCAGGTGCTCGGCCGAGGCAATGAACAGTTGCAAGGACTTTCTGAATGGCTTAGTCCACTCCAGGTAGAAAGCCAGAGCCCCTCTCAAATCCAGCATGTGGAGGCGGCACTCCTCACTGGACGCATGGGGCTTGGGGCAGAGGAGCGGCAGAAAAATGTCCTGACCCATGTGATAGGTGGAGATGACCTTCGGGAGGAACAAAGGGTGTGGGCGGAGCTGGACCTTATCTTTTGAAACACCAAGTATGGGGGCTCGGAGGTCAGGGCCCTGAGTTCCAAGACCCGCCTAGCCGACATGATCGCAACCAGGAAGGCCACCTTCCACGAGAGGTGTGACCAGGAGCACTTGACTAGTGGCTCAAACGGGGGCCCTGTGAGACGGGCCAACACCAGGTTTAGGTCCCACTGTGGGACAAGGGGCCTAACATACGGGAAGAGACGATCAAAGCCCTTAAGGAGTCAGCCAGTCATAGCATGGGAGCATGGGAGAATACCATGTGGCCCTGCACCAGCGGATGGAAGGCCGATATGACCGCCAGGTGCACCTTGACTGACGAGGGCGCCAGGCCCTGGCCTCTAAGGTGAAGAGGTAGTCCAGAATAAGCTGGATCATGGCGACCATCGGGGAAACACCCCGCTCATCCACCCATCTGGAAAACCAAGACCACTTTGCCAAGTAGGCTTGGCACGTGGAGGGGTGCCTGCTTTCTAGGATGTGCTGAACCCCTTACAAGCACATCCTTTCCTCCCTACCTAACCATTGAGCAGCCACGCTGTGAGGTGGAGTGCCACTAGGTTGGGGTGGAGGAGGCGGCCCTGGTCCTGGGAGAGCAGGTCCGGGCGGGACGGCAACAGCCATGGCGGAGCGACCGCCAGGCCCGTACCAATGCTGCCTGGGCTATGCCAGGGCTATCAGAAGGACCTGGGCCTTGTCCGACTTTATTTTTTCCAGGATCTTGCTGATCAGCGGGAATGGGGGAAAGACATAATAAAACTGTCTTGACCAGGACAGGAGGAAGGCATCGGAGATAGCGCCCTGTCTCAGCCCCCCCGGAGCAGAACCGGGGACAGCGACGGTTCTGCCGAGTCGTGAACAGGTCCACCTGGGGAGTTCCCCACACTTGGTAAAGTCTGTGCACCACCTCTGGGTGGAGAGACCACTCGTGCTGAGAGAAGTTCCCGTTCCGGGGGCCTGGCAGATGGAAGGCCTGTAGGCAGATGTTGTGGGCTATGTAAAAGTCCCACAGCCTGAGGGCTTCGTGGCAGAGGATCGGGCCCTCCCTTGCCTGTTGATATAGAACATCGAGGCTGTGTTGTCCGTGAGGACCCTGACCACCTGGCCCTCCAGGTGCGAGCAGAAGGCCATGCACGCCAGCCGTACCACCCTGAGCTCCTTAACGTTTATGTGGAGGGTCAGATCCTGAGCCTACCACAGACCTTGGGTCTGAACATTCCCCACATGGGCCCCCCATCCCAGGTCCGACGCGTCGGCCACTAGTTCCAGCGACGGGGCCCTGCCCCTGAATGGGACCCCTTGGAGCATGTTTCTTGGGGAGGACCACCACCGTAGGGAGGTGACCACTGGCTGGGGCACTGTGAGGATTTTGTCCATCCTGTCCCTGGCCTGGGAGAACTCCGAGGCCAGCCAGAGCTGGAGAGACCTCATCCTGAGTCTGGCGTGACGGACCACATGCATGCACGCCGACATGTGACCCAAGAGCTGGAGGAACGCTCTGGCCGTTGTCACCAGAAACCTTTTGACCGTGTCGATGAGCCCCTTCAGGATCTCAAACCTGTCCAGTGGAAGGGAGGCTTTGGCCGACGAGGCGTCCAGGACCGCCCCGCTAAACTGTATGCGTTGTACCAGGACTAACATGGACTTGGTGTTGTTTACCAACAGGCCCAAAGTGGTGCACGTGGACAGAAGGAGCGCCATGTGATCCCGCACCTGCGACCGGGAGCTGCCCTTGACCAACCAGTCATCCAGATAGGGGAAGATCTGGACCCCCCGGCGCCTGAGCTAGGCCGCCACCACTGACATACATTTCGTGAATACCCTGGGGGCAGTGGACAGGCCAAACAGGAGGACCGTAAATTGGTAGTATTCCTGCCCCACCATGAAATGGAGGAAACGTCTGTGCCCCTCAAATATATGAATGTGGAAGTACGCGTCCTGCAGATCAAGGGTGGCGTATCAGTCCCTGGGATCCAGGGAGGGGATGATGGAGGCTAGGGAGACCATGTGGAACTTGAGCTTCACCATGTACTGGTTCAGGCCTCGCAGGTCCAAGATGGGCCTGAGTCCCCCCTTTGGCCTTCAGGCTAAGGAAATAGCGGAATTAGTACCCCTTGCCTTTGAACTCCCCCGGTACCGCTTCCCACCACTCCTAGGCCCAGGAGCCGCCCCACCTCCTGCTCGAGCAGGACCTTTTCTGCAGAACTGCTGCTTAGCCACTCGGTCCCTAGTCTGTAACAGTGAATGGGATTCTTCCGTCCTAAGTGCAGAACTCTGCACTTGTCCTTGTTGAACCTCATCAGGTTTCTTTTGGCCCAATCCTCTAATTTGTCTAGGTCTGTCTGTATCTTATCCCTACCCTCCAGCACAGAGGTTGGCAAACTACGGCTCGCGGGCCACATCCGGCCCGCGGGACCCTCCTGCCCGGCCCCTCCCCTGCTGTTCACCCTCCCCTGCAGCCTCAGCTCACTGCACCACCGGCGCAATGCTCTGGGCAGCGGGGCTGCGAGCTCTTGCGAGGCAGTTCAGCTGCACAGCCGCAGCCTGACCCGGTGCTCTGTGCTGCGCGGTGGTGTGGCTGGCTCCAACCGGGCGGCACGGCTGCCTGTCCTGGTGCTCTGGGCGGCGCAGCTGTAGCACCACCAGCCACCGGTGCTCCAGGCAGCACGGTAAGGGGGCAGGGAGCGGGGGGGGTGGGATAGAGGGCAGGGGAGTTTGGGGTGGTGGTCAGGGGGCAGGGGTGTGGATGGGGTCGGGGTGGTCAGAGGGCGGGGAACGGGGGGTTGAATGGGGGCAGGGGTCCCGCGGGGGTAGACAGGAATGAGAGGAGGGGTTCGATGAGATGGTGGGGGGCATCAGGGGTGGGGAGTCTGGGAGCGAGCGGGGGACAGGGAGGGATAGATGGGGCCGGGGTCCCGGGGGGGTTGGATGGGGAAAGAGTCCCGGGGGGCCATCAGGGGGCAAGAAGCAGGGGGAGTCAGAAATGGGGCGGGGCGCCTGGCTGTTTGGGGAGACACAGCCTCCCCTAACTGGCCCTCCATACAATTTTGGAAACCCAATGTGGCCCTCAGGCCAAAAAGTTTGCCCACCCCTGCTCCAGCGTATCTACCACTCCTCCCAGTTTAGTGTCATCTGCAAACTTGCTGAGGGTGCAGTCCACGCCATCCTCCAGATCATTAATTAAGATATTGAACAAAACCAGCCCCAGGACTGACCCTTGGGGCACTCCGCTTGATACCGGCTGCCAACTAGACATGGAGCCATTGATCACTACCCGTTGAGCCTGACGATCTAGCCAGCTTTCTATCCACCTTATAGTCCATTCATCCAGCCCATACTTCTTTAACTTGCTGGGAAGAATACTGTGGGAGACCGAATCAAAAGCTTTGGTAAAGTCAAGGAATAACACGTCCACTGCTTTCCCCTCATCCACAGAGCCAGTTATCTCGTCATAGAAGGAAATGAGGTTAGTCAGGCATGACTTGTCCTTGGTGAATCCATGCTGACTGTTCCCGATCACTTTCCTCTCTTCTAAGTACTTCAAAATTGATTCCGGAAGAAAGCCTCATCCACCTCATCCCCCTGGTCTGGTGGTCTATAGCAGACTCCCACCAAGACATCACCCTTGTTGCTCACACTTCTAAAAATCCAGAGACTCTCAGGTTTTTCTGCAGTTTCATACCAGAGCTCTGAGCAGTCATACTGCTCTTACATACAATGCAACTCCCCCACCTTTTCTGCCCTGCCTGTCCTTCCTGAACAGTTTATATCCATCCATGACAGTACTCCAGTCATGTGAGTTATCCCACCAAGTCTCTGTTATTCCAATCACATCATAATTCCTTGACTGTGCCAGGACTTCCAGTTCTCCCTGCTTGTTTCCCAGGCTTCTTGCATTTGTGTATAGGCACTTAAGATAACTCGCTGATCGTCCCACTTTCTCAGTTTGAGGCAGGAGTCCTCCCCTCTTGCGCTCTCCTGTTTGTGCTTCCTCCTGGTATCCCACTTCCCCACTTACCTCAGGGCTTTGGTCTCCTTTCCCCGGTGAACCTAGTTTAAAGCCCTCCTCACTAGGTTAGCCAGTCTGCTTGTGAAGATGCTCTTCCCTCTCTTCGTTAGGTGGAGCCCGTCTCTGCCTAGCACTCCTTCTTGGAACACCATTCCATGGTCAAAGAATCCAAAGCCTTCTCTCTGACACCACCTGCGTAGCCATTCGTTAACTTCCACAATTCGACAGTCTCTACCCGGGCCTTTTCCTTCCACGGGGAGGATGGACGAGAACACCACTTGTGCCTCAAACTTGTTTCAAGGCTGTGTCAAAGGTTGATTTATTTACAGACCTTGGGAGGCAGGCCAGTCCTCACCCACAGACAACCCACCAACCTTAAGCATATTCTCACCAGCAATCACACACAGCACCATAGTAACTCCAACTCAGGAACCAATCCATGCAACAAACCTCGATGCCAACTCTGCCCACATATTTACACCAGCGACACCATCACAGGACCCAACCAGATCAGCCACAACATCACCAGTTCATTCACCTGCACGTCCACCAATGTAACATACGCCATCATGTGCCAGCAATGCCCCTCTGCTATGTACATCGGCCAAACTGGACAATCCCTCCGTAAAAGGATAAATGGACACAAGTCAGATATTAGGAATGGCAATATACAAAAACCTGTAGGAGAACACTTCAACCTCCCTGGACACACAATAGCAGATTTAAAGGTAGCCATCCTGCAGCAAAAAAACTTCAGGACCAGGCTCCAAAGAGAAACTGCTGAACTTCAGTTCATTTGCAAATTTGACACCATCAGCTCAGGATTAAACAAAGACCGTGAATGGCTAGCCAACTACAAAAGCAGTTTCTCCTCCCTTGGTGTTCACACCTCAACTGCTAGAAGAGGGCCTCATCCTCCCTGATTGAACTAACCTAGTTATCTCTAGACTTATTCTTGTCTGCATATTTATACCTGCCTCTGGAAATTTCCACCACATGCGTCTGACGAAGTGGGTATTCACGCATGAAAGCTTATGCTCCAATACGTCTGTTAGTCTATAAGGTGCCACAGGACTCTTTATTGCTTTGTAAATGTTGAAAAGGTCACTTAAAGCAGAACTTCTGGAGGCACGGTCCAAGGCTGTGAGGGAGGCAAGCTGAATGGGGTTTTGGAGAGTACAGAGGAGGTAGTGGAGGAGTTGTTTGGTCATATTATGTGCTTCGCAGCCTGTATTATGTCAGGTTCTTTAGTTACCCACATGGTCTTTCTGGGGCCGGGGTGGTACCAGGTTCATAGCATTCCCATCCCAGCCATCTATTAAAAAAAACAAACAAAAAAAACGGTTACTCACCCTTTTTGTAACTGTTGTTCTTCGAGATGTGTTGCTCATATCTTTTCCATTTAGGTGTGCGCGTGCCACATGCATGGCTGTCAGAAACTTTTCCCTAGCAGCTACCCATCGGGCTGGCTGTGGAGCCCCCTGGAGTGGCGCCGATATGGCGCTCTATATACGACCCTGCCGGCCCAACTCCCGTTCAGTTCCTTCTTGCCAGCAACTCCAACAGAGGGGAAGGGGAGGGGGGAATGGAATAGATATGAGCAACACATCTCAAAGAACAACAGTTACAAAAAGGGTGAGTAACCGTTTTTTCTTCTTCGAGTGCTTGCTCATATCAATTCCAGTTAGGTGACTTCCAAGCCTTACCTCGGAGGTGGGGTCGGAGTCAAGGTATCGCTGACCGAAGTACCACTCTGCCGAAGGCTGCATCGTCCCGAGATTGGTGGACAATGGTGTAGTGTGACGTGAAAGTATGCACTGAAGACCATGTGGCAGCCCTGCAGATTTCCTGGAGAGGTACGTGGGCCAGGAAGGCCGAGGCCTGCGCCCTCGTGGAGTGAGCCGTGATGGCAGGCGGAGGAACCTTCACCAAGTCATAACAAGTGTGGATACACACTGTAATCCAGGAGGAGATCTGCAGGGAAGAGACTGGCAACCCTTTCATCCGCTCTGACAAGGCAACGAACAACTGGGTTGTCTTGCAGAATGGCTTTGTGTGGTCAATATAGAAAGCGAGCGCCCTCCTGACGTCCAGTGAATGCAGCTGCTGTTCACGAGGGCTGGCATGCGGTTTTGGATAGAAAACTGGCAGAAAGATGTCCTGGTTAACATGGAAGCGGGCCACCACTGTAGGAAGGAAGGCCGGGTGAGGCCTAAGTTGCACCTTGTCCTTATGAAAGATAGTGTATGGAGGTTCAGATGTGAGGGCCCGCAGTTCAGACACGTGTCGTGCCGAGGTGATAGCCACCAGAAAAGGAGGTCCCATGAGGTGGGAGAGGACTAGGTTTAGGTCCCAGGCCAGAACAGGGGGCTTCATCAGGGGATGTATCTTTTCCAAACCGTTTAGGAAACGTTCCACGATGGGGTGCGCGAACACCGAGCGCCTGCAAACACTTGGGTGAAACGCCGAGATGGCCGCAAGGTGAACCTTGAGACAACCGAATGCCAGATGCTGGTCCTTCGGGTACAGAAGATAATCCAGGATACAAGGAATGGAAGCCTGGAGTGGGAGCACCTGCCTTTGGGCACACCAGATAGAGAACCTTTTCCATTTTGCTCTGTATGTGGCCCTAGTATACGGCTTGCGGCTCTCCAGAAGCACCCGCCTCACCGGGTCTGAACAGGCGAACTGTGCCTGGTTCAGCCACGGATCCTCAAGGCCACGAGGTGGAGCGATGGAAGGTCCGGGTGAAGGAGACGACCATAATTCTGCGAGATGAGGTCGGGAGTGAGAGGTAGATGTATCGGTGACTGAACCGATAGGTCCATGAGGGTGGGGTACTAGCATGGCGAGGCCAAGCTGGGGCCACCAGTATGACGTCCGCTTTGTCCCTGCGGATCTTGAGAAGCACCTTGTGGATGAGTGGAAATGGCGGGAAGGCGTATAGCAGTTGACTGGACCATGGAATCATGAATGCATCTGTGATCTAGCCTGGACTGTGGCCCCTGAAAGAACAGAAGGTTGGCCACTTCCTGTTGGCCCGCGTGGTGAACAGATCGATTTGGGGAAACCCCCAGCTGCGGAAGATGAAGTGGATGATGTCCGGACGAATTGACCACTCGTGCGTGAGGAACCGTCTGCTCAAGCTGTCCGCCAGCATGTTCTGAACACCCAGCAGGTATGAAGCCTGGAGAAGGATGAAGTGGGCTAGACAAAATTCCCACAGTAGGAGGGCTTCCTGACGCAGAGCCCGATCGTCTCCTCTCTCTTGCCTGTATATATAAAACATGGCCATGGTATTGTCCATCAGTACAGCTACGCAGTGGCCCTGCAAGCGGGACAGAAACACTTGGCAGGCGAGGCAGACCGCCCTGAGTTCTTTGATTTTGATATGCAAAGCCAGTTTCTCTACCTGCCACCAGTCCTATGTCGTCAGGCTCCCGAGATGTGCTCCCCAGCCCAGCGCAGATGCATCCGTTACCAGAGTCAAAGTGGGCTGGAGAGGGTGGAAAGGAACCCCGGCGCCTACCATGTGGGGATCCAGCCTCCACCATAGGGAATCAAGGGTGTGCCTCGGAACGGTCAGCACCATGTCCAGACTGTCGCGGCTCGGGCGGTACACAGACGCAAGCCACGCTTGCAGAGGCCTGAGTCGTAGCCTGGCATGCTGAACCACGTAAGTGCAGGACGCCATATGGCCCAGCAGCCTGAGACACTGCCTCGCTGTGGTGGTGGGAAAGCTGTAAAGGCCGCTGATTATCTGCGAGAGGGCCAGGCGCCGCGTCTCTGGGAGGAACGCTCTCACTTGATTCGCATCCAGGACTGCCCTGATGAACTGTATTCTTTGAGTCGGGATGAGGACAGATTTGCTGACGTTAAGAATGATACCTAAGCGTTCGAACATGTCTCTGACCATTTGCCCCTGCTACTCCACCTGCTGGCGAGAGCGGCCTCGAAGGAGGTAAGGGTAGACATGCACATGGTGGCGGCGAAGAAAGGCTGCCATGACCGCCATGCATTTGGTGAAGACGCGAGGAGCTGTGCATAGCCAGAATGGGAGGGCCGTGAACTGATAATGCACCTTGTTCACCATGAAGCGGAGGAACCGTCTGTGAGACGGGGTGATAGATATGTGGAAATAGGCGTCCTTCATATCGAGGGCAGCATACCAGTCTCCCGGATCCAGGGAAGGGATGATTGTGCTCAGGGAGACCATGTGGAACTTCAAGCTGACGATTAACTTGTTGAGTTCTCTCAGTTCAAGAATGGGCCTAAGGCCCCCCTTTGCTTTGGGGACGAGGAAGTAACGGGAGTAGAAACCCTTGCCTTTGAGCTCCTGGGGAACCTCCTCCACCTCTCCTAGAATGAGGAGGGTCTGAACCTCCTGGATGAGAAGTTGCTCATGAAGAGGGACAGGCAAGGGGGGTGGGAGGTGGGAAGGAGCAGAAGTGGATAGAATATCCACTGACATAATAAGAGACCATGCACGGTAGAAGCGGAATAGATGGTTCAGGAAGGGAGGATAATTGGCCAGGTTGTGGACTGGTAATCCGTCCTCATGTGCACCTTCAAAAGGGTGCCCGGAGGGGGCTTGGACTGTCCCTGGCCCTGCCCAGGAGGAGGGTGCGATGGCCTATGCCAACTATATCTGTTTCTCCTATGGGAGAAGTCCTGTCTGGGTTTAGAGGGGAAAGGCTGCTGCTGGCTGGTCTGCGGTTTGAAGGGCTTCCTTTGGGTCTCCGGAGTATGCATGCTGAGGGACTTAATCGTGTTCCGGGAGTCCTTCGGGCTATGCCGTCTGGAGTTCATATGCTCAGCAAAACATCGAACGGAAGGTCCTGAATTATTTGCTGAACCTCCGGGGGGAGACCCAAGGATTGGAGCCAGGCGTTGCGCCTCATCGTGATACCAGACGCTAGAGTACGCGCTGCCGAGTCCGGGGTATCTAAAGAGCCCTGGAGGGAAGTACGGGTTACGACTCTGCCCTCTTCGGCAATGGCCCCCAATTCTGCTCGTGACTCCGATGGAAGCAGCTCTTTGAATTTCTGAATACAGACCAGGAGTTGTAACTACACCTGTTCATGATCGCGAGTTGATTAGCGATCCTGAGAGAGAGGCCCCCCATAGAATAAACTTTTCTTCCAAACAAATCAAGGCATTTAGCGTCTCTTGATTTGGATGCAGGGCCCTGCTGACCCTGCATCTCTTTCTCATTCACCGCCTCCACCACAAGGGATAACGGGGGAGGGTGGGTGAAGAGATACTCTTCCCTTTAGTGGGGACAAAGTATTTTCGTTCAAACCCTTTGGCCGTAGGGGGAATGGAGGCAGGCGTTTGCCAAATAGTCTTAGCATTAGACCGGATGGTTTTTAGCATGGGTAAAAACCACCACGGGGTCCTCCTCCTCGACCACTTCCTCCACCTGGAGGTTCATATTCAGGGCCACCCGTCGGAGGAGTTCCTGCAGGGCCCTGTAGTCCATGGGTTTTAGTCCGGATGTGGAGGTACCTGCCACCAACGAGGAAGAAGCCACCAGCAGGACCGGTTCCGTGACGGCCTTTTGATCCTCCGGGACCGGTTCCTCCCGAACACCGGGTGTAGCCTCCACCGGGGGTGGGGTTGGATCCAGGTTTTGTGATGGGTCCTGAGGTGGGCGGCTGAGGGTTGCCTCAAGGAGGCAAGACCCTGAATGGGATGGTGGCGATACGCCGGGGGGGGGGCACCTTGGGCTTGATGGTACACCCAAGAGGTCCAAAATTGCCATTGGGGCTGCCAATGGGGTGCTGAAGCGTCCTTCCTAAGATTCCCCGGCCCTGATCTGGGCGCTCCTGATGCCCTGCCTGATCTGAAGGAGGGTGATCTCGAGTGTGATGGCCAAGGGGGAGCGGTGCGAGACTGCACCAGGGAGGCCGCCTCCTCCTCCAACGGATGGGATGGGTGCCAAGAAGGGTAGTGAGGTTCGGACAGTGACCAGTGGCGCGATGCAGGGCGGTGCTGCTGCGGGGAGCGACGGCAAGATGTGGAGCGGTGCCGGGAGGTCGAGCAGCGCTGCGACGTGGAGCTTCGCCTTGGTGGGGAGCAATGCCGCGATCGAGGCCGGTGCCAAAGTGGGGACCGGTACCTGGAGTGGGATCGGGAGCGGTGCTGCAAGCGGGACCAGTGCCACGCCGGGGAGCGGTGCCGAGATGGGGTCTGGTGCCGCAATGTAGAGCGATACCATTGCATAGAGCGGTGCAGGTCCTTCGAACGACGACGGGAAAGTGCAGGCCGAGGTCAATGCTGTGAGCGGTGCCGTGAGGTCACAGAGTGGGACCTGGACCACGACCTATCCACCGACGACCACCTTGAGCGGGAACGGCTCCGAGGGTCAGGGCTGTGAGGCCAGTGCCACAAGTCTGGCCGGTGCCGCGAGTCAGACCAGCAATGCAGGGACTCAGAGCAGCGCCGGGACTCAGAGCGGTGCAGAGATACTGGTTGGGGGGCAGACGGTCCGAACATGGCTGGCTTGCCTTGGACGGTGCCAGACCTCGAAGTAGTGGAGATCTCGAGATTGGAGACTTGGGCACCATCATCTCAATGAGCCCCCTAGCGGTCTCGAAAGTGTCTGGCATGGAAGGCAACGTGACCTCCCCCACCTGCAACCACGGTGAGTCCAGGAGCGTGGGCTTTCCTGGGGAGACGGGGGCCCGCGAGGGTTGAGTTCGTCCCGAGGGTCTGTCGGCCGTAGGCCCTTGTTCCGCACCGTCCCCTGCCAGGGGTGCAGTGTCTGTGACAGACTGTAGGGGAGACTTGCCCTTAGCCTGCTTCTTGTGGGTAGCTGGTGAGTGCGAGTGGTGCTGAGGGGAACGCTTCTGGGGCCCGGGAGACCGCCAGCCCCTGGGTAGGTGGGCCGAGTCCTTTTTCGGTACCGCGGACAGCACCGCTGGAGGAGCGCTCTGCAATGAGGCGCTCGGGACCGGATCCTGCTGCGGACGGAGGGCAGACTCCATGAGTTGTTTTAATCGAATGTCCCTCTCTTTTCTGGTGCGAAGCTTGAAGGCCTTGCAGATCATGCACTTGTCTGACTGATGGGCTTCTCCCAGACACCGGAGGCAGGAATTATGGGGGTCGCCCGTGGGCATAGGTTTGGCACAGGAGCTACAGCGTTTGAAGCCCTGGGATGCCATGCTCCATAGCTCCGTGGGGCACTCGTTGGAGGGGAAATCTCCCCAACCGCTAAAGACTACAATTAACACTGAGAGAACTATTAACTAACAATGGGTAACTATAAACAAAGATCAGCAGAAGAGCTAGGGATTAGTGGGACACCTGTGAGCAAGAGACCACTGTTCCAACAACCGTCACAGGCGGTAAGAAGGAACTGAATGGGGGTCGGGCTGGCAGAGTCGTATATAGAGTGCCATACCGGCACCACTCCAGGGGGCTCTATAGCCGGCCCGACAGGTAGCTGCTAGGGAAAAGTTTCCAACTCCGCATGCACACTCCTAACTGGAATTGATATGAGCAAGCACTTGAAGAACTCACCATAATCACCTCAAGCTAGAGCCAGAAAGCCACATAAGTGCACAATTGACACTTTGGGTGCTGACATTTAGGTACTACTGAGAGCCTCAAAACCCCTGCACCGCTGTTGCCTAACTCTGTAGCCACCTAAGTCCTATCACCCCTGAACTGCTCAGTGCCCTCACTCACATCTAAGCCCCGGTGGAATTGTCCAACTAAGCATTCCCCCACTGATCTTGCCTGATCTGATAGACATGCTCTGATCATGCCTCTCAGATTGGGTGTCACACACGAGATTGGGAGAGTGTGCATCCTAGAATAGCCTATAACCCAGTGATTTGAGGCACTCAGCTAGGATGTGAGTGACCCTTTTTCAAATCCCCACTGACTGATATGGAGCAGGAACTTGAAACCCAGATTTCCCACATCCCAGTTGAGCCCTAACCCCTGGGACGTATGGAGGTGGGTATATCTCTTTGTCACCTGTGAAAGCTGTTCCACTTTGTCTAAATAACTAAATATTCAGAGGGCTAGTGAGGCATGGACTCTGTAGCCCCAGGGCTAGGGCATACACCTGGCAAGTAGTAGATCCAAGTTCAAGTCCCTGCTCCAGAGTAGGGATTTAAAATCAGTTCTCCCAAATGAATGCTCGAACCCAGGGGTGGGCAATAATTTTCACAGGGGGGCTACTCCATGAATTTTGGTAAGTCGTCACGGGCCACACATTTCTACTATATTAATGGAGGGGGTGTGGGCTCTGGGAGGGAGTTTGGTGCAGGAGGGGGCTCCGGGCTGATGCAGAGTGTTGGGGTGCAGGAGAGGGTGAGGGGTCTGGGAAGACATTTGGTGCAGGAGGGGGTGCAGGGTCTGGAAGGGAGTTTGGGTGCAGGGGGGGTTCTGGTGCAGGAAGAGGTGCAAGCTCTGGCTGGGAGGCGCTTATCACAGGTGGCTGCTGGCCGGCAGCGCAGCAGGGCTCAGGCAGGCTGCCTGCATGCTGTGGCCCCATGCTGCTCCCGGAAGTGGCTGGCACGTTTCTGCACGCCCCTTGGGGGAAGGGGGACAGCAGGAGAGGGGATCCTGGATGCGGGGCAGAGGAGGCTGGCCAGAAATGTTCGATGGGCCGGATGTGGGTGTGTCTGCCCCTGTGAGAAAGGGCTGACCTGACTTAGGCACCTAAACCCAGGAGAGGGTGGATCCTGACTGGAGAGAGGGGCTCCTCTCATCAGCATTTCCTACTAGCTACCTTAGGCTGCTTCCTGCTCATCTTATTGGCTTGTGATAATCCAGTTCTTAGGTACCTAACTCTCCACTGCACTGTATAGGGAGCCTGGGCTGTGAATACAATTGGGCAGCAGGGCCGCTAAGTCACATTTTGCAAAGCCTAAGGCTCAGATCCACCAATGGACTTAGGCATTGTGATGCTCAGTGTCAACACCTAACCCCTGGAATCCACAAAGCCGAAATTAGGTACATAGGCTCCCTAGACAGTGCATGGGGGGAGAGAGGCAGCTGAGGAAGGGATCCACAAAAGCCAGCCTTTCACCCATGGGAGATGCTGCCAAGAGGGCTGTGTCCTAAGCCCCACTCCTCTCACAGTTCAGTTCAGGCTGCCAAGAAGCACCAATCTCTGATTGAGCCCCGCATCCAGGATCCCCTCTCCTGGAGTCAGGCAGATGAGGTGTCTCTTCTTGAGAGAATAGCTTAGGCATTTGCTTAACTGCACCCAATGGCTGAGGAAGGGGAGGATGAGCCCTTGAGCCAGTGGTTAGGTACCCCACTTCCATCGCCCCCTCTGCCTGATGAGGAGGGATTTCCCCACCTCTCAGATGAGTGCCCTAACCCCTGGACTGTAGAGTCAGTCTCATTCTCTCTCCGGCCCAATTATTATTTAATACCAAGTAGAACAGCTTCAACAAAAACAGTGGAGACACCTCCACATCAGACTGTCCCATAGTCCAGTGGCTCGGAGTCCCCAACTCAGAGTGATGTCTAATGCTGTTTGCAATGTCATGAGAGGCTAGCCTGGAGAGCGTGAAACCACTCGTTTGTTACAGAGATGCCAGAAGCTCCTGCCGGCCAGGCTCTTTTGTGTGTTAAAAAGAAAGGAAATGGACACTGAAAATTTTGTTATAATAGTGCTAAATTGCTGCTACCCTACAGGGCCTCTGCTCCCTGTACCCTCCAGGAATATGATATATGAAGAGGTCTTGTTAGAAAGCATGATAAATGTTTAATATTGTGCTAGTTAAAACACAAGTTTTCCCTCAGTACAGAGGTCTGTCATATTTGAAAACGTTACAGTTAATCATGTCATGCTAACATGTTTCAAACATGAGTGTCCTTGTCAGCATTAAGGGCACAATCCTCTTTAACATAGTGCTACTTTATAGATTGTAAGGCCACGAGTGACCATTCTGATCCTCGGAGTCTAGTCTCACCTCCTGCATAACAAAGGCCATAGTTTTTCTTTCAGTGAGTCCTGTATCCATCCCATAACGCCAGCTTAACCAGAAGTTATCTGTAAGAGAGCCATCCAGTCAAAATTTAAAGACTCCAAGTGATGGAGAATCCACCACATCTCTAGCTCAGTTGTTCCAATGATTCATTTACAAATTGTACCTTATTTTTAGATTGAATTTGTCTAACTTCAGCTTCTAGCCCTTGGACCTTGTTCTGCCTTTGTCTGCTAGATTAAAGAGCTCTCCCCACTATCCACATCTTCTTGTGTAGTTACTTACCAGCCATGATCAAGTCACTTAACTATCTCTTTCATAAACTAAATAGATTGTGCTTCTTTAGTCTCTCAGATAACACAGATTTTTCCAGACTTCAAATCCTTGTAGATCAGTTCTTGCCACAGTATCCATAGATTGGCAGAATTTGATTTTTTTTGTTGAAATTTCAATATAGATTTTATTTTTTTAATTTTGACAGTTGTGGGAAATTAAGAGTGGGTAAGGTTGGGCTTAGGACAGCACTGACAGCAGGGCTCCCTGCGTGGCCATGGGGTCCAAGACACCTGGACACAAGGTGCAGTGGAGGCTGTGGTCCTGGCCCAGCAGAGCAGACACCCCCGGTCAATGCTGCAAGGATGAGCCTCTGGTCGTGGGGAAAGCCACCCCACAGCCGAGCAGTTTCTGCTCAGGGATACCCCCTGCACTCTGGCTGCTGAGTGAGTGAGCTAGGCCTTGACAGCAGGGCTGCAGAGGATTCTCCGTGTGGACACAGGGCCAGTGCCACCACATTCTGACAGACACAAGGTGCGGGCAAGGCTGCAGTCCTAGGAGGGCACAGCAGAGACCCCTGGCCAGAATGAGGATGAGCCCCTGGCTGTGGAGGCCACCCGGCTATTAAATGGCTCCAGCCCTGCGCAGCCAGGGGCTCATCATTGCAGTCCTGGTCTGTGTGTGTGCACATGTGTCCCTGCTCTGTCCCACCAGGAACACACCCTTCCGTGCACCTTCCACCTGCAGGCATGCAGTGTCACTGGCCTTGGGGCCATGCCAGGGAGCCCTCTACAGCTCCACTGTCTCAGCCAGCTCATTCACTCCCATGACAGCCAGCTCTCTGCACTGCTGCAGGGCCGGTGATACCCAAGCCCTGCACATGCAAGGTGTGAGGGGAGGCTGCACTCCTGCTGTTACCGCTGGATTTTGTGTGTGTGGGGATTGTAGTGTGTCAGCTGAAATTGACATTTATGACACCTGCAATTTAAATCAAATCCTGTCAAGCCTAAGGTCCAGTAATGCTGTAGAAAGAGGTAATACCACCGCCCGGCTTCCATTTACACATTCAAGGATCGGATTTTCTCTGTCACTGAAAGCTGATGGTCAATTGGTTTCCACCATCACCCTTAAGTTCCTTTCACAGTCTCTGCTTTCCAAAATGCAGTCCTCGCATGTGATTCCATTCTTGATTCCTAGATGAACGACACTCTATTTAGCTGCATTAAAATGTTTGTTCTTCAAGGGAGCCCAGCATACCAAACAATCCGGACTGTGCTTTGTAACAGCCCTATCCTTAAAGTTGTTTACCACTCCACCAATGTTTGTGTCTGCTGCAAACTTTACCAATAATGTTTTTTTCCTTCCATATCATTGATAAGATATTGCATAGCATTTGGCCAAGAACAGATCCCTACATGACCCCACTAGAAAGACCCCAAGTGAGTAATGATTCCCCATGTACAATTAGTTATGCTGCCATCCTTTAATTCTTTACTGATTGTATCCCATTTCAGCCTTTCCATGATTCTGCCTGGTATCAGTGTCTGGCTTTCTGTCCTATAGTTACCCAGGTCATCCTATCAGTACCACCTGAGCTTTTTTCCAGATCTCTGGAGATCCCCCAGTTTCCAAGATTGGTGAAATATCAACATCATTGGTACAGAGAGCTCCTCAGCCAATTTTCTTAAAACTCTTGGGAGCGAGCTATCTAGCCCTACACTTATAAAATGCTTAATAGCCTCCCTAATTATTATTGGAATAGAAAGTATTATCACTGTACACTATGAATATGTCAACCAGTCTCTTTCCAAATATGTTAGTTAATAGGTTTTCTAACACAATGCATTTTCTATTGTAGATAAAGCCAGACATGAGCAAAAACAAAAGAACTGCTCAGTTAAGATCTTTCTCCATGATGCCAAAAAGAATATTAGTGTGATAAGAAAAAACAAATCACAAGCTTCTGAAAACCAGGAAATGCACAGGCAAGGTGCTGTTTCACAGACCTTAACTCTGCCCTTTTAGGGATGGCAAGAAGAACTGGAAACATCACAGTATCTTACGCCCCTAACATTTCTCTGGCCCTCTCTCTAGTCGGACGCCTATTCATGAAGTCCAACAGCCTTTGGAACTCAATGTGACCTGTGTAGCAGCACTGACAGAGATTACACTGGGCAATCATGCTGCCTCTCCTTATTTCCAACCTCACTATCACAACACTGCATGAGGGGATTTCCTGCAATTTAGGTAAATATTCCCCACTCTCAAAAGAACGATAAGGGGTACTGCCATCACTGTGGGGGCAGGGTTAAGGATGGGTTGTTATAGTATGTGAGAAGTAGAACTCTAACTGCACTTCTTAGTTTTCAAAAGTTTGTGGCATATTTTTTTTCTTGTAACTAATAATTTTTGGGGGATATGTAAAGAGACCTTAACTGAGTATTTCCTGTTTTTTTTAATGCTGGGGGTTTGAAGTCTCACATTCGGGAAAGATATGGGTAGCAAAGAGCTCTATTTTATGGCTGCAACTTTAACTCCCTTTTAAAGTTTTCTGCATCATATTAGCTGGACATGTCACTCTGGCTGAAGATGTTAAAGTACGACTAATAATGACTGAGATTGGCATTGTCCCCAGTACAGACTGCAAATACACCTTTCATTCAAGCCAGCATGTTAATTTTAATGGGAATAGGGCCAAAATGTGCTAGAGCATTACTGGCTTAAAACAGACCCCACTATTGGACCTGATCCTGCTGAGAGGTGCTTCAAGTCCCCCCTGCTGCACTTTGCAGGATTAGACCCCACTGTCTGGCTTCAGAAACATTTGATCTCTAAGAAACTTTGCCCATGTAAATGGAACTGTAACTGCTCAATGACTGCTACTGTAGAGCAAGCATCTGCATGATGCTGAACTAGACCATGGTAACACTACATTAGTGTTGACCTCCTGGGACCCTTCTAAGGAGGAATTGTGTCTTGAGGCTATCCCAGAGTATGTCTACACTGCAGTTAAAAAATCTAGGGGTGGCCTGTGCCAGCTGACTCAGGCTCACGCTAAGGGGCTCTTTAATTACATTTGAGCTCAGGCTACAGCCTGGGCTCTAGGATCTGTGGTGGGAAGGTCCTGGACCTGAAGGTCTACACCGCAATTAAAACAGCGTCTTGGCCCAAGCCCGAGTCAGCTGCGGGTATCTAATCGCAGTGTAGACGTACCCTCCCTGAGTACAACAATGGTTAAAATAAAACCATCCGTAGGTGGGTTTCTTCAGCATAGAGACATGGCAGTTCTTGCATGAGGGTGGCTCTCCTGCTAGTGCTTTCCTCATTCAGAGGGGACAATTCCCTGTTCATGAGAGGAAGGGACTCCTGTGTCCTGGCTAAATTCCAGCTCCCTAGTTACATTCTGTATCCCTCAATTCCTCCTGCATTTTCAATAGGATACGGACATTTTCACTTCCAGTCTAAACTGTTGTATAACACTGCAGTGTGCATTTAAACATATTCTGTGGGAACTGCAGGAAGAACTAAGGGAGGCACAATGTGATTTGTGAGTTGGAGTTTAGCTGTGTTTTGCTCAGAAGGGGCCACAGCAATTCTAGTGTGTTATCTTTGTGTGCAGGGGGTCAGACGACGATCATAGTGATCCCTGACTTTATAATCTGTTACATGTATATGAAGTGCTCTGAGATACTGTGGACGCTGTGGGAACACAAAGAGCTCACTACTAGCACTCCTGAGAAGATTTCTGATACTAGAGGCTCTCTCATCTAGCAAAGTCATAACAAGATCCAATGGCTGGAATTTGAAGCTAGACAAATTCAAACTGGCAATCAGGTGCAATTTTGGAATAAGAAGGGTAATTGACAATTGGAACAGTTTACCCTGGGATATGGTGGATCCTCAAAGACTCCATGAATCTTGAAATTGAGGCTAGCCCAACCAGAAGTAAAGGGCTTGATGCAGGAATTGCTGGGTGACATTCTCTCACTTGTGTTATACAGGAGGTCAGACTAGATTATCAAAACAGTCCCTTCTGGCCTTAACAACCGTGACTCTACCCTAGAGGAGCGCTGCTGACTCCCAGGTGTTTGACGGAAGTGCACTGGATTGCCACCTTGCTCACTCAGTGACTCACTAGTGACAGGCACATCAAGTGGAGCCCTGAACGTAGTTCTTTCTGTTCCGCCCAACACACTGGGTATCAGGCTAAGGGAGGATCCAGGCACTGATCTGGTTATGTGGGAGCCAGTGGAACCAGCCCTGCCTGGGGGAGGTGGAGAAGAGATGAAGCTAATGGGACTTGCTTCCAGGCAGAAGTGTCGCAAGCATGTTGGTCAGGAGCAGGTGAACTCTCCGTACTAGAACTGGGGCGGAAGGGAATCTCCTCACCCGGCCATTAAGGGGATACACAGGACAGAACTCCTATGCACTCCGGGGGCAGAACGACAGGGGCTGAATGGGTTTGACAGGAGAGGCCGTGTGGCGTGTGCGAGTGCAAGAGCATGGCTTTACTTTGACTTTTTGCCCTACCACAGCTGCCTGGGGAGATTTTTATCTAAAATGAAAAAAAACAACAGAATCCAGACTAAAGAACGGGCCAAACACAGCGGCACTAATATAGAGATTTTATTTCAAATGTATTGAGTCTTACAGCACATTGTTTGTCACAATGCTACTGAACTGATTTGGAGGTTTTGGCCAGCACATTGTGACACTGACACCCACAAGAGCTGAAAGCAGTTTAGATTAACCATGTCTGAATCCAAATGTCCAGGAATACGGACCCGACTCTCTGCTGCCTTATTGCTTGCAGTCACTTCCACCCGCAGAAAGTGAGGCCCCATGGGAATTGTGCTGTCACCAGGGGATCAGTGTCTTACCCCACTCTCCTCCACAGGTGGAAATAATGCAAGGTACAAGGCGGGGAGAATCAGAAGTATGACATCTCTCTCTCTCTCCCCCTTGTTGTTTGCTCCCAGTATGGAACAGCAAAACAGTCTGAGCAGATACAGTCTCTTCAGATGATGCTAGCTTTGCTTTCGTTATTGGAAACCAGGGAGGCGGAAATGTAAAAGTGCGAGAAATTAATTTGTTTTTTACTCCTTCAACTGAAATTTGAAAACCACTGGATTTTGTAAATAGAACTGGGAGGTCAGAACATGGTTTGAATAGCCTAGTGTTTGTCTGGTTATTTACTAGACAGGGAGGACTCTCATCCCCCCACCCTCTCAATGTGGAGTCTTAAGTAGGGTATCTGTGGTCTCTTTATTTATTTGGAGAAAAACAATTTACCCAGCTATAAAAAATGCCCATGGTTCCACGCTCTTTCCATTGCTCCGACCAGCATCTCTCCAGATTTCTCAGGAACCAAGTATCAAACATGGCTCACAAGGATCCAAGAAAAGAGCAGAAGCTTAATCTTGTAACTCACGTCTTCCTAAGTTTGTACCCTAGTGAGCTTTCCTTAAAATGAGCTGGGATGCTTGGTGTGTAGCATATGGAAGTAACAGAGAGGCAATAACTACAGATTTCAAAAAGGGCGACTCTAAAAGTTATGGCTTCTGTACAGCAGACCGGAAAGGAAGTCAAGTCCAAGAGGAACTTTTAAGTGGTGTTGGAATGAACCAGAGACTGTTTCTGTCGCATAGGGGCATATGCTGCATGTCATGCCCATCACTGTATCTTTTGGTTAAGTGCCACATTAGAGTGAAAAAAACAGACTGTAGAGGCTCTGTTGGCCGGCTTTCTCCCTACCCCCAATTTGGTATCTCTGCTTCATTCTCCCTTCTTCGGGTTACATTAAGTGCACAGAAATATATAGCAGCATTTGGACTGAAACCCTCACGCACACCAAACAGCACGTTCCAGGAGGTAAAACAACACACTACGGCCTACCCTCAAGATGTCAAGTTTTCAGGATAGAGCAACAGGAAAAGGAGGAGATGGAGGCAGCAAAGGGGAGAAGGAGCAACACAGGAACACAAGTTATGTTTCCATCCCAGGACAGAATCACGGTCATTCCTGTGTTAGCACCAGGCTGTGACACTGCGAGAGACTAGAAGTAGACAGGCAGAGCAAGAAGAGAACAAACCATTCTCCCCTCTCCCCACACAGTACTGCAGGGGGATAATCTAGTCTAGTGCATTCACCACTCTCTGCAGGACCCGGACATTGGCAGAGATCTGCTTGGCCTCGCAGAGAAGACCCATCTTGTCTTCAGAGAGAAGGAATTCCTTTTCCGCATCCAAGAGAAGGTTAACCCAGGGATTGCTAATGAGTTCAGACCCCTCATCCACAAAGCCAGCCTGCAAATCAAACTCCGTGGAAAGAGAAGCAGTGGAACCTCTAGGCTGAGCCTTTCTGAAGGGACACAGAGGTACCATTCAGAATCCACCCTCTTCATTCTTGTACAATGCAAACTGCCTTTTGTAGGGTGGAAAGAAGAGTTTGATTCTAAACATACCTTTCTATTGCTTTGGGGTACTTGTACAGGCAGTATCTGTGAAAGCATCACTTTCCAATCCATAGGAGAAAGAGGTTGTGGTCTCCTATTTAGCCCTAGGTCTTCAGCTATAAGTACACTGGTACCAAGATGGGCCCACTGTATTGTCTCATCTCAATTCCTCTGCTTCAGACGGATATAGGATCAAGGAGGATTGCTGAAGACAGTGCATTTGAGTTTGGTGTTCAAATGCTGCACCAAAGACCTTCACAATTCCAGTGGAGGCAGAGCCGTCCCTCAAATCTGTGAGCAAAAAGGCTTGGCATGGACAGTGTCCTTGTCTGGCATTCAACTGGAAGCTGTGGCGATGGGTTTCTTCAGGTGTTGGCTCATGAGCTCCCTAGCACGAGACACCTGGATGTGATCGTAACATGAGTTGCAGACAAGGACTGGGTCGTAGAGCTGCTGATCAGGAATGGGCAGCTTCAGATGGCAGCAGCCAGCACAGAACACGTTCCCACAATTCCTGTTAAGGGGTAATAAAAGCAGAGAGCAGTGAGACAGTGACAACTCCATAAAGAAGAAGGCCATGTCTAGACTGGGGGAGTCTAGGGCCAAACACAACCAGCATGTTCTTGAAGGCGTTCAGTCCTGTCTGCACTAATGTTCAACTATGGGGGAGTTGAGATGTTAGCTGACATGTTTTTAAACACCATCTGCATTTCTAGTGTAGACACGGCCAGAGGGAGGGTCAGGGACCCCAGGACAACAGCAATAAGAAAGACAGAGGGTCAGGGACTCCAGGGGGAGTGTGTGCAAGGGTGGGTGGATAGAGAAAGGGAGGGTCAGTGACCCTGTGCTGGGGGGCCTGAGACAGAAAAGGAAGAACAGAGACTTGGTCATTTGGGGGTTGGGGAGGAGATGGAAAAGAACAATGGAGATATGCAAGAGGTGGCTGAGTTTTACCTGCAGTGGTGCCTTCGCTTGGCTATCCAAAATTCACAATCACAGTTAAAGCAGTGTGAGGCCATATGGTCTGGAACCCAGCGTGTGACCTGGGGAAAATAACAGCCTTCATTAGCACCTCACCCCAGGAGCCTGTAATAGGCTTGCAAAACAATATCATTGAGGAGGACATCTTGAGACTGGAGCGTGGGTTACAGTGTGACACTGGGCCATAAAACACACTGAACCATGTGGGTTGGTCTGCAGAGCAAGGCATGGAGGCACAGCCTGGTGAGCCCGCACCTCGCCTAGCACCAAAGGACATGGAACTGCTCCCAGGAAAGCCTGCACCCCATCCTGCTACAGCCTACCTCGCAAGGAAAGCAGAGAGCCAATCCTACCATACGTCACCACCTTGCACAACAGGAACAGCTGCTCTGAGCCTAGATCCCATCCTGCCTTGTACCATCTATCACCTTCAAACAGACAAAGCTGACCCTGCTACATATGTAGCTGTATACGGATGTACCTCAGTCTCCTTCTTATCGACAGGCTCCCAGCTTGCTTCAGACAGGCAGTCCTCACTGTGATCAGAGTAGAAGTCTTCAGTGTCACTGCTGTCCGATTCCTTTAGACAGGTCTGCAGAGAGAAAGCCAAAGTCACAAAAGCCATCAGCCCCTTCCAGCACAGACACAAAGAGTAGTATCCCTTCCACCCCACTCAGAATGGCTCCTGAAGGAGCAAGTGGCACTGTCGCTCCCCAGCTCAGGAAGCAAAGGGCAGGAGAATCCGGACTGGCGTCATCCCCCATGTCTTGGGAAATAAAGGAAGATTGGATGAAGGAATCTTTGGGTACTAGGAGAGTGAAGGCCAGGAGGAGATGGTGTCCAGATGAGAGAAGGAACTCTGTTCCCTCCTGGGAAGCACAGGCTAGAAGAATGTAGAACCCCTGGACGGGGAGGAGGGGCGGGGGAGGAGAGGAGTGAATCATTATCCTAATGAGCATCAAACTTGCACACCAACAGGAAGTGAGGGGTAAGAGAACATGTGAGCCTGGCAGAACATGCTCCCCCTGGAGTCAGGGGAGAGCAGGGACATGAAGGGCAGGATGTCATGGTTCATGGCTGGGTCAGACAGTGGGAGATGGCACTTTATAGGCCATTACTTACAAAGTCATCTTCATAGTCCATCTGTGGCTCAGCCGGGGGGGCGCAGCAGTGACGTATATCCAGCCTTAGCTGGAGCTCTCGCACCTGCCTGCGCAGCTGCTCCACTTCCTGCTTGTAGCTGGCTTCGATCTGTCGCAGCCTGTGCTGAATCACATCTGTGGGGAAGGGGAGCCCGTCATCATCCAGGTAGAGAGGAGGCACAGGGGAAGGGCAGCTTGGTGGCACATGCTTGGAGCCAGACACCTGCTTCAGGTGGCAGGGTAGCCATGGCCGGCTGGGCTTCCCTTCAGGGCCTGCACAATGTGCACTGGGATAGCCAGAGCAGACTGGTGGTTTCACACCTTCTCTTGTTGGCCACTGGCTACTGAGGTAGAGCCCTGGTGCCCGCAACTGTTTGCTGCTCAACCTCTTGTTACAGCACCCATAGGAAAGTAGCCGCCTGGTTACTGTCTCCCCACCGGGGAGCGACGTCACCATCCCCTGGAAACTGTCCCAGTTGGAACCCAGGAGGGAGAACTCGCTGGTCTGGCTCTGGGAAATGGGCCTTTGCCACAGCTCCAGCGGCACCATCCCCACCCGGCCCATTTCCTCCCAGTGCCCGCTCCTGCTGCTCCCACTTTTGCCAGTGTCTTTATGTTGCTGGGGGATGCCTGGCATGGGGCGTGGGTTGTTCTGAGGAGAGACACTTGGTGCAGGGGTGTCCTGGCTGGGAATGCCCACTGCAGGATTTAGGGTGTCTTGATGGGGGGGTTTCACAAGATTCCAGCTTCCATCAGATTCCAGGCCAGTTGCTTTTGAAGGATTATAGGGACATGTTTCAGGCTGCTCCACAGCTCTGACACAAGTCCTGCAGACATTCTCCTGTCCAGGATTGTTTGGAGCTGGGCTGATGCCATCTACATCCTCCACATTCACCCTCCATCCCATTTCTGTCTCTGGAAAGATGTTGCTTGCTGGTGGAGGCACCCAGCCACTAAGCAGCTTGCAATGCGCTTGATGATCAGTGTGGCTGTTGAAGTTGTTGCTCGTTTGCAGGGGGTGAGTTTTCCCCTGCTCCACTGGCACCTGCTGCGTTTCTCCCACAGCCACCACGCTGCCTTCCTCGGGGTGCAGCTCAGGGCCCTCTGTGCTGACATGTCTGGGCTCGAGGCCCATCCTGACCTCCTGACAGTGGTTGTTCAGGTTGGGATCACTAGAAGTACGGGTCAGCGGGCTGCTGGAGTCACCAGCTGAAAGCAGGTCATCCATAGATCTTGTCTTTGGTAACCTGGAACCAAGAAACAAAGCCTGAATCTCCGGAGAAGGAACTTTTATTACAAAAATCCCAGTACCTGCTGCTCTGTGCCACAGGGGCCCTTGCAGAGGGGGAAGGGAACTGCCCAGCACACAGGGTTAGGTCTCTGAATAGTGGTAGGATGCTCCGAGGTGTGACGAGAGAGCATAGTTAATAGGGTTGCATCATTGCATCACCTTGGAATTTAGACTTACGGTCAACATGTTAAAAGTGGGCACTGATTCTGAGTTCCTCGCCAGCCATTTCTTGGTTTAATCACTTCACAGCTGGGACATCACCTCAGAGGCCTAACCAGCCAACAAGAACCTCCGCTAATCTCTAGTTTCCTCATCAGGCTGGGGTAGGGGTAGGGTCTATGTAGCACCAGGCAGCCCCTGGAGCACAGGGACACAGCTGGAGGAGCTTCCCTTTGAATCCCCAAAGCCAGCCCCCCAGGTGTTGCTCTCCATTGATCAGGAGAAGGAAGTGCCCAGGGCACTGTGGTGAACTGCCTGTGTGTGAAGGTGAAGGCAGCATCAGCATTAGGCTGAGAATGCACAAGCCAGCTAGTTGGGAGAGGCATGGACAAGTGTTACACAAACTTCCTCTTTCACACACTGCTTCCTAGGGCGAGAAATAGACACTCCTAGTGCAGCCAGCACCACATCTGGGCACCAGTCTCCCTTCCCCCTAGGCCTCTCTTCTATTGCTCCCTAGGACACGTTGGTGTTCGCACCACTACAAGGTGGCCTCAGAGCAGCTACATGAAATCTCCCCGTATGGGGCTCCTAGTATGGCAGGGAGCTGTGTACTCGCTTTTCCAGGTGTTCACTGAGGGTGACAGGCATATTCAGGACACTCCAGGCCCTGTCTTTTCAGGACAATGGTGCTGGGTGCTTCTCATGGCAAATGTGTGTGTGTAATGTCAGCCAGAGGAGAGAGCAAGTGAGCAGGAAAGAAACCCAGGACCATGGTGGAAAGGGAACCCAAATTGGTACTCCTTTCTCCCTACCTGTCCAGAGATCTGCCGCTGAACTCCTGGCTTTGGGATCCTGGGGGCAGGTAGCGGTCCATACCCTCCTCCCCTAGAGGACAGGGGGATGATGCTGGAAGGTACACTGCTGTCCAAAGATGTAGTGCTCGCACATGGCACACTGGGTGCAGCACCTGCAGGAGAAATTACACTGAAGGACAGGACAAAAGGGAAACCCCTCCCCATCCAAGGCAAGCCAGCCTCCCTTCCCTCCAACCCAATTACTCTTCCCAGACAATTTTGGCTGCTAGCCACAAGCCCATACAGCTGGGTTGTGGGCTGCCACTCACCTGCTCAGTGCCAGGCATGTAGAGGAGATTGTGGAAGTTCTTGTTGCCAGCTCTCAGGAGGGACCACACTGAGCAGGTGCGTTTGTAAATGTTGTGCATCTCTCGCTCACATGGGTTGTTGCCCAGGAAGGTCCCATACAGGCAGGAGTATGTGTGCTGCACCAGCTTCACCTGCACCACCAACAGAAAAGCGCAATTGCCAGGGCCCTTGGAAAGCAACTCTCCCTCACACCCACGTAACACAACTCCCACCCCACCCCCAAAGCACACACTCCAGCCCCCTGCCACAGCTCTCCTTCCATCCTGTGGGAGAATGTTACCCAAGGATCCCTCCATGTCAACTGGCAGAGGCTACAGGGGATGCATAGGGTTTTACAGGAATCCCCTGGGTTGGATATTTGCATAATAATTCACCGAAGAGTGGTATATGAGATCTCTACTGAGAGCCAGCCCATTACTCCTAGTTCTGTCATCTGCTACCACTGAGAACAGTCAAGATCCATCCTCTTTGGAACCCCCTTTCAGGTAGTTGAAAGCAGTTATCAAATCCCCCCTCACTCTTCTCTTCTGCAGACTAAACAAGCCCAGTTCCCTCAGCCTCTCCTCATAAGTCATGTGCTCCAGCCCCCTAATCATTTTTGTTGCCCTCCACTGGACTCTTTCCAATTTTTCCACATCCTCCTTGTAGTGTGAGGCCCAAAACTGAACATAGTACTCCAGATGGGGCCGCACCAATGCCGAATAGAGGGGAATGATCATGTCCCTCGATCTGCTGGCAATGCCCCTACTTATACAGCCCAAAATGCCGTTAGCCTTCTTGGCAACAAGGACACACTGTTGACTCATATCCAGCTTCTCATCCACTGTAACCCCTAGGTCCTTTTCTGTAGAACTGCTGCCTAGCCATTCGGTCCCTAGTCTGTAGCAATGCATGGGATTCTTCTGTCCTAAATGCAGGACTTTGCACTTGTCCTTGTTGAACCTCATCAGATTTCTTTTGGTCTAGGTCCCTCTGTATCCGATCCCTACCCTCCAGCGTATGTACCACTCCTCCCAGTTTAGTGTCATCTGCAAACTTGCTGAGTGGAATCCACACCATCCTCCAGATCATTAATGAAGATATTGAACAAAACTGGCCCCAGGACCGACCCTTGGGGCACTCTGCTTGATACCGGCTGCCAACTACACATGGAGCATTAATCACTACCCGTTGAGCCCAACAATCTAGCCAGCTTTCTATCCATCTTCTAATCCATTCATCCAGCCCATACTTCTTTAACTTGCCGGCAAGAATATTGTGGGAGACCGTATCAAAAGCTTTGCTAAAGTCAAGGAATAACACGTCCACTGCTTTCCCCTCATCCACAGAGCCAGTTATCTCGTCATAGAAGGCAATTAGGTTAGTCAGGCATGACTTGCCCTTGGTGAATCTATGCTGACTATTCCTGATCACTTTCCTCTCCTCTCCTCTAAGTGCTTCAGAACTGATTCCTTGAGGACCTGCTCCATGATTTTTCCAGGGACTGAGGTGAGGCTGACTGGCCTGTAATTCCCCGGATCCTCCTTCTTCTTTTTTAAAGATGGGCACTACATTAGCCTTCTTCCAGTCATCCTCCCCCCCATACTGTGCTGCCCAGTGCAGCAGTCTGGGAACTGACCTTGTTTGTGAAGACAGAGGCAAAAAAATCATTGAGTACATTAGCTTTTCCACATCCTCTGTCACTAGGTTGCCTCCCTCATTCAGTAAGGGGCCCACACTTTCCTTGACTTTCTTCTTGTTGCTAACATACCCTGAAGAAACCCTTCTTGTTACTCTTAACATCTCTTGCTAGCTGCAACTCTAAGTGTGATTTGGCCTTCCTGATTTCCCTCCTGCATGCCTGAGCAATATTTTTATACTCCCTGGTCATTTGTCCAATCTTCCACTTCTTGTAGGCTTCTTTTTTTGTTTAAGATCAACAAGGGTTTCAATGTTAAGCCAAGCTGGTTGGCTGCCATATTTACTATTCTTTCTACACATCAGGATGTTTTGTTCCTGCAACCTCAATAAGGTTGAGGTCACTTTCAGCACAAAATACAAACAAATAAAAAAGCAAACTACATTCATTAATTCATAGCTAGAGGACAACATTTCAAGAGAGCACTTTGTTGGGTCTTTTATTAAATTTGCAGTTAATTCTTCAACACGATGTGGGACATTGGAAATCAATGAACAAAACATTAATTTTAAAACTGACGTTGGGAATTGAGTGTAACTTATTCACAGAAAATATATACAGAGTGACCATCCATTAAAATAAAAAAATGAAGCTCTTTTTATATAGCAGGCAGAAAACGAGCCCACACAAAACTGAATTATTCTTTTCTACTATGTCTATAACACAGATACCACCCAAAGTTTGAAATAGGAAGGACTGTGTGTGTTTGGGTTGAAGAGCAGTCTGCAAATACAGATGATCAAACGTGTAACAGGATGGAAAAGATTATTTAAAAATATGATGAGGTGTTTAATAGTCTGGAATGCATTATAGGTTTCAAATTCCCAGTGACAGAGATGTAAGTGTGCGAGCAGGAACACAGGCACCATGTAAAGTTCCTTTAGCACTGGGAAATAAATAAAAACGGAACTAGATTGGACAGTGCAAGTAAGCAAATAGGGACATCAACTGACAGCATTAACAGTGCAGTCACCATAATCAAACTAAATAGGGAAGGATTTGTACTGATACAAAAGCTTTGAATGAGTGCTCCCCACTCCAGCCTCACTGGCTGAATCATATGCATTTTCACTCCCCTTCTCCCTCAGCCACATCATTAGAAAACCCAATCCATAATAAAACATCTTTCACTTTTACCTAAGTCCACTTTGCTTTTCCTCAAACACAACAGCTCTGAAAGGCTCAGCTGGCCTTCTGCCCTAGCTCATAATTAGCAAGAAATAAAGACGCATTTGCTTGCACAGCTCTTACCAGGAAAGCTTCGTTAAATTCAAACAGGCAGGGGAACTGCTTGAGCAGCTGATGAACAGAATCTAGCCACTGAAGAAACACCGGACACTGCTCATTCTGATCTTCCACATTCTCGTGATGCCCACAGCGATCACCAAATTTGTGACCAAAATCCAGCCAGTCTGATTCAATTAGCACCTGAAAACCCTGTTAACAAAGAAGAAAGTTAACTGCAGCGCCAGGTACCCAGCAGAGCAAGGCAGCTCCAGTGAGTTTCTTGGGGGGCTAGAGAGAAGCTTGCACTTGTGCTAGGGTTAGAAGCAAAGCATAATGAAAGCTGGTGGTTACTCTGGCTTTATGTAAGGACAAGGCCTTTTCCATAGCACTGAACTGAGACTTTCAGAACCTATAATCCAAATATGAAGGAGTGGCTACTAAATCCACATAACAAATCCCTTTGGGTGCCATGCAGAGAATATAGTGGGGAACCTGCTAAGCCCTGAACACAAGTGGTCACTTTCCGAGGCAGAGGCTCTTGAGAGCCTGATGTATCACAATTCAGTGGCTACAGATTACTGAAGAATAGGTGGGAAAACCCCTCACCAGCACAGCAGCTCTTGGAAATGTTGTGTGACAGATATGGCAATTTCCTACAATATAACTGGGAGGCCTTCCGGAATTAAGTTAAAATATCTTCGGGATCCATTGCCTTAAATGAATGGTCTATGTATTATTATGGACCAGGATTGTATGCAACTTCTCAGGAGGAGGAGGAAGGTGGGGAGATGTGACAGATGTGAGACCTGGGGGTTCAAAGGGCTTTATTAAACAATGTGTCAGACAAGAATGGACTTTTGGAACAAAAAGTGGTGAGTGGTTTTCTTGGGAAATATCTAGGGGGGAGTGAATGCAAATTCCCCACTTCTGATTATGCAAAAACCCAGCCTTTTGAAGCTATGCCCTGAGAAGTGAGCCATTGTCTGCTGATCAATTGTGACAAGAGGCCAAGATCAAAGGCCCAAGCTGTATAAAGGAAAGACTGAACTATTCATGGTGGGTCTGAATCTGAGACAGATACGAACTGGTCACCACGATGAAAATCCAGTTGTGGGTTTTGAAGGACTGACACCTACCAGAGCCCAGGTTGGAGTTGGGGTGACTTCTGGTAAGTTTTTTGGCATGCATGTAGTTTTTCTTATTGTTTTTAATATATTTTCTCTGTAATGCTTTCACTTTAAGAATAAATATGCTTATAAAGAGCTGCACAGTAACTTATAACCGCAGCCCATTACATTGGGCATAGACTCTAGAAAAAAAGCAAAGTGCAGATGCTGTTCTTGTGGCTTTCTAGAGAGATCACAGTGTCTGCAGGGAACTGAGCAGCCTGGACAACCCCAGTCAGGAGGGAGACAGATGCGAGTCTCTGCCCAAGAGAGGGGACTGCTGAGGAGCCGGGTCCCTAGCACAGGTCTCCTTGAAGGATCACAGAGGGGGAATATAGGTGCAGTTACCCTGCAGTGTGACATTTTGCAAAGCAGCTTTACTGTGAAATGCAATTCCACTCCATAGCCTTTTTTCTGCTTCTGTCTGAGGCTCATCGCAGGCACAAGCAACTTCTTAACAGAAGCTGAACTAACAGAACGGCACTACTGTATGGTACCTCCATGGTCCTATAATAGGGGTCCAGAAGAATCTTTGCCAGTGCTACAATCTGCGGGGTTCTGTCCCAGCCATCCGAGCAGTGAACCAACACTGGACGCCCCTCTCGGTCAACTGCATTTGAGACCAGAACTGCTGTCTTCAACATGACGGAGAGGTGCTGCAGCCACTTGGTGCTCTCCAGGGCTGAAAGCCAGCTAGAGTGCACATAAAAGGAAAGAAAATGACTTGTTAGTTCTCTACTAGAGGACACGTCTATCCCAAGACTCTTTGGAGCCCTCAGTAAATACTGTACTGCTGCCTTTCCACACCAGCTCCCACAGAGGGGAACCAGCCAACTCAGGAAGAACAGCACAGAATCCAGCCCCCAAATCCTACTTTTTCTGGACACAAAAGCCGTGAGGTCTCTAGTGAAGCCCACAGAAGAGTGGTGTGTTTACGGTATCCCCAATAGTAAATATCGATCACAGGAAACACAATGCTCAAGCTCTGTAAACACGCCCAAGAGAAAACCTCTCTGATTCCTGAGCCAGCAACCTGGCTCAGGCGATTGGATGGGAATGAGAAGATGAGAATTTCCAGATGGCGAGGAAGACAAAAAGGCAGGGAGAATGGTAGTAGAGCACGCTGGCACTTACTTGCTCGGATCTGGCATCTGGCTGCAGACAGCGCGCAGGTACTGGAAGCTGTTCCTGATGGAGTGGATATTGGCCATGCCCATGAACACTACCTCGCAGTTTGGATAATACTCTAAACACAACAGACAGAAAAAGTCGGACGGGATCTGCTGCAATCAAAGCGTCTCACTGCAGGTGCTCTGATCACAGCCCACAGAACAGGAGCTGCTGCCCCTCACTGCGTTCCTGTTCCCGGGGAGCTATATGTGCAGCAGGTGGGCAGCCTGTCCTAGCAGAGTGAAGGGTAGGCAGGCAGGCAGCCTCGCAGTAATCTAGCAAAAAGAGGAAGGGGCAGCACGAATCTTGCCACTCCTCCCCAGGGAGATCTGTGTATTGGAAACACTACACAAAGACAGCCCCAGTCCAACCTGTGTGTCCAAGGGGTCCAACAAGAAAGAGTCCAAGCACGGAGATGCCATGAGACTAGCTATTAAGCAGCCTGAGTGCAGTTTTATACCTTCACATTCACAGCCCCCTCCCTTTGCCCTGTTGGCAACAGCCGCAGTGTAGGATCTGGCATCCAGGATCAGCAGCTTCTGAGGAGCTCCTGCATTCTCCACGCCCGAACATGCCGTCAGCGAGGAATCTGCAGACACAGGACAGGCTGAACTTCCCCACATCCAGACAACTCCTCCCATCTGGGCCTTGGCCTTTCACAGGTGGTGCTAGGCCAGTGCAGCCAGACATTGACACGTTTAAAGCCCTGCCCAGCATAGTGCAGTCAAGGCCTGAAAGGGCCTAAATAGTTAATCTGGGTGTCATTTTTAAATCCCACCCCACAACACCAACTCCCCCAGCCACCAGGAAACAGCTGCCCATCATTTGCATGCATCCCTGGGGTGGGACCCCGCTCTGGAGAGCCTTACCCAGCCCAGTTTGGGAAGCCAGCAGAAGGGAGTGACCGTCTTACCAAAGTCTGTGTCGCTGGCCTCAGTGCCTTCGCTGGTGCCGTTGTGGGGAGTTCCACTGGCTATCTTTGCTCCAGGGTTCAAGGCACAGGCCTTGGCGATGGAGGTCACAAGATACTCGTCATCAGCATTGCGCCAGCCCCACCAGCTGATTTCCGGCTGGCTGCAGCGTGCGATTGCAGCTCCGTTGGGCTGGTGTCTGAGGGAGAGGAGAGTTTCACTTGCCATCCCACCGCAGACACACCAGGCAGCGTGCCAGCAAAAGAAGCGGTTCCCCTCCTCAGAGGCCCCAGCGTTGTTCAAAGCAGATTCATTGTGCGGGGCCAATGTCTCAACTCGCGCGTTATGTGCACCGAGATCATGCCTACGAAAGGAAGCATGATGGCCCTGACTTCTTCAACTCCAGGCTCTGACGGCAAAGAGAACCCAGCCCCCGAGAAGCACACAGCAGGTGAAACACAGGAAATAGCTCCTAGGTATAATGGGTGAGAACTTGGCAGCCAGATGGCCTAAGGCCCTGGAGTTCACTCAAAGGCCTTGTCTACATTACCAAGTTTTGTCACCAAAACTGCCGTTTGTCGACCCAAACAGTGAGTGCGTACACACTGCGAGGCCACTTCTGTTGGGGAGACTGCCCGGTTTGGGCGACAAAATACATCCGCCCTCATGAGAGATTTACATCTTTTTTCCACTACATTTTTGTTGACAAAGTGCAAGTGTAGACACCACGCTTAAATTCATCGCTTTAATTGGCTTCCAGGAGGTGTCCCACAATGCCCATCCTGACCGCTCTGGTCAGCAGTTTGAACTCCACTGCCCTGCAGTCAGGTGAACAACCATCTGCCCTTCCCCCTTAGAAGCCCCTGGAAATTTTGAAATTCCATTTCCTGTTTGCTCGGTGTGGAGAGGTCTCATCGCATCTTCCCAGGTGACCATGGCGGGTTATCGCAGCAAATACTCTCCCGCTTGGACCACTGCAGAGCTGTTGGATCTGCTCAGTATAAGAGGAGAGGAGGCTGTGCAGACCCAGCTGTGCTTGAGCCGTAGGAATTGGGATACCTATGGACACTTTTCTTGAGGCTTGTGTGAAAAGGGCTATGATTGGGACAAGCTACAGTGCAGAGCAAAGATAAAGGAGCTGAAACAGGCGTACCATAAGGTGAGGGAGGCAAACGGTCGCTCCAGTGCTGCACCTAAGACCTGCTGGTTCTGTAAGGAGCTAGACGCTATCCTCAGTGGTGACCCAGCGGCAAGAGCCCTATGGATACTTCGGAGGGAACGGAGGCGGTGGAAAGAGGACCTAACTCAGAGGTGGAGTTAGATGAGGATGTGCAGCTCCCGGCGGGGTTGCCCGGTAGGGCAGGCAGCTAGGAACTGTTCTCCACTCTAGAGGTGTCTAGCCAGTCTCAGCAGTTGCTTTCCAGGAGCAAGAAGCAGGAGATGAGACTCCTGGTAAGTGGCTGTGGCTTGTGTAGTGTGGAGGTGGGTTCAGGGCATAGAAACGTGGGAGGCTCGCTGTGTTTCTGTGAGCTGGACATTTCCCCGTGTAGCTAAGCAGTATGGTGGAACAGGGTGTTGATGCACGCTGAGATCTCATGGGAATCCTCCAGAGAGATCTCCAGGAAAGTTTCTGCTGAAGATTCCGTGGCAGAGCAGCTTTGTTCCTTCCCCCATTGTAGGAAACTTTCCCGCGCCATTCGCCAATCACTTGTGCAGGGACCAAAGTGGCACACAGGCAAGCAGCATAGGGAGCAGGGTGGAAGCCACAAGCATGGAGTAGATGTACCCTCGTTTCCCTGCTTACCCTCAGCAGTGAGATGTCTGCTAGAATTACCCCCACCTGTGGAAAAGTGTGGGAGAATTTTAGAATTTGTTCCCTAGAATGCTGCACCACGACCCTTGCAAACAGCGTGTGCTCTTTTCCCCATGTGGAGCACCCCTCCTCCCCCTGCCAACACTAACCATGCTTTGGCTGTTTGCGGAGATGTGTGCCTGGCTAGGATCAGTAAGAAAGTGATGGCAATGTTGCAAAAGGTGTGTTTAACAGAAATGTTTCAATGCCGTGCGTGAATTTAACAATCCCGCTTCTGTGCATTGTCCCCTGTGCTTCACCAGATATGGCCTTCAGGAACACCCCACGCACCCCGGCCGAGTGTCTACACCAGATAAGAAAGCGTCCAAGACGCAGCAAAGAAGACATGTTCCGGGAGGTCCTGCAGTGCTCCAAAGCAGAAAAAAGGGAATGAAAGGAGTGCCCGAACGGCAGGACAGAAAAGAGAATCAGGAGTTTGTTAAGGATGCTACTGAACAGATGCTTAAAGTAACGGAGGAGCAAACGCAGATGCTGAAGTCCTTAATAATGCTGCAGACTGAGCAGATCAGTGCTCGACCTCCTCTGCAGCACATTCAGAACTCTTTTCCATGCCCCTCCAAACTCCGCCCATACATTCCTTTCCACCTTCCAGGACTTCTCAGTTCCCCCTTCACTCCACCCCCTCAGACAACTTTCACAGTGATAGCTGGACCTACAAACAGCTGTGAGAGTCTGCCCTTCCCTGCCAAGCATCTGTGTGTTTGTGTGTGCTGTTTCTTGTGCAATAAAAGCAAACTTTTATACTGGTAAATCATCTTTTTTTTCTATACGGTGAGATTGCGGGCACTCCCAATACATGCACAGGCATTTTAATCACTTTATTACAGGGATTTAAGGCCCCAAACGTCACCATTGGCCCTAGGAAAACTACATGTAATGCAACATTGAAGCAACTCGGACAGAGATATATGTTACTGGTGGTCATGGTCAAAGTGCTGCCTCAAAGCCTCCCTGATTCGAATAGCCCCCCTGTGGGCTCCTCTGACATCCCTGGTATCTGGCTGCTCAAAATCAGCAGCCAAGCTGTCTGCCTCAGCACTCCGCCCCTGAGCAAACCTTTCACCCTTAGCTTCAGAGATTATGCAACATATAGCACGCGGCTATGACCATAGGAATATTATCCTCAGTGAGGTCCAACCTGCCATAAAGGCATCACCAGTGCGCCTTTAATCTGCCAAAGGCACATTCAAATGTCATCCGGTACCTACTGAGCCTGTTGTTGAATTGCTCCTTACTGCTGTCCAGGTGTCCCATGTAGGGTTTCATGAGCCACGGCTATAAAGGGGTACGCAGGGTCCCCCAGGATCACTATGGGCATTTCAACAGCCCCCAGTGTAACCTTCTGGTTAGGAAAGAAAGTCCCCGCTTGCAGCTTTCTGTACAGGCCGGTGTTCCTGAAGATGCGTGCACCTTCCCGGACCACCCCGCGATGATGTCAGTGAAACGCCCACGATGATCCACAAGCACCTGCAACACCATGGAGTAGTACCCCTTCCTACTGATGTACTCCGTCGCTAGGTGGTCTGGTGCCAAAATTGGAATGTGTGTGCCATCTATCGCCCCTCCACAGTTAACGTAACCCATTTCTGCAAAGCCGTCCACTATTTCACGCACATTTCCCAGAGTCACGGTCCTTCGTAGCAGGATGCGATTTATTGCCCTGCACACTTGCATTAACGCAGTTGACTTCCCCACTCCAAATTGATTTGCGACCGACCGGTAGCAGTCTGGAGTTGGCAGCTTCCACACAGCGATCGCCACACGCTTCTCTACTGAGAGGGCAGCTTTCACTCTGGTGTCCTTGTGCTGCAGGTCTGGGGCGAGCTCCGCGCACAGTTCCAGGAAGGTGGCTTTCTGCATCCGAAAGTTCTGTAGCCGCTGCTCATCATCCCACACCTGCATGATGATACAATCCCACCATTCAGTCCTTGTTTCCTGATCCCAAAAGCAACGGTCTACCCTATGCACCTGCTCTGTGAATGCCAAAAGCAATCTTATGTTGCTCCTATCCATATCACGCGGAGTGTCGGGCGCCTGTGAGTCTTCTTCAGTTAGGAACTTCATGATTAACTGCACTGCCAGCCGCGATGTCCTCATGACAGTTAACAGAACATAGGAGAGCAGCGCGAGATCCATCCTTTCTCACAAAGATGCTGGTGTGCACAGCAAACAAAGGCCGTTGAAAAAATGCCATGAAAGAAAGCCGGAAGCCCATGGAGTGCTGGGACAGAAAGCAATGCATCCCGGGACATTTAGCACTGTCCCAAGATGCGCCGCGATCCGCTCCGTCGTCCCACAACACCTAGCGACAGAAGGACTGTGGGATAGGTACCCACAATGCATTGCTCACACTGTCAATGATGATGCCCCCACTGTGGACGCAATCTGCCGACAGAGGGAGCAACTGTGAACACGAAATTGCGATTTTTATTATGTCGACTTTTGGGTGTCAACATCACTTTTGTCGACACAAATTGGTAGTGTAGACATGGCCAAATGTTTGGTCAGTAAGATCACCACAGGGAATGCCACTTTCGTGACCAGGCCTCTGTGCAGGAAGCTGCAGGAAAAAGGCATAGGGCTCAACATTTATACAATGTAAACCCTGGTCAGGAGATCCTCAGCTAGACCCAATAAGGAAACGTTAAGGGCTGGGAAAATACATAACAAACACCTCATTTTCAAACCTTGATACAAGCCCGCAAAGAGTCACAACTATGGGCTGTAAATTACCAAGTACTAAGGGGAGGCACAGAACTCTACACAAAAATTGTTGGAACAACGGCAAGGTTGCACAGCTGAACACTCAGTCAAAAAAGGCAAAAGGTCAGGTCATATCCCCGCCTTAACTCTGTCCTCTGGTGCGGGTGTATGGTTAGAACAGTCTCCGGGTCACATACCATTTTTCAAACAACACATGCACCAAGGTAGCATAGCTGTGCTCAGCCTTTCTTCAATGCAGGAAGCTCTGCGGGGTGCCGGGGCTCCGGGCTTTGGCTGCTGGGCAAGAGGACCCTTGGGCATAGGCGTAGTTTGACTTCTATTTGGGGGGGGGGGGGGGGGAAGAGACAGGGCCCAGGCCAGCTCCACACTTCCAAGGAGGGAGCATCACATTGACCCTCTGTATAGTATCCGTAAGCATAGAGTGTAGCTGCACACCCCGGAACGGCAGTATTTCTGTGTAAGACTTATAACAGCTAGACAAGCCAGTAGCACTGGTGCTTCACCCATGTAGGCTTCCATTGGGATCCCAAATTGCCTTCAAGCTCTAACAGCACCAATGAGGAGCAAGGTGACACACACAATCTGATCTATAAGTGCTTCGGTAATACCGAGTTAAACCAGGCACGGGCAGAGTTCAGCTTGCTGTCCTCCCCAGGGAGTTGCCATGATTGCTCACTGGAACATGGACATCACACCCATCCTCTCTAATTCCTCAGCCAGCACCATGGGTTGGGGTCATGATATTGTGTACAATGGACTATGAGCAACAGGGCAGCTATTGTAGATTCTTTTTTACCTGTACACAACTACAGGAATCCTTTTCCAAGACCTGAAGGAAGCCACATTCTCCAGCTCCTTGTCAGTGATCCAGACAGGAACTAGCAGCTTCTGAGGATAACTGGTACAGAGTCTAGAAATAAAGTGACACGGTGTCAATCAGAGCCAAGCAATGAGAATATTTATGCAGAGAGAACGGGGAGACCTTCAGGTTTGTCTGAACTCGACTAACGAGAACACAGGCTATGGGTGGTTCTTCCCATCCAGAATTAGGGGTGCCTGGGAGAAAGAGCCAAAGGTGGCCCTGAAAACTGGGCTGTATACAGGGTCTAAACCATGGAATATGGGACCCCCATACAAGAGATTGTAATCTAATTTACTATCCAAAAGAGGTAGGCAAAAGCATATTTTACTCTACATAACATTATAATATCTGAATGTTGCAAATTCAGAGAGAATGCAGATGGCTAATCAATCCAATGACTCATGTAAACATGCGAAGGGAATTAACTAAATCTTGCGATTTTGGTACATCTGAATCAGACATGACTAGACATCAACTCACGCAGAAGGGGGTGTGTGATGGCACAGACCTCCAGAGCTAAACGCATGAGCTGCTACAGCTTGAGCTAGAGCTCCCTCACTGGGGCTGTTCCAGACTCTCTGCCTCTGTAGCCCAGACCCACAGCGGGACCTGTAACTAACGAGTGGGTTACGTCTGCACAAAACATTGCATGAAAGATTCTTTCAACAGGAGGGTTTAATCCTAAAAAAAGCATTTCCAATAGCACAACTATCAGTACAGGCAGAACTTAGGCCTGCAGCTGTGGCATTTACAGAGCGCTCTCTCGCCTCACACGCAAGGCAAATGCTAAAGTCAGGGATGTGGGGGATGTAAACGTAAGGGAGTGGGGCCCTGGGCTAGAGTTTGCTGAAAGCCACGAATGCAAAATCCGGACACAGCAATTCTGAACTAAAGCAGCCTCAGAAGGGAGCAGGAGAGTGCAAGCTGTCCGAGATTGTACGCCTGACTCAGAGGCAGAAGAGATGATTTTATGAACTCAGAAGCAAGGAAAGGTGAGGCTGTAAATAGACCCAAGCTGGTAATGGGAATTGACACTGAGTGAAAGAAAACAATTACTGTGACTGGTTCTTTGAGATGCAATGCAGGCGTGTATTCCACTTTGGTATGTGCGTGCCCAGCGCATCAGAGTTGGAGAATTTTGCCTAGCAGTACCCACAGAGGGGCAGCGCTCACGCCTTGTAGCCATAGCCCCTCCCCTGGCTATATGAGGTGGTGGCGCCCTGACCCCCCTCAGTTCCTTTGTACCAACCCCCCCAGACTATTCTCTGATTCAGAGGGGATGCAGGGTGGGTCATGGAATACAGATTTGCATCACGTCTCAGAACCACAGTTACAGTAAGTAACTGTTTCTTCTTCTTCAAGCAGATGCAGTCATGTATTCCACTTAAGTGATTGACAAGTACTACCCCCCATCAGGAGGCGGGATTCGGAGTCCACCTAACCAAGGACTGCAGAACCACCCTACTGACACGTGCATCTGCCCTGGAAGAGGCGGTTATGACGTAATGGTTTGTAAATTGACGGACGGATGACCACGTACCAGCCTTGCAAATGCCCACTATTGAGACGTCACTGAGGAATGCTATTGACACTGCTTGCGCTCTTGTAGGATGACCTTGCAACCGCGGATGGGGTGTAGCCGAAGCTATTTCATATATGGCCTTGATACAGGATGTTATCCATTTAGAGAGAGTCTGTGAAGAGACAACTTGCCCCTTCATATGATACAAACAGGCAAGGTGAAGCAGAGAACTGTTTGGTCCTGCCCAGATAGAAGACTAGACATCATCTGACATAGAATTATAGAAGATTAGGGTTGGAAGAGACCTCAGAAGGTCATCTAGTCCAACCCCCTGCTCAAAGCAGGACCAACCCCAACTCATAGACTCATAGACTTTAAGGTCAGAAGGGACCATTATGATCATCTAGTCTGACCTCCCGCATGATGCAGGTCACAAAAGCTGACCCACCCACTCCTGGAACTAAATCATCCCACCCAGGGCTTTGTCAAGCCAGGCCTTAAAAACCTCTAAGGAAGGAGATTCCACCACCTCCTTAGGGAACCCATTCCAGTGCTTCACCACCCTCCTAGTGAAATAGTTTTTCCTAATATCCAAAGTAGACCTCCCCCACTGCAACTTGAGACCATTGCTCCTTGTTCTGTCATCTGACACCACTGAGAACAGCCGAGCTCCATCCTCTCTGGAACCCCCCTTCAGGTAGTTGAAGGTTGCTATCAAATCCCCCCTCACTCTTCTCTTCTACAGACTAAACAAGCCCAGTTCCCTCAGCCTCTCCTCGTAAGTCATGTGGCCCAGCCACCTGATCATTTTCGTTGCCCTCTGCTGGACTCTCTCCAATTTGTCCACATCCTTTCTGTAGTGGGGGGCCCAAAACTGGACGCAATACTCCAGGCGTGGCCTCACCAGTGCCCAATAGAGGGGAATGATCACGTCCCTCGATCTGCTGGCAATGCTCCTACAAATGCAGCACAATATGCTGTTAGCCTTCTTGGCAACAAGGGCACACTGCTGACTCTCATCCAGCTTCTCGTCCACTGTAATCCCCAGGTCCTTTTCTGCAGAACTGCTGCTTAGCCAGTCGGTCCCCAGCCTGTAGCAGTGCATGGGATTCTTCCGTCCTAAGTGCAGGACTCTGTACTTGTCCTTGTTGAACCTCATCAAATTTCTTTTGGCCCAATCCTCTAATTTGTCTAGGTCACTCTGGACCCTATCCCTACCCTCCAGCGTATCTACCTCTCCCCCCAGCTTAGTGTCATCCGCGAACTTGCTGAGGGTGCAATCCATCCCATCATTCAGATCATTCATAAAGATGTTGAACAAAACCGGCCCCTGGACCGACCCCTGGGACACTCCGCTTGATACCGGCTGCCAACTAGACATTGAGCCGTTGATCACTATCCATTGAGCCTGACGATCTAGCCAGCTTTCTATCCACCTTATCCATTGATACAATCCATACTTTTTTAACTTGCTGGCAAGAATACTGTGGGAGACCGTATCAAAAGCTTTGCTAAAGTCAAGAGATAGCACGTCCACCACTTTCCCCATATCCACAGAGCCAGTTATCTCATCATAGAAGGCAATCAGGTTGGTCAGGCACGACTTGCCCTTGGTAACTCCATGGTGACTGTTCCTGATCACCTTCCTCTCCTCCAAGTGCTTCAAAATGGATTCCTAAGGACCTGCTCCATGATTTTTCCAGGGACTGAGATGAGGCTGACCGGTTTGTAGTTCCCAGATTCTCCTTCTTCCCTTTTTTATAGATGGGCACTAGATTTGCCTTTTTCCAATCGTCCGGGACCTCCCCGATTGCCACGAGTTTTCAAAGAGAATGGCCAATGGCTCTGCAATCACATCCGCCAACTCCCTCAGCACCCTCGGATGCATTGCATCCAGCCCGATGGACTTGTGCACATCCAGCTTTTCTAAATAGTCCTTAACCTGTTCTTTCACCACTGAGGGCTGCTCACCTCCTCCCCATACTGTGCTGCCCAGTGAAGCAGTCTGGGAGCTGAACTTGTCTGTGAAGACCGAGGCAAAAAAAGCATTGAGTACTTCAGCTTTTTCCACATCATCGTTCATTAGGTTGCCTCCCCATTCAGTAAGGGTCCCACACTTTCCCTGACCACCTTCTTGTTGCTAGCATACCTGTAGAAACCCTTCTTGTTACCCTTCACATCTCTTGCTAGTTGCAAGTCCAATTGTGCTTTGGCCTTCCTGATTACACCCCTGCATGCTCTAGCAATATTTTTATACTCCTCCCTAGTCATCTGTCCACATTTCCACTTCTTGTAAGCTTCCTTTTTGAATTTAAGCTCACTGAAGATTTCTCTGTTAAGCCAAGCTGGTCACCTGCCATATTTGCTATTCTTTCTGCACACTGGGATGGTTTGTTCCTGCACCCTCAATAAGGCTTCTTTAAAATACAGCCAGCTCTCCTGGACTCCTTTCTCCCACATATTAGCCTCCCAGGGGATCCTGCCCATCAGTTCCCTAAGGGAGTTAAAGTCTGCTTTTCCAAAGTCCAGGGTCCGTATTCTGCTGCTCTCCTTTCTTCCTTTTGTCAGGATCCTGAACTCGACCATCTCATGTTCACTGCTGTCTAGGTTCCCACCCATTTCTACTTCCCCTACCAATTCTTCCCTGTTTGTGAGCAGCAGGTCAAGAGGACCACGGCCCCTAGTTGGTTCCTCCAGCACTTGCACCAGGAAGTTGTCCCCAACTCTTTCCAAAAACTTCCTGGATTGTCTGTGCATTGCTGTATTGCTCCCCCAACAGATGTCAAGGTGATTGAAGTCCCCCATGAGAACCAGGGCCTGTGGTCTGGAAACTTCTGTTAGTTGTCTGAAGAAAGCCTCGTCTACCTCATCCTCCGGGTCCGGTGGTCTATAGCAGACTCCCACCACAACATCACCCTTGTTGCTCTCGCATCTAAACTTAATCCAAAGACTCTCAACAGGCTTTTCTCCAGTTTCATACTGGAGCTCTGAGCAATCATACTGCTCTCTTACATACAATGCAACTCCTCCAGCTTTCCTCCCATACCTGTCCTTCCTGAACAGTTTATTCCAATCCATGACAGTGCTCCAGTCATGTGAACTGCCCCACCAAGTTTCTGTTATTCCAATCACGTCATAGTTCCTTGACTGTGCCAGGACTTCCAATTCTTCCTGCTTGTTTCCCAGGCTTCTTGCGTTCATGTACAGGCACCTAAGATAACTAGCCGATTGTCGTACTCTCTCAGTGTGAATCAGGAGGCTTCCCGTCTTGTACCCTGCTCCTTGTGTTTCCTCCCGGTATCCCACTCCCCCACTTACCTCTGGGCTTAGGTCTCCATCCCCCAGCAAACCTAGTTTAAAGCCCTCCTCACTAGGTTAGCCAGCGTGCCTGCGAAGATGTTCTTCCCTCTTTTCGTTAGGTGGATCCCATCTCTTCCTAGCAATCCTTCTTCCTGGAACAACATGCCATGGTTGAAGAATCCAAAGCCCTCTTTCTAACACCACCTGTGCAACCATGCATTTACTTCCACAATTCGATGGTCCCTACCAGGCCTTTTCCTTTAACAGGGAGGATGGACGAGAACACGACTTGCACCTCAAACTCCTTTATCCTTCTTCCCAGAGCCACATAGTCTACAGGGACCCGCTCAAGGTCATTCTTGACAGTATTGTTGGTGCCCACATGGAGAAGTAGGAAGGGGTAGCAGTCTGAGGGCTTGATCAGTCTCAGCAGACACTCTAGTCACATCCTGAATTTTAGCTCCTGGCAATCAGCACGCTTCTCGAGTCTCCCGGTCTGATCGGCAGATGGATAACTCCATCCCCCTTAGGAGGGAGTCCCCGACCACCACCACCCGTCTCCTCCTCTTGGGAGTGGTGGTCGTGGAACCCCCATCCCTAGGACAGTGCATCCCATGCTTCCCTTGATGGGGGTCTCCTGATCCCTTCCCTCAGATGACTCTTCCAAACCATTCTCTGCCATAGTACCTGTGCAGAGAGCCTGAAAATGATTTCTTACCTCTATCTGCTTTGGGGGTACATGGCTTCTCCTCCTTCTTCTTCTGGAGGTCACATGCTGTCAATTTTCTTCCCCATTCTGCACTGCCCTCTCTGATTCTTCAGCATACTTTGCCTGCAGTACCAAATGCTGACTTCTATCCAGATAGTCTTCATTTTCTCTGAAAATCTAATATCCAGCATAGGGAGATGCTGCTCCTGCGGAGATGAATGTGGCTTTGGAAAGAACACAGTTAAGTAGTCAGCCTAGTTCAAATGAACAGAGACATCACTTTAGATAAAAATTTGGGGTATGGTCGTAAATTCACTTTGTCCTTGGAGAACTGCATATAAGGAGGCTCTGCCATCAGAGCCTGCAATGCACAGACTCGTTGCGGATGTTATTGCTACCAGGGACTCAAAAGTGGAAAGGGATAAGATGTCAGGAGTTTGAACGGAGGTCCCATTAAAGCTACTAGGACTGTGTTAAGGTCCACAGAGGAACTGCCTCTCGGACCGGAGATGGAGATTAAGAACTTGCCACCATGTGATTGGAGAAGACGGATATTCCTGGAATAGGAGGACGAAATGCTGATATCACCACCAGAGGCACTCTCAATAGGCTAAGTGAAAGCCTGATGACTGAAGGTGCAGCAGGTACTCCAAGATGTCCTGGATAGAAGCCACTGTTGGTTAAATTCTGCAGGCCAATGGCCACACCGAAAGCCGCTTCCGTTTAGCTGAATAGGCCATTCCAGTCGTGTGCTTTCTACTGCTGAGTAGGACTTATTGAAAAGCCACCACACACCACTTTTCCTCCTCATTTAGACACAAAGCAGCCACACCATGAGATGTAGGGAGCTGAGTGTGGCACATACAGTGTGACTGTGGTTCTGGGTGAGTAGGTCGGGATGGAGAGGAAGTGGTACGGGACAGTGCGAGAAGGTTGGAAAACCACCACTGCCTTAGCCATGCCAGGGCAATGAGCATGAGTTGGCCCAATCCAACTTCAGCTTGACGATGACCTGTGGGATGATTGGGGGAAGCACACAGGAGAGCCACTGCCAGCTGAGATGGAAAGCGTTGGACAGGGAGCCTGGACAGGGTAGAACAGATGACATTTCTTCTTGTCCCTTGTAGAAAACAGGTCAATCGTTGGAATCCCCCAAGCTGCAGAGATTGCCCATACATTTGTCTTCAGAGACCACTCAGGGTTCGGGGGGGGGGGGAATACCTGCTGAGACAATCTGTGAACTGATTCTGGACCCTGGGCAAGTGGTCGGCTATCGGAGTGCTCCTCTTCTTGATGCAAACCTGCCACAACCCGATTGACTCTTGGCAGAGCATCCTGGAGCATGCTCCCCCTTGCCAGTTCACATAATGCATTGCAGTGGTATTGTTGGTAAGTAGGTGAACCACTAAGCCCCTGATACGGTGCAGAACAGTGAGACACATATTGTAAATGGCCTGAAGATCCAACACTTCAATATGCAGTGAGGACTGCTATTCCAACCACTGACCTTGAACTTTCAGCAAACCCAGATGTGCTCCCCAGTCCATTAGGGATGTGTTGGTGACAACAGACCTGGTTGGTAAGGGCCGGACGAAGGGAACGTCCTGACAAACATTCTCCAGAAGTGTCCACCACTGCAAGGAGTCCAGAACCAGTGGAGGGAGACAGACCAATCTGTCCAAGGAGTGAAGAGTGGGTGGGACTGTAAAGTGTGCTGAGCCACATTTGAAGGGAGTGAAGATGCAACCGTGCAAACTGGACCACATGCGTGCGAGCGGACGTGTGGCCGAAGAGCCTCAGACACATCAGAACTGTCATGGAGGGCTGAGGTTGCAGACTGAGACAGAGGTGGTGAATTGCCCTGTTAGGGCCCTAATGAATTTGATTTTCTGAATGGGCACAAAAACGTCCAGTGTTTAGGAGCAAACATAGAGTAGTGTCAATGTGGGAAAGGACTTCGTCTCTGGACCTGCCCCACAGTAATCAGTCACCTAGGTACGGGAAGATGTGGATCTGTTTCTTCCTGAGGTATGCCATCACCACAAGCATGCATTTGTTAAAAACCCAAGGAGCAGAAGAGAGGCCATAGGGAAGCACTGCATACTGGAAATGGCGCTCCGCTATGACAACTTGAAGGAATTTTCTGTGGCTCAGGAAAACTGCCCCATGAAAGTGGGCATCCTGATGGTCCAGGGCAGCAAACCAGTTGTTCTGAGAGAACGCGGGGAGGATAGTTGATAGAATGACCATTTGGAACCTCGTGTACCTGATATATTTGTTGAGGCTGCGAAGGCTGAGAATGGGTCTTAGTCTTCCCTCCCCCACCCCAATTTGGGCACCAGAAAGTACCGGGAATTGAAACCCTGACCCTGGTGTTCTGGTGGATCTCCTCCACTGCTCCCAGCACCATCAGAGAGCGCACCTGCTTGAGGAGCAGTATCTTGTGAGAGCGGTCCCTGAAGTTGACACACCCTGTGGCCCATATTCACCATAGTGATATGATTATGATATGATCACATGACCTATTTCGTACAAGATGTATCCTGAGGTGTCAATGGAAAAGTTATGGTTTGCTGAATATGACCTCCTATTGGTATGCATGTATCATTTTTTATCTTGAGTTTTGAATATTGACTATGGATCTCTATTTCAAATGTGCTCGCTCCTGGGTAACTCCCACAAGTCAGTTTACATCCAGTCTAGCCAGCACATTGTGAAGGGACAACTCAAGGTAACAGCCCAGCAACGAAAACAATGGGACATGGAAAAAGATTATCCTCACCTAATGGTCTTTCCTGTGAATGTCCTAGTCAGAATATGGGTAATGGTCCGTGCCATGATTCATTGAAGCATGCAAGGGCATGTGACTAAATCATGTGATATCGGACTTCATCTTGTGCCTGTACTTTCCCACAAACTGTACGAGGGACTATGCTGGGAACAATAAAGTTCCCTCCAAGAAGAAACTATAAAAGAGGAAGTGACATCATCACTTGGCCTCACTCCCCCTACAACACAACACCTGGAAACACCTTGGGAAGAAAAAGCACTGAACTGGGGAAGGGGGGTCCCAGGCAGGAAAGAAGGAAACCCTGCCTGTGTATGGAAGATTGCTGGACTGTTTGTACCCATCAGGGTGAGACACTGCTTAATTAATACCCTGTCTAGTGTATAGAATTTAGATTGCGATTTTGTTTATTTCTTAGGTAACCAACTTTGATCTGTACGCTATGACTTATAATCACTTAAAATCTATCTATCTTTCTGTAGTTAATACATTTGTTTTATATTTCTTACCTAAAACAATATGCTGCTTGAAGTGCATGGGAAATCTACTCAGTTAACAAAAACTGGTGCATGTCCTTTCCACATTGAGGGAGGGGCGGACTAGGTAATCATCTTATATTGGTCAGGCTTTTGTACCAGGGCAGGACAGTACAGTTCAGGGGTGCAAGGTTGGGGAGCTGTGGGGAATTGGCTGGAGCCAATTGTTAGTTCATGAATGGCTGAGGAGAAGCATTCCTGTAACTGCAGCTGGGTGTGTCCCTGCCTGTGTAAATGTTTGTGTGACTGCAGGACCAGGAGAGGTTTGCAGCTTGTCACAGCCCCACAGTGTGAGAGGGGGCCCAGATTGGTATGCCAGAGGGCTCAGCGCTACCGCAGTTCCAGGTTGCACCCCGGGAACGCCCATCACAGACTGCAACAATGTCTTAGCCACCAAGCAGCCTTTGGTGATAAATGACTGAAATTCCTCCCTCGAGGCTTTGGGCAGCTGGTCCACAAACTCCAACACAGCTGTCCAATTCACAATCCCTGCTGGTTAGCAATGCGCATCTGCAAGGAAGAGCAGGTGTAAATCTTCCTATCCATCAAGTCCAGCCCTTTAGAGTCCTTATCCTTCGGAGCGGACTTAAATCTGCCCTGCCAGGCTCTATTGTGGCTATGACCAGTTAGTTTGGAACCGGATGTGAGTAAAAATCTCAAATCCCTGCAACAGAATGATGTAGTGTTTCTCCATGTGCCTTCTCCAAAGCTGGCGTGCTACAGAGAACCTTAGCAGGCTCTAGGAGCACATCGTTAATAGTCAGGGCAACTCTCCTGGAGAAGGGAGCTGCAGGATATCCAACAACTTATGGGTATTCTCCTGCAGGAATTCCGCTTGAAGCAGCCACGCACTGCAAAAGGTCCTGGTATGCCTGGAAACCTTCCAGTACCGAAGGAGAGGAAGAGCCAGGCACCGCAGAATCGTCCAGGGATGAAGACGAAGCAGTTAACTATGCCAGAGCTGGATCCTTCTCCAAGACTGATGGATCTGGGTGGGACAACTCTGGAGACTCTGCAAGTGGAAGATTCACTGGTGCCTGGGCCTGCGGGGGATCGACGGTCACAGGCACAGGCCTGCTCAGTGGTCTCGCCTTACAGCGAGATGAGGAGTGGGACCTCTGCAACTACGGAGCAACTCACAGATCCCCTGGAGGCCCCGGGTATAGAGAGGGCTCTGGTGGCCAGTATGCACCAGGCCAGGAGCCCCGGTCCTGACTGCAAGATAAGCACCAATCCTGGTACCCATAGTGCTCCATGAATGCCCCCCAATGCGGGTCAGGTGATGGAGAATGAGAGGGGAAGATCTTGACCTGGACACTGAGAAGTCCCGGGCTTTAGGGGATAAAGGTAGAGCCAGTCCAGAGGGTGCAAGCAACCGATCTGACTCATCCATAGCCCAGAATGAAGAGGGAAATGACGCCAACAGTGGGAACGGTACTGCCAGCACCAAGTACACCTCCGATGTTTCCAGTGCCGGAAGAGATGTCGACCCCGAAGTCAGCCTCAGTACCAAGATGACTAATGGCTCCGAAGTGGAGGGCAGTGAATGCCACCATGGTTACACTGGCGGCACTGACAGCAGGGGTGCTGAAGAAGCTCCTGGTGCCAAGGACACCTCTTGTGCCGAGCCCGGCTCTGGCTCCCCTTCCACTGATTGTGAAAGGGAAGCATCAGGGTGTGGTGCTGACAGACCCATAGGGTTGGGGCCTGCCCACCCAACAGGGATATAAACAATGCAGCCCTGGCAAGTCCTGGACCAAGGGAGAGATCGGGAAAGGGCAGAGGAGGCCCGTTGCTGCCGGATATGCTGCCAGCACGGAAACAGCTAGTGCCAGCAACGCCCTCATTGGTACCTGAGTCAACAGACACCCCGGGGCCTGAACCAGAGTCCGACGGTATGGGGTCTCTGACCTCCCTGTGCAGTACCTGGGAGCGCTTGATGGGACCTGCTCCATCCTACATGCCAGCATTCACACTGTGCTGGTCCGTGCTCCTTCTGGAGTAGGCAGACGAGTCCCCCAGGACCTGGAGCTACCTCGCTTGGTTTTATGCCTCGGTACACTTGACTGAGAGCAGCTCCTCTGTCTCTTCAGAGGCACCAGCTCCAGGACTCAAAGCAGCTGGACACTCAGAATCCAGCATAGGCCTCAGTGCAGAAGCAGGCCGCCTGGCCTGTTCAAGCAGATGCTGCTTCAGACAAAGACCTCTTGTCACTTGAGTCTGTTTCGTGAAAGATTTGCAAATCGAACACACTCCTTGCCGTAGGCTTTGCCTGAGCCCAGCAAGCACCATGTGTGGAGATCGTTGTGTGGGGGGATCGCTCCCCCACACAATGGACAACGCTGAAACCCTGGTGAGGGTATCCCCAGGGAAATACTTAAACGAAATCTAACCCTAAATCTAACACACACTATACTTGGGGTATTAATTAACCATATACAACTGGAAAAGTCACTAAGAAATAGAGAGACTATGAGGTTAAAACCACACAGAGCTCCAACTCCAGCCACAGGCAGTAAGAAGGAACGAAGTGGGGTCAGCACGTCACTGCCCCATATAGCCAGAGGAGGGGCTAAGGCTGCAAGGCACGAGCGCCACTCTTCTACGGGTACTGCTAGGCAAAATGCTCTGGCTCCATGCGCTGGGCACACACCGAAGTGGAATGCACGGCTGCATCTACTCAAACAAGAAATTTTATTCGTTTTGTCTTGTTAAAGATGCTATTTTTATATAAAACACCAGAGTTATCAGTAAGAAGTAAGTTTTGCCTATATTCAGACAACACCAATTCAGTGTGTGGGATAATTCAGAGCACAGATTATCTTGAAAACCTATAGTGAGTGGGATGATATATGCAGGAGATTGAAGGGCGTGGTAGACATGGAGCTGCTACACAATAATTTTATGAATACTTTGTGACCTAGTTAATGAGATAGACTGCTATAACTATATTCAGTTAGTGGAATGTTTATTATACCCCTCTATGGCTTCAACTGAATAGGGGCTCCCAGACAAGAACATCCCAGTACACTCTAGAAGAGGGTGGGCAAACTTTTTGGCCTGAGGGCCACATCTGGGAACAGAAATTGTATGGTGGGCCATGAATGCTCACAAAATTGGGGTTGGGGTGCAGGCTCTCGTTGGGGGTGCGGACTCCAGGGTAGGGCCAGAAACAAGTTCAGGGTGTGGAAGGGGGCTCCGGGCTGGGGCGGGGAGCTGGATGCAGGGGTGAGGGCTCCGGCTGGGGGTGCAGGCTCTGGGGTGGGGCTGGGGATGATGAGTTTGGGGTGTAGGAGGGTGGGACCAAGGGGTTCAGAGGACGAGAGGGGGATCAGGTCTGGGGCAGGGGGTTGGGGCATGGGGAGAGGCTCGGGGTGCAGGCTCCAGGCAGTGCTTACCTCACGTGGCTCCTGGAAGCAACAGCACGTCCCTTCTCCAGCTCCTACGTGGAGGTGCGGCCAGGCGGCTCTGCGCACTGCCCCATCCGCAGGTGCTGCCCCTGCAGCTCCCATTGGCTGCGGTTCCTGGCCAATGGGAGCTGCAGGGGCGGCACTTGGGATGGCGGCAGCATGCAGAGCAGAGGTCCCTGGCTGCCCCTACGCATAGGAGCCGGAGGGGGGGGCCATGCCACTGCTTCTGGGAGCTGCATGGCGCGGCCCCCAACCCCGCTCCCCGGCTGGAGTGCTGGAAGGGAGCCATGCCGCTGCTTCCAGGAGCCGTGTGGAGTGGCCCCTGACCCTGCTCCCCAGCTGGAGGGCCAGAGTGGTGCCATGCATCTGCTTCCGGGAGCCACGTGGAGTGGTCCCGACTCTGCTCACCGGCTGGAGCACCAGAGGGGGAAAGCCCCAGACCTCGCTCCCCAGCGGGAACTCGAGGGCCAGATTAAAATGGCTGGCGGGCCGGATCTGGCCCATGGGCCGTAGTTTGCCCACCCCTGCTCTTGAAAGACAAAGGGCACAGTTATTAGCTTCAAGGAACCTACGTCCTGTCTCCAACAATTTGCAAGCCTAGTTTTGCCAGTGCTAACAGATCAAAGGCTATGAACAGTTTAAAAGTAACTTGATTCCTTTGAAAGCAGTGATCAAAAGACTGAGCAGCATTTAAAGACACTCCCTGAAAGAGCAAGAGGGAACTCGTTTGTGAGTTAGCAGAACAGATTATGCCACCGAGAGCCTAGAAGGTCTTAGATAGAGCTGGGAGGGAAACAGTTTTCCCATCCCATGAAACTTTCTGAGATTTCAAGATTTCTCCCTTTCGAAGGAGAGAGAGAGAGAGAGCCCAGAATAGCCAGCAGCCTAGCAGTCAGGGCACTCACCTGGAACGCGGGAGACTCCAACCCAGGGGAGTGTCCTGACAACCAGGCCGCTTGTTATTCTGGGCCTCACTCTCCCTCCCTCCCCATTCCCATAAAAGAGGTTGTTTTGATTGACTGACATTTTCCCTTTTTAACATTGTATTTATTAACAGATCCATTCTTTTATAACAAATCATATTAAACTTGCTTTACACCTTAAACAGCAATAAGCTTAGTATAAACACAAACACACAGTTATAAACTGTCCTATGGGAAGTCCCTGAAGCTGTACTGATGAGACCTGCTACCAGTCACTTTCTTCTCCTTTATGGTATTGATCACATATTGTGACTGATGCTTTTCTATTCTGTCTTCCTCTTCTGTCTTGTCAGTTGACCATGTTGGTTAAAGTCTTTCATTATCTCATATTTAGATCCAAACTTCTGGTTTTCTTACATTTAGATGTGTAACTTGTTTGTTAGTTGTCCTATCAAAACTTTTACACAATATTTAGCTTTGTTCCTATTTCCTCCTATCTATTTTCCTTATTTTAATATCTTAATTCTAAGTTTAATTGTGACTGTTGCTGAAGGGGTTTCTCCCTTTCTCAGTATTCAAACAGAAGTTCTCAAACTCCCGGTTTGGTGGCCAATGATGACCCTCTTCCAGCAAACTCCAAAAACTTCCAACATCCTTCTTAGTCCCTATCTTTTTGTCTTCTCCCCTGCAGAACTTTGACTTAATCAGTTAGCTTTTCTAGTACCAGAATTTCCCACACTTTTTGATACCAGCCAATAGTTTTAAGAGAATCACTCCTCTTCTATCACCTTGCTATGGTAATTCCAGCAGCAACTACAAAAGAATGATCAGTTCTTTATGGCTTTTATAAGACAGAGTTTTCAGGACAATTGAATACAAATACTAAGGGGGTTATATGACAGCTGACACCCTGTTATCTCCCTTATGGAGCCTCCAATGGCTTTCCAAAAGGTCTTAATTTTGGAGCACATCCACCATACAAAGAGAAATCCTCCCGTTTCATATGTTCTCCCATTCCTCAATTTTTGTACCTATGCCTACTTCAACTTTCCATTTTCTCATGAAATGTAGTTATTTCCTCCAGGCAAGTTAGAAATTATTTTGTAGTGGAAAGTAAGCATTTATGTTTCATGGATGTAGTGAGTACTTTTTCAAATTCTGTCAATTTTCTGCATAGGTTTCCTTTTTTGTGGGGATGGACTGAAAAATATCTCAGTTGTAGTTACTGATATACTGCAATTTTGGGGTCTTTTGAGAGTTGCTTTATTTCATCAAGTGATCTAAACGTATTGTCTCTGAACAGTTGGCTGAATTTTGATATACCTGTAAGTTCCCAAATGTCAAAACTTTCCAGGCTGTTATTGGGGTTAAATTCTCTATTATCTACTATGGACACTGGATGTGATGGGTATGGGTTCTGCTTTCTAAATAAAGTATCCCAAGTTTCTACTGTTGCTGTCATAAAAAAAGAGTTGTTATATGTTGGTTTTGACCTACAGGTTTTCTTTATCCAGGGGATCCCATGGAGTTTGACTGCACAACAAGAAACTTGTTCTATCTCTACCCAGTGCTTATTAGGGTTTGGTGTTATCCAGTGCACCGGGTTTCTGAGCTGACTAGCTTGGTAATAGTGCTTGATGTTTGCTAAAGCCAAGCCAAGCCTCCATTTTGCCATGGCCTTTGTAAAGCAGGTTGCTTAACTCTGGATTTCTTATTTTCCCAAATGAATTTATTTATCATAAATTGCCATTGACCTATGAGGCTTCCTGGAACTCAAATGGGAAGTGTTTGGAAAAGGAAGTTAATTCAGTGCAAGACATTCATTTAGCTGTTACAATTTTGACTAACATGAAATTTCATATTTTGACCAATTTCCAGATGTTTTGATTTTCTTAAAGAAAGGACTATAATTAATATTACATAAATCTTACTATCTTTTAGAAATGTGTATTCCCAGGCATCTTATTGAAGTCGTTCCCATTTATATTTAGCTTTTATTTCTTTCTGTAGATCTGAGCTCACACCTACAGCCTGACGTGTGGCGTTTATTTTAAATTCTGACTCTTCACCAAATTTTAAGATTCCTTTTTGCAATTCTAGTAGTGTGTGAGCTGGATTCGTAACAAATGCCACGACGTTGTCCACATATAGGCCTAATTTGTGTTCCCTGTTTCCTACTGTAATTCCATTTATATTAGGATTATTTCTGACCGACTGAACAAATGACCCCCATTACTATGTCCAAAAGAAGAGGTGATAGTTGGCTTCCCTGGCAAATGCCTCTAAAAGGAAGCTTTTTTCCAATAGATACCCATTTGCATTTATAGTAGCATATAGGTTGGAATTTAAAACAAAAATCAAACTTTGAAATGTAGGGCCTAAAGAATTGACATTTTCCAACAAAAACATTTTGTAGTAAAATTCCCAACCAGGTCTAGTGTTGGGGTGTCTATAAGCTTAGACCTACCAGGATCCCATGGGGAAGAGGGATAGACCCCTGTAAGCTAGCATGCACACAGTCTGCTTGTCGTTTTAAGACCTCTTTTCGCTGAAATGCTTTGGATCTAAATAAACGATACTTGGCTTTAAGGAGGCCGTCTGGTCAGTGTGTATCCTGCCATTGCTCCCGGAGGGAACAGAACTGCAGGTACTGAACCCAAGTCAGGCCTGTGAGGTGATCAAAGTTAGTGCCAGGGCTGAGAGCAGGAGACTTGCGATTCCACCCTAGAGAGGTGATGGCCTCAGACCTGAGGGGTGTGCTCACAAAGACCGGGGGGGGAGGGGGGGGGCAGCGAGTCTTTTAGAACAGTAATTGTGAAAGAAGGGAGCACCAAAGCCCTGCAAAGCAATTCTGATTTACAAATGCACCAGTGAGGAGATGGGTGAAACAAATAGTAAATTCCAGAGAATGACGCCATAGAAATTGTATTCCTGTACTAATCTAATTCAAAGGTCTTGGGCAAAGTCATGGTGACAGCAGATGACAAAGTCACACCAGTAGTCCAAAAGCTATGGCACGGTATACCCAGGACACAAGTTGTGAACCAGGGACTGGCTAAGATGCTGGCTGACAAAATTACTGAGAAGTAAATAATGGTGTGAGTAGAGTGCCTCACCCTGTACCTAGAGTGGATTAATAGTCGCAAAAGTTTTTGCCAAACTCGATGCTAAGAAAGATTTCTGGCATTATCCCCTGAATTCAAAAAGCTGCACTGTGGTGGTTACACATACTGTAGAGTTCCTCTGGGACTTCCAAGGGCTCTGGGCTTACCAAAAGGTGATGGATTCAGTATTGGGTGATTTACCTCAAGCTGTTTGGTACATGGATGATGAGGATATCTTTACTGACAATGAGAAACAGCTGGAGAAAAGATGGAGGGAAGTGTGTGTTTGGTTTCAAGAAAGGGGACTTTGGCTCACTAGAAATACATGTTGTTTTGGGTTTAATGAATTACAGCTATCAGTTGCAGCAGATGGCAGTAAGCCTGGCACAAAGAAAGCAGAAGTTCTTCTTAAAGCTCCAAGACTATTATTATTGTTATTTATTATTTGTATTAGCGGAGCGCTCCAGAGCCCTAGCCATGGACCGGATCCTATTCTGCTAGGCACTGTACAAATACAGAACAAAAAGACAATCTTTTACACCCTGGTGCTGAGAGCCTTTGAACCAAACTGTAAACCCTGCATATAATGGAAACCACTTCAAGCCAGGGGGTGTGGCAGCACCCCCCACACCCCTAGTTCCAGCACCGATGACCCTGATACCCCAATATTCACCACTGTCATTTAACTAGGATATGTCTTATAGAAAGTATGACTTGTGAGGTGTCATTCTGAGTCTTGATCTGCTAGACAGTAATATCTTGCTGGATTGTGTGTGCTATCGTCGCATGTGAAGTTATGAATTTTGGCTACGTATGTGTTACTGAAACATATCCTGAGGTTGAAAACACCCACAGGCAGTCTTTCAGGTACAACAGTAAAAAGGCCAAACAATGTTAATGGCTTATTGAGGAAATGCACACAAGCACAAGGATTACCCCAGGAACTGTGTACAATAGAAACCTCTCAGAGATAGCACTACACAATGGGAACTGTTTGACCCAGGTCACAGCAAAAGAGCTTTCCAGCAAGTGGGGAGAAGATATAAAAGGGGGGAAATGACGTTATGGGGGGGGGGTCCTCTCTCTCCCTACAACACCACACCTGGAAACACCTGAGGAACAAAGACTGAACTGTGGGAAGTGATGGTCCCAGGCTAGAAGGATTTATAGCCTGTGTATGAAAACCTGGGAAAGCCAAGGCAACGTGTGCCTTAAGAGTCTGCCAGCCTGTTTATCACTCAGGGTGAGAATCTGCTAATTTGTATCCTACCTATCTAGTGTGTCACGCTCAGTTTGCGGTTTTTGTTTACTTACTAAGGTAATCTGCTTTGATCTGTTCACTATCACTTACAGTCACTTAAAATCTACCTCTTGTACTTAATAAACTTGTTTTTGTTTTAAATCCAGTTTGTGGAATTCATAATGCGGGGGGGGGGGGGGAAGCTGTGCATCTCTCTCTCCACATTGTGGGAGGGGGCGGATTTCATGAGTTTACGCTGTACAGGTCTCTGTGCAGCGCAAGATGATACAATTTTGGGTTTGCACCCCGGAGGGGCTGTGCACTTGAGTGCTGGGCAACTCTGTAGCTGAAGCCTTCCCAGGCAGAGCTGATCTCAGTGTCTGTGTCTCTCTGCAGCTGGGTGGGTCCCTACCTGTGTGTGCTGGAGGAGGCTCGAGGGACTGGCTCAGCAGGACAGGGTAAGGGAGCCCAAGCTGGAGGAACAGGCGAGCTCAGTGGTACCCCAGAACATCAGGTGACACCCTGGAAGGGGGAGCAACCCATCACACAATCCCTGCCCCCAAAAGGGGACAATCTAAGCACAAGACAAGAGACACCAGATGGATACAGACAGACTGATGGGGCAGTACAAAGAAACTATGAGACACAGAAAATGAGACTAAAGAATGCAGGAGAGTTGTGCATTCTTTTATGGGAACCTGGGACGTTTTTATTTCAAATGATCTGAACACTTCAGAGCCAACAACTGATCAGAAAAGGAGCAGTATGGATGGGGAATTCTCAAACAGAAACAGCTTTGCAATATTCCAAAAGGCTTTAATGGAAGAAGCATGCCTACCACCTTTTAAACTGGATACATCAGCATTTGTTGCAACTTACGCTACCAGAAGTACTTGTTGCACCTTAGAGACTAACGAGGACGCCTCGTTCTTTTTGCTGATACAGACTAACACGGCTACCCCTCTGAAACCTGTTACGCTACCCCTGTGAGCTTAGGTGCAATGCTGCTCCAATTCCATAACCCAGGGTGAAGAGTGACATATGGCTGGTGCACTGTGGGTTATTGGCCAGGGTGAGGAAAGGGGTGGGGAGATGCCTGGCTGGTACACTGCCCTGCCAGGGAGTTATATGGGGTGAAGGGTGGGGTCTGGCTGGTACGTTACTCACTTGTAATTGCTGTTGATGTCAGAAACTCTCCAGACATTCTGCAAGTCGAAGTCCATCCTCACAACTTCCATCTCAAATCGGTATTTCACGTGGTCTCCTGGAACAGCACAGGCACAGCACAGTTACGGGCAGCCGGACACAGCCAAGGGAAACCTAAACCTGACAGCTGCAACATTACAGGACTGGATGAGCAAGAGGCCAGATGGTGTCTGAACACTGTGGGATGGGTGCTTTTCCAAATGTCACAATCACTTGCTCAGGTTAAGGGGTGACTTGATTACAGTCTATAAATACCTACACATGGGGAACAAATATCTGATAATGAGCTCCTCAATCTAGCAGACTAGTATAACATAATCCAATGGCTGGAAGTTGAAAGTAGACAAATTCAGACTGGAAATAAGGTGTACATTTTTACCATGAGATAATAATTAACCATTTGGAACAATTTATCATAGAATATCAGTGTTGGAAGGGACCTCAGGAGGTCATCTAATCCAACCCCCTGCTCAAAGCAGGACCAATCCCCAACGAAATCATCCCAGCCAGGGCTTTGAAAAGCCTGACCTTAAAAACCTCTAAGGAAGGAGATTCCACCACCTCCCTAGGTAACCCATTCCAGTGCTTCACCACCCTCCTAGTGAAAAAGTTTTTCCTAATATCCAACCTAAACCTCCCCCACTGCAACTTGAGACCATTGCTCCTTGTTCTGTTGTTTACCACGGGTCATGGTGGATTCTCCATCACTGACCATTTTTCAATCTAGATTGGATGTTTTTCTAGAAGATGTGCTTAGGGAATTATTATGGGGAAGTTCTCTGGCCTGCATTATACAGGTGATACTAGATCACAATGGTCCCTTCTGGGTTGGAATCTATGAAAACCTGGTAAACAAAAAAGTGAGGGACTGGATGTTAATGAACCAAAGTTGGCAAATCGGAAGTTAGGCCTAAATGGCAAACAGAATAATGAGAGGATGGACTATTCCAACCAACAGCCCACTTTGGGGGCTAGGACGTGCAGCCTGATGGAGGGATTTCTGGAGGAGGGGGAATGCCGGTCAGGACTCCACTCCACTTGTGGGACTCTGTCCTTCGCCCATGGACCCCAAAGGTCTAATGATCATCATGCAGCTCAGACCTCAGAACATCAGCAGGGACACCCGGTCAACAGTGCCACACCAGCAAAGACACCAGCCAGAGACATGTGAGATCATGTTGTCTCCCCTTCCCTTGTGTGTTCCTTTCTGCCCGGCTATTTTTCCTTCTGTCCTACCTCCCTGTCTCTCTTGGCTTTTCATCTGATCCTGAGGTCAACTGTACCATGCAAGATCAGCCCAACGAGACAAGACAGCCCATCCAGCTTTGCCCTGGCTGAGAGAGACTGTTAAAGGAGAGGGACCAGCCAGACAATATCTCAGACCCCAGATGGGAAGATAAGCCAGAGCTCAGTGCAACTACTGTAGTGGCTGATCTACCAACCCACAGCATCTGTCTGCGACTGACCTGACACCCGAAGTCCCGAAAACGTTAACAAAAGCCATATTTCCCCCACCGTTAGTATACTCTCTCTTCTCCCCTTTGTGTCTGTCTGTTAAAAGCAGGAAAAGCAACCATCCTTCACATCTTAGAGCTGAGCAACAAAACTCTTTCCTTGCTACCAAGAAAAGTTGTCCCACAAAATAAGAGAGCACCTGATACATCAATTTTAAAGGGATTTAGATATGATAAACGTAACCAAAACCTATCATATAATTCAACTGCTGTTTTAAAGTGCTATACAAATTGTTTGTCCTCTTTTTCTCTTGTGTATTCTAACTAATAAATCTCTAAACTTCAGCATGAATTTCCTAGCATGTTTGCCACGGTACGAAGCAGGCTGAGGTCTCTGTATAGCAAACCCCAAATCTTATTTAATACTGTTTAATGTTGGAAGTAATAGCCCTGGTCTACACTACGAGTTTAGGGCGAATTTAGCAGCGTTAGATCGATTTAACCCTGAACCCGTCCACACGACGAAGCCATTTTTGTCGACTTAAAGGGCTCTTAAAATCGATTTCTGTACTCCTCCCCGACGAGGGGATTAGCACTGAAATCGACCCTGCTGGGTCGAATTTGGGGTAGTGTGGACGCAATTCAACGGTATTGGCCTCCGGGAGCTATCCCAGAGTGCTCCATTGTGACGACTCTGGACAGCGCTCTCAACTCAGATGCCCTGGCCAGGTAAACAGGAAAAGCCCCGCGAACTTTTGAATTTCATTTCCTGTTTGGCCAGCGTAGCGAGCTGATCAGCACAGGTGACCATGCAGAGCTCATTAGCACAAGTGACCGTGGAGTCCCAGAATCGCAAAAAAGCTCCAGCATGGACCGAACGGGAGGTACTGCATCTGATCGCTGTATGGGGAGACGAATCCGTGCTATCCGAACTCCGTTCAAAAAGACGAAATGCCGGAATATTTGAAAAAATCTCCAAGGGCATGAAGGACAGAGGCTATAACAGGGACCCGCAGCAGTGCCGCGTGAAGCCTACCAAAGAACCAGAGAGGCAAACGGCCGCTCCGGGTCAGAGCCCCAGACATCCCGCTTCTATGATGAGCTGCATGCCATTCTAGGGGGTGCCCCTACAACTACCCCACCCCTGTGCTTCCCTCCTCCCCCACCCGTCCCGGGCTACCTTGGCAGTTATCCCCACATTTGTGTGACGAATTAATAAAGAATGCATGAATTTGAAACAACAATGACTTTATTGCCTCTGCAAGGGGAGATCAAAGGGGGGAGGGGAGGGCGGTTGGCTTACAGGGAAGTAGAGTGAACCAAGGGGGCGGGTTTTCATCAAGGAGAAACAAACAGAACTTTCACACCGTAGCCTGGCCAGTCATGAAACTGGTTTTCAAAGCTTCTCTGATGCACAGCGCGCCCTGCTGTGCTCTTCTAACCGCCCTGGTGTCTGGCTGCGCGTAATCAGCGGCCAGGCGATTTGCCTCAACCTCCCACCCCGCCATAAACGTCTCCCCCTTACTCTCACACATATTGTGGAGCACACAGCAAGCAGTAATAACGACAGGAATATCGGTTTCGCTGAGGTCTAACCGAGTCAGTAAACTGCGCCAGCGAGCTTTTAAACGTCCAAAGGCACACTCTACCAGTATTATGCACTTGCTCAGCCTATAGTTGAACTGCTCCTTACTACTGTCCAGGCTTCATGAGCCGTGGGAGCAAGGGGTAGGCTGGGGTAGGTGTGACCGCGTGGTGCTGCCGACTGGGAGAGCAGCCTGAGGCTGAAGCCTCCAGCTGGCATGATATTCCAGGCAGGACTGAATCTCCATTAGACGAAACTTAAAGAAGAGAATGACCTGGAGTCATTCCATTTTTGTCCAGGCGCCCACGACCGACCTCACTGAGGCCGGCCAGGAGCACCCATGTCTGCCCAGGCGCCCCCGACTAACCTAACCGAGGTCGGCCAGGAGCACCCACGGGACGACGGCTAGCAGCCGTATTGTACCGTCTGCCATCCACAAGGCAAGGCAAGGCAAGGGGATGCTGCTGTGTAGCACTGCAGTACCGCGTCTGCCAGCAGCACTCAGGAGACATATGGTGACAGTGAGCTGAGCGGGCTCCACGCTTGCCGTGGTATGTCGTCTGCACGGGTAACCCAGGAAAAAAGGCGAGAAACAATTTTTTGCAGTTGCTTTCACGGAGGGAGGGAGGCCTGACAACATGTACCCAGAACCACCCACGACAATGTTTTTGCCCCATCAGGCATTGGGAGCTCAACCCAGAATTCCAATGGGTGGCGGAGACTGCGGGAACTGTGGGTAGTGCAACGCCGAAAGTCGACCCGCTAGCCTCGGTACTGTGGACGCACACCACCGACTTAATGCGCTTAGTGGGGACACACACAATCGACTGTATCAAATCGATTTCTAACAAATCGACTTCTATTAAACCAACCTAATTCCGTAGTGTAGACATACCCTTAGGGTCATGGTAAAACCTTTCACTCTTTGGGCCCATTTATTCCATCTAAATTAATACTGCAATTCCTCCAGGCCCCGAACTCCTCTAATCAGCCCCCTGAGGCAGGATCAATTGGGGAGGCATATTCTACAATCGAGGGTCTGGCACTGAGAACATCCCATCCTCAGCCTAGATCTGGGACTGTCAGCTCAGGTGCCTCCAACAACCTAAAGTCCTGGAATAGAAGGAGGCACAAGCCAGAAAGAGGGCTTTATCCCCCGCTGGTGGGTGCTGCATGTGTCTGTCTGTGGGAGAGTAGGAATTCAGGTTTAATCACCCTGCTGTACTTGTTGCTCAATGGCCCGAGCACTTTTGGGAGAGGAGATGCAAACAGAATTATTAATGACATACAACCTTTCAAGAAAGCCATGAACATTTAACAGTCCAGAGACAAGATCTACTCATCCTCTGTCAGAACCCAAGGTTGAAGTTGGGGTGATCTCTGGTGAGATTTTTAGCATGTGTGTAGGTTCTTCTATGGCTTAAATGTTTTCTCTGCAATGCTTTTGGCCTTAAGAATAAATGTGCTTGCTTATAAAGAGCTGGGTGGTAACTTATAACTGTGGGCAATACACAGGTCACGGCCCTAGGAGAGAAAGCAAAGCACAGAGGCTGGCCTATTAGACAGTCTCGTTCACTGGGGAGGGAGGGAGGGGAACTGTGCAGCCTTAAAAATCTCCCAGTCAGTAAGGAATGAGACAGGGGTCTCAGCCCAAAAAGAGGTGATGGCTGGGAGCCGGGAACCTGAAGTGTGTGCCCTTGAGGTTTCCTGAGTGACATGCTGCTAGGCAAGCGGTGAGCCCACTCTGCACCAGCTAAAGCTTCCAGGGGATGGCCAGGTGCAGCACTGGATCTCCAGGTTAGGTCTGGACACAGCAATCCACCAGAAGACAATGCCACCTCCTAGCCAGAGGAAGACGGACAAAGCACACCTGGCTATAGCTACTCCTTGTGTAGCAAAGGACTTAACAGGACTTTCCAGAGGGATTTGGGAGGTGGCTGCAGCAGAACACAAAAACACAGCATAATATGGGTGTGTGGTTTCCCTCCTCCTGGACACACCATGAGGGCTGCACTGAGAAAGGGGCTGGTTGGCTCACCTGGGTGGCATAGATGTGCGTGCTGATCCTCCTCATCGGCACAGACCCCCAAGCACCAAGCATGGTAGGCGAATGCAAACAGGTCTTCAGGCTTTGCAGGGCGGGCAATGGCTCGGCTCAGCCTCTTCAGCCATTCCTGGCACTGCTTAAAGGTGGAGAAATGGCACCTGCAGGACACACACATTCAGTAGGGCCAGTCAGGATGGACGGACAGGGCATTCCATGGCCTTGCAGTTCAACCAGGGGAGGAGAGGGAGATCCAACCTCCTTGGGAGGACCAAGGGGCTCTGAGCTTCCCATCAGAAGGCTGGGACGGACGGACGGATGCGTGCACACATACACGCAGGCGCACACACACACCCCTGAGAGCACCCTCCAGGATAGCAGGGCTTGACTCAGCAGCACAGACTAGGGCAGGGATTCCCAAGGTCTGCTGGCCACCCCCGTGGCTGGAGAAACCTTACACTGTGGCAATAGGAGGGAACTGTGCAGCTACCTGACCACTTTGGAGTCCTTGCAGATGATGTGAAGTTGGAACATGTCCCGACTCTCCACGCTTTCCATCATCCTCAAAGGCACCTGAAACAGAAAAACGCAGAGAGTCACTTGACAGCATGGGATGTCCCACACCAGCAGGGACCCCAGCCTGACACTCTCTCATTGTGCATCCCAGTCAAGGCTCTCTGAGCCTCTGAGCAGCAAAGAGAACCCCCCATTTACATAGCTTCATGATCCACAATTTAGAGTCTCCCCCTCTATCCCCACCCTGTCCTCCTCTCTCATTGTCAGGGAGGAACAGACTAGGGAGGGCAGAACAACAGGGGTGCCTGGAACCACTGGATACGGCCTAGTGGGCAAAAGGGGATCACAGATGCAGAAGAGACAAGGGCAGCAGGAAAACAGGGGACTGAAGAAACTTGAGAGTAAGGCACTGTTGGACGAGGCCTCACACTCCAGCAGCGTGGGCCATAGGTCCTGGCACCACACCCCTGGCCTCAATAGAAGAAGAATCATGTCTAGCCTGGTCTGCAAGAACATTTTTCACTGGTCTTAAACCCAACTGCTGGGGGGATTAGAGCCTGCAAGAAAGGAGAATGGCAAGGGAGAAGTCTGACCATCACCCACACGCCAACACAAAGGTCTTCACCCCATGAAGGGGAGGGACAGCATTTCTGTGACTTGCTAATTGCACTGGAGTATGTCAGGCTGCGTGCCTCTTTAGAGATGCAGCTTCTGCGTCACAGGGCATGTGGCCACCTACTGGAATGACTCCAAGACCTAATTTCATGGAGGATGAGGAGAGACCTGAAAGTGGTTTCTGCAGCCACAGAATACTGCAGCAGCCTAAGAAAGCCAGAGGCCTCGGTTGTGAGTAACAAACCAGTGACAGACAGAGCTGCACTTACGTTGATCACAGAGTCTTTCAATTTGATATGAAGCCGGTAGTTGGAGATGGCTATCACGGCATCATTAGCATGGCCCAAATACTCCACACCCTCACCCTGCAGCACAGTGAATGGGACCTGCAAGGGAGGAGAGACAGTCAGAGCAGCTGTCAGACAAACACACCCACAACTCCTTGTGCAATGGGGAGCCAGCTCTGCTAGTGCCTTCTCCAGGCTATTTCCACATGAAATCTGTAGGACACAGTGATCTCAGTGGGACCTGAGTGCAGGCAGTAGGACACAGTGCACCGCCCCCCATGAATTCACCTCCCAAAGCTCTTCAGTGTGAAACGTGGGGCCCACAGTGGAACGTGGTGCTGAACAGCATCGCTACAGGGGTCCTGCACTTAGGACGGAAGAATCCCATGCACAGCTACAGACTAGGGACCGAATGGCTAGGTAGTAGTTCTGCAGAAAAGGACCTAGGGGTCACAGTGGACGAGAAGCTGGATATGAGTCAACAGTGTGCTCTTGTTGCCAAGAAGGCTAACGGCATTTTGGGCTGTATAAGTAGGGGCATTGCCAGCAGATCGAGGGATGTGATCGTTCCCCTTTATTCGACATTGGTGAGGCCTCATCTGGAGTACTGTGTCCAGTTTTGGGCCCCACACTACAAGAAGGATGTGGAAAAATTGGAAAGAGTCCAGCGGAGGGCAACAAAAATGATTAGGGGTCTGGAGCGCACGACTTATGAGGAGAGGCTGAGGGAACTGGGATTGTTTAGTCTCCAGAAGAGAAGAATGAGGGGGGATTTGATAGCAGCCTTCAACTACCTGAAGGGGGGTTCCAAAGAGGATGGAGCTCGGCTGTTCTCAGTGGTGGCAGATGACAGAACAAGGAGCAATGGTCTCAAGTTGCAGTGGGGGAGGTCTAGGTTGGATATTAGGAAACACTATTTCACTAGGAGGGTGGTGAAGCACTGGAATGCTTTACCTAGGGAGGTGGTGGAGTCTCCTTCCTTGGAGGTTTTTAAGGCCCGGCTTGACAAAGCCCTGGCTGGGATGATTTAGTTGGGAATTGGTCCTGCTTTGAGCAGGGGGTTGGACTAGATGACATCCTGAGGTCCCTTCCAACCCTGATATTCTATGATTCTATGATACAGAACTGGGAGAAGATTGGAAGCGTGTTCACAGGCAAGTTTGCTAGACTGACCTGCAATTTGACTCAGCAATGCTTGGGCCCTCAAGGTCACCTTTCCAGGAACATCTGGTTTGTGTTCATACAGCTTCCGGGGGAGCTATTTGTACCACAAGCACTGGTGCTCCTGCCCTGTGCAGACTGGCAGCAAGGTCAGTGGGTGGCAAGGAGAGGGATTTAAAGTCACTGGCTTTCTCACAGTAAACACAGCACTAGCATAAGCAGCAGGTGGAAGGGGAGGGATCTCAACAAAATCACTTGTTTGGAGGCACTTTGCATGTGTCCCAGAACAGGAAGCAAGGTGTCTGTGTAGCCCAAATTGAATCACCTCCCCAGACAGTACTGAGCCATGGAATGGTCCTGCAGTGTCATGTATATGTAACAAACAATTAGCTGCAGCATGAGACCCGCTGGCCACAGCCCAAGCAACTAGAGAAGCCAGACACGGAATCTGGCCACAATCTCTGCAGACAGGACTGTACACGAACCACACAATCACTTCTGTGGCTGCCGATAGAAATGAAAGTGCAAGACTAATGGACAGGCCATAAACTAGGCCTCTCTCTCTCTCTTCCTCAGTCTGGAAGTGACCCAGCTATTTTAAAACCTGGAGGCCATGTACACAGCCAGATATAATGTTCATCTTGTGCAAAAGAGGGGAGGGAAAGATCCAGAATAACCTAAAATTGGCCACCGCTGTGCTCTCTCTTCTCCCTCCTCCTTAGCGATTCAAAGCCCAAAGCTTTGTTAAGGCAGGCTCCCTCTTCATAAAGCTAGGACATCCGATCACAACATGTGATTTAGGTGAGCAAATCTCACAAAAATATCAAGTAGCCATAGTGTTCAAATCACAGGCTGTAATGTGTCCACAAGGATTTGATTAAATTATTCCTTACAAATACTTTAACCAGCTCCAATTCCCGTGTTTTAAAACAGATATTCTGTCCTGTTTAATTTCATATACTTTGGTGGCCTACATGAGTGCTGCCTAAACACTGAATTTCCTGGCTCTCCAAATGTTTTTAAGTCATTAAGGATTTCTCCCCTCTCAAGTTATTTGCAGGGCTGTCGATTAATCGCAGTTAACTCACATGATTAACTCAAAAAAATTAATTGCAATTAAAAAAATTAATCCCGATTAATCACATTGTTAAACAATAAAATACGAATTGAAAATTATTACATATTTTGGATGTTTTTCTACATTTTCAAATATATTGATTTCAATTACAACAAAAATACAAAGTGTACAGTGCTCACTTAATATTTTTATTACAAATATTTGCACTGTAAAAATGATAAACAAAAACAGTATTTTTCAATTTACCTCATACAAGAACTGTAGTGCAATTTCTTTATCGTGAAAGTGCAACTTACAAATATAGATTTTATTTTGTTACATAACTGCACTCAAAAACAAAACAATGCAAAACTTTAGAGCCTACAAGTCCACTCAGTCCTACTTCTCGTTCAGCCAATCACTAAGACAAACAAGTTTGTTTACATTTACGGGAGATAATGCTGCCCTCTTCTTATTTACAACATCACCAGGAAGTGAGAACAGGCGTTCGTATGGGACTTTTGTAGCCAGCATTGCAAGGTATTTACGTGCCAGATATGCTAAACATTCATATGCCCCTTCATGCTTTGGACACCATTCCAGAGGATATGCTTCCATGCTGATGACACTCATTAAAAAAATAATGCATCAATTAAATTTGTGACTGAACTCCTTGGGAGAGAATTGTATGTCTCTGGCTCTATTTTACCCGCATTCTGCCATATATTTCGTGTTATAGTCGTCTTGGGTGATGGTCGCTGCAGATTTGACAAAACGCAAAGGAAGTACCAATGTGAGATTTCTAAAGATAGCTACAGCACTCGACCCAAGGTTTAAGAATCTGAAGTGCCGTCCAAAATCTGAGAGGGATGAGGTGTGGAGCATGCTTTCAAATGTCTTAAAAGAGCAACACTCCAATGCAGAAACTACAGAACCCGAACCACCAAAAAAGAAAATCAACCTTCTGCTGGTTGCATCCGATTCAGATGATGAAAATGAACATGCGTCGGTCCGCACTGCTTTGGATTGTTATCAAGCAGAACCCGTCATCAGCATGGACGCATGCTACTGCAGTGCCATGAGAACGCATGTTCTCACTTTCAGGTGATATTGTGAACAAAAGAGGGCAGCATTATCTCCTGCAAATGTAAATAAACTTGTTTGTCTGAGCAACTGGCTGAACAAGAAATAGGACTGAGTGGACTTGTAGGCTCTGAAGTTTTACATTGTTTTACTTTTGAATGAAGTTATTTTTTGTACATAATTCTACATTTGTAAGTTCAACTTTTATGATAGATTGCACGACAGTACTTGTGTTAGGTGAATTGAAAAATACTATTTCTTTTGTTTTTTACAGTGCAAATATTTGTAATCAAAAATAAATATAAAGTGAGCACTGTACACTTTGTATTCTGTGTTATAATTGAAATCAATATATTTGAAAATGTAGAAAACATCCAAAAATATTTAAATAAATGGTATTCTATTATTGTGTAACAGTGCGATTAATCACGATTAATTTTTTTAATCACACGATTAATCATGATTAATTTTTTTAATTGCCTGATAGCCCTAGTTATTTATAAATGTTAACAACCTTAAAGGGCACCATCAACTTAAAAACCACTTCTGCCTGAAATCTGTGTACTTAAGAGTTTTATGCAATACCAAAGATTTTACCTGACAGAGACTGGGGAAAACTATTCTCTTTTTGCAGTTTACCATCTGCTTTTGGCAGCACTTTCTGTCTAGTCAGTCGCTGTTTCCTATGTTCATGTGGCTCTTTCACACAGCAAATGAGCAGCAAGAAACTTTTTAACAATAGGTTTGTAAAGTTATAACAATTGGAAGGGGGTAATCATGGAACAAACTGACAGGTGGAGCAACTGTCACAATTTCTAACTCATTGTTTGAAGCCAACTTGATCTCAAGTTGATGGTGTCCCTTTGAATCCTACTTTAACTTAAGAGAATAGTACAAATTTGTGCATGTGAATTACTCCTTTGATGCTGAACTGTAAGGTCCGTCAGCAGAACGCTATCGTTGCAGTGTGCCCGGCTATACGCAGTTCTGTTCAGGATTTGGTTTAGAGTAGGGGTCTCAAACTCAAATGACCATGAGGGCCACATGAGGACTAGTACATTGGCCCCAGGGCCGCATTTACTGACACCTCCCCCCCGCCGCCCTCGGCCCCGCCCCCACTCCACCCCTTCCATGAGGCCTCGCCCCTGCCCCGCCTCTTCCCACCCCTTCCCTGCCCCCATTCCAACCCCTTCCCTGAAATCCCCACCCCAACTCCGCCCCCTCCCTGCCCCCAGGGGGGACAGGAGGGGTCTGGGGTGTGGCAGGGGCTCAGGGCAGGGGGTTGGGGTGCAGCAGGGGGCTCAGGGCAGGGGGTCAGGGTGCAGGAGGGATGCAGCAAGGGGTCGGTGTGTGTGCTGGGTGCGGCAGGGGGTTCAGCTGCAGGAGGGGTTCGGGGGGTGGGCTCCGGCCCAACGCACACTGGGGGCAGGGCAGGCTCCAGGGCGGTGCCTGAAGCAACAGCCACACACACCCCTGTGCCCCTCCTTCCCCAGGTTCCGTCTGCTTCCCGGAACGGCACGGGGGCAGGGCAGGCAGGCAGGCAGGGAGCCTGCCCTGCCCCCAGTGCGCGTCGGGCCGGAGCCGCTCTAGGTAAACGCTGGGGGAGGGCGGGGGGGGGGGGCCGCGAGGAGCTCGCGGGCCGCAGAAATAACCCTGCGGGCCGCATGTTTGAGACCTCTGGTTTAGAGGACGTGCCTCTCACAGAATGGTGAAATGACAGACCAGTCGTCCCACCCATATTCTTCTGTGAACTTCCTCGTGATCTGACCCCATGCCATCCCTCTCACAAACCAGTATCTTCCGTTTTCCATGACCCCCAATTTTCCACCCCTTATTCTTTCCTCAGCTTAGGGCCTATGAATGTAGTTCAGCACGGCACTGCCATCTGGCCAATGAACTTGGGAACAGTAGAACAGCAAGTGTGAGCCTGGCTCCAGGTACAGGAGGAGGACAGCAGACATGTAAGGGAGTGGACTGCGCTGAAAGCAGCAGAAGAATCGAGCAGCTTTGGTCAGAGCATCGATCTGTGACACTCTCCTTGCTCGCATAGGTGCCTCCATGGCAGCATCTATATGTCACCCCAAAGCCTCTTCAGGGGTGTCTCTCCTTCCAGCCTGTGATGTTGCACTCCATATGATTTTATGAAAATATGCTAATGAGTGTGAATATAATGTAACTGGAATATGCTTCATGCAAAAGGTCTCTTGTAAGGTATCATTACAAAGCTTATAATCTACTGAATGTGGTCATCCTATTTGTATAAATGTATCATTCTTGTATCTGAAACTAGGAATATAAAATATAACTCTGAGGTCTGATTGTAGTTATGCAAAGTGTGGGCCATTAATGGTGGTTTAGGATCTTGATGGCTCCCATCAACTAGGACAACTGACTGTAGATGGCTCTGTTTGCTTGCAGGCCTTCCTGTGAGTCAGGCTGGGAGGAATGAAGGCTTGGAGGTCTCACAGGACATGTGACCATGTCACCTGGTACTGGAATCCATCTTAAACCTGGTGCTTTTCCATTTAGGAGGAGGGGTGGGGACCCAGAGAGAAAAAAGATTCCCGCCTTGTGCCAAAGCTATATAAGGGGGTGGAACAGAACAAAGGAGGCTGCAGTCATGAGAAATCCCCGAGATACCACCTGAGCTGGAACAAGGACTATACCAGGGGAAGGACTGGGTCCAGACTAGAAAGGAGTCTAGCCTGTGAAAGAAGTTTATTGGACCATCTCTGAGGGTGAGATTTACCTGCATTTAGTTTCCTACTGTATTAGGCTTAGACTTGCATGTTTTATTTTATTTTGCTTGGTAATTTACTTTGTTCTTTCTGTTATTACTTGGAACCACTTAAATCCTACTTTTTATATTTAATAAAATTATATATTGCTTATTACTGAACCCAGAGTAAGTGATTAATATCTGGGGGAGCAAACAGCTGTGCATCTCTCTCTATCAGTGTTATAGAGGGCGAACAATTTATGAGTTTACCCTGTATAAGCTTTATACAGAGTAAAACGGATTTTTGGGGGGGTTGGACCCCATTGGAAACTGGGTGTCTGGGTGCTAGAGACAGGAGCACTTTCTAAGCTGTTTTCAGTTAAGGCTGCAGCTTTTGGGGGACGTGGTTCAGATCTGGGTCTGTGTTTGCAGCAGACTGGCATGTCTGGCTCAACAAGGCAGGGTTCTGGAGTCCCAGGCTGCCAGGGAAAACGGGCTCAGAGGTAGTCTCAGCACATCAGGTGGCAGTCCCATGGGGATCTCTGTGACCCAACCCGTCACACAGCCGCTCTGGTCTGCGCCTCCACAGTACGACAAAGCCACAACATCACACACTGGACCAGATCTGTTGCTGGATGCTTAGTGCCACACTGAGACAGTTTGGCCCCACAGCCAGCCTAAGTGGCCCAGGAGGGTCTTCCATCAGCAGAGAGTCAGCGTAGATGCTGTTGCAACACTCACTCCCCTCTCGCTGACAGCACAGCAGGAGAAGGGAGCACGCCCAGGACAACTCTGCACTACGTCATTCCTCAGTTACGTTCCCATCCCCTTGTGGCTACGGCAGCACAGTGTAAATCAGAACATCTTGGTGTGGAGGAAGAGGAGGGTTGGGAGGAGCACACAGCAGCCGTGAGTCAGCAGCCTACAAGCTCAGGGAAGAAGCCTGTTCTCTGAAGGTAACCTCTACCACTCATGAGCCTGTGGCCTGGGATTTACACAGTGTTCCCCAGTGGATGGTTTCCTGGGTTCTTACATCCTTACCTGTAAAGACTCTTCCTCCTTAACCAGCTCTTTCGGGGGGAACAAGTCCTTGGCCTGGATGTATTCCAAACTGGGAGGGCCTTCTTCACCCTGCATTCCAAACAGAACACACACTCAGGCAAGAAAAGTCTGGGAGCAGTTTGAGGTGAATTGGACAAGGTACTCCAGGGTTATGGATTTGGAAAAACAGTGTTTTTTTTTCCACTTTTGAAAAGTAACTTTTTTAACCTAAAGTATCTCTCAGACATCATGGACTAATTCCCACTTTGTTATAGACATTACTGTTCAATGAGAATACAGCACTAGATCATTTTTATTAGGTCGAGTGGAAACCTATGGAATTAGATGATAAAAGATTGATACTTTGGAAGCTCCATGAAAGTCTCTGAACATTTAACCTCCATGAGTGGTCTTGTGGTGCTTACAAACTTGAAGTCCCATGAAACAAATACCGAGGATAAGACTGTGAGAATTTCCATTATGAGCCTAGAACAAGATTTTCAGAAGTGACTAGAGATTTTGGGGACCTCCATTTCTGGTGCCCACTTGAGACTCTGTAAAGAGATCTGATTCACAGAGGCCCTGTTAGGATACGTCAAACTGGGAACCCCAAATCACTAGCAAGTATGGAAATCTCACCCTACTTTTCACCCACTTCTAAACTGTGCAAAATGGCAATTTTTTCCCTCTCTCATTTAAGGACTTGTTTCCTTTCTTAGAAAAAGATTCTTTTGAAGTAGATATTAACTGGACAAGGTAAGACTTTGGGAGAAACGCAGTTTAGAAGTCTAACTTTCATTGAAAGATCTCTTGTAAACTAATTTTCTTCTAGAGTCTCTCAAACTGGTTTTATTCGTTGGTCATGAGTGAGGTCTAGGTTGGAGAAAACACACACACTTCACAATTATCAAAAAAACAAAAGCTTGTGACTTTAAATAAAATACCTTTGTATTGTGCCTGAGCCGTTTGGGGAAGAAACTTGAAATCTGGCACAAGGCTAGTCTCATGACAGACCATGGTGGCCTAGTTATTTGGCCAAGTTATAAGGGTTTAAATATACATATCACACCAGCACAGTAATTTCATACCAGACTTTTAAAATGAAGATGTCAGCATTCTCTAGTGTTGAATATAAAACTCAGAGGCAAAGTGCACATGGACTCATCCTCGTTACTCCTGGGGGAATTCTGCGCTACTGCGCAATGCCGATTTTTGCAGAAATTGATGTTTTTGGCACAGAATTTCCTTTCTCCCACAGAAATGGGCTGCAGTGCTGCTGGCCACCACTAGGGGGCCACGGGACCCAGAAAAGCCCAGCTCACACATAGAAGACACTGCCAGGGGGAGTGGGAGAGAGCTCGAGGGTTCCTGGCAGCTGCCATTCCCAGCATGCCCTGAGGGAAGGAGATGGCAGTGCGTGGGAAACTCCACACAAGCTTGAGACCGAGCATCAGGCGGCTTCTTCCACTGGATCCCTGGGCTCTGGGAGGTATGGCAGCAGGTGTCTGGGCTGGGGGGGGGGAGGGGGCTGCAGCTGGACTCTGGGGGAGAGTGTGGGTATCTGGCTGGGGGGGACCGGCAGCTGGGCTCTGGGGGGGAGGGGCTGTGGGTGTCTGGTCCCCCAGCTGAGCAGGGTGCAGGGAGAAACAGGATCAGAGAAACAGGAACTGGGCTGTCATAGGGGTTTCTTTAACTCTCTACTCCTGGGGGAACTTTTGTGTGTGTCTCCGTTGTTACAGACATACTTGCTGACAGGTATTTTGAAATAAATTATCAAAATAATTGAAACTGGTGTGATTATGTAGTGTTACTTTGACAAATAAAATGTGCAGATTTTTAATTTTTTGGCACAGAATTGCCCCAGGAGCATCTCGTGGAGCACAGAGTGCAGGCCCAGCACCTCACACAAACACACACCATGGGCCTAATACTTCTCTCTTCCCCGCAACCAGAGCGTGCCCTCCCACACACTCCACAATGCACAGAACATCGGGCTAACACCTCACACACCTCCCCCCGCGGGGCACCGTGCACCAGCTAGCACCTCACACATCCATGGTGTGACCAGATGTCCTGATTTTATAGGGACAGTCCCGATATTTGGGGCTTTGTCTCATATAGGCGCCTATTATCCCGCACCAGATTTTTCACACTTGCTCTCTGGTCACCCTCCTATACGCACAAAGCACACACTCCCATGCCCTAGCGCTCTGCCCGGTGCCAGAGCAGTGTGCTATCAGCTCACACACAGGCCTTGGGGTTCTCCCGAGGGCAGCCGACAGACACACCCACCTGGCATGGAGTGAATAGTACTTGTTCTAGTTTATGTCTAGATAATCTGTGGCCGTAGGGTCATCAGACCTCCACCTTGGCATTCACTAAGGCCCAGAACTGCTAGCCATATAAATAGCAAGGAGCTCCACTAGCATCTGGGTAGCACAATAGGGATGTGAAGCAAGCTGCAGCCCACCGCACAAGGGGCTCTACTAAGGAGCTGGCTCGGTATAGGTATGAAACCAGTTCTGAGAGCCACCTTCTTCCCATCACTTACAGGAGATGCTTTAATCCAGCTTCAAGAAGTTCTGCAGCCTGTTTGCATAAGGGTTGGGTTGAGCAGTTCTGGTGGCCCCTTCTGGCCTTGCAATGTATGGATCTGTGGGTCCCCCTGCTCATCCCCTTCCTTCCTGGGCCTTGGGGCAAATGGGATTGCCTGCATTGCCCTCAATATGCTCATAACACTGCAGCTCTGCATTAAGATAATGACTAATCCAGTGTCATGCTTCAAGGTTTCAGCCAGCCAGTTGCCTGTAGGGATCAGGAAGGCATTGTTTTCCCAATGCACAATTGGCTACACATATCTGGGATTTTTTTTTGCCTTCCTCTGAAGCATCAGTGATTCTCCACAGCTGGAGATGGGACCCCAGGCAGGCTGGACCAGTGCTCTGAGGTGACACGGAGAATCCTTTCTAGCTGCCAGGCTAGTGTGTCTTGGTCACATGCTCAGAGTCCAACTGATCGCCAGACTTGGGGTTGGAAAGGAATTCCCCCTCACCTCCCACATCAGATTAGCAGGGATCTTGAGGTTTTTATCACCTTCCACTGCAGCACGGGGTCTGGCTCACCTTCTGGGACCAGCTGGGCACATCTCACCTAATCAGCTCCCTGTCATTGCAGGGGTTGTGGCCATCAGTAGCAACTCAGTCTCTCCTGTTCGCCGCCTGTACGCACAGTTTAATCTCCTGGGGACTGAAATGCTTTGGTCTATTTTAAGACTTTGGGCTCCATACAGAGGTCACTGGATGAAACTTCATGGCCTACTAGATGATCCACTTGCCCCCTCTGGTCTTAAAGTCTATGAAACTTCCCTTTCAGTCACTATAAAAACACAGCATCACTCCCAGCTGGAAGCCAACTCACTGTAATTCCCTAGTGACCAGCCACGTTGCAGGTGCCTGTATGTAGATAACAGGGAGACTTCCACAGGCTTCTGCCCCTACTGGTCACCAGTAATGAAGGGGGCAGGCTCCCTGGAGAGTCTCCAGGGGAACAGCAATGGCTTGGAGCAAGAGCCCTGCAAGCCACCAGTCAGCTCCCACCCAGCTTCACTCGCTGCTAGCCAAGTAGTGATGAAGCAGGAAAGCACAAAGGCAAGGCAGTAGCGGTGTCACTCCAGGGGACAGACAGTGAGCAAGGCCTATGGCCAGGTGGCTGCAGTGTGCCACCCCCCAGAAGTGGGTACCTGGACTGCCACACCAGACATCACTATGCCGCCCACTAAGTAATGCCGGGGGAGGGGTGGGAAGGGGTGGGAGCAGCCCCTGGAACAGAACTTCAGCCAGCCGTGTCTCATTTCCTTCCCAGCATGTCAATAGGGTGGGAGCTCTGGGATCCCCTCCCTATTTGTCCCCTTCCCAGGCAGCATCAGGCAGGGTGGGTACTCAGGGATTCCCCCCAGGTGCCTGCTGCTGTCATACTGTAATTTTCCAGCTGCAGACAGGGGCTGTCTAGGAGTCTGCGCAGCACAGCACACTCAGTCTGGCCTCGCTGGCCGACTCACAGCTATGGGCTAGTTAGAGCTGTGGCCTCGGGAAACTGCAGGCAATCGCTGCAGGATTAGTAGGGTCCAGGGCTTCTCCCAGGAGCACGTGGAATCAGTGGGATGGAAGTCAGGGGAGGGAAGATTCCTTCCCCCAAGAAAAAGCAGCTGGGGCAGAACGAGAGCAGCATGTCGAGCCCAGGCAGGGGAGCGAGGATCTGCAGGACGCCCAACTCAAGGACAGGCTGCGTCTGGGACGGCTGCCCCTTCCCTGCCTCAGGACAGGCGCTGGAGAGGAAACCTGGCCTGCAGCCCTGCATGCAGACACTTAACAGACAACAGGGAGGAGAAGAGAAGGCACTTACAAAGCAGTTGAGCATGGAGCAGGAACTGCGGCCCGGCAGACTCATGTTCATTTCCAGAGGTGACGGCTGGGCTGGGCGCACACAAGCAGCATCGCCCTTCTCTGGTCCTTTGCTGCTGCCGGCAGCGACTCTCACACAATCACACCCAATTAGTGCAGCCTCCCCATCCCTCACAGGAGGGCAGGCGCATCCCTGCTGCAAGCGACTACAGCAGCTGTGCCTGCTGACAATGGAGATGGGGGAGGGAGGGAGGGAGGGTGGAGAGACTCCACCTACCTCCTAAGGAAGCAGAGCAGACCCTGCCATCTGAGTGCCTCCTTGACAGACTGCATGGAAAATGGAGACACCAGCAAACCGGCCAGAAGGATTCACCCCCTCGCCACCCTCACACGCAGAGCCGGGATTCTGCTGACACATCCCCCCTTCAAACTGAGCTGCAAGCGGAGTGAGAGGAGCCTGCTGGGAAATGCAGTCCTGGCCTGCAGCACACCCCAGAGGCACCTGCCACACAGCCAGCATGTGCAGGAATGTGCAGGAACAATAGCAAGCAGCTCGCTTTGTGTGCTCACCCTGAGCCCCTCCTCCCCCAGGAGGGACCCCAGGGCCTGGCTCCAGCTCCAAGCTTGCTGCTTGGGGATACTCAGTTCCACAGAACCACAGCAACTGGGTCCCAAACCTCCCTGAACTGCAACTCACCAGTGCTCACAGCCTTCCTCACCCAGCAGATAAACTCTGCCTGATCAGGCGGAGGGGACAAAGGGGCTGTCCTCTCCCACCCTACAGCCTACAGCTTCCACAAGTACATACCCTCTATGTCCACTGCCCTGCCCAGGCAGAGCACAGAGCACTTAGGGTGCACTGCCCCATTGGCCTTATCTACACTAGGGTCAAAATGTAGCTAGCCCGAGGACAACTGCCCTGGTGTTAGCACAGCTGGAAGCCCTAGTGCAGACAAGGCTCCCGTGGCTGCCAGCACTTTTCACGCTGTATCAATCAGCCTGTCTGAACAGTTTTAAACTGACTGTTTAAAATGGCTATCGGAGCCTTGCCTATGCCAGGGCTCCTAGTGCTGCCAACCCCAACGCAGCTGCCCTGGGTAAGCAATAGCAACAGTGGGAAATGTTCAGAAAATCTCTCCAGTGCAGACAAGCCTGCGGAACAGAAACCTCTTCACTCTCACAGGCCAGTGTTGCGCCCCTGAGCATTACCTCTACCATCACCTCAAGAGGGGTTTCTTCCTGTTGACTAGCAAAGGTCTGCTGCAAACAACAAAGATTCTAATGCTTTTCAGAGAAGAGGTCACAGGACTCCTTTACAATGGAAAGAAGCGGTCACACACACACTCTCTATGTATAAATTGTGGGTTTCTAGTTCATATTTAAACAATGGACAAGGGAGAACTTCTGTCATTTACCTGTAGAGGAGCTCGGGGGGGGGGGGGGGAGAGGGGGCGGCAAATGGGGACAGTGGATTAGCTGGGTGTTTCTGTTTGACAAATACAGCAGGAAAGTGTGTAACAAATGATTTACCCTGGTGATTATTCGCCAGTAAAAGTGTTATGGAACTTTCTCTCTAGATTTGTACCGACAGAACTGGGTGCTGATAGCAGGGCAGAGATAAGGTTGTTCATCAAGACTTCGCTTTGAATTTCCATACTTTAATATCAGCTTTAAAAGAGCTGAACAATCTGACCTGACCATCTGCCGGCTAAGCCCCTGTGCTTGTTCGGCCCATTTAGAAATCTTTAGTTAATGAAGTTTGGTCTTTTAAAAATAAGTGTGTACCCATCTCTTAAAACAAAACTCTTGCAGAACAGCTGAGCCTGCCCCCAGCTGGAGACAGACCTGAAGCTAAACCCACAGCAGAATTTGGGGAAATTTTAGCTCCAAACTTTGCAGGCTTCTCTCTTTTTTCAAAGTGGAAACACAAGTGCAGCTTCCCACAAGTGAAATAGTGCTATGGTTCCGTATAATTAACCAAGAAGGACACAGCCAGTGCTCTCAGAATAATTAGCATGGAAATGAGAATGTTACATACAGAGCACAACTTCCCTGAATGGGTCATGGGGAACAGAGACTCCTGAACACGAGTCTCCAGGAGCCTTGCCTGCTTAGCTTACTGGAGATGTTTTCTAAACACTATCAAGTCATGACAGTCCTTGGCTGGCAGTGTCAAGGAGCATTCTCCCCACCGCCATGCCTGGAGGGAGTAAAGCGTGGTGGAACATTACAATGCCCTTATCCACATGCCTCCCACAACTCCAGCCAACGCTGCTTACTACTGCCCTTTGGTTAGTGTCGGGGTGTTAAATGTACACATTGCAAGTTAGATCCAGCTTCCAGCATGCAGCTCCCCTCACTGCAACTTCCCAAAGCATTGGCCCACCAGTGCCTGCCAGCCACAGCTCAGAGGGCCAAGGAGGGAGACGCAGCCAGAGACAGGGAGAAAAGACTCTCCCTTGGGGGCTGGGGAAGGAAAGTACTGGAAGGGAAAGGATGGAGAGGAGAAAAGAGTTATGGGGAAAGGACTCCACTGTGGGTGTGGGGAAAGAGAACAGGGGAAATTCACAGAAATGTGGCAATGTAGGGGCATGACTGGCCACGGCTGGGGGGCACACAAAGGAGTGTTTGAGGGATGGAGGGGGATGGCTGGCCATGGGTAAGGGGCACAGACATGAAGTTAACAGAGGATGGGAGGTTTCACAAAGGTATTTACTTTAATTGTCTCTCAATGGGACATTTAACTTGAGTAGTTGAACAGTCACATCCTGCAATCAGACACGACTGCAAAATGAGCCTCATGTCAGTGACCTTTTACACCTGACCCACAGACCGGAACTGACCACTATGCTGCATGTGGTGTAGCCACTCTGTGCCGACAGGAGAGAGCTCTTCCATCGGCATAATAAACCCGCCTCTGTGAGAGGCGGTAGCTGTGTCGGCGGGAGAAGCTCTCTTGCCGACATAGCGCTGTGCACACCGGAACTTAGGTCGATTTAACTTACGTTGCTCGGGGGGGGAGGGGCTTATTCACACCCCTGAGTGATGTCAGTTATACCAAAGTAAGTGGTAGTGTAGACCTGGCCTTAATCAAATTTCAGGCTCGGCAATTTCTGAAAGTGCCTCCTTTCCTATGCCCGACCCCACCGGTCGAGGTTGGAGTAAGTTAACCATATCTTAAAATTAAAAAAAAAATAAAAAAAATCACAATTATTTGGTCACTTCATTTAGGGATCTGAAATGTCCCCAGGGATGACAAGTGACCACTGACGTTTTGGGCTGCAGTGTGCACCCAGTGTCACTCCTGCCAGCTTCTGGCTCAAGCGAGGCAGGCGTACGTCTCTCTCTGAGGAAGGGTGTCTGAATGAGTTTACCATGAAAGACTGAACACATCCCTAACATTTCCTCTGAGCAGCAGCACAGCTTTGGTAGTGACTGGACTCATTCACTGCAGATACTGGTCAGTACCATGAACGCTTGGTGCCACTGGACTTTTTCCTGTAATTTATGTCGCTCAACGGGTAGTGATCAATGGCTCCGTGTCTAGTTGGCAGCCAGTATCAAGCGGAGTGCCCCAAGGGTCGGTTTTGTTCAATAACAAAGGGGGGAGGGATAGCTCAGTGGTTTGAGCATTGGCCTGCTAAACCCAGGGTTATGAGTTCAATCCTTGAGGGGGCCATTTAGGGATCTGGGGCAAAAATCTGTCTGGGGATTGGTCCTGCTTTGAGCAGGGGGTTGGACTAGATGACCTCCTGAGGTCCCTTCCAACCCTGATATTCTATGATTCTATGAATATCTTTATTAATGATCTGGAGGATGGTGTGGACTGCACCCTCAGCAAGTTTGCAAAGGACACTAAACTGGGAGGCGTGGTAGATACGCTGGAGGATAGGAACAGGATACAGAGGGACCTAGATAAATTAGAGGATTGGGCCAAAAGAAATCTGATGAGGTTCAACAAGGACAAGTGCAGAGTCCTGCATTTAGGACAGAAGAATCCCATGCACTGCTACAGACTAGGGACTGAGTGGCTGGGCAGCAGTTCTGCAGAAAAGGACCTAGGGGTTACAGTGGATGAGAAGCTGGATATGAGTCGACAGTGTGCCCTTGTTGCCAAGAAGGCTAACGGCATTTTGGGCTGTATAAGTAGGGGCATTGCCAGCAGATCGAGAGACGTGATCATTCCCCTCTATTCGACATTGGGTTGGGGCCTCATCTGGAGTACTGTGTCCAGTTTTGGGCCCCGCACTACAAGGAGGATGTGGAAAAATTGGAAAGAGTCCAGTGGAGGGCAACAAACATGATTGGGGGCGGGAGCACATGACTTATGAGGAGATGCTGAGGGAACTGGGATTGTTTAGTCTGCAGAAGAGAAGAACGAGGGGGGATTTGATAGCGGCTTTCAACTACCTGAAAGGGGGTTCCAAAGAGGATGGATCTAGACTGTTCTCAGTGGTACCAGATGACAGAACAAGGCGTAATGGACTCAAGTTGCAGTGGGGGAGGTTTAGGTTGGATATTAGGAAAAACTTTTTCACTAGGAGGGTGGTGAAGCACTGGAATGGGTTACCTACAGAGGTGGTGGAATCTCCTTCCTTACAGGTTTTTAAGGTCAGGCTTGACAGAGCCCTGGCTGGGATGATTTAGTTGGGGATTGGTCCTGCTTTGAGCAGGGGGTTGGACTAGATGACCTCCTGAGGTCCCTTCCAACCCTGATATTCTATTATTCTAATTCTACCACTTTCTGTAGTTAGAAAAAACACAAACATTTTGACTGATGAAAGGAAAGAACAGGCCATGTCAGGTGTCCCACAAAAAGTTCTCAGGACACCAGAACATCATATGAAACCAAGACTATCCTATTAAAAGCAGGACATATGGTCTCCAGGCCTGGGGACACTGCATCTCTCTGGGTGTTCCCCACAACTGGCCAAAAAGGCCCATGCTTGGCAGGCTCTGGGTCACATTACCAGCCTTTAGGCTCAGTCAGGCTTTTCAATGAATATATGACATTTGCTTACTGGATGCTTTGGGTCAGGGAAGTTTTATGAAAAGCAGGTTTTTCAGGAGTTACTGAAAACAAATAAAACACAAGTCGCCCAGACAATGTCTCAAGCCTTTGCATGCTCCCTGCAGCATCTCCAAGCCATGTGGGATGCCATCCAGAGTGGTGCCCCTCCTAACAATGGTGTATAACAATAACGCTGTATGAGCATCGGAGAAAGGAACCAAGATTCTCTCCAACCCCCTGACCAAATAGAGACTATGCTGAGCACTGCCCCAGGACATTGAGAACATTCACTCATGCCACGCATTCCAGCAGGAAAAGCTTCTCTTCACGCAGAATCAATTAGTAACTTTGAGAAAATGGTGCATATTTATTCAAGCTGATATATTTTTGCCTCAATCTCATCTCTGCCCTAGTTTACAAAGCATGTTGGGTCTTTAGAGTTTGCAGCCTTGAAACCAAGCTGTTTCCCAGTAAGGGGTACAGAAAAGTGTAAAATATTTATGAGTTTCTAACAAAGGTGTATTTTTACTTCTCTAGCTCCAAAATGGCTAGGTTCATTTTCTTCAAGCTTGGCAAGAAATTCTCCTCTGGCCTCCCAAAGTGCACCGGTTTTCAGACCAGGGGAGGGTGTTTGGTAATGTTACAGCAGAGCACAATATAAGGTTTCTAATAGGACAATGGTTGCATGCATGACTAATAGAGCCACTAGCTAATGCAGCTCCATAATCAGAGAGATTAGAGGCAGCAGACTTCTTAGATTGTTCTGTGTCTCAGGGCCAATGCAGGAGCATGCTCTATGTATGCTCTCCAAGCACCTAAACCTGCACGGCACTGAAATCATTGCCAATTTTGCAAGAGTACAGGCTGCAGAATTGAGCCACTATTATCACTTCCATTTCAGGGTTTAATAGACCAACCAGGGGGGCTTCCTCCAATTCCCTTGGGAGATTCTGCCACTTCTTTGATCTCGGGGGTAGGAAAGTTTTCCTGATGTTCTACCTAAACTGTCCCTTTCTTAATTTCATCCCATTACTCCTTGTGTTGAACTAAATAATAATTCTCTCTCCCTTTTCACAGACTTTAGATATTTGTAAACTTGTGTCCTACTTTCTAATGGTTGCTTGGTTAAAATAGACCTAGTTAGCACTTTGAATTTGAAAGAGATTAAAACTCTCCAGCCCTTTGATCATTTTTGCTGCTCCTCTCTGAGCTCCCCTCATCATGTTGATCCCCCTTCTAGTAAAACTGAGCACAAAACTGAATATAATTGAATCTAATGCTCCTGGTCCAGTCTCATTAGAACCATGCAAAGAGGGATTCGCTGTCTACCTGCTCTGAGACATGATCACTCTGCAGGTACTGTTACATTCAAACTCCTATCTGATTTACTATCCCCAATACCTCTACAGCTGGTTTCTTTCAGCATTACTGCTTTCTAGCTTACTTCCCCCCTCCCATTGATTTTGTATGATTTGGATTATTTTCCCTCAGAAAGGTTTTTTCCAATCTCATTTTGTTACTTTGTGGCCACATTCCTACTTCCTCCACATCCGTTTGTATTTTTCTTTCCTCACTGCTGTTTGAAATTCCTCCCAATTTAGTCTCATTTGTACCATGGTGCTGGCCAGGGTGCCCGGTGCCACTGCACCTGCTGTGGCACCATCAAAGCGGACTGCCCCGCCTGACTTGCCTGGCCCACTGACTGTCGACTTGGAAGGGAGGCCGGGCTGGCATACGATCTACCACCATCCCGGGACGGAGACGAGTGACGGCGACGTGAGCTGTGCCGAACCCGAGACTGTAATCCCGGCATGGAGGAGTGGGAGTACCGTCTGTAGAGGTTGCTCTGTGAATGGGGCTACGATAGCTTCTCGGAGATAACGACCTCCGGTGCTGTCTGTCCTGGTCTTGGAGGGGCACGCTCTCATAGTGAGGTCTACGTTCCCTCGAGGTGGAGCAGTGCCTGGAACCCCTGCTGTCCGGCACCCAGCCAGACAATCTGGTGGGGGTCGACGGGGACAGGTGCGGGCTGCGCACGGGATGGTCACTGTGCAGAGAACGGCGTCGGGAAACTTCCCTCGACTGTGAGTGGTACCATCCAGGCGGCGACTGTGGGGGTTCAAGTGGTGGCTTGCCTCTGGACCGGGGAGCTGCTGACGTCGGTGCGACCAGTACCGGTAGAGACGTAACGTCTCGAGCTGCCTGCAGGGCCTCCGACATGGAGGGCACCCGAATGTGGCCACTGGCGTCCAGGGAGGCCAGCTCGGAGTGGGTCAGGCTACTCCGCTCTACTTGAGTCGGAGGCCGCAAGGCCGATGGTGATTGAGAGCTGCCCAACGTGGGTCTAGTCTCTCCCCCAGCTTTGCTCCGGTGCGTTGGCGGATAAGACCTCTTCTTCTCCTTTTTAGAGAGTGTCCCGTGGACGGGGAGCGGTGCCGACTGGTGGAGGACACCGTTGGGTCGCCGCGCACCGATGCCATGGTGCGTGGTGATGGCTCACAGTTGTATGTCCCGCTCCTTCTTGGTCCGAGGCTTGAAGGATCACTGGGATGGGTTTCCCCCAGACAGTGTAAACAGTCCGCGTGTGGGTCACTCACGGGCATAGGCCATTTGCAAGTGTCACACAACTTAAAGCCCGGGGCACGGGGCATGCCCCGACCTGGGCGCATTTAACTAATCTACCTAAACTTCTTTTTGGGGGGGGGATAACTACAGGTACTAACTACGAACTAAATGAAGTTCAAAGAGGGAAGCTACAGCAGAGCTGGAGCAGAGCAGTTCCAAAGCACCTTCACTGGCAGCAAGAAGGAACTGAGGGTGGGTGGAGCGCACAGTGCCCCTTATACCGTGCCATGGAGGCGCCACTCCAGGGGTTGCTGGGGCACTCCCCTATGGGTACTGCTAAGGGAAAATCTTCCGGCACCAATGCACGTGGCGAGCACACACACCTACTGTGGAATGCACATGAGCATTCAAAGAAGAGCACTCGAAGAAGAACTGCACGTTTGAACTACTTCTAGCTGGTTTACATTTAAGGTAATTGAGGGATCTTGTGAAACCCCCTTGTCCTAATACAACTGTTTTCTTGATGCTGATGGTGACAGCAAATGCCTGACAGGCACTGAAAGGTCGTCCATGAGTTCTTGTAGTAGATCTTCATCGTGGGCTATGAGGGCAGCAGCAGCAGCGAATAGAAGTTCCCTGATGAGCACCTTTTTGACTTTGATCTTTGACTTAAGTCGGACAGGCTGAAGAGTTTCCCATCTAATACTGCTCCATCTTGCATGTCCTTAAACGCAGAGTTCAAGAGTACCGAGAAGAAGATTCCAAAAGTGTAGGGGCAAGAACACATCCTTGCTTCACTCTGCTTTTCATCTCAAAGCTGTCCAAAGTGGACCCGTCAAACTGGACAGTTGCTCTCATGTTGTTGTGGAATGAACGTATAAGACTCAACAGGGTTGGTGGGCAACCTATCTTTTCTAGTATTGCAAATAGACCTGCTCTGCTGACTGTGTCAAATGCTTTGGGTAGGTCCACAAAGGCGATGTACAATAGTCGGTTTTGCTCTCTGCAGTTTTCTTGCAGTTGACGCAGAGAAAATATCATGTCTATAGTTGATCTTCCAGCCCTGAATCACAGGGTAGACATGAACTGTAGCTGTTGCAGTGGCCATTTTCACCTTTATTTTTATACAAAGCGATGATGTTTGCATCGCGCATCTCTTGTGGTACCTCACCCTCTTTCCAGCATTTAAGTAGCAGCTGATGAAGATATGGTAATAGGCTGTCTTCCCGCACTTGAGGATTTCCGCTGGGATGCCATCTTTTCCAGGAGCCTTGCTACTTGATAGCAAATCAATGGCCCTGTTTAGTTCTTCTACAGTGGGCTCCACATCTAGCTCTGGCATGACCTGTAGAGATGGTATTTGGTCCAGTGATTCGCTGGTAATGTTTCTTGTGAGTATAGCTCTGAATAGTGTTCAACGCAACAAGACAGCTCACTCTTGCATTAATGTAGCATTTTATATTTATGTTTTGTAGTTCATACTTAAGGACAGAGGATAATAGATTAAGACACATGTATAATAAGAAAAATAGGAAAAGAAATACTACATATGTCAAGTGCAATTTGCTGGAAATGTAATTTTGCATTTCCTGATTTCTTGCAATTGTGGAATCTTCACACTGCAATTTTTGCAGATTTTTCTAAAACGATTTTTAACGAAGGAGTCAAAATATCTGGTGTTATTCAGAACTCACTGCCACAGGTTTTGCTAACCAAGTTCATAAGCTAGTAGGTCTGCAGTTACTTGGGTTTTACTTCTAACAAGGTCGATCTGTAAAGCTCAATCACTCGCTAGAAAGGCTATTCAGCTGCCGATGAACAAACTCTGCCGGATTCGGCACTAGAGTCAATCAGTGGTAGAGCTCTGGAGCCTTACGGCTTGTGGCATTTACCAGCACAACTTGTCAATTGCATTAAACAGCAATTCGCTACTGCGTTCAATAGCTAGAGGTGCACACCTATCCATAGTTCCATGAACACCTTACGTGTTACTGACAACATTCCCTAGGGTGTGGGCACAGAGCCGTATGTTCAAATGTTAACCTTGATTTTAAAAAAGCTTTTTGAAATGTCAAAAGTTCAGTCATTTTGTAACTAACTCCTCAAAATAATGGTGTCCAATTTTCTTATGCAGGAAAAGTATCTGATACTTTGAAAATGACTGAGGGGATTTGGTGCAAACCTTCTTAAAATAAACCAAAGCAAAATAAATTAGACAATCTGGCTTTTGATAGAGACCAAACATTTCAGCACAAAAGCTACAGGTCTTGGAAAACATAAGGTCCATCTAGCCCAGTATCCTGTCTTCCAACAGTGGCCAATGCCAGGTGCTTCAGAGGGAATGAACAGAACAGGCAATCATCGAGTGATCCAGCCCCTGTCGTCCATTCCCAGCTTCTGGCAAACAGAGGCTAGATACACTCAGAGAATAGAGATGAATCTCTGATCATCTTAGCTAATAGTCATTGATGGACTTATCCTCCAGGAACTTATCTAATTCTATTTTGAATCCAGTATTACTTTTGGTCTTCACAACATCCCCAGCAATGAATTCCACAGGTTGACTGTGTGTTGTGTGAAGAAGTGCTTCCTTTTGTTTTAAACCTGCTGTCTATTAGTTTCACTGGGTGACCCCTGGTTCTTATGTGAAGGGGTAGATAACACTTCCTTATTCACTTTCTCTCACGATTTTATAGACCTCTATCATATCCCCATTCAGTGATGTCTTTTCCAAGCTTCAAAGTCCCAGTCTTTTTTAATTTCACCTTGTATGGAAGCTGTTCCATACCCCTAATCATTCTTGTTGACCTTTTGTGTATCTTCTCCAATATCTTTCTTCAGATGGGGTGACCAAAACTGCACACAGTATTCAAGGTGTGGGCATATTATGGATTTAGATCTGTTTCTCTCAAACTTTTGTATTGGTGACCTCTTTCACACAGTAAACCTATGAGTGCGACCCCTCCCCCCCTTATAAACTAAAAACACTTTTTTTGTATTTAACACCATTATAAATGCTGGAGGCAAAGCAGCGTTTGGGGGTGGAGGCTGACAGCTCGCGACCCCCCATGTAATAACTTTGTGACCCTCAATTTGAGAACCCCTGATTTATATAGAGGCATTATGATATTTTCTGTCTTATTTATCTCTTTCCTAATGATTCCTAACTTTGTTAGCTTTTTTGACTGCCACTGCACATTGAGTGGCTGTTTTCAGAGAACTATCCACAGTGACTCCAAGATCTCTTTCTTGAATAGTAACAGCTCATTTAGTAAATATAGTTGTAAATATAGTTGGGATTATGTTTTCCAATGTGCATTACTTTGCATTTATCAACAATGATTTTCATGTGCCATTTTGTTGCCCAGTCACCCTGTTTAATGAAGTCCCTTTGTAACACTTGGCAGTCTGCTTTGGACTTAACTATCTTGAGTAGTTCTGTATCATCTGCAAATTTTGCCATCTCACTATTTACCCCTTTTTCCAGATCATTTATGAATATATTGAACAGCACTGATCCCAGGACAGACCCCTGGGGGACACCACTATTTACCTCTCTCCATTTATTCCTACCCTTTGTTTCCTGTCTTATAACCAGTTACTAATCCATGAGAGGACCTTCCCTCTTATCCCATGACAGCTTACTTTGCTTAAGAGCCTTTGGTGAAGGACCTTGTTGAAGGCTTTCTGAAAGTCTAAAGTACACTATATCGACTGGATCACCCTTGTCCACATATATGTTGACCCCACTCCAAAGAATTCCAATAGACTGGTGAGGCATGATTTCCCTTTACAAAAGCTATGTTGACTCTTCCCTAACAAATTGTGTTCATCTATATGTCTGACCAGGGCCAGCGGTCGCCTAGGGCGGCGGGATTTGGGGGGCAGCATTTTGCCACCCTCGGCGGCAATTTGGCGGCGGGGGGTCCTTCCGCTCCGGGTCTTCGGTGAAAATTCGGCGGCAGATCCTTCACTCGCTCCGGGACCCGCCGTCGAAGTGCCCCGAAGACGCGGAGTGGAAGGACCCCCGCCGCCGAATGCTCAGAGGAGGAGCGCTGTGCCTAGGGCGGCAAAAACCCTGGCGCTGCTCCTGTGTCTGACAATTCTGTTCTTTACTCTGGTTTCAACCAATTTGCCTGGTACTGAAGTTAGGCTTACTGGCCTGTAATTGCCGGGATCGCCTCTGGAGCCTGTTTTAAAAATTGATGACATATTAGCTATCCTCCAATTATCTGGTACAGAATCTGATTTAAATAATAGGTTACATACCAAACTTCGTTATGATCATGTGAAAACTGGGAGCAACAAAAGAAATCATTTTTCTATTTTAACTACAGCAGAAAATTCGGGTTCCACTGTTAGAATTCCTACCTAGACCAGCAGTTCTCAAACGTTTGTACTGGGACCCCTTTCACAGCAAGCCTCTGAGTGCGACCCCCCCTTATAAATGAAAAACACTTTTTAATATATTTAACACCATTATAAATGCTGGAGGCAAAGCGGGGTTTGGGGTGGAAGCTGACAGCTCGCGACCCCCCCATGTAATAACCTCACGACCCCCTGAGGGATCCCAACCACCAGTTTGAGAACCCCTGATCTAGAGTAATATTTTCAAAAGCAACATTGGAGTCTCATTGAAAGTCAATGGGACTTAGACTCCTTAGTGTCAAAGTCACTTTTGAAAACGTTACCCCTACTAAACAGTTCCTTACCTAGATAAGGGCCAGACTGAACAGCCTTATTCATATTTTTGAGCAGTTACTCAGACAAGCAATCCCATTGACTTCAGTGGGGCAACTCATGTGAGTAACTGCTCACCAGCTTGAGCAAGAGATCCACAACCACACCCTAAACTGCTGGAATTAAAACTACATATTTCTTTTCATGAAGATTTTAACCGGACTAGACTGAACACCAACCGCCGTGGTACCCAGAGGACACTTCCTCCAACTCGATGCATTGTTTACATCCATGAGTCAGTTTGCAACACATGCAATGGTGCAAATTTCCAAGCAAACGAATCAGTGAGGTTTCCAAGAGGTGCTGTACCATATACTCTCCTAAAATCAATCTTACCATCTGCCCTTGAATCATTATTTTTGTCATTGACCAAAAACTGATCCAGTTCACCTGGAATGATATTTTCCTTTAAAATCAATATGCTGTCTCACACACAGAGTATGGCTACTCCGCCCATGGCAAGAAACCTCCCAGACCAGGCTGGCAGACGTAGGCTAGCAGGGCTCACATTAGCTCTCTAAAAGTAGCTGTACAGACAGTGCGTTGGGCTGCAGCTTGGGCTCAGAAGCCCACCTCTCTCCCTAGGCTACAAAGCCCAAGCTCCAGCCGAGCCACAACTTCAAAGCACCGACTCCACAGCTTGTTTTAGGGCACTAGCGTGAGCTGCGCAATCTCAAGTCTTTCAACCGAGGCTAGGAGGCTTGCTGTTGCAGGCTGTGTAGACATACCCACCGAGCTCTCAGACACAGACTCCCTACAGACATTTCTGCTCTGATACATGTCCAGCCTCTCTCACAGATGGAGGTGCACACACATACACAGCCCTCTCTTTGCACATAAGCTTCCCTACAGTCTGGGTTTAGAGTTTGGATGCTCATTTTTCATTCTTTTTGAACTGAAAAATCTAATCAACTCCCCTTTTATTTGTTAGGGCTAACATCCTTCTTCTACCTGGAACCATATGGCCAGGGAAGTCCTCCCACCAGGATATAATCTCAGATGATGAGGAAACCAACTTTTACCTTTTCTGCAGTCACATCATCACTCCTCAAAGCAACATAGCACCCTAAGCATCCACTCCCAGGTCTGTAATGAGAGCCAAGGGGCCTCTTGCCTAGTTCTTGGATCCCAGGGCCCTCCAGTGTTGAAGGTGGGAAAATTCTAGTGCCCAGAGACCTGGGCTAGCACACAACTGCTGCCAGACAACACTATCTTCTCACGTAGGTGCCATCAAGCAATGGCACACACGTGTTCTGATCCCTTTCTTCTACTGAATTCATTCTCCAGTCCCCAGCAGTTTGGTTCCTACTTCAGATGCTATTGCCACAGCTTGGAACATCTCAGATGCAACCACACAGGCTGTGTCTAAGATGCAGAAGGTAGGGGCATGGACTCTGGAGTTTCCAGTTACTACAGGGAGAGAGGGTAAAGCTCTGAAGAAAGTAGAGAGAGATGAACAAAAGGCAGAGACAGAGAGACTAGAGAAAGTACTCACCATCATCACAAGGCTTGGGTCCAGAGCTCTCAATTCAAATCCAGACTGTTTTCTCCCTCTCTCTATCTTCCTCCAGACTCACCTATAGCAAAGAGAAAAGAAACCAGTATAGAGGCTGTAGGCAGACGGTAATGGTACTGCAGGGTGCACACCATGCACGCCCAGAAAAGGATTAGCATATGTAGGTTAACAAGAGCACACAACCTATACACCTGTGACCATTAACCTTGTTGTTTGGCTTCATCTTCATCTCCGCAGGGCCACCACTAACAGAAGTGTCCTCTGTCAGGGCAACCAGCCTCTCACTGTGGCATCCATCTCAAGGGCGAACTGCTTCTCCTGGGAACACTGGGAATGACAGTTCTCTCCCCAATACACTGGGCAGAAGAACTCTGTCTATTCCCCAATGGAGAGATGGGCAGGGCAGGTCCCTACCTACTCCCTTTCTTTTCACTGCGGGCTGCTCCAACTTCTGGGCAGCCAGCAGGAAAGAGCAGCAGCCTTGGTTAGACAGGTTTATGAGCAGAAAATAATCAAAAGAACACTGAAATGTCCCAGCATGAACATCTTAAACACCCAGGCCATGATTTTCAAGAGCAATAGGTGATTTTGGGTGCCAAACCTGAGACACCATAAAAGGGGTCTGAACTCTGGAAAGTGCCGAGCACCTGCATCTGAACACCAGGCCTCCTGGAGGCGTCTCGTTAGGCAAGCAAAGTCCCCAGTCACTTAAAAGACTTGGCCTCTGTAACTTCATGAACAGCAACAACACTGAGGCCAGTGTCCAGTGACTGAGGCATTATTCCAGACACTTCATCTCTGGCTTTCCAAAACCTTGAATGGAGAGACAGCATTATCCAGATAAATGGAAAGTCACTGGATCTGGAAAGGATGTTTTACTCTTTGAAGATTGGTTCAAGATCAGAAACCTGAACTGAGCATGCAAGGTGACATGAGCAAGCACGAGCTAGTACTCAAGAGGTATGTCAGCTCTGGTTGCCCAAGATGCCCAAAGGGAAGGCTCCAGACTTGACAGAGCCTTTGCAGTGCAAGAGAAGTCATGAGAATAGTCCCAGCATAAAAACAGAGGGTCATGCCTGCCTAGTCAGCCTGGAGTGAAGAGGTGCAAGCTGCTCCCAGCTGGCAGGTAGAACATGGGAAACAGTCCACCAGGTATCTCATGGAGAAATAGGAGCAAGCCAGAAGAAGGGAGCATCCTAGAGGGAAAACGAAATGGTGATGGGGGGGGAGGGGGGGAGAGAAACAGGACTACTCCAGTAGTCTTCCTGGTCCTCCCTAGGGAATCTGATTTCTTGGCCAGCCCATGAGAATGAGGACTAGCTGGGCAAGGAGATTGGGAGCTGCGGGGGAGGAGAGACAGATCTGATAAGAAGACAGAGCATGCAGGGAGAACTAGGAATGGCCGGACAAAGAGACTGGGGAAAGGGGCAGGGCAGGAAAAAAGACTGGGAGCCAGTGAGGAAAGGGAACATGGGCAGGGGGGATGACAGATCAGACAAAGAGCTGGTAGGGAGGAGGGGAGAATCCAGAGGGGAAAAATAGGATGTGATCAAGTAGTTAAAAGGCAGTATCATACAAAGGAGCTCAATTAAAGTCACACGGGCAGCCTTAATTCTAGCATTTCTTAACTTGTGAGCCTTGACTTCACAACTTTAAAACGTTCTTTTAACAGAGTTTTCTCGTGTGTAATATAGAATGAAAACAGCATACGGCATCATTTGAAGTTAGAGGACTTTTAGGAAAAGGTAACTGGAACTGGTGAGACAATGGGACTAACACTCATGGAGAAGTGACATAGCAGCTGTCACAATTCTCGGGTAACTGACCGACACCTCCTGCTGTCTGACCACCGCTAAACCACTCCACACAAACAGGAGTCCCCTCAATACTACATTAAGCTAAACAGTCTGAGTTTAGGGGTAGGGGAAGGCCCTGGCTCCCACTCTCCAAGTCCTTCTTAGCATAGTCCCGGATGCACCAAGCCTCTCCTGCTGTTGGTATATCATAACATGCTGTCCCCTTGTAGGCACAGGGAATCAGTGAGTGGCCTTTTGGAGGCTAGTTCTCTGCAGCTCTCCTGGGGTTCCTCTTGGGAGCTGTAGCGCTAGCCTCTATTTGCCAGAAGCTGGGAATGGGCAACGGGATGGATCACTTGATGATTGCCTGTTCTGTTCATTCCCTCTAGAGCACCTGGCACTGGCCACTGTCAGAAGACAGGATAATGGGCTAGATGGACCTGTGGTCTGACCCAGTATGGCCATTCTTATGTTCTTATGTCTGCTCTCCCACAGGGCTGCCCACCAACTACCTGGAATTTCCTGCTTTTCAACCCTTATTCCACCCTGAGATGACTCACAGGGCTGGAGGGGCAGAGGCATCCCTGCCCACAGCAGCTCTAGGTCACCAGAGCAGGTTTATATACCTGTCTCACACCTCCTCCCTCAGGACTGGGGTAGGGGTATCAGAGTAACCCATCATGGGGGGAAAAAAATGGCACTATGCTAAGCTTTTCCGGCTCAGTGGTTGAGCTGGAACTTATAAGGTGGCAGTGACACATGCCAATGCATTATTCAAGGGTTGGTCTTCTTCAGTGCCTTCAACTAGAGTGCTAAGTGGTCAGTAGTTAACTAAAAGGCATTTCCCAATGGGTAGTAATGTAAAGAATCCACAGCCTGTCTCACAATCAAGATGAGCTGGTACAATTGGACTTTCCACCCAGTCTGGATGCCTTGATTGACCTTGCATAAAGACTGACAAATGCCTGATGGAATGCTGCCAAGAAAGAAGGTCAGTTTCCTGACTCCCCCCCAGTCCTGCCATCTCTGGCCCACCAACCCCACAGCCTGACCCCCTGCAGCTTGACCTCTCTGATGCAGAGAGAAAGCTGCATTGGGGGTATGCCTATTACTGTGGAAGACCAGGACATTCCATGTTGGGCTGCCCTGCTAAGGTCCAATCTGCACTGTCATCAGGGAATGGCAAACACCAGCCCCCAATAGGGGGGTCCGGGCTGGGGTGGTGCTCTCCACCTCTCCTCAGTACCCAGCATCAGTGCCTGTCTGTTGGCAACAACCGAGCAGGTCCCGACATCTCCATCTCCCTCTGCAAGTCCAACAGCCCTCCATCTCAGAGGTCCATCTGGAGGTACTGGTGGATTCAGGTACCTCAGACAATTTCATGAATCAGGACTTTGCACAAGTACATCAGATCCCCACCCAATACAAGGACTCTCTGGTCTTGGTGGAGTCTATTGACAGCTTGCACCTTTCATCAGGCCTGGTTATCCACCAGATCGCTCCAATGCTTAATTTGTAATGCAAGAGGTGCTGGGGCTCAAGAAGTTTTTTTACATTCATAAATGATGCAGCAAGCCCAGAGTTGCCAGGCAAATTAAGCACTGGATTGCAGGATCACCAAGAGACTCTCCAGTATGGACTTATCTGAGCACCACACTTTCCAGTAGTTCTCAGCATGCTCTGGACTCACTACCTCTGCATTTGTTGGTGGGCAGGCACAATACCTTTCGGCTTCCCACATTGCTGACAATTCTGTCTCCTGAAAACCAACTGTAGAGACCTTAGACTGGGAACCCCTTATAGTTCAGCTTACCTCATACTAGAGATTCTGAGTCTGAGTCGTTTAATTCCCAAGGAGTCTCGTTACCCTCTGCGACCCCATCCACTGCCTCTACGTTACTGATTAAATACAAGAATTTTGCTGTGTTCAACAAAAAGAACACAAACATTTTGCCACCCCTTCACAGCTACGACTGTCCCATCAAGCTCCAGCCAGAGCAGAAGTCCCTTTTGGCTGCATGTACTCCCTTTCGGAGCCAGAATGTCAGGCTCTGCATGACTACCTCCAGGAAAATCTACAAAAGGAGTTTATCCATCCTTCCATGCCTCTGGCTGGGTACCAATTTTCTTGGTAAAAAAACAACCACCACGGATCGTTAGGGCCTTGTGTTGACTATTGGGTGTGAAACAGAATCACAATTCAAATTGATACCCTTTCCTCCTCAATGAGCTTTTTGAAAGGCTCCACTCCACAAAGGTTTTTACTAAACTGGACCTTTGTGGGGCCTACAATTTGGTCTGGATTAGAGAGGGAGATTAGTGGCAGACCGCCTTCCGTACACAGTATGGATACCGAGTACCTGGTCATGCTGTTCGGCCTGTGCAATGCCCCAGCAACGTTCCAGCACTTCATAAACGACATCTTCAGGGATGTTAGATCACTACGTAGTCATTTATCTGAACAACATCCTCATCTTTTCTGACAATCAGGCGTCTCATGATCCGCATTTACACAGCACCCTAAAAAGACTTTGCCAACTCCATCTACATGAGAAATCCAAAAAGGATACAATAGAATTCCTTAGTTACATTATCTTCCCTACGGGACTAACAAGGCACCAACGCAAGGTGGCGGCCATCTTCGACTGGGCCACACCAACAGACAGCCACGGGGTCCAACGGTTCCTAGCTTCATTAATTTCTACAGTCAGTTCATTGAGGGATTTTCCAGCCTAGTTGCTTCTGACTGCACTTCTGTGAAAAAGAGTTCAGTTCACCTGGTCCTTGGAAGCCCAAACGTCCTTCGATCAGCTAAAAAGAGAAGTTCACCACAGCACCCATCTTTGTTCACCCTGAAAAACCATTAATGGTGGAGGCCAACACATCCCATTTCAGCCTGTGTGCAGCACTGTCCCAGCTGGCGGGTCCTGCTGGTCAACTTCACCCATGTGTCTGTTACTCTTGCAAGCTAGCCCCACAGAGAAGAAATATGATATATGGGATAAGGAACTCTTAGCTATCAAGGCAGCATTTGAGGAATAGTGTCACCTACTGGAAGGGACCAAGTTCCCTGATCAAGTGTCCACAGATCACGAGAACCTGGAATATCTTTGAATGGCCAAACACCTCAATGAACGAAAGGTCTGCTGGTCCCCTTTCTTTGCCCAGTTTGACTTCATAGTCACTTATCGCCCAGGAAGAAGAAATGGGAAAGCTGACGCACTGTCCCATAAGGCCGAGTACCTGGAACCAGGTAAGAACACTCCCTCTATGATTTTAAAGGCATCCAACTTCATAAATGGCACAGTAGACAACAGCCTAATTGTGTCAATTTGTGCCTTGTTACCTGCTTCCCTGCTCAGATCCACCAGACTCTGGAGAACACTGATGTCTCTCCAGCCTTCAGGTTCCAAGGTGGGGTCCTCTACCATAAGGATCATATCTATATCCTGAATGGGCAACCTAATGATTTGGTCACAAAAAGGTCCAAGAATTTCCATATTTTAGGTTGATAGTCAAGCAGCATCAACCACAGGGGTCATCTTTCCAGGGACTTGCAGGTAGCTATTCACCTTTGTTAATGGGAGATGGCCTGGAGGGGGTCTTACATGGTGCTATGTAGGGGGCTAGCTTCTGGCTCATCTTGATTTCCAGTTATCGGACATTTTATGGCTAAGGGCCCTCCAGAGGCACCTGCTGCAAGGCCCCACATGTTTTACCTGGGAGACTTCTAAAATTCAGCATCCCTTCCCTGTTGATTACAGCTGCTGCAATGGTGTAGAGAGAGAAAGCCTGTTCATTGCTATCCCATTAAAGGCCTCAAAGACAAGCACACAGATTGGGTTCAAGTCCTGAAGTAGATAGGGAGCACTCAGCATTGGGGTATGTGCTTAGATCAGCCTATCCCTCTTACATGGGCTGCTGCATTCTGAACTAGCTTCCAGACCCAATTCTCAGTTACACTGAGGCCCATTACACGGCACTAGCTGTACAAAGGGACCTTATACTCACTCGAAGTCTCCTTTGCACAGCCAGAGTAGCATAAAGGGGTTTAATTGAGAACTGGGTCCTCCAGGTGGCCAGTTGACCAGGGTGCAGCAGTCCTGCCTAGAGGTTATAAAGGGGCATGTGACTATCCAAGAGGAAAGGGCAGTTTCCTTCGTGCTTACCCAGACTGCAAAGGTGGCATCTCTGCCTGCTGCTGCAGTGAGCTCAAGTAATGTATAACTACTTTGTAGTTAACCTGCCTGCCTGCAAGCCGACCATCACCACACAATCTGCACCAGAGATCCTACTGTGATTATCAAGAGGAGATTAAATGGGAGCCTGGAATACCCCCCAGAAAAGCCAGAAACCCCACACAGCAGGTCAGATGGTATGTACCAGGTATGGGTACATGCTGTGTTATATTTAGGGTTGGAAGGATTCGATTTTTATCAGTTAATGTTGATAAATATCGATTTCACTGTACACACCCAAACCATCAATAACAGAAATTTACAGACAGGCAAAAATGCTGATTGAGAAATTATTGGACTGATTTAAGGCTATTTACTTTGCACATTTTGACATGTGAGGTTGACAATTTGTGTTTTAGCTGCTATAAGGCTTCAGCTTTCTGAATCTCAACATCTATCATTAAATAATTATTGTCTGACCCCCCTATTGTGAATAACTACTGTCTAATACCCCCTGTAATTTCCCACAATTGTAAAAATGTACATTGCTAAAAAATTTTTAAAAAAATGCTTAAAACCCATAATTTTGTGCAACTGTGAAAATTTACAATCAATAAACACTGATATCATCAAAAAAATTATCAAAAATAGAAATCAAATTCTGCCAACCCTAATTATAGTTACAAGGGACTGTATTGCCTACAAGGGAGCATACCTAACGGATGGGTCTCAAAATGTAATTATCAACAGGGAATCACCTAGGGAGGTGGTAGAATCTCCTTCCTTAGAGGTTTTTTAAGGCCCGGCTTGACAAAGCCCTGGCTGGGATGATTTAGTTGGTGTTGGTCCTGCTTTGAGCAGGGGGTTGGACTAGATGACCTCCTGAGGTCCCTTCCAACCTTGATATTCTATGATTCTATGATTGTCTTAGTGTGAGGCTATTTAATATTTTTTATCAATGACCTGAAAGAAAACAAAAGTCATCATCACTGATAAAGTTTGCAGATAACACAAAGATTGGGGGAGTTGTAAATAATGAACAGGACAGGTTGCTGACAAAAAGCAATCTGAAAAGCTTACAGCAGTGGTCTCCAAACTTTTTTGATCGCGCACCCCTATCAGTAAAAAATTTTTGAACACGCACCCCCTGCCGTGCCGGCTCTACCATTTTTGCCAAAGCAAAAAATAAATAAATGGGGGACTCTATCCAGGGAAGCAGGAACTCAAATTTAGGAGTCGTGGTGAATAATCAGCTGAACACGAGATCCCGGTGTCACGCTGTGGCCAAAAGGGTTAATAAACAGGAGAATCTCAACTAGGAGTAGAGAGGTTATTTTACCTTTGTATTTGACAGTGGTGCGTTGCTGTTGGAATAGTGTGTCCAGTGCTGGTGTCCATATTCAAGGATATTGATAAATTGGAGAGGGTTCAGAGGAGAGTCACAAGAACGATTAAAGGATTGGAAAACCTGACTTATAGCAATAGACTCAAGGAGCTCAGTCTACTTAGCTTAAGAAAGAGAAGGTTATGGGGTGACTTGATCACAGTCTATAAATACCTACATGGGGAACAAATATTTGATACTGGGCTCTTCAGTCTAGCAGAGACAGGTCTAACACACTCCAATGGCTGGAAATTGGAGCTAGACAAATTCAGACTGGAGATAAGATGTAAATTTTTAACAGTGAGGAGAATTAACCATTGGAACTACACTGGAACCTGGTGGATTCTCCATCATTGGCAATTTTTAAATCAAGATTGGATTTTTTTTATTATTTTTATTTCTTAAAGAAATGTTCTAGCCCAAAAGGAACTGTTGGGGACATTCTCTGGCCTGTGTCATGCAGGGGGGGTCAGACCAGATGATTACAATGGTTCTTTTTGGCCTTGGAATTTATAAATCTATTAATCTAATTTCCAGGGTAAGCCAGACACGTGACTGTTGCACACCAGGTGGCATCAAGGATGGACTCCTTGTTCAGCTTTGCTTTTTTAGACTCACAGAAGATTAGGGTTGGAAGAGACCTCAGGAGGTCTTTTTGACTAACTCCTGCTGTTCTAGTCATTATAAACTGGCTTGGGAATAGAGTCTGCTGTTTACTGCATGCTCTGCAACAGTGGCAAGCTTGCTGTCAGTGCAGGACGAATTACAGCATAGTCGTGGCTTGGCAGTAACTGTGTCCTCTCAATCACAAGCAAGTCAGAGAGCTACGGTTCTCGCACAGACTTGAAGGAGACTCCTGCTCACTTTTACAGAGCAAGAAGGAAGCTCCAGGCACAGGCCACTCATGCAGTCAGATAGTGTAGTACACACTGCCATATGCCGCTATAGATTCTGAATGTGCAATACAACCCCATGGGGCCATCGCGCTCTGCTCTCCCATCACCACCAGGCCCTCAACTAGGGAATTACCCCATTTAACTCACCATCCGATCAGCAGCCGTGGAAACGCCAGAGGAGAACAGGAGTTCAAAACAGAGTGCACATTTAGTGTTACCAGCTTTGCAGGATTCTAACCCTTCTGGTTAAGTTTGAATTGAGCTGGAACAGTCAAGAGCAGGGGTGGGCAAACTTTTTGGCCCGAGGGCCACATCTGGGTGGGGAAATTGTATGCAGGGCCATGAATATAGGAGGGGTGCGGCAGGGGGCTCAGGGCAGGGAATTGGGGGTGCGGGCTCTGGCTTACCTCGAGCAGCTCCGGGGTGGCAGCGGCGCACAGCGGAGCTAAGGCAGGCAGGCTCCTGGGGGTGGGGTGGGGCAGGCGGCTCCGAAATGTGCTGCCCTCACCTGTGGGTACCAACCCTGAAGCTCCCATTGGCCGTGGTTCCCTGTTCCCGGCCAATGGGAGCTGCAAAGGGCGGTGCCTGCAGGAGATGGCAGAACACAGAGCCCTCTGCGCCTGCCCCAAGGGGCCTCAGGGACGTGATGCCGGCCGCTTCTGGGAGCGGCGCGGGGCCAGGGCAGCAGGGAGCCTGCCTTAGCCCCGCTGCGCCACAGGGCTGGCAATCCCGTTGACCAGATTGAAAGCCCTGACGGGCTGGATCCGGTCCGCAGTTTGCCCTCCCCTGGTCCAGAGCCACAGAAACCAAGGACAGAGGCTGGATGTGAGAGAAGCCGGGAAAGGGCCCTCACATCAGGCTCACCCAACAGCCAAAACTTTCATCCTCTGGTGAAAAGAGGCCTAGCCATTCAGACTGCCAGCTCCCTGAGTGAGGAACTGCATAGATCTGGTACAGCACTAAGCCATCATCATCATCTGCACCTCAACAGGAAGACATGAAAGTACGCAGGACATTAAAAAGCGGTATCATGGATTTAGGTCTACTTGGTTTCTGGAGGAAGAACAATACCCCTTGGAAAGAACTTGCTTTCTCAGCCAGACACTCCTGATACTTGATGTCTAGACAATCCCAGGTCTCCAGAGAGAGCTCTACCCATGAAATGTTTCTAACCATGCACTGACAGGCACCAATATCCACTTTTCAGACTTACAGAAACTAAGAGGCGGATCCTCTTGGCACTGTAATGATTTACTTACACAATAGCCTTGGGTGTAAACACTCATGATTTATTATGAGTCTTGGAATATTTGGTGTTTTAATACAAACCCTGGCTCTTGATTTCCCGTGATGATGTGAGAATCTCAGGTTTCATTAAGTAGTATTGGTTCTTGTGGTTGCAGTAAAAAAAAGCCTAAAAATGTGACCCGAGTGCACCCTAAAGGTTCAGAAACCAGAAGGGAAAGAAAAAAAAAAAACTAAAAAAAAGAGTTTGTAAAATGTTATGATTTTTAGGGCCTGACTCATGAATTTTGGCTGGCAATACTGCGTAAAGCAGCCATACTGGATTCTTGGAAAAAATGTCTGTAAAACAAAAACAGTGGTGCAGTATCAGACCAGATTTTATGAGATTCTGTTAAGGCAATGTTGCATGGAAAGTTAATCCAACTTGTCTGAAAGAAAACACACAAACACATAAACTGGAAAGAAAAATAACATCTCTACAATTGGTTCTGTGCTATAGCATTCCTAAAACATTATAACCTCAGAGAGGCACAGACTGAAAGCTGTTTGGGGCAGGGACCAGCTTATTGTTGTGTTTGTTGCAGGGGCACTGGAACAATTTGTGTAGTGGGGGTGCTGAGAGCCATTGAACCAAACCCTGTATATGATGGAAATCACTTCAAGGCAGGGGGTGCAGTAGCCCCCCCAGCAGCCCTAGTTTCAGCACGTCTGGGTTTCTAGAGTGCCTAGCACAACAGGGCCCTAGTCAATGACTGGAGCTCTGGTGCTACCACAATTACAAAGGAATCTGAAATGAACAAACAAATTTGCTCAAAAATTTCTAAGAGCAATTTTTCTTTGCAGCAACAAAGTGAACACATTGTTAGTTAATTGTGTAAACATGCACAAAATGTGCAATTAATGCACAGCAGAAAGTACCCCAAAAAAGCCCAGAAGACTGTTTACATATGATGGGTGGATGTGGATGTATTTTATATATACAGATAGTTTTTTAAAAGGAGGTTTTAACTTCTTAACTTTGTGTTAGTCTGACATGCCAAGTCCTGAAAAATATAATGGCTTTCGTGGCCAAAGTTAATATACCCAGATGTACTGATGAGGAAAGAGAGGTTCTGGAGTCACCTACTCCATTCTCTGAAATGCTGACACTGAAATCAAACAACCACCATTAATCCAGAGATTAAGTCACAAATTTTTATAAAATCTTTGTGCCCTGGCTTCCCTTATTATTATGGCGGTTCTAAGGAGGAGACTACATTGCTCTGTGACACTACAGCGGTACAGTCACACCACCGTTAGCCAAGTTGACACAGCTGACAGGTCCGATGGCCACACCTGGCAGGCATATGGAAACTGGTTTTGGGATCAACCTCTCTGGATAGGAACAGGCACAATGTGATAAATCACTGTTCTCTTGCTTTGTGACTTCACAAAAGACACACTTTTCAGGGCATCACACTTTTGCCATTGCTGTCCATGCTAGCCACTGACCCAGACTTGTAATGGACAACAGCCACATTAGAGTCTGAGAATTTATCCTAGTGTTCTTGTCTAACCCTAACCAATTCTTGAAGAAAGCTCTGGGTATAAGGGGAACCTGTCAAGACTCTCAGGTCACCCTCATTTCTGTATCTGAACCCTCCAAGCCAGTTTTGACTACCATCTGTTTGGAACAATTTCCATTGCTGTCTCTGCACACAGGTTTGATTTCATTAATAAACTCACTACTAATTTTATCTGAGCAAGGAAGGGGACTCAGATGAGCTTAAATTTGTTGCCTAAATGTTTTGAACGTTGCGGATTTTCTTTGCCAGATCTAAAAGTGTACTATCATGCTGCCCCTTAAAAAACAGGATCCTGCTAAGGCAATGTTACATCAAAGGTCAATACAAATTGTCTCTGAAAGAACACACACACAGACAGAAAAAGTAAACAGAAAAAATAAGGTCTCTACAAGTGAATCATGTGCTCTATAGTGATCCCAAAACATGACTAGGTTTGGCTAACCTAAGGCTACATCCTCACTACAGGGGGGGGTCGATTTAAGATACGCAAATTCGACGTATCGGATCCGACTTACCCTGTTGTGAGGACGGCGGCAAAATCGACTGCCGCGGCTCCCAGTCGACGGCGCTTACTCCCACCTCCACTGGTGGAGTAAGCGCGTCGATTCGGGGATCGATTGTCGCGTCCTGACGAGACGCGATAAGTCGATCCCCAAGAGATCGATTTCTACCCGCCGATTCAGGCAGGTAGTGTAGACCTAGCCTAAGAAGGGCACAGGTTGTAAGCTAAAGACAGCAGGGACCATCTTTTTGTTCTGTGTTTTTACAGTGCCTTAGAAATCAGCCTGTTGAGTAGAAACAGAATGAATTTGGTAGGTGCAGACCAGCAAGCATAAGTCTGTATCAAGTGCCTGCTCCCTATCCACACCAGTGGTGCGACATGGGTTTCACCGGGATGGATGTGTGCCAAAGTTAATGCTATAGGTAATCCATCCTCTTCATATTCATCTGGTCTAATTCACATGTTGTCCTTTTTAACTTGGGTGATGGGAACAGAGGTGGAGTTTAATTATTTTTTTTTAATATGCTTGGCTGTTTTTGTAACAAAGATAAAATCCACGTCTCTCCTAGAGCTAACACACCAATGGAACATGCCAGATCTTCCTTTGTTGTGAGATGAGTTTGAAAGAGTTCTTTCTTTCTGCGCAAACCCTCTTTAAGAAACGAACCTCAGAATAGTGTAATTTCTCCATCATCTTTGTCTGATAAAGAAAACTTTATTATTATATGGGAAAAGGAACTGTCACACCTTCTCCAGTCAGATGCACTGATCTCCAATGCTGAAATCCCAGCGCTCCTGAAGTTAATGGATGTTTTATCGACTTCAACAGGACAAGGATTTCTCCTTAAGTCTTTTACACAGCTTGTTTCATTTTAACACATTCATTAAGGCTGAACATAAGACAATGACACCAGGTACTAGTACTAGTGAAAATAAGTAAGATGCAAGTTACGTCTCTGACAGATATTAGAGTCACTTCATTCACTAGGACACCCTGCTTCACAAACTCTGTTACCTCAGCACTGACCACTTGTTCTGTGTTACACTGGGGGGAAAAAGATCATTGTCTTTTTAGTACCAAGTACTTTGGTGTCTTGTGTGTTGGGGTATTTGAACTCTGAGGAATGTAACAGATAATCAGATGCTAATTCAGTTTTTGGGCCAGCTGCTCAATCGGTTATTTGTAGGAGAGGGTAAAATCTCCACTCTCTTTTGTTGTCCGAATGGGTTCAACAGGCCTGGAACCTCACCTCTCTGTACAAGACTAGGCAGGCACACTCTGGTAAAGGATACAAACTCACAGCATGCACTGTGCTTCTGCAGATTCCTTTAGCAAAAAGGTGAAGATAGTGAAATTTAATCCTCTACTCTCCCTTCTGCTTATTTTATTTCCATTTTTCTTCACTTCCTCTTGTCTCTCTCGTTATGTCTCTTCCTCTTCTCTAAATTCTGTGTTAGATTTAACAAATATGAAATTCTGATCTAATTTAACATAGACAAAAATCTTCTCCTGTATTTCACGTCTGACTTAGCAATGAAGGCCAGAACCCTGTGCAGTGTATTTGTAATGGGACTGACTTTGGGATCTATGGATTGGATCATTTTATAGCATTAAAAATATATTTTAAAAATTAACCACCCTCCAGCTAGCTCCTACCATTCACCCTCCTCGCCCAGGAAACAGCCATGCACAGGATCACGCTCCAATGCTTTGCTCCTTCTGTATTCAGGGGCTCCTGAGATTACAGGCTAGAGCAGTGGTTTTCACACTGGGATACACAAGCTCGTCAGGGGTACGTGAGAAAAATCCTGTAATAGCAGACAACACATTTTATTTAGTAAGACTTGGCAATCTAACCATAGGTATATTATGACCCCATTTCAGATGGGGGTACACAGTAGACTACATTATTTGGAAAGAGGTACGTAGCCTAAAAAGTTTGAAAACCATTGGGCTAGAGCAAGAAGAGGGTCGTGTTGGGCAGCATTTCGGGGGCAGGCAGGTGGGGAGGAAGCGTCCAACCCTTAAGCAGGGAGCAAAGTTGGCATCCGTATAACTTATACCTTCTATTTTTAAAGGAAGATGAGGAACTGGAGAAAGAGGATGAAGGGGAGGGAGGGAGAAAACAGGGAACTGAGAGGGTGAGAAAATTGCTCACCCTCTCAGTTCCCTGTTTTTTGTTTTACTGGTGCCAACAGTCAGCCTAGAGGAGAGGGAAAGAGTGATGGAAGAAGCAGCCCAAGGATACCAGCAAGGCAACCAGACCCCTAATGGCAAAGGGTAGGGGACAGAGGTCATTTGCATGCTGGCACATGTCTGTCTTTGGAAGCTAGTGCCTCTGGGTCCCTGTGTTTGGGTTGTGCTGCATTCTGGATAACATGGTGCTCCCCTCAGCAGCCGCCTGCCAATTTCCCTTCACATTCCTCAAGTCACCCTTGTAACATGCACAGTCCCCTGTACGTTGGGAGCCTCTGTCTCTCTGGGCAGTGAGACTGCCCGCTATTGTCAATGGGACAACAATATTCTCCCAAGGGACGACTGGGACAAGTACCAACTCTTCAGACAAAGGAGCAGCTGTAAATTCAACTCAGCGCACAACCCCTCAGCATTTATTCACTCATCCCCAATGACTGCAGGAAATCTCGGAGCGCCTGCTCCCATTCCAAACACCAGATCCCTGCGCTCACAAGCACACCCTGCACTCTCTCCCCCTTCAGCCACACAATCAGCGCTCCTCACTCCCATAACGTTCAACCCTACCACCTGCTGACCAGCCTTCCTCTCTCTCTCATAGCAGAGAGTCAGCAACACCACTCCTTCTCAGGAGCTCACCCCGACATCCAGCTGGTCACAAGGTTACCCGCATCGTCTATCGAGATTTATGGAATACATCAACCAATCCAGCTCAAATTCCCACCTGCATCCCCCCAGTGTACATCATCTGACTCCGCGCACTCTCACCCCAATGCTGGACATTGCAAACACCAGTTCAAATTAGTCACCAATGCCCAGGTGCTCACCAAGAATGAAGGTGCCACAAATGGCTGGTCCGACTTCACCTGTAGGACTGGAGCTTGCTGGAGTGAAGCTGTCACAGTGAGCAACTGCTGCTTCAGGAACTCTGCTTCTGCCTTGCCCTAAGGAACCGCCAGGGCTCATACTGGATAGAGGCTCTGTTGGGACGTGCAGTTTGGGCACTGCCAGGGCACAGGGAAACACTGGGGCTTTCCACTAGACCCAATCCACAATTTCAGCCTCCAACTCCTACGATTCTCCTATCAGAGCAAAGCGGTCAGAACTGCTGCATTACCACTTCCCTTGTCAGAGGGATCCCATCCAGAAGAAAAGCACCTCCAATGGCCTGAGGGAAAGTTTCTCTCTGGCTAGGCTCTTAAATGACACCCATTGCAGCGATGGTGCATAACACAAGGTGCAAAACCCCCAGAAAACAGGGACTTCACAGCTTAACAGACACTTCTGCTTTCAGGGCCAAGGGACTTTCCCTTCCCATGGGTGGCAACGAGCTGTTTTAGGGCTTGTCTACACCCCCATGTTGCAGGTCCACCCGAGTTATTTTGCATTACAGTGCCTGGCCTCCACACAATGATTTTGTTGGGAACCATCTGGTGTTTTAACCCCATTTTGGAAGTAGGTTCACTGAGCTGTGAGATGAGGTTACCCGCAGCAGAGTAGATGTAGATACATCCCCATTCTGAACCCACTAACGCACATTTGCCAAGTCCTCTTACTGCTATCCCTTGCTGCTTAGCTGGCTACTGGAGTTGTCCTGGCTGTTTACCTCTGTGCCCTGTACTGCTCTGGAGCGATCCTGACCAAATGTCACCTCCCCATCCCATTGAAATGCTGGTAGGCAGACTGGTTCTGACTTTTGAGATTCCAGCTTTTGTGGAGTTCACACACCTCTGTCATCCTCTTGACTACCGAGCAGTCCAGCCTCGTTCTTCACCCTGGTACCATACTGAGATCCAGGACTTCACTGCCCTCTGGGAAGAGAAGCATGGTCAGGCACATCCGAATGGCAGTCACTTAGCTCAGGGATACAAGCAGCTATCATGACAAATGCAGGCTAGGTGGCATGTCCAGGACAGCCTCTAGTACCACGGTAAGGCAAAGGCACTCTGACTGGAGTACAGACCTTGTAACTACTATAGGAAATCTGGGAGAGGCAGAACATCCTGCTCGTACTAGGAGGATCTGGACTGTGTGTTTGAATGGTGTGATCTTCAGCTACCATAGCATGTTGTGACTCCCTGATTGATCCTCCAAACTAGGATCTTGTCAACTCTGTGATCCCTGGGGCAGAAACAATCTAAGAGATCCAGAAGCCTCCAATCACAGCCAGAGAATCGTAGGCTTTAACACTGTCTGGGCTTTTAACACTGCCTCATACCCCCGCTACCCAAACTGACAGCCACGCCAGACACTGCAAATTCTATTCCTTTATTTCTATAAATATGCAAACATAAAAACATCACTTAAGCTTGCTTTATACTGCCGGACTCTCCCTTACCGAGGCACTTGCTAGTCTTCACCCACCCAACTGACCCCACCATGCCCACGCAAAATGGCAGCACTGCATGGACTAACCTGAAGAAGGGCACTTTTATTGCAGCAGAAAATACAGAAAAGTATAAAAATCATGTTTCTGGCTCCCAGTTTCATTAATGCCCTCAGCTTGGCGCAACCATGGAGTTATGTGTTAAATCACTCAAATCATGCTACAGCCATTTCCCAAAAGAAAACTATTTTAAAGCACTTAGAATCATAGGGTTGGAAGGGACCTCAGGAGGTCATCTAGTCCAACCCCCTGCTCAAAGCAGGACCAATCCCCAGACAGATTTTTACCCCAGTTCCCTAAATGGCCCCCTTAAGGATTAAACTCACAACCCTGGGTTTAGCAGGCCAATGCTCAAACCACTGAGCTATACCTCCCCCCCTTAAAGGAATTCATCCCTCTGCATTACTGCAGAATTCTGTTAATTTGGCAGTGCACTTTCTGCTGATCTGTGAGTGTTAAAAAGGAGAACTTACTGCACAAGCAGTGCTCTAATTCAGCAGAGAGATGGGCAGTGCTGAGCACAGTGGTTCCCTTACACTCCTGCACCAGCTCTGGGGGAAACCATCCTGCCAAAGAGCAGCAGAGCACAACTTCCCCATTGGCCCAATGCCTTTTTGAACAGAAGGGACACACCAGAGAAGAGCAACAAGAATGATTAAAGGTCTTGAGAACATGACCTATGAAGGAAGGCTGAAAGAATTGGGTTTGTTTAGTTTGAAAAAGAGAAGACTGAGAGGGGACATGATAGCAGTTTTCAGGTATATAAAAGGGTGTCATAAGGAGGAGGGAGAAAACTTGTTCACCTTAGTCTCTAAGGATAGAACAAGAAGCAATGGGCTTAAACTGCAGCAAGGGAGGTTTAGGTTGGACATTAGGAAAAAGTTCCTGTCAGGGTGGTTAAACACTGGAATAAATTGCCTAAGGAGGTTGTGGAATCTCCATCTCTGGAGATATTTAAGAGTAGGTTAGATAAATGTCTATCAGGGATGGTCTAGACAGTATTTGGTCCTGCCATGAGGGCAGGGGACTGGACTCGATGACCTCTCGAGGTCCCTTCCAGTCCTAGAATCTATGAATCACCTAGGGTGACCAAATGCCCTGATTTTATAGGGACAGTCCCGATTTTTGGGTCTTTTTCTTATGTAGGCTCCTATTACCCCCTACCTCCTGTCCCAATTTTTCACACTTACTGTCTGGTCACCCTAGACACACCTCAGGGTAATATCCTCCAAAGCAATGGCAGCTTGAAGAGGTGCACATGCAATTACGAGCCTGCATCTGCTGCACCGTCTTTAGGTAGCCGCCAGTCATGCTGACAAATGCCAAAAAACACACTCACTCTTACAAGTGACACCCAGATTTGCGGTCTGAGCAAAATGCATCCCCCACTCTGTGCCCCTGAGCAGCTGCATCGTTTTGTAATGTCCTCCAACTGGCCCCATCCATTAGCAAGGCCCTTCCCCTTGCTCTCAAATAGGTCGTGCAAAACACAGCACAGGGTGGATAAAAATCAACTTGGGGGGGAGGGACAGATTTTTTTTAAAAATTTAAATTGGATTTTTTTTAATTTTGCTCTTTACATTTTTCTTTCTAAAGATAAGCTATTTTTAAAAGAAAAACAATTTAAACAAAATAAAGTCTAATTTAAATAAAAAATTAATCCTTTGTTTAAGAAATCATGTAGCTGTAAATGTGAAACATTTTGATAAGAGAAGTTTATGTATCCAAAACATTTACGGGTGCTTTAATAAAAATACTTTTACATGCTGTTTTGTGTTTAATTAAATGCTAGTTACCATCTTAATGCAGCTCGACACAAGTCGAGAGCAAAAAGTTAATTATCTAGTAAATAAGCAATATTCACCACTTTTTAACATACTAAAAATGTACGATTAATAAGGATCTGAAAATATTAAGCTACATAATTGCTTAAATAAACATATATTGTTATAGTGTACCCCCCTAGACACCAAAAGATGTACCAAATCTAGCATAAAGGCCTTATTTAGTTGTAAATCAATATGTTTTAATGGTTACATCATCAACCAATGAGAACGAACCTCTCTTTAGAAAATAACTGAAGTCCAAATGAAAACATTGATTAAAATTGGTGACTTACTGATTTCAATCAACCCAGCCTGACACAGCAAGCTTCTACCCTAAGAGAAAGACGCTCCTCATCAGCCTCGGTCCCAGGATCCTCCATCTACCTTTCAATCTTCCAAATGCACATTCCACATTCATTCTACATCTACTCAGGGAATGGTTAAACAGTTCCTTTCTCCAAGGGGGGAGGGATAGCTCAGTGGTTTGAGCATTGGCCTGCTAAACCCAGGGTTGTGAGTTCAATCCTTGAGGGGGCCATTTAGGGATTTAGGGCAAAAATCTGCCTTGGGATTGGTCCTGCTTTGAGCAAGGGGTTGGACTAGATTACCTCTTGAGGTCCCTTCCAACCCTGACATTCTATGATTTTAAGTGTCCAGTAAAAGGCTTATAAGCCAGGGCAGGAGAGGGTAAGCTGGATGGATGGTGATACCAACAATGTCCATCAATACCATTGGTGCAAAAGTTCCATTTGTCATTGTAAAAAAAAAAAAAAAAAAAAAACAGTCCAGGCTTTATAAAGATCCTAGCATCAGGAACCTTTCCCAGACTGCCCCCCATAAATAAGGTGTGATGGGTTGGATCACAGAAACCCCCTTGGGGCTGCCACCTGATGTGCCAAGACTACTTCTGCCCCTGCTTTCCCTGCCAGCTCGGGACTTCAGCACCCTGTCTTGCTGAGCCAGACACACCCGTCTGCTCCAACACAGACCCAGACCCAGGGTCTGAATTACTTGCCCCACAGCTGCAGGCTTAACCTGAAAGCTGCTTACAGAAATATTCTTATTTTTAACACTCAGATGCCCAACTCCCAGTGGGGTCTAAACCCAAATAAATCCATTTTACCCTGTATAACGCTTATGCAGTGTTAACTCATAAATTGTTCGCCCTCTATAACACTGATAGAGAGATATGCACAGCTGTTTGCCGCCCCCCGGTATTAATACATACACTGGGTTAATTAATAAGTAAAAAGTGATTTTATTAAATACAGAAAGTAGGATTTAAGTGATTCCAAGTAGTAACAGACAGAACAAAGTGAATTACCAAGTAAAATAAAATAAAACACGGAAATCTAAGTCTAATACAGTACTACGACTGAGTACAGATAAAAACCTCACCAGTAAGCTTCCTTTTACAGACTAGTCTTCTTCTAGTCTGGGTCCAGCAATCACTCACACCCCCTGTGGTTACTGTCCTTTGTTCCAGTTTCTTTTAGATATCCTTGGGGTGGAGAGGCTCTCTCTTTAGCCAGCTGAAGACAAAATGGAGGGGTCCCCCACGGGCTTAAATAGACACTCTCTTGTGGGTGGAGACCCCCCTCCTCTCTCCTATGCAAAGTCCAGCTCCAAGATGGAGTTCTGGAGTCACCTGGGCAAGTCACATGTCCATGCATGACTCTCAGTTTTTACAGGCAGAAGCCATTGCCCACATGGTATCTTGAATGTCTCCATGAAGACTTCTTATGTGGATTGGAGCATTCTAAGATGCATTGTTCCTTAAGTGCTTCTTAATTGGGCACTTAACTTTGGGAATTCCTTTCTCCAGGAATTGACCAAATGCTCTACTAAGGTTATTTAGAAATCAAGCCAGTACACGGCCAATATTCATAACTTTAAATACAAAAATGATACATGCATACAAATAGGATTAATAAATTTAGTAGATTATAACCTTTACATAGATATGATACATGGCATATGTAGCACAGAACAGATTCCAGTTAAGTCATATATATTTATAAGCATATTTCCATAAAGCCTTATCGGGGGGCGCCGTCACGTAAGGTTACGATTTAGTCATGGGGATTTTTAGTAAAAGTCATGGACAGGTCAAGGGCCATGAATTTTTGTTTATTGCCCATGACCTGCCCATAATTTATACCCCTGACTAAATCTTGTGGGGGGAGGAGGGGAACACACTGCTTGGGGGGGGGCACCTGGAGCAGCGGCTGCTCCGGCCGCCCGGGGACCGCTGCAAGGGGCCGCCGAGCAGCAGTTGCTCTGGCCATTCCGGGGCCAGCTGCTCAGGCGGTCCTTGGCACCAGCCACAGCGGCCGCTGCTCGGGTGGTCCCTGGGGCCAGTTGCCCGGGGCCGCCCGAGCAGCTGACTGCAGAGCCACTCCAGCAGTGGCCAGTATGAGCCAGCTGCTTGGCCGGCCCTGGGATCAGCCACACTAGCCACTGCAGAAATCACAGAAAGTCATGGAATCTGTGACTTGCATGACCTCTGGGACAGACACAGAGCCCTACCCATAAATATAGGTGAACTTTCCATGGTGATCAACTAGGCCTTGCAGCACCATGGAGAAATATCCTTTCCTGTTGAACTCCAAGGCCTGGTGCCAGAGGCAAAGAATAGGCAGGTGGCCCCAATACAATTTGGGAACCGTATCTGTGCAGACCTGTTAATAACCACCTGTGCATTGCCCAGTCTTGTGACCTGGGGGTCAGAGTTTAGGCCTGAAGGGACCACTAGATCATCTAGTCTGACCCCCCATATATCATAGACTAACAACACCACCCGCCACCCGCACAGTGAACCCAACAACCAAAATAAGAGCAGAGTATTACAACTCACAGGAGACTGAACTATTACATGCCACAGGCAGAAAATAGACAGGACTGAGGTATACCATTGCTAGAGTCCCCGCTAGTGGCAGGGAAATGATGGCGTGAAATGTACCCAGATAATCCTGCCAAGTGACAACAAGCTGCAGAGGAAGGTAAAAGATCCCTAAAGTCACTGTCAATCCGACCTGGGAAAATTCCTTCCCAACTCCACATTGGGTGATCAGATAGACCCTGAGCCCATAATCAAGCCCAGGCAGCAGACCCTTCTTGATAGTAGTGCACACTTCCATGACAAAAGCCCCACCAGTTGATCTACCAACATCAAACTGGTTAGCTACTGACCAGTAGCAATCATGGGTGACAAGCTTCCAGATGGCAATAGCCACATGCTTCTCCACGCTGTGGGCAGCTCTCATGTAGGTGTTCTGCGACGGTAGTTCCAGGAAGAGCTCTGCACAGATCACTAAGAAAGTGGCTTTTGACATCCTGATGTTCTGCCACCACTGCTGGTCATCCCAGTCTGCAGCACTATCCTTTCCTACCACAAGTGCCAGCGGACTAATCCCAAAAGTGGTGCTCCATGGCGTCAAGCTGCTTCAAGAAAAGACTGAGATAGTTCTACTTGATTTCAGCATCCGCCTTCTCAGGTGCCCTTATCACTCTGGTTCTAAATTTGTGCAATGATTTCAGACATGCTTGCAGCAGCCTGTTTATATTCATCACCATGAGGATCGCAGCAATCGCAAAGATTTCCTTCATGCTGCCTGACAGCAAACCCCAGATGGAGGATGGAATGAAAGAAGAAGAATCATGGAAATTATTTAACCTCAAGTCCCAGAATTCCATTGTCTTCTGGTAGGTCTCCCACAAGGTGCAGCACAAAAGTGCATATAGCAGAACACACATAGCACAACAGCCGAGCAATGTATCATGTGATGTCTGATCAGAATGCTGAGCACTTGTTTTGAAACATCACAGTGCTGTCTGGCTGCAATGATACCAGGCTAAAGTATCTCAGTGGTGGGATACCAATGAAACGTAGTGCACTGCTCTCACAACACTTGTTGCAGTTCACTAAATGTGGATATACAAAACCCACAGCATGTTTCCAGAGTAGACGTGCCCTTATTCTATAGAGCTAATCCCTGCAGATGAAAAAGCACAGAGCGTCTCAGTAAGGTTAGACAACTCAGCTTGCCTTCACCTTCAGCTAAGAAGCTGCTCTTGCCCACCCCTTCAGCTAACTGACTGAGCTTGAGAGGTTTAAGTGCTTGTCTACATGGTGTGTTAGGCTGCATCTGAGGGTTGTAAATTCTAGTCCGCACCAGCAACTCTCACGCACTAACTGGCCCATGCGGACCCTGCTGGTGCACACTAGAAGTTCCCTAATGCACATTAACGTAATCCCAGAACTACATTAAAGCACACTAACGAACTTTTAGTACGTCAGCAAGATCCACACAGGCCACAGTGTGCAACCGTCACTGGTGCACACTAATGCACGGTGTAGACAAGCCCTGACACTCAATCTGCTGTCATTTCTCCATTTGTCGGTAATGCAGTAACTTTTAAATGCTACATCAGATCAATTCCAAAGTTTCAGGGAATGTTCTAGGCACCAATGGGCAGAATGCTAGTGATTTTGGTGAAAGTCAGCAAATCGGAAGGGAGACACAGGAGACCCATGGAGCTTCCAGCATCTCATCAGCAGAGCCAACAGCTTCAGCTGGGTCTTTAAGTGTCTACAGAATGAAGACCCGGTTGATAGCAGCCATTAACATTTTCCAGCATGACACCCCCAGCTCAGCTCTGCCCATAGTCCCAATACAGTTTAAAATGCTGACATCCTGAATGGCTTATCTCCCAGACAGAAAGAAAACAAATTGCAGGGGGGGAGGACACCTTACAGAGGTACTGGCATGTCTGCTCAGTGGGGAAAGGGAGCAGAAAGGCGGGGGCAATGAGGGAGCACAGAGTCCCTGGCATGGGGAGGGGACAATGGGGCAATGGTATAGAGGGAGGAGGGCATGGGAAACAGAATCCTTTGCATGCACAGAGCCCCTGGCAAGCAGAGAGAAGGAGCACTCTGGTATAGGAGATAGGGAAATGGGGGGGGCACAGAGATGCTGGGATGGGGGGCAGGCTTGCAGGGAATCCTTGAAATATAAAGGGATGAGGGGTGCTTGTGGGGAAGAATGCAGAGATACAAGGAGCTCCTGGTGCACACGGGGAGCTTGGCAAAGAAGTCTATGACACCCTAGTTTGAATAATGATCATACCCCAGTTATTTAAGAGCTCTAGATAGCAAATACCTTCTCTGAACAATCCTCCCCTAGAGCACAGGGACTTCAGCTCTAGTAGCAGAGAAGCATACAGCACTTCCACTTCCTTTTTCCCCTGACAAGGGAGTGGGTAACGAGAGAAAGAAAAAGACCCTCTAGCAGCACAGTGCTGAGACACTGGTGAACAATGCCTCTGGGAAAGGCACCGCTTACTGAGCTCCCACATCTCTGCACGCAGACAGGTGTCCTCAGGTTGAGGGTACATCTACACTGCAAAAAAACGCAGCAGTGAGTCTCAGAGCCTGGGTCAACTGACTCAGGCTCACACCATGGAGTTAAAAATAGCAATGTAGACATATCCGCTGGGGCTGGAGCCTGGGATCTGAGATCCTCGCTGGGTTTCAGAGACTAGGCGCTAGCCAATGTGGGAACGTCTACACTGCTATTTTTAGCCCCACAGCACAAGTCAGTTTACCCAGGCTCTGGGAATTGCTGCTGCTGGGGTTTTTTTTTGTGTGCAGTTTAGACATACCCTAAGAGAAACCTAGATTTACAAGGGAGGACCTGCTTATATAAGCACAGGATTTGAAAGCCTCAGCAGGGCAGACTCAACCCTTCTTCCTTCTCTGGTATGGACCCCAAATCCCATGTAGTTTCCTTGGTACTGGTAAGATGAAACTTTAAAAACCACAGTCCCGCCCACTCTGCATGAACATAAACCCCCATGCCCCTGGGTGCAACAGAAGGGTTTGCCCATGAGTCCTTGGTCAAATTGTCCCTTCCTGGCATTGGTGTGCAGAGATGTCGCGCACTGGCTGCTACTCTCCAACCCACAAGTGGCTGACTTTGTCTAGTGTTTGCAGTGCATTTGAGGTCCTTTGGGGAGAGAAGACTGCTATAAAAACGCAAGCTGTCTTAGGAGGAAGACAAGGAGCATTAGGAGCTTGTAAATTCCATTACCCAACAGACTACCTGCTCCTGTGTGCCAGGCAGTTGCCCTCACCGCCACAGGGCTGGTCACTGAGCACTTGGAGACAGCGTGGTGTGAACATCAGACACCTGCCTTTCATCTAGGAGCATAACGGAACCACGCACACAGCAGGAATGCAGAAAGCCTTGACAAGTCGGGGGCCAGGACCTAGACTGAAGGGTTAATACACTCCAGAGATTCCAGGATTCTTCCTACGACTCAATGCAAGCTCAAGCACTGAACTATGGGATGCACTGCTAGCCGGACTCCACTCAGGCCAGAACTCAGCAGAGGCTCGCTAGGTTATGGGTAAGGGCCTTGGGTATGAAAAATGGAGCACTGCACTGCGGAGTGGAGGGATTCCCGCATGGACAGGACACACAGCTACCTGGCTGGGACTCAGAGCCAGGTGCTGACAGCACAGTCACTGGGATCACACTGCCTTTTTCAGTGCAGGAGCAAGCAGAAAGGCAGCAGAGAATATGGCAACATGTGCTGCCAAGGTACAGCCCTATATAAAGCAACAGACAAGAGCAGAGCCACAAGCAAAGCTACAGGTTAAAGCTCCAACAAGGAACAAGCCTGGGCTCTCCTAGAGCTACAGAGGAAGAATGGAGCACTGCATTACACTAATTACCCTGGTGCTCTGCTATAGAGGGACAAGGCATTCAGTAGAAAGGGAGCAGCATCTAAAACAGACTTCCAGACTTCCTACACTTGTGGGAGAGTACCCTGAACCCCAGCTCTCAATGCACACAGCTCTCCCATGCCTCAGGGCATTTATAGTGCCCCCTCAACACACAGCCCCCTGCCCAGAATAGAAGCAGTGCCCTAATGCATCCCACACGCTACCAACGGGGCAGATTCGATGACTCCAACATACAGGCCTGCATCCCATAGGTGCACAAACAACTTCCCAGGTCTGTAGCCACCATGCCTAAGTGGACAGGCTCTGCTTAGCGGTGGGAAGGCTGGGAGAGCTCCCCCAGAACAGTTTGAAATGCCAGGTTCAGCAGCCTGCCTTTTATAAAAACTTACAACATTTCAGAGCAAAAAGTTTACACCAAAAAATGTAAGTGCCCCGATGGCACTGATGTGGGCTTGTGTGTGGAGGCAGCAGCAGCACATGGAAAGCTAGGCCCTGCTCCAGTACCACATGCACACTGAGTCCAGCCCAGCCGCCATGCCCCCAGGTGCCTGGCATCTCCTAGCAGATGAAAGATTCCCATATAGCAAGATGCCCACAGAGCCTTGCCTCGTCACAGAATCATAGAATATTAGGGTTGGAAGGGACCTCAGGAGGTCATCTAGTCCAACTCCCTGCTCAACTCCCTGCTACCTGTCCAATCCCCAACTAAATCATCCCAGCCAGGACTCTGTCAAGCCTGACCCTATAAACCTCTAAGGAAGGAGATTCCACCACCTCCCTAGGTAACTCATTCCAGTGCTTCACCACCCTCCTAGTGAAAAAGTTTTTCCTCATATCCAACCTGAACCTCCCACACTGCAACTTGAGACCATTGCTCCTTGTTCTGTCATCTGGTACCACTGAGAACAGTCTAGATCTATCCTCTTTGGAACCCCCTTTCAGGTAGTTGAAAGCAGCTATCAAATCCCCCCTCATTCTTCTCTTCTGCAGACTAAACAATCCCAGTTCCCTCAGCCTCTCCTCATAAGTCATGTGCTCCAGCGCCCTAATCAATTTTGTTGCCTTCCGCTGGACTCTTTCCAATTTTTCCACATCCTTCTTGTAGTGTGGGGCCCAAAACTGGACACAGTACTCCAGATGAGGCCTCACCAATGCTGAATAGAGGGGAATGATCACGTCTCTTGATCTTCTGGCAATGCTCCTACTTATACAGCCCAAAATGCCATTAGCCTTCTTGGCAACAAGGGCACACTGTTGACTCATATCCAGCTTCTCGTCCACTGTAATCCCTAGGTCCTTTTCTGCAGAACTGCTGCCTAGCCACTCGGTCCCTAGTCTGTAGCAGTGCATGGGATTCTTCCGTCGTAAGTGCAGGACTCTGCACTTGTCCTTGTTGAACCTCGTCAGATTTCTTTTGGCCCAATCCTCCAATTTGTCTAATTTGTCCACCACGTGCCTGTGCTGTGAACAAGACAGTAGCTTCCATCTTTAAAAAAATGATATAAAATTCTAACCAGCTTTGTCACATGAACACTCACGTATGCCGTGCCACCACTGCATTGACAGCACTAGTCACACACACAGCCAGAGCATTAGGAGAGTACGAGTGTGTGTGTGTGTGTGCGCGTGTGCAAACACACGCCCCTCTCTCTCTCTCTCTCTCTCTCTCTCACACACACACACACACACACACACACACACACACACGAGTACTGGGAGAAAGTTATTAAAATAATAATAAGACTTTTAAAAGCATTTTTAGGAAGCCTCTGCCAAACTTTCCATCACTCCCAGCTAGAGAGCAGAGTGGTGCTGAAAAGGTCCAACACTTTTAAAAGGTCATGATAGCAAAAGCATTAAGTCACTGAACCATTTTTGCTTAAACTTTCCAAACACAAAACAAAAGCAAGAGTAATAAAGCCCCTTGGCCAGAGAACAGGCCTGAAAATTTTCAGCTCAAAAAGAGAAAGATTGACAAAGTCAAAGCAACTGAACAAGAGCCTTAAAATGGAATGCTTAGGCCACTTTAACTGCAGCTGTCACTAAGTACTCCAATGACAAAGAGTGAGTAATAGGTATATGTCAAGTTTGCTAGATTGAACAAGATGACAATTTCATCTTAGAATGCAGAAATGTACGCGCTCAAAAGGGAACAATGATTCTACTACTGACTGATCCAATTGCTCTCTACTATCTCCCAACTCACTTAACACCAGAGAACTGTGTGATTTGGAGCTTCTGATCAATTGTTGCACTCAGAGCTTGGATGCTTTTGGGGTAAAAAGGCTTAGAAGAGACTCCTCAGATCCACCTTCACACCCAAAAAAAGTCGTTAAGAGGTAGTTAAGGTTGATGAGTATTCCAGCATTTAAAGAAAATGCACAAGGAAACTATCAGAGTTTTTTTTAAAAAAAAAATCATCCAAAGTCTGGAAATTACTTAAGGGTGTATAGATCCTAGTAAGAGATAATTACTTACCTTGTAACTCTGGTAGGGTTCTCACTGCATAGCATAGGACTGGCCCCTTGGAAGTTTGTTTGTTTTGTTTTAACACAGAGGACAGCAGGAGCAGGGTAGAGTGTAAGCCAGGCCTGCAGTAGTGATCCATGCCACACCTGATGAAAACAAACACTGCCCTGCAAACATCCCAAACAGTTCCTCAATCACATGGGAGGAGACGTTCCCAGCAAGAAGAGTTAATTCTAGAGAATCAGAACCGTGTTTCGTGAGAAAACTGAATAACCAGGTGCCCAGGAACAAGCACCTTAGAAAAAGGATATCTCTAAGGGAGAGGCGAGTAACTTGACACCTTCAAAATATGACTATACAGGCAAATCACTTTCTCGCCTCTAAAGATATGACCCCCTGCAGAGCAGGAAGCTTACGGAATGTCCCCAAAGAAAAACGAGAGCAAAGGTGCAAAAGAAAGCAATAACAAGGCCTATGCCAGCGATACAAGCAGGGAGGAATTTGTTCGGTTCTGCTTTTTCTGTATCACATTAACACCATTATCTCCCTTAAGAGGAGCCAGGTACCACTTTCAAGTCCAACACCAGACAAAACATTCAAGTCTGTAGAAAAAGAAAATGAACAGCAAGAAAATCCCATGTAAAAAACCAGTGTCCTGAAAGTCACATCCCAAAATAAAGCAAAGCTTTTGGGGGCAATGGGAGAGATTTTCCAACTCTACCTTGGAAACAAGCTCAGGAGCAGAGTACAAAGCGGGATTCTCTGCTTGAGACTGAATTCAAAGAATAACTATTGGAAAGACGTAGGAAGGGGATCATTCATCTGCTTTGCAGATGTCTATGACGGAAACAGCTCCAAGGCAGGCCGTGGTACAATCTTGTCTCCAGTCAAGGCACCCTTGATCTGGCCTTTAGTTTCAAGCCAGCCAGGTGACACGGTCCTCTCAATAACAGCGTGGGCCAGCAAACTAGTGTCAGATGAAAAAGAGCAGCGTGGACTTTCCTGGGGACCTAGTCCTCTCCAAACAGGACTCCAAGAACCTTTGGACTCTGGGCGTACAGAGAAGGACCTCCCTGGAATGGGCATGCAGTTGTGGGAAGAACATAGGCAGGACAATAGACTCCAACACTGCCTTGGAAAGTAACCTCACATGAACCCACACTAACACCACGTTGTTGTAAAACCTGGTCTAAGGCAGGTCAGTGTCTTGGGCCTGAAGCTCATGCTGTGAGGTAAAAATCATTTGCATCAGGACAGTGACCTTCCATATAGGAAATGTAAATCTCAGAAATCAAACAGTTCAGATGGAAAGTACACATTTCACTCCTTGTTTTTGGTATCAAACATTAGTATTATACCGCCCAGCTGGGGCCAAGAAGTAGTACAAGAAAGTCTATAACAAGTAACAAGCAATCTAAGTAGCCCTGGACAGGCATCAAAATGCATTACTATTTATAAGCCAATCATCTGATCCTCCTAAGAGACACCCTATCCCTTTAGACTCTCCTGCAGAGGACTTGGGAGGGGAGGAAGGGGGATGTTTCTCTAGATACATGTTCTTTATTAACTCAGTAGAAGCCAAATCCAATCTTGCAAAAGATAATGTACTTCAGCCACCAATGGACAGTCATGATAGCTCTCCCGCATATGGGGGAAAACTGAGTATTAGTTTAGTTGCTGGGGACGTTAAGTTGGAAAGCATAGGAAATAGGAAAGTCTGTCAACATACCGAATGCTAGATTGTGCATTTGCTCCTAGCTCCTAATATGAAGCAGTGCATAGCAGTGCTGTTCCAAGAGCAGCCCTGAGAAAGAACTGTAAAGGAATAGGTGATATCAGAGGGGAACAAATGAAAAACGTACATAGATTTGTTTCTTGTTTGGTAATAGGGTGGACTTATTTTTGAAGGGGTTATGGGCATCTTTATTTATTAGGTTCATGTATTAGTGGAAAAGTAGTAATACATAAAACAAATATTAAGTACTACCTTTTGAGACTTCGATTCTTCTGTGGTTGTAGATGTCTCTAAGCTTATTCTACAAAGGCTGACATTTTCCTGCAAACAGAAGTAAAAATTTCATAGTGAAAAACTATGCATTGAAATCCAGAGAAGCACTTTCAACAAACGCAATACCCATCTCTTTGATTTAGCTTCTTCCCTCAATAACTACAAGCAAGGAAGGGAGAGATTTTTGTAGACTTTTTTGTAATTATTCGTTACTTCTTAATTATCTGAGAGGCACTCAGATACTACCACGGTGAGCATCACATATGATTAGATGGAACAAAGATTTCATTTCCACTTGGTACTATAATTTTTTCTAGTTAAAAGTAATTGTGTGTTAACTTTCAATTCTTTATTTTCATGCAAGGAAATGTCCATGAATTTCTAATGAAGACAAACTGTACACTCCCCTGAGAAATGGTGCTCTGAGCTCTGGCATCTTTTTTCTGTATCTTCAGCCCAGTACTTGCAAGTGCTTTGGAGAATAGGATTAAAATTCAAAATGATTTGGACAAACTGGAGAAATGGTCTGAAGTAAATAGGATGAAATTCAATAAGGACAAATGCAAAGTGCTCCACTTCGGAAGGCACACTCAGTTGCACACATACAAAATGGAAAATGACTGCCTAGGAAGGAGTACTGTGGAAAGGGATCTGGGGGTCATAGTGGATCACAAGCTAAATATGAGTCAACAGTGTAACGCTGTTGCAAAAAAAGCAAGCATCGTTCTGGAATGTATTAGCAGGACTATTGTAAGCAAGGCACTAGAAGTAATTTTTCCGCTCTACTCCGCGCTGATTAGGCCTCAACTGGAGTATTGTGTCCAGTTCTGGGCACCACATTTCAGGAAAGATGTGGACAAATTGGAGAAAGTCCAGAGAAGAGCAACAAAAATGATTAAAGGTCTAGAAAACATGTCCTACGAGGGAAGATTGAAAAAATTGGGTTTGTTTAGTCTGGAGAAGAGAAGACTGAGAGGGGACATGATAACAGTTTTCAAGTATAAAAAAGGTTGTTAGAAGGAGGGAGAAAAACTGTTCTTCTTAACCTCTGATCAGGGGGCTGGGGCACATGACTTACGAGGAGAGGCTGAGGGAACTGGGGTTATTTAGTCTGCAGAAGAGAAGAGTGAGGGGGGATTTGATAGCATCCTTCAACTACCTGAAGGGGGGTTCCAAAGAGGATGGAGCTCGGCTGTTCTCAGTAGTGGCAGATGACAGAACAAGGAGCAATGGTCTCAAGATGCAGTGGAGGTGGTCTAGATTGGATATTAGGAAACACTATTTCACTAGGAGGGTGGTGAAGCACTGGAATGCATTACTTAGGGAGGTGGTGGAATCTCCATCCTCAGAGGCTTAAGTTGAAGCAAGGGCGGTTTAGGTTGGACATTAGGAAAAACTTCCTAACTGTCAGAGTGGTTAAGCACTGGAACAAACTGGCTAGGGAGGTTGTGAAATCTCCATCATTGTCCAACCTGCTCTTAAAAATCCCCAAACACCTGTCAGGGATGGTCTAGATAATACTTAGTCCTGCCTTGAGTGTAGGGGACTGGACTAGATGACCTCTCGAGGTCCCTTCCAGTTCTATGATCCTACTCAGACCAGGCCACTCCCCTGTAGGGCACTGGAATATAAAGTTGAGGTCAGGATGGTCTTGCCTTAAGGGGGAGAGACCAGAAGCACTCTCAGGAAGAAGCTGTCCCAAGAGAACACTCATTGTGCTCATAATAATGGAGATAGAGTTATAACCTACATGATCACAAAGTGCATGGGATACCCACATAATGGTTCTGGATGCTAGCCCAGTGAATCACAAACCATTTTGTTGGGAGCCCCTGAACACAGCCATACCAATCCACCCTCCACAAAAGCCAGGGATAAGGAGCCATTCTCTGAAGAGCCCCACATGTAGTAACCTTCCCCCTGGCACTACCACCTGCTGCAGCTGTGATGCAGCAGCACAGAATGCTGTCTTGGGGAGCGAGACAGCCAATGAGAGGGCAGCTTGAGCTGGGGCGGGGGCTCAGGATCCACCCAAAGGGGCAGTTGGGAAAAAACGCTGTTAGAACAGGAGAAGAATCTCAATGCTGAGCTAGCGGATGAACGGGAGCCTGGGTAGGAGGTGAGGTGATAAGAGAAGAACAGGACAATAAAAGTAGGAGATTAGGAAGTGAGAAAGAGGAAAGAAGAAAAATAGCAATGGTTTCAGGTCAGGAGAAACAGGTACTATTGGAGAAGGGAAGTAGAGGGAAATAAAATCTACAGCAGGGGTCGGCAACCTTGCAGAAGGGGTGTGCCGAGTCTTCATTTATTCACTCTAATTTAAGGTTTCGCGTGCCAGTAATACATTTTAATGTTTTTAGAAGGTCTCTTTCTATAAGTCTATAATATATAACTAAACTATTGTTGTATGTAAAGTTAATAAGGTTTTTAAAATGTTAAAGAAGCTTCATTTAAAATTAAATTAAAATGCAGAACCCCCCGGACTGGTGGCCAGGACCCGGGCAGTGTGAGTGCCACTGAAAATCAGCTCACGTGTCGCCTTTGGCACGCATGCCATAGGTTGCCTACCCCGATCTACAGACTTACCAGAGACAGAGCATCAGGGGGGAAAACTGAAAAAAAATCATTGGTGAAAAGGGGAATTGATCAAAAAGCTGTGTTAGATGAAAACAGATCCTGAAAACAGTAAATGAAAAGCCCACCCACAAAGGACCTAAAGTGAGTGAGCAGAGAGAATGACTGTTTGAACATCTGTCAAAGGTGCCTAATGGACAAGTGAGGGCCCACAAAGCAAAGAAACCCCACTTGTGGATAAACTCGGTAGAAAGAGGTACAGCCCCAGGAACATCGAATCCAAGGAGCACTTCAAGCCAAAGAGAGGCAAAGAACAGGACAGCAAGAGCGGAGCTGGACTTAGAGTGAAGGAGAGGAAGAGTTTCTTCTCGGAAGTGACAGTCTATGGTAATCTCTTTTGTTCTTGGTAACAACAATGCATTTGGTACTAACTGCACAGCATGTCCAAGCACACAAAAGGTTAACGAGTTGGTAACCTATAGTTTATTATCGTAAGTAGTAAGTCTTTGGTAATGTTCTATATTATCTATGCTCCTGGTACAAGTTTGGGGTTTTCCCTTAGAAAGTTATAAAAATTTCAAATTATCCCTTTTGTTGTGGTTTGCCTCTCCTCACAGTTAACATAGCCAAGCCGGGTCACCACACAACCACTTCTCAGTTCTACAAAATGCACCTGGAGGGGAAACAAAACGGGCGGTGTGTTTTGAGGGACAGAGGCAACGATGTAAATTGGAGTCCCTTTGACCTCAGAAGCAACATTCTGAGGTCTGAACACCATCCTGACAGACTCCTCTAAGGTACTGGGTGGAGTTGCTGCTCCTAACATATTGCTCAAATTCCTCCCTCAGAGATGGGCCAGAGACTTCAGCTTGCTGGAGGGCTTCACTACACATGCTGACAAAAAGACCTCCTCCCAGCTAGGGTACAAAGCTGCAGCAAAACATGAGATTTGGAAGATGTGGCTAAATAACTCCAGCAGCGGGGTGACACAGCTCTGGAAACTTACTTACCCATCCTGCCCTCCTCAGAACATTACATACATTTTCACTTTTATCAGTGAAAGTTAGAGTGCCCATTGCTGCAAACAAACACTGATTTACAAACCCCTTTAATTAGATGTACCGGACTAGTGCCTGTACAAGTTAGTTTTCCGATAGCTCCCTATCTTTATACTAGCCTCCTTACTCTCTCCCGGGAATGCCCTGAAAGCTCTCTCAACAATGAGAAGACTAGTAATTAAGCAGATTTCAAATCAGATTGACAAAAAAGCACCCTTACCACTTAGGACTTCACATGCCTCGATATAAACCAAGCAAATACATCATAAGGTAGTAAATCAGGAAGCCACAGCAACTCAAAACACCCAACAGCCATTCATAAACACCTGAAGTACATAACTCCTCGCTTAACGTTGTAGTTATGTTCCTGAAAAATGTGACTTTGAGTGAAATTGAGCAAATCCAGTTTCCCCATAAGGATTAATGTAAATAGGGGGGGTTAGGTTCCAGGGAAATTTTTTTTGCCAGACAAAAGGCATTATATACATTTTAAACAAGCAATTTAATACTACGCTGGGGGGGGGGGGGGAGTAGTGTGCACGTGCTGTGTGTTTACACATGTATGTACAGTACAGTACTATAGTTGGGAGGTGCCCCTGCCTTACCCCACACAGGCACAGCCCACTGGCACTGGAGAGGAGGCAGGCAAGGAGACTGAAGGTGCTATAGACTAGTAGAAGCACATTGCGCAGCAGCGGCAGCTTTCCCTACTCTGCAAGCACCAGCGGCGGGGGGGGGGGGGGGGGGGAGCTCAACCCTCCACCCGCCCACTTCCCTCCTTCCCCGAAGCCCCCATCCTTGACCTGCCTCTTCTCCCCCCCACCTCCTCCCCCTTTACTTCCCACGCTGCGTCCTTGCTCCTCCCCCCCCCCCCTTCTAAAGGCCGCAAGCCAGCTGATTGTCCCCGGCAGGAGGCAGGGGAGGGAGGGGGAGCCTGCACTCCGAGTCCTCGCTCCTCCCCCCTTCCTCCTGCCTGGGGCAATCAGTTGGCTTGCGGTGTTTAGGGGGGGAGGAGCGAGGACTCAGCGCACACGCTCCCTTTCCCTCCCCCCCGCCTCCTGCCCAGGGCAATCAGCTGGCTTGCAGCGTTCGGGAGGCAGGGGAGGGAGGGGGAGCCTGCGCGCCGAGTCCTCCCTCCTCCCCCCTCCCTCCTGCCCCCGAAACGCCGCAAGCCAGCTGATTGCCGTGGGCGGGGGGGGGTAGGGGTGGAGGGGGAAGCGCTGATCCGCAGGGTCTGCCGGCGGGCGGGAGGCGCTGTGGGGAGTGGGGCGCGTAGGGAGGTTGCCTGTTGCCTCAGATACTTTGTCAATTAAACAGATGGACTCAGGCCAATGACAGCATAGGGAATCCACGAACACCTTGACAAACCTATGAGGTCAACGTATGTCACTGCCAGAATCATCTACTGAAGCAGATCAGTGCGGCAAGCGCACATCATGGACCTCCCCAGAGAGGCAGTAGCAAGTGGCTTCCAAGAGGGGCTTGCACACAAGAGACAGTAACCAGCCAGTCCACTTAAAGCAACTTCCCAATAGAGGTAGGAAGAGGAGGGATGTTTTAACCATTGTATTACTTTGGGAAGGAGGGGAGGTAAGGAAAGACAAATATGTCCCTACTATAAGATTCTTCAAACACCATAGGAGTATGTAAAGAGAGAGCAACAGTGCCAAAGTCAACCAGGCCTTTACAGCAACTGTACAATGGCCAACATGCTGCTTCCCTTAAACTGGGCTGACTACATTAGATTGATCAAACCTGTCAGTGTCAAAGTACAGCATCCCAAGGGGTCAGAAAGGCTGTCAATCAATATAAATGACAGTCAGGGTTCAGGTCTTCATTTCAATTTAGAAATCCTACCCAACTGAAATGGAAGAGAAGTTACCTTATTAGCATGACAAACTCTACAGATGGTGGTGCCCAGATACTACATATAACAGTGGCCAAAATTACTGCCCCTCCGAGCTGCACACTATAATCTTCAGAAGTTCGAGAGCCGCAAGACACACACAACCTGCCCTGAGGAGCAGTACCTGCTGGGGTGCGGGGCTTCTGCCTTGATGCCCCCCTCCCCCGGGCTAAAGTCCTTAACCCCCGCCTTCCTGCAGGGTAGAAGCCCTGAGCTCCCCACCACGCTGCCACAGGGCAGAAGCCCCAAGCTCCCCCCTGCCCAGTCTTGCAGGCAGAGAATGGGTGGGGTGCTTTGGGGGCTCCAAGAGCTGCACTTTTAACTGCTCACAAGCCACAGTTTAGCCACGCCTGACATATAAGAATGACGCCCAGACTGGGTCAGATCAAAGGTCCATCTAGCCCAGTATCCTGTCTTCTGATAGGGGCCAATGCCAGGTGCCCCAGAGAGAATGAACAGAACAGGGAAATCATCCAGTGATCCATCCCCTGTCGCCCATTCCCTGCTTCTGGCAAAGAGAGGCTAGGAACACCACCACCCTTGCCCATTGTGGCGAATAGCCATTGATGGACCGATCCTCCATGAACTTATCTAGTTCTTTTTTGAACCCTGTTCTAGTCTTGGCCTTCACAACATCCTCTGGCAGAGTTCCGCAGGCTGACTGTGTGTTGTGTGAAGAAATACTTCCTTTTGTTTGTTTTAAACCTGCTGCCTATTAATTTCATTTTGTGACCCCTACTTCTTGTGTTATGAGTAAATAACACTTCCCTATTCACTTTCTCCACACCAGTCATGATTTTATAGACCTCTATCATAACCCCCTTAGTCATCTCTTTTCCAAGCTGAAAAGTCCCAGTCTTATTAGTCTCTCCTCATATGGAAGCTGTTCCATACCCCCAACCATTTTTGTTGCCCTTTCATGTACCTTTTCCAATTCCAATATATCTTTTCTGAGCTGGGGCGACCAGATCTGCATGCAGTATTCAAGATGTGGGCGTACCATGGATTTATATAGAGGCAATATGATATTTTCTGTCTTCTTATCTATCCCTTTCATAATGATTTCCAACATTCTGTTAGCATTTTTAACTGCCGCTGCACACTGAGTGGATGTTTTTAGAGAACTATCCACAATGACTCCAAGATCTCTTTCTTGAGTGGTAACAGATAAATTAGACCCCATCATTTTATATGTATACTTGGGATTATGTTTTCCAATGTTCATTACTTTGCATTTATCAACATTGACTGTCATCTGCCATTTTGTTGCCCAGTCACCCAGTTTTGTGAGATCCTTTTGTAGCTCTTTGCAGTCTGCTTTGGACTTAAATTATCTTAAGTAGTTTTGTATCATCTGAAAATTTTGCCACCTCACTGTTTACCCCTTTTTCCAGATCATTTATGAACATGTTGAACAGTTCTGGTCCCACTACAGACCGCTGGGGGACACCACTATTTCCCTCTCTCTGTTCTGAAAACTGACCATTTATTCCTACCCTTTGTTTCCTATCATTTAACCAGTTACTGATCCATGAGAGGACCTTCCCTCTTATCCCACAGTATTCTTGCCAGCAAGTTAAAGAAGTATGGGCTGGACGAATGGACTATAAGGTGGATAGAAAGCTGGCTAGATCGTCGGGCTCAACGGGTAGTGATCAATGGCTCCATGTCTAGTTGGCAGCCGGTATCAAGCGGACTGCCCCAAGGGTCGGTCCTGAGGCCGGTTTTGTTCAATATCTTCATTAATGATCTGGAGGATGGCGTGGACTGCACCCTCAGCAAGTTTGCAGATGACACTAAACTGGGAGGAGTGGTACATACGCTGGAGGGTAGGGATAGGATACAGAGGGACCTAGACAAATTAGAGGATTGGGCCAAAAGAAACCTGATGAGGTTCAACAAGGTCAAGTGCAGAGTCCTGCACTTAGGACGGAAGAATCCCATTCACTGTTACAGACTAGTAAGCAGTTCTGCAGAAAAGGACCTAGGTGTTACAGTGGAAGAGAAGCTGGATATGAGTCAACAGCGTGCCCTTGTTGCCAAGAAGGCTAATGGCATTTTGGGCTGTATAAGTAGGGGCATTGCTAGCAGATCGAGGGATGTGATCATTCCCCTACCGCGGAGTCGACGGGGGAGCCTGCCTGCCACATGTGGACCGCGTCTGAACCGCGGTAAGTTCGAACTAAGGTATGTCGAATTCAGCTACGTTATTAACGTAGCTGAATTTGCGTACCTTAGTTCGACTTGGGGGGTTAGTGTAGACCAAGCCTTAATCACCCTCCACTGTTCTCAGATCCTGGCAGAGTGGTCGCAACTCTCCACCACTACAGTTCCATATAAGCCCTGGCCCACAGTGCTACATAAACCATTCATACACCATTCATATAATATGGTCCCAGAGATATTGCATGTGGTTGCAGTATCCATCACAAATAATGCTAGTGAAATTGATAGCATTATTCAACCAATGTCACTGTGTGGGTTGGAAGTGCATGACTTTAACTGTTGTGACAACTCGGCCTACAAATTAACCCTGATTGTGAGCTCAACTGTAAAAAGGAGTGAAAGTCATAAAGTGTCACTATAACTTACACCAGGGGTAGGCAACCTATGGCACGCGTGCCGAAGGCGGCACGTGAGCTGATTTTCAGTGGCACTCACGCACACGGTCTGGGGGGCTCTGCATTTTAATTTAATTTTAAATGAAGCTTCTTAAACATTTTAAAAACCTTATTTACTTTACATACAACAATAGTTTAGTTATATATTATAGACTTATAGAAAGAGACCTTCTAAAAACGTTAAAATGTATGACTGGCACGCGAAACCTTAAATTAGAGTGAATAAATGAAGACTCGGCACACCCCTTCTGAAAGGTTGCCGACCCCTGACTTACAATAACAAATGTTGATGGGAAAATTGCAAAAGGGAGACACATTGAACTGGTCCAAACAAAAAGACCTTCTGATATAATTCAAGGACTGTGTTAAGATCATGCTGGGTAAACAAGAGAAGCTATTCCACCCATTGTTCCCTTTTGGGGTCCTTAAAGAAGGGAACTTTGGGAGAAAACTGGCTATTGTAGCAAGCTTTACCATTATGGCTGCCACCCTCAGCATCTCCTGAGACCCCAGGCCTTTGTCATCCTGATCCTGAGAGATGTCCTGACCAAACTCGGCCAGAGAGAAGGATCCAGATGATATTGTCACTTCTACCACCTCCAGCTGAATCCCAACCACCTGGAATGTGAAACTTTGTCACAAAACCCCCCCTTGCCCTGGTGTCTTCTTTACCTTCCCCACCTGATTTCTTCTCTTTCCTACTCTCTCCTTTTTCCTTCTGTCTAATAAGAGTCTGGCTTAGCCAGCCAAGCCTGCTGTAAACCTGTGACCAGAAAGAGGCAGCTAAAAGCAATGCCCCCAAAAGCCCGATGCTGGTATGAGTCTGCCAGGTCTTGGGCTGGCTGATAAGACTGTGCGCTGTGCCTATGTTTTTCCAGCAGTGAGGGTACAAGTGAAAGTCAGAGACAGAAGCTGCATTTTTTGTCTGCGCTGTTCATTTCTCTCCCCATTTTGTGTGTCTTTGTCGTGTTCTTTCTTCTTAGGAAATGAGATTGAACAATAACAGCAACGACAACTGCTCCAGCCATCTTTGAATCCATCTAAGGGTACATCTACACAGCAATGTAAGCCTAGGGATAGTGGGACTCGAGTCAGCTGACCTGTGTCAGGGAACTCTGGGTTTGAGCGTCTACACTGTATTTTGACCCCAGGTTAAGGATTTTCTGACCCATGCTCAAACCTAGGGCTCTGGCATCCACACTGCAGTGCACAGACGTGAGTGAAAGTAACCCTATCCCATAGTGGCTAGCACCCCCCCCCCCCCCACACACACACACACACTGCATGTTGAAACTCTAACCCTATGAATGTGTTACACTGTCAGAAAACTCTGCTGCGCACCCTGCTTCCTAACTCTGAGGGTGCTATTGACGGGACTCAGGATCACAGGAGTAGATAACTGCATAATTAGCTCCTTTGGTGGCTGTCTCAGTAGAATGACTGCAGTTTTAGAAGGCTTTATGCTGAACTATCATCTAACCTGAGAACAGGACACTCAACCTTTAGGCTGAGTCAGATTGCAGGAAAATTCCTATGTGCACGTGTCTGAGGATAATCAAAGGGCTGTCAAACTATTAAAATGAAACTTTGCTATTCTAAATTTTTTAAATGGGACATTCAGTGATGGTGTTGTTCTTTGGTTGTTTTTTATTTATTTTTTTCTGTTTGTTTTGAAGTTTGACATAAAATATAGGTTTCAGAGGAAAAACACACACACACAGCGCCTGCGGAGAGGTGAAGGGCATCCCCAGGGCTTGGATCCCTGGGAGGCTGTGGGTAAGTTTTGGGGCTGGCTCCCACTCACCACCCTCACACTGCCTGGGCACCCCTACACATGTAGCCAGAGGGGGCTGGGGGAAAGCACCTGGTTGCAAGACACAGAGAGCAGAGCAGGGATCAAGCAGCTGACCTCCACCAAAATCTGGCTGTGTTCTTGTGACCAAGAGGTAGCTCTTTTTGCAAAAAGCATCTTCTGATTGGTCTCCATTGAAAACCCTGCAGGCTCTCTGACTGGTGTCCAACAGACAATGGACTAATGCTGATCATCTGAGCTACTACGGTTTGCAAAGGGAGGTGTGGCTTCCATTTGCAAGAGTGTAATAGACTGCACCACAGATTTTTGGCATAGAGAGGACTAAGGAAGTTGCCCCAAGGAACAATGGGATACATTCCCAGAGGACTTCTGGGATCGAGACAAGAGGGGGCCAAGACTTAGATTCTAGGTCCCAGCTTAACATGGGCTCGTACCCTTCAGGGTCCTGGGACCTTAGGGTCAAGCCCTAGATTAACACAAGTGGTATGTGGACGCAAGGGCGGTGAGGCTTGTCACCTAGGCCATGCTTACATTGCTGTGTAGACATACCCTACGCGATTAAAAGAGCTAGGTTACAAAAACTGGGGGAAACACAGACACTCCACTTCCTACTGGCTGAGCCTGGGGACAGGAAGGCAGGACATGGGCCCCAGGGAGTGGATGACTACGTTGAAATCTCTTTATGAAAGCTAGAGCTGTACAGACATTCTTTGTCACCTTCTGGCTGAGGTAATTTCCTATCATTTTTTAATACATTGACCACTCTTATTTCAAGTGGCCCAAGTGATGGAGTTGTAACCCACACACCTCCTAGGTGTGGTGTTCTGTCCCAATCTAGTGGCACCAAGATCACTTAGAGAGAGCTTAATGAGTCTGCTATACAGCTTTTGCTAAGAGCTATATGGCTTTTAGCTCATACATTTAGCTCCAGAGGTCCCAGGTTCAATCCCACCCGCCAACCACCGGGATCTGTCGGTGTTACAGAGTTACCACCGTTTTCTGAGGGAGACTAGTACAACACAGTGGCAGATTTTCCCTGGCTTAGTTTTGTCCTGCTGCTCCTAGTTATAAACCCATCTATCATCCTAAATTCCTCTCCAGCCTTGCTTGTCACCCACTTGAAACAGTTGTAGGTTTATGGCCCCCCTGCTCAAGCTATATATAAAAAGCAGGTTACGTCAATGACTGTTCCTCTACGTTTTCCACCCATTGCAAGCTTAAATGAACTGAAAGTTACCATAGCTGCTCATGCATATATGTTCCATCTAAATAAATCTCACACCTGCAGTTCTGCAAATAAGTGCAACATGATCAGAGGAACTCCAGCAATATGGCTGCTCAGCAATTAACATATAGAAAAGGGTACTCAGCTTTTGATGACACTTCAACCAAAGCAGGAAACTCTCCCTTTCCCAGAAAGTCTGAGAGGAACAGAAACTAAAACCAAATAAAATCATCATCCACTGCTACATGAGATCGTTCCCAAGTCTCAGCAACATAAACCTCTTAGCCAACAGAGCAAACAATCTCACCTAGAAACAGTGCTGTAAGCACTAGACAGAAGTCTAGAAGAAGAGATCCAAAACAGGTTAGACTTGCAAGATCTACACAGAATGGCAGATATTTTATCACAGTGATATGTGGACAGACTCTTTGCAGCAGGGCCGGCTCTGGCTTTTTTGCCGCCCCAGGCAAAAAAGCCTCCGGCCGCCCCCCCGGCGGGGGTTCCGCTCTCCCTCCGGCGGCCGGGGGGAGGGCGCCGGAGGGGAGGGCGGCGAGCCCCGGCGGGGGCTCGGCTCTCCCCCCCCCCCCACGGCCAGAGCGCCGGGGGCAGGGCGGCGAGCCCCGGTGGGGGCAGGGCGGCGAGCCCCGGCGGGGGCTTGGCTCTCCCCCCGGCGGCCAGAGCGCCGGGGGCAGGGCGGCGAGTCCCGGCTGGGGCTCGGCTCTCCCCCCCCCCCGGCGGCCAGAGCGCAGGGTGGCGAGCCCCGGCAGGGGCTCGCCGCTCTCCCCCCGGCAGCCGGGGGGAGGGCGCGGGGGGAGGGCGGCCAGAGCGCCGCGGGGAGGGCGGCGAGCCCAGCTGTGGCCCCAGCGGCCCGAGTGCCGCGCCGCCCCCCTCCAGGTGCCGCCCCAAGCACCAGCTTGGTTGCCTGGTGCCTGGAGCCGGCCCTGCTTTGCAGAGACAGAAGTAGCAAGTATATTCAACTGGAATTGGAAATTGGGAGGTAAATTGCAGAATGCAATCCTCGAAAGATCAAGCATACAGCCAACATGACTGAGAAGAAGTTGAACCTGGGGGAGGGGAGCACTTTTCACTTCAATATCTAAAATATGAGAAACAGCAAGACAGACAGAACCTCAAATGATGAGAAGTGAAGTCTTCTGTCTCTTCTCAAGTGAATTCAAACCCCACCTGTGAGTGACCCTTGGGAAAACAAAGAGAAAGCACTGGCCCGCGGCCATAGAGTCATAGCCAAGGCCAGAGGGACCACTGACCATCTACTCCGACCTCCTGTGTAACAGGCCAGAGACCGACCCAAGTCATTCCTTTAAAAAGGAACAAACCAACGTCAGGTGAAGCCGGCCGGTGACGTCGCAGGGAGCGAGCCCAGCGGGTACAGGGGCCGCCCAGTGGCCAGCACAACATCTTGGGGCAGGGAGGGGACACGGGGTTGCGGGGCAGGTCTGGGGGGAGGAGAATGGGGCGGCCGGGCGGGCTCGCTTCAAGCAAGGGGCGGAGGGGAAAGGGCGGGCTGGGCTCGGAACAGCGGGCTGGGGGGCGGCCAGGGACCCGCAGGCTGGGCTCGGCGGCGGGGCGGGCGGCCCGTGGGGAGAAGGGTGAAGCCCGGGGGCGGGCACAAAGGATGTAGGGGGGCGTATCGGGGACGCGCACAGGGGCACGCGCACGGCTCCGTCCAGCGGGCCTGCACGAGCAGCGCGCCCCGGGGCACGTGCCCAGGCTCGCCCCCGGAGAGGCTGTGGGCGGAAGCCCCCGCGCGCAACGGGCAGAGGCGCGCAAGGCCCGGGGCGGCGGGACCCGGCCGGGGCGGCCTGTACCCAGCACGGGGGTCTCACCTCGGTCCGTCTCCGTCACTCCCGCCCTGCCGCGTACACCTCTACGCACAGGCCCTGCCACTGCAACCAATCAGCGCCCGCCCCGCCTCGGGCCAATCAGCAAACGGAATCTCCTCCCGCCCCTCGGCACCGCCCAGCCTGGCCCGCGGAGATCGAACACACCCCAGCACTGGCAGCCTATCGGGGGCAGGCGAGGGGCGGGACCACACAGCGAAACGTCCAGTGACAAATCACAGCGCGTCCCCGGCGAGCCAATGGGCACAGTGGGTAGGAACACCGGCTCCGCCCCGGCACCCAAGGGGGACGAACCCGCGATTATTGGTGGCTCAGAAAGGTGGGTCCCTACGTCACAGGAATTGGAAAGGGGCACTTCCGGGGTTCCGGGGCCTGGCGAATTGAGATATCGGAGAGGGTCCCCATGTCACTCAGAGCCCTGGCCCCGCCCCATAGCTCTGCCGGTTGAGGGAGGGGCTGTGCCGGATGGCGCGGAAGGGGATTGTCCAATGGCAGACGGGGAGCAGAGTTCGGGAGCCAATGACTAGCCCCGGTCTCTGCCGGCAGGGGGCGCTGTGGGGAGTGGGGCAAGAGTGTTGGCTGTAGATGGGAGGCTAGCTGGGGGGCGGTGCAGCCAGGAGCGCTGGCCGGGGGCCGGGAGGAGGCGGGAGCGCTGGTGGGGGTGAAGGAGCAGGCGGGAGCGCTGGCCCGGGGCGGGGGGGAGGCGGGAGCGCTGGTGGGGGTGAAGGAGCAGGCGGGGGCGGGGAGGAGGCGGGAGCGCTGGTGGGGGTGAAGGAGCAGGCGGGGGCGGGGAGGAGGCGGGAGCGCTGGTGGGGGTGAAGGAGCAGGCGCAAGCGCTGGCCCGGGGCGGGGAGGAGGCGGGAGCGCTGGTGGGGGTGAAGGAGCAGGCGGGAGCGCTGGCCGGGGACGGGGAGCAGGCGGGAGCGCTGGGTGGGAGCTCTGATGGGGGTGAAGGAGCAGGCGGGGGCGCTGGCCGGGGGCGGGGAGGAGGCGGGAGCGCTGGTGGGAGTGAAGGAGCAGGCGGGAGCGCTGGCCGGGGGCGGGGAGGAGGTGGGAGCGCTGGTGGGGGTGAAGGAGCAGGTGGGGAGCAGGCGGGAGCGCTGGCTGGGGACGGGGAGCAGGCGGGAGCGCTGGTTGGGGTGAAGGAGCAGGCGGGAGCGCTGGGTGGGAGCGCTGGTGGGGGTGAAGGAGCAGGCGGGAGCGCTGGCCGGGGGCGGGGAGGAGGCGGGAGTGCTGGTGGGGGTGAAGGAGCAGGCGGGAGCGCTGGCCGGGGGCGGGGAGGAGGCGGGAGCGCTGGTGGGAGTGAAGGAGCAGGCGGGAGCGCTGGCCGGGGGCGGCGAGGAGGCGGAAGCGCTGGTGGGGGTGAAGGAGCAGGCGGGAGCGCTGGCCGGGGGCGGGGAGGAGGCGGGAGCGCTGGTGGGAGTGAAGCAGCAGGCGGGAGCGATGGCCGGGGGGCGGGGAGGAGGCGGGAGCGCTGGTGGGGGTGAAGGAGCAGGCGGGAGTGCTGGCCAGAGGTGGGGAGGAGGTGGGAGCGCTGGTGGGGGTGAAGGAGCAGGCGGGAGCGCTGGCCAGGGGCGGGGAGGAGGCGGGAGCGCTGGCCGGGAGTGAGGAGGAGGTGGGAGTTCTGGCCGGGGGCGGTTAGCAGGCAGGAGCGCTGGCCGGGGGCGGGGAGGAGGTGGGAGCGCTGGTGGGGGTGAAGGAGCAGGTGGGGAGCAGGCGGGAGCGCTGGCTGGGGACGGGGAGCAGGCGGGAGCGCTGGTGGAGGTGAAGGAGCAGGCGGGAGCGCTGGTTGGGGTGAAGGAGCAGGCGGGAGCGCTGGGTGAGAGCGCTGGTGGGGGTGAAGGAGCAGGCGGGAGCGCTGGCCAGGGGCGGGGAGGAGGCGGCAGCGCTGGTGGGGGTGAAGGAGCAGGCGGGAGCGCTGGCCGGGGGCGGGTAGCAGGCGGGAGCGCTGGCCGGGGGTGGGGAGGAGGTGGGAGCACTGGGTGGGAGCTCTGGTGGGGGTGAAGGAGCAGGCGGGAGCGTTGGTGGGGGTGAAGGAGCAGGCGGGAGCGCTGGCCGGGGGCAGGGAGGAGGCGGGAGCGCTGGTGGGAGTGAAGGAGCAGGCGGGGGCGGGGAGGAGGCGGGAGCGCTGGCCGGGGGGCGGGGAGGAGGCGGGAGCGCTAGTGGGGGTGAAGGAGCAGGCGGGAGCGCTGGCCGGGGGGCGGGGAGGAGGCGGGAGCGCTGGTGGGGGTGAAGGAGCAGGCGGGAGCGCTGGCCGGGGGGCGGGGAGGAGGCGGGAGCGCTGGTGGGGGTGAAGGAGCAGGCGGGAGCGCTGGCCCGGGGCGGGGAGGAGGCGGGAGCGCTGGTGGGGGTGAAGGAGCAGGCGGGAGCGCTGGCCGGGGACGGGGAGCAGGCGGGAGCGCTGGGTGGGAGCTCTGGTGGGGGTGAAGGAGCAGGCGGGGGCGCTGGTGGGAGTGAAGGAGCAGGCGGGAGCGTTGGTGGGGGTGAAGGAGCAGGCGGGAGCGCTGGCCGGGGGCGGGGAGGAGGCGGGAGCGCTGGTGGGGGTGAAGGAGCAGGCGGGAGCGCTGGCCGGGGGCGGGGAGGAGGCGGGAGCGCTGGTGGGAGTGAAGGAGCAGGGGGGAGCGATGGCCGGGGGACGGGGAGGAGGCGGGAGCGCTGGTGGGGGTGAAGGAGCAGGCGGGAGCGCTGGGCGGGGGGCGGGGAGGAGGCGGGAGCGCTGGTGGGGGTGAAGGAGCAGGCGGGAGCGCTGGCCAGGGGCGGGGAGGAGGCGGGAGCGCTGGCCCGGGGTGGGGAGGAGGCGGGAGCGCTGGTGGGGGTGAAGGAGCAGGCGGGAGCGCTGGCCGGGGGCGGGGAGGAGGTGGGAGCGCTGGTGGGGGTGAAGGAGCAGGTGGGGAGCAGGCGGGAGCGCTGGCTGGGGACGGGGAGCAGGCGGGAGCGCTGGTTGGGGTGAAGGAGCAGGCGGGAGCGCTGGGTGGGAGCGCTGGTGGGGGTGAAGGAGCAGGCGGAAGCGCTGGTGGGGGTGAAGGAGCAGGCGGGAGCGCTGGCCGGGGGCGGGGAGGAGACGGGAGCGCTGGTGGGAGTGAAGCAGCAGGCGGGAGCGATGGCCGGGGGGCGGGGAGGAGGCGGGAGCGCTGGTGGGGGTGAAGGAGCAGGCGGGAGTGCTGGCCAGAGGTGGGGAGGAGGTGGGAGCGCTGGTGGGGGTGAAGGAGCAGGCGGGAGCGCTGGCCAGGGGCGGGGAGGAGGCGGGAGCGCTGGCCGGGAGTGAGGAGGAGGTGGGAGTTCTGGCCGGGGGCGGTTAGCAGGCAGGAGCGCTGGCCGGGGGCGGGGAGGAGGTGGGAGCGCTGGTGGGGGTGAAGGAGCAGGTGGGGAGCAGGCGGGAGCGCTGGCTGGGGACGGGGAGCAGGCGGGAGCGCTGGTGGAGGTGAAGGAGCAGGCGGGAGCGCTGGTTGGGGTGAAGGAGCAGGCGGGAGCGCTGGGTGAGAGCGCTGGTGGGGGTGAAGGAGCAGGCGGGAGCGCTGGCCAGGGGCGGGGAGGAGGCGGCAGCGCTGGTGGGGGTGAAGGAGCAGGCGGGAGCGCTGGCCGGGGGCGGGTAGCAGGCGGGAGCGCTGGCCGGGGGTGGGGAGGAGGTGGGAGCACTGGCTGGGGGGCGGGGAGGAGGTGGGAGCGCTGGTGGGGGTGAAGGAGCAGGCGGGGTGGAGGTGGGAGTGCTGGCTGGGGGCGGGGAGGAGGCGGGAGCTCTGGCCAGAAGGGGGGTGCAGCTGAGAGCAGTGCCCAGGGAAATCCCTGCAGGGTTACTATCAGGAACGCTTTGCTCCAGTTTTGGGGGAGGTGGAGGGTGGAGCAAGGGTCCCTGCCCTTATCACAGCTGTTGCAAGCAGGCCGTGAAGGGTGCCTGCTGAGGAGGCCATGCAGGGCCCAAAGGACATGAAGAGAGAAGCATACAGGCTGACCTGGTGCTGCAACATTTGTTTGCAGTTTGGGCGAGATGAGTCTAAAAGGACTTGCCCGGAAGGAGACAAGCTGAGTTGTATCCTGCAGAAAGCGGCCTTCTGCCCTCAGCATATGTGCAGAAGACAGGCTGTATAGGACGAGTAGCCCTTTCCCATGGTACGGGGTAGTGCATGCCCCCATTTTAGCAGTGTTGCTGAGGAAAAAAGCTTGAGTAACGGGTTCCCAGAGTGAAGAGAGCAGGACAGCTTCCCAAATGATGTGATCTGGCCCATGGGACGTGGCCCCTCAAGTCTAATTCAGCTGGCAGTGCACCCCTGTATGGCAAATTCAGAGGAACAAGCTGAATGAGATCATATCTGTTATTGGACTAACTTCTGTTTGCGAGAGAGACAAGCTATTGAGCTCTTCCTCAGGTCTGGGAAAGGTCCTCCAGCATCACAGCTTAATGCAAGGTGGAACAGATAGTTTAGTCTAAGTAGTTAGCACATGCTGTATTGTAAGGGACCATTCAAGGTGAAGTGGCCCGTTCACATCCCTCCAGTCATAGGACAAAAAGAGGGAGTTAGTGGTTTACAGATTATTGTAATAAACCATAAATCCAGTGTCTCTGTTCAGTCCATGATTTTAAACATCTAGCAGAGTGATGAATTTAAGCTCCCAGACTCATCTTTGGAAACTGTTGTGCAGGTTTCCTTTGAAGATGGGGACTGATGGGTCAGACATAGAGTGATCGCTTTGTGAAAAGTGTTCACCCGCAGGTGACAGGGTGTTTTTGTCTTTTATCATTTTCCTGTGAGAGTTCATCCGAGGGTGTAGTGATTATCTGGTTTCACTCACAAAGCTGTTATTGGGGCATTCAGTGCACTGGATGAAGTACACCACATGTGATAGATTTGTGTAGGAACATGGATCCTGAAAGGTGTGGTGTGAGGGGTATTGATCATTGTGGAAGTGGAGCTATGTCTGCAGTTTTCACATCTGTTGTTCTGGCAAGGTCTGGGGCAGCTTTGAGTTGGAGTGTCCTGGTCTGTAGGGAACTTGCTTCTGATGATGAGGTTGAGGGATTGTGGAAGGCCAGAAGTGAGGGTTCAGGAAAGATTTCTTTCAAGATGGGGTCCTCATCGAGTATGGGTTGTAGTTGTTTGATGATACCATCCCATGCAGGGTAAGTGACAACTAGGGTTGTGCGGTCAGAAGTTGGGTCCCCCCCGTCCCCTCCCCGGTATTGAAGCCGGTTCTCTCAGGGTATTTGGGTGGCCTGTTCCATGATGTGGCCTACTTCTGTGGTGGAGTGTCCTTGTTTGGTGACGGCACTTTTAAGTGTGTTAAGGTGTATATCCTAGACTTTATCCTCAGAGCATAATCTGTGGTATCGGGGTGCCTGGCTGTAGATAACAGATTTCTCGGTGTGTTTGGGGTGGTTACTGGATCTCTGAAGGTAGGTGTGGCAAACTCTGGTTTCTTGTATATGGTCTAGCAGGCTGCCAGCAGGCTAATTCACTCGCATGATAGAAATCAAAGGAGTGTCAAAAGGCCAATTCACTTGTGTGTGGGCATAATTCAAAGGAAATGTGATGGTAAATTGTCTTCACTTATCTCTAAGTTTATTCACTATTATTAAGGCTACGATCCTGTCACAGAGATCACAGATTCCTTGACTTTCTGGGGCCTCTGTGATGACTTCTGGGGCAGGGCTGGAGCAGCTGTCAGCCCCGGGGCCACCGGAACAGTTGACCGACGCCAGCCCCGGGGTTGCCGGAACAGCTGACCAGCAGCCAGGCCCAAGGCCTGCTGGAGCAGCAGCTGGGGTTGGGTCAGCCCCCCTGAGGCTGGAGCAGCAGCGGTCAGCCCCTCCCGCAGGAGCAATGGTGCGGCGGGAGCAGGGACGGTGAATTGTATGGGCCCGTGGTGCCCATGCTCCAGGAATACTCAGAACATGGGGGCCCGGTTCCACCAATGTACAGGGCTGGGTCTCTCCCCCGGCCCTGCCTGCCGCCCCCGCGCACCTCCCGAGAGCATCTCCCAGCCCTACCTGCCACCCCTGGGTGATTTAAAAGGGCCCGGGGGCCCCCGCTGCCACCACCGGCAGCGCAGTGGGCTAAAGTGCCTTCCTGCCCACCCTCATTCTGCATGGCGCACCACTGCCAGAAGCAGCAGTCCCTGTGGCCCCGGGGGGGGGGGGTCTGCGCGTGCTGCTCCCACCCCGAGCGCTGACTCTGGCATTGGAACTGCGGCCAATGGGAGCTGCACGGGCAGTGCCTGCAGGCAGCAACACGCGGAGACCCCCCCCAGGCCCCGCCTAGGAGCCGCTGCCAGAGGGGTGTGCGGGTCACTTTCAGCAGGTGCCCGAGGTAAGCGTTGCACCCCTCACTTCCTCCTGCACCCCGACCCCCTGCCCCAGCCCAGAGCTCACACCCAAACTCCCTCCCAGAGCCGGACCCCTCACCCCCTCCTGCACCCAAACTCCCTCCCAGAGCCGGACCCCTCACCCCTCCCGCACCCAAACTCCCTCCCAGAGCCGGACCCCTCACCCCCTCCCGCACCCAAACTCCCTCCCAGAGGCTGCACCCCTCCCGCACCCAAACTCCCTCCCAGAGCCTGCACCCCTCCTGCACCCAAACTCCCTCCCAGAGCCAGACTCCTCACCCGCTCCCGCACCCAAACTCCCTCCCAGAGCCTGCACCCCTCCCCCCCTGCACCCAAACTCCCTCCCAGAGCCGGACCCCTCACCCCCTCCCGCACCCAAACTCCCTCCCAGAGCCGGACCCCGCACCCAAACTCCCTCCCAGAGCCGGACCCCTCACCCCCTCCTGCACCCAAACTCCCTCCCAGAGCCGGACCCCTCCCAGAGCCAGACCCCGCACCCCTCCCGCACCCAAACTCCCTCCCAGAGCCTGCACCCCTCCTGCACCCAAACTCCCTCCCAGAGCCTGCACCCCTCCTCCCTCCCCCACCCAAACTCCCTCCCAGAGCCTGCACCCCTCCCCCCCTGCACCCAAACTCCCTCCCAGAGCCGGACCCCTCACCCCCTCCCACACCCAGACTCCTTCCCAGAGCCTGCACCCCTCCCGCACCCAAACTCCCTCCCAGAGCCTGCACCCCTCCCCCCCCCTGCACCCAAACTCCCTCCCAGAGCCGGACCCCGCACCCAAACTCCCTCCCAGAGCCGGACCCCGCACCCCCTCCTGCACCCAAACTCCCTCCCAGAGCCGGACCCCTCCCAGAGCCAGACCCCACACTCCTCCCCCACCCAAACTCCCTCCCAGAGCCTGCACCCCTCCCCCACCCAAACTCCCTCCCAGAGCCTGCACCCCTCCTCCCTCCCCCACCCAAACTCCCTCCCAGAGCCTGCACCCCTCACCCCTCCTGCATCCAAACTCCCTCCCAGAGCCTGCACCCCTCACCCCCTCCCGCACCCAAACTCCCTCCCAGAGCCGCACCCCTCCCAGAGCCAGACCCCGCACCCCTCCCGCACCCAAACTCCCTCCCAGAGCCTGCACCCCTCCCCCCCTGCACCCAAACTCCCTCCCAGAGCCGGACCCCTCACCCCCTCCCGCACCCAAACTCCCTCCCAGAGCCGGACCCCTCACCCCCTCCCGCACCCAAACTCCCTCCCAGAGCCGCACCCCTCCCAGAGCCAGACCCCGCACCCCTCCCGCACCCAAACTCCCTCCCAGAGCCTGCACCCCTCACCCCTCCCGCACCCAAACTCCCTCCCAGAGCCAGACTCCTCACCCGCTCCCGCACCCAAACTCCCTCCCAGAGCCAGACCCCTCACCCCCTCCCGCACCCAAACTCCCTCCCAGAGCCGGACCCCGCACACCTCCCGCACCCAAACTCCCTCCCAGAGCCTGCACCCCTCCCGCACCCAAACTCCCTCCCAGAGCCTGCACCCCTCACCCCCTCCTGCACCCAAACTTTTTTTCCGTGGGTGCTCCAGGGCTGGAGCACCCATGGAGTTGGCGCCTATGAAGACAGATATAAAAGTGTGCCCTGGGAGCGATCCTTCATCTCTGGACTGATGAATTCTGACGGGGGGGATTCTGAGCAATTGGACAGAGATCCCTAGGGCCATTCTAGGTAACCCTGAGAGACTTGCTAGCAAATTACAACACCTCTGCTATCATATTGGACTTAAAAGCTTTGCAAGTAAATCAGTGTATTTTATCTGCTTTAACCTCTTAATAACTCTCATTTCTTTTTCTTCATTAATAAATCTTTAGTTAGTTTACTAGAGCAATTGGGTTCAGCGTTGTCTTTGGTGAGATCTGGAGTATACCTGGACCTGGGGTAAGCAACTGGCCCTTTGGGACTGGAAGAACCTAATACAGTATGATTTTTGGTTAATGTGACCAATATCAGTAAGTCCAGTTTGTCCAGGTGGTAAGTTTGGCTGGACACCTAAGGGGACTGCCTGTGGCTCCATGGTGAGACTAATATAGTAATCCAGGAGCACACATTTGTTAGTGGCTTGGTGAAATCTAATTATAGAACATACCAGCAGTTTGGGGTGTCTGCCCTGCTTTCTGACAGTCTGACCGGAGACTGGCACACTCAGTTGTGAGCCATTCTGGACACCATGACATATGGTTGTCTGTACAGTTCCATTGTTGAAGCTGATTGTGGTGTCGAGGAAGTTGATGCTAGTGTGGAAGTATTCCAGGGAGAGTTTAATGGACAGGTGGTGGTTGTTGAAGTTGTGGTGGAAATCTACAACTACACTGCAAATTCAGAGCAGTCATCCCTGGAGCACACTGATCCTCTGCCTTTTTGCAAACAACAAATACGCACACTGGATTTCAGAAGAGGGCAACAACAATGAGAAAAAGGGCTAGAAGGTAAGGCCTATGGAGAACTGTAAAGAAAACTGGGCATTTGGGATCTTGAGCATTGGTTACTCCTGGGGGAATTCTGTGCCACTGCGCAAGTGCAGAATATATGTCCCCCACAGTTTGCTTTGCTTCCCCAAAGAAAAATGACTTTCTCACGGGGAAGCAAAGGGGAGCCACAAGAGTGGTCATGCAACTCTCCCCAGCAGTATGTTTCGGGGACTCAGGGTAGCCGGCAGAGCGGTAAATCACTGTGGGGCAGGGGCGGGACTGGGGAAGACCCAGCAGGTGGCTCCTACCCTGCGCCGGGCTCACCTGCTAGTCCTGGCTGGACTGGGGAGGATGGGACTTCCTCTTCCCCTGCACGGCATCCAGGGTGGGTCAGACCCACCCCCAGATTTCTCCCCCAGCTGCAGGAAGCTCTGCAAACCCCTCCACCCCCACCCCCCGCTTCCTGCACCTATAGTTCCTTAGCTGCAGGGGGAGGGATCCTGTACAGGGAGCTACTCCCCCATCCAGACCCCCTCATACCCAGACCCTCCCGCCAAGCCTCACCCGCGCACTCAGAACCCCACCAATGAGCCCCACTCCCCCTGCACCAACCCAACAAGCCACCCACACCTGGATCCCCACCTCAGAGCCCCACTCCCCCAGCATCTGGACCCCCCATTGAGCCCCCCACACCCAGACCCCCCTGCTGAGCTCTATCCCCCCACACCCAGACACCCCCTGCTGAGCCCCAACTACCTTCCCCTGGACCCCGCTGCAAAGTCCCATTACCATTGCACCCAGAGCCCCCCAATAAGCCCCCGTGCATGCAGATTTCCCCCCCCCCCCGCACCCAGAGCCCCCATTGAGCTGCCTGCACCAAAATTGCCCCACACAGAACCCTCTCAACCCACACGTGGATCCCCCCCCACACTAGGCCCCTCCACACTTGGATCCTGCCTTGCTGAGCCTGCCTGCCCACACCTGGTGCACCTGGCATGGAAGGGCAGGGCCCTGAGGTGTTTCTGGGGCAGGCCCGGTCCTTGCGCAGTGTCAGGGTTGGGTGCAGCCTCACCACTGAGTCCATGTCGGGGAGCGGGGCGGGGGGGGGGGAAAGCACAGTGATCTCCCTCCCACCTCTGCAGCCAGTGGCCTGTGGTCTCCAGTGCCATGGTGGAGCCTCCACATTTATTTGACAAATAAAATGTGCACAATTTTGCAGCATTTTTATATTTTTTTGAGCAGACTTTTTAATTTTTTGGTGCAAAATGCCCTCAGGAGTAATCGGTGTCTGTCCTTTGTAGCTCTAGTGCCAAACGTTGTGTCAGAAAGATCAGGCGGCCACAATCAATACTTTAGGGCAGATTCTCTGCTCCGTTCCCCTCCTTTCCCACTTCTGATGTGGAGCAAAGGAAAGGAAACCACCCCTGACCCCTGCTGGGAATGCCACTGGTGTGGGAGAAGCCAGCGCTCCCTTCTCCCCTTCCCGGGATGCAGACAAGAGACAGCAGCTTCTCAGAGCTCGGCCAGCTCACACCAGAACTGCACTGGGGGCTGCAGTGGAAGTGGTGGGAGGCTGCTGGGGAGGACATAGCAATGCAGTTGATTCAGGCTATGTCTACACTACTGCCTATGTCGGCAAAACTTATGTCGCTCAGGGGTGTGAATATTCCACCCCCGTGAGTGACGTAAGCGCTAGTGTGCACAGCGCTAGGTCGGTGGGAGAGCTTTTGCCACTGACATCGCTTCTGCTGCTCAGGGAGGTGGTGTTTTACACTGATGGGAGAGCTTTCTCCCGTCGGCACAGAGCGTCTTCACCAGACGTGCTGCACGTGTAGACATGCACTTAGACGCTTCCATTTAAAAATGAAGGGTGTGGCTCAGCTCGCAATCAAATACATATTATTTCCTTTGCACCCTCCGGGGCCTCAGGTTGGATGTTCCTGGCCTACAGCAAAGATGACAGCGGAGAGATGTAATGGACCAAGTGTTTTCTTCTTGTAACTCCTTTGACACCAGCCACCATTGGCTTAGTGGCCTGACCATGGTCTGGAAATCCCCAGGCTCCCTGGAACTGTAGGTTCGATCTGTGCAGGATCACCTCACGTCTTCACCCTTCTGCAGTAGAGATTCAGTCCGAGCAGTTTACTGTGTATTGGCCAGTCAGCTGCCCCCAAAGTCCCTACACCTGGATCCCTCAGCGCTTTCCATAAGGGTTTGTCTCGTGAGCTTAGCCAGCGTTTGCCCTTCTGCAGTGTTGTATGATGGTGGCTGCCTTTCGCTCCAGAGGGAGCTGCCTTTCAGTGGTGTGTGCAGACGGATGTCCAGCACTTGGGGATGGAGACTCTCGAGAACTGTAGGATTTCTGAAGAAAGGTAGGTTAGGGATGGACAAAGCCTATTGGTCGTGATGTGTCTCAGCTCTAGGGCTTGCAGCGTATTCCCCAGCACCTTAAATCACTCAGCCAGCAGGGATTCTCCCATTGATTTAGCAGCCTCATTCCACAGCTAATGCAGCTCGCTGTGAGGAGGGACTTTCTCCCTCATGTTCGGTGTCAATCACCTTTTGTTTAATTTTTCTAATTTGAAACGCAAAGTGTCATAATAAGAAACAAATCACGTTATTGGGGAAATCATTTATCATAATGGTGTCCAGGTTTTGCCAGAATGGTGAAACATCTTGGGAGGAAAGAAGGATGAAAATGAAAAAACAGTTGGTCGCCTTAAGTAAATACAGGCATAGCATAAAAGAATTGATTTCATGGCTTTAGAAACAATGATAAACAGGTTAATTGCTGGCTGTGAGCGCACTTTAAAAAATTGGTACTAGGAAAACAGGACCCTATTTCAGAACCATCCTCTTTCTCTCTAGCCAGGGAAGATGAAAATGCTTTCCCAGTGTTTAACAGCAGACTATTTAGTGACTTTCAGCAACTTCTGCTCAGGGAGGAAGGGCAAACTGAGGCAGAGAATCCTATAGTAATAAAATCAGCTGAGCACTAATAGCTTTTTCATCCTGTCTATGTGGCTTTTGGAATGTCTGGAAAAATATGAACTTCAGCATGATTAAAGAACGCATGTCCCTTTTCCTTGGAGACAAGTTGCAAGGAAATGCAAATAGAGCCAAGGTGACGAGCACCCAGCGGAGGGATGCAGCCAGCCTGCTTGGTGGCTTTAAAGCAGGTGAGGAGGCGTTCACATTCTGCAGCACTGACTGCCATTGAAATGCAAAAGTGAGCCTCTAGCGTTCCTGTGCCTGCTAAAATCTTCCAAATGTGAACCGAGTGTAAGTGAAGCAGCAGGAGCTTCTCAAGTCTGGGACCCTGGTTCTGAGAGACGTGACCTTTCCTGCCCCCATTCCCTGCCAACTGCATGGACACTCTTTAAAAGCACCATAATAGAGGCTCAAACTAAACATACCCCCACCCTCCAAAAATGCCACCATGGCTTAACAGCAGAGTAAAAGAAGTGGTTAGAGGCGAAAAGGCATCCTTCAAAAACTGGGAGTCAAATCCTACTGAAAAACAAATAGAAAGGAGCATAAGTTCTGGCAAGTCAGTGGAAAAGTATGCTAAGGCAGGCCAAGAAAGAATTCAAAGAGCAACTAGCTAAGGACACAAACACTAACAGCAACATTTCTTTTAAGTATACCCACCAAACAGTCAGGGGGGCCACTGGACGATCGAGGTACTAAACGAGCACTGAAGGAAGACAAGGCTGTTGCAGAGAAGCTAAATAAATTCTTTGCATTGGTTTTCACTGTAGAGGATACAGGGGAGATCCCCACACCCGAGCCATTCTTTTTAGGTAAAACACTTGAGGAACTGTCCCAGCTTGAGGTGTCAATAAAAGAGGCTTTGTCACAAGTTGATAAATTAAACAGTAATAAGTCACCGGGACCAGACGGTATCACCAAAGTGTTCTGAAGGAACTCAAATATAAAATTGCAGAACTACTAACGGTGGTATTTAACCTATTGCTTAAATCAGCCTCTCTATCAGATGACTGGAATGTAGCTAATGCAACACTGATTTTTTAAAAAGGCTCCAGAGGCAGTCCTGGCAATCACAGGCCAGTAAGCCTAACTTCCATACCAGGCAAATTGGTTGAAAGTACAGTAAAGAAGAGAATTCTCAGACACCTAGATAAACACGATATGTTGGGAAAGAGTTAACATGGCTTTTGTAAAGGGAAATCATGCCTCGCCAATCTATTAGAATTCTTTGAGGTCAACAAACATGGACAAGGATGATCCAGTGGATAGAATGTACTTGGGCTTTCAGAAAGCCTTTGACAAGGTCGCTCACCAAAAGCTCTTCAACAAACTAATCAGTCATGGGATAAGAAGGATCAGTAACTGGTTAAACAATAGGAAACAAAGAGTAGGAATAAATGGTTAGTTTTCACAATGGAAAGAAGTAAATAGCAGGTGCACCCATGTTCTGTACTGGGATATGCTACTCAACATATTCATAAATGATCCAGAAAAGGGAGTGAGGTGGCAAAATGTGCAGACAATACTACATTACTCAAGATAAGTCCAAAACAAACTGGGTAATTGGGCAACAAAATGGCAGATGAAATTCAGTGTTGATAAATGCAAAGTAATGCACACTGGAAAAAATAATCCCAACTATATGTACAAAATGATGGGGTCTAAATGAGCTGTTACCACTCAAGAAATAGATCTTGGAGTCACTGTGGATAGTTCTCTGATAACATCTGCTCAATATGCAGTGGCAGTCAAAAAAGCTAACTAAATTAGGAACCATTAGGAGAGGGATAGATAAAGAGAAAATATAACGCTACTGTGACGTTGCAGTCTCTATGGTTTTATAAAAATATGCTAATGAGTGAATATAATGTAACTGGAATATGCTTCATGCAAAAGGTCTCTTGTAAGGTATCATTACAAAGCTTATAATCTACTGAGTGTGATCATCCTATTTGTATAAATGTATCACTCTTGTAGCTGAAACTAGAAATATGAAATATAACTCTGAGGGCCTATTGTAATTATGCAAAGTGTGGGCTATTAATGGTGGTTTGGAATCTTGATGACTCCCATTAACCAGGACAATTGTCTGTAGATGGCTGTGTTTTACCTGTAAGTCTTCATGTATACCTGTGTGCTGGCAAGTGGGCAATGAAGTCTTGCAGTGACATGTGATCATTGCAACGTCACAGCTACTCTATAAATCCATGGTACGCCCACACCTGGAATACTGTGTGCAGTTTTGGTCACCCTATCTCAAAAAAGATACAATTGGAAAAGGTGCAGCAAAGAGCAACAAAAATGAGTAGGGAGTACGGAACAGCTTCCATAGAAGGAGAGATTAAAAAGACTGAAACTGTTCATTTTAGAAAAGAGATGTCTGAGGGGGTTATAATAGAAGTCTCTAAAATCATGAACGTATCGATAAAGTGAATAGGGAAGTGTTATTTAACCCTTGACATAACGCAAGGACTAGGGGTCATCCAATGAAATTAATAGGCAGCAGATTAAAGACATACAAAAGGAAGTATTTCTTCACACAATGCACAGTCAACCTGTGGAACTCTTTGCCATCGGATGTTGTGAAGACCAAAAGCATACCTGGATTCAAAAAAAATTAGCAACAGAGGGTCCTGGGGCACCTTTAAGACTAACAGAAGTATTGGGAGCATAAGCTTTCGTGGGTAAGAACCTCACTTCTTCAGATGCGCATCTGAAGAAGTGAGGTTCTTACCCACGAAAGCTTATGCTCCCAATACTTCTGTTAGTCTTAAAGGTGCCCCAGGACCCTCTGTTGCTTTTTACAGATTCAGACTAACACGGCTACCCCTCTGATAAAAAAAATTAGGTAAGTTCCTATAGGATGAACGATCAATGGCTATTAACCAAGATGGTCAGGGACGCAACCCCATGTACTGGGTATCCTTAAACCAACAACTTCCAGAAGCTGGGATTGTTAGAGGGGGTAGGGGACAGGAGTTGCTCCAGGGAAGGAAATGCAGAGCGGAGAAAGGTTAAAGATGATGGTGGTCCTGAGAGTGAGCCTGTTTCCTAGTGAGTGATGCTGAATGTGACAGGGTTCTGAACCAACCCTTTCTAATGAGTGGGATTCTGCTGTGAATCGAGCAGTGTGGAGTCCTAAACTTAAACCATGGGCCATCATGAAACTGGAATTGTTCCTTTCCACAGAATGAGCCTGACCCACTGAAATACAGTAATCAGGGTGCAGACAAAGGTGGAGAGGTTTGTGGGAACCCTAAAATCATTCCTGGTATTGTCCAATGCCAAGCGTTCAAAAGTCCTGCATCAGGCACCCCAAATTCCTGAGACTGGTTGCAATATACTGGGGTTCTGTTCACTGGTCTCCTGGGGATTGAGCTTTTGGGGGGGGGTCACATTGAGATTTCCTCTGCACCCAGGAGAGCTAGAAACTTCCATCTCATTTTCAAATGGAACCTGAGATCCTCACATACTCACCTGACCCTAGGGTTGCGGTTTTGAGAAACAGCCCAGTGATCGCGAGACTAACAGCATCTGAAGGGAGGGTCAGACGATGCAGACACAAAGCATAAGGAATAAAAGGCACTTCCCCTTCCGCTCGCAAAGCCAAAGGCAAAGCCAGTGCATGAATGTTGGGTCCTTGGCAGAACGTTGTGAAAGGCCCATTTTCAAGGTACAAAGGAATTCTGTGGGCGAGACACCTGCAGACGCTATTATACCTGGGTCCTCAGGTTCAGACACAGTTGCTCCCTTCCCCAGCTCTTCCCTTTTTTTCTGCCACCTTAGTCCTACGCTGTAGCCGTTGGCCTCGCAGGCACTGAATTGAGTGTGATTAGTAAATATCGAGTGTTCCTTGCAGCCCCTCGATGGCAGGAGAGAGGGACTGGGATGACTCTTTAGGTGTTGCAGCAGAAGTGGGTTAAGACAGCTGGGGATTTAGCTGCCAGGTTAGGGCTTCTAATGCCATAGCACCAAGCGGGGGCTGCGCTGGAGCCTGCACTGCAGAGGCTGATGTCCTTGCACCACTTCATGGTCCCTTAGGGGCTGGCATTTCAGGGAGAAATACTCCGCATGGAGCCCCAGGTTCTCCTAGCTCTGCTTTGGGAATACAATCAGACCGGTCTGGGAGGCACCAAGGGCTTGATTTCTAGGAGGGCTGAGCACCCACAGCTGAACTTGGAACATTTTACCCATAGTCCTGGTGGATTGTTCATCGCTGGCAATTTTTCAGCCAAGACGGGATGCTTTTCTCAAAGCTCTGCTCTAGGAACTATGTGCGGGCAGGTCTCTGGCCTGTGCTCTACAGGAGGTCACAATACAAGGTCACAATGGTCCCTTTTTTCCTTGGAATGTATGAAATTGAACTGGAGCTAAAGGGAACTGCTGGTTCTCGGCATCTCTGGAAATGGCCAGAAACAATCCCTGGGAACAGGTGCTCACAGGCACAGAAAAGTGTTTTTTAAAATGGCCCTGACATGAGTTCTGATGTCTCTAAAACCCCCCAAACTGCCGCTCCTGTCCCTACACTCATCGCTTTTCAAGAACACAGTAAAACCAGCTATAAAAGTAACCAGAGGCAATGAGACAGGGAAACCAGAGAGAGTGTGCCCAGAAGCAGCGCAACCGCGGAGAAGGGCAAGGACACCTCTGGTCCGAGGAGTCACTTACTTCCTCGTCCCAGCCATAGGAGTAGCCCAGAAAGCAACAAAGCTAAATTCTCCTTTCATCACTTCACCCCATTACTCCTAGTTCTACCCCCCATGTATCATGCCAAGGAACCCTGCTCCCTTCCTGATGTTCTTGCCTTGCAGTGGTGTAGACGAGTGTCTCTCGCTCATCACTAAGGAGAAAAAGGGCTGCTCCAGAGGGGAGAGGGATCAGCTCTTAGCTGGGGCCAGGGACAGAAGTAATGGGCTTAGGTTTTAACAGAGAAATGTGGGTTAAGCACTAACCCAAATGTCATGGGCCACTTGCAGCCTCGGCACTCTGAAGTCTGGAGTTGACAATGGGCAGAATGTGGCCCTGTAATTACAGAGAACGAGAACAAGGCAGCGAACAGCTCAGTGAGGTTGGGAAATCACCGCACAGCTGTTCAAGGCTCAGCCTGGCTGCCATCTAGTGGGGATGACTTGGAGTGAGCTCAGTTAACCCGGCCTCGCTGTAAGGGGAACGGACACAGGCCCCTTCCATTCCAGGGGGTCTGTGAATCGCTGATAGCGGGAGGAGACGGCTGCTGCCACACTCCATGTTCCCCCCAGAGTTCAGCAGATGAGCTTTCCTAGGGTATGCCCATAAGTGCAGAGTTAACCTGGGTGATCAGCACCCAGGTGTGAGCACTGGGTTAGTCTAACCTGGCTGTGAGCAGCCACACTGCAAAGCCCTGCCCGAGTTACTGCATCCGCACTGTGGGTCGCTAGTGCATTTGGGGCAAAGCCCATGGTTCTTTGTGCTGCTGTAAGGTGAGCCGCTGCATGACTCTTTCCCAGCGCGTTTGTGGGACACGCCTGTCCTGGGCACCTGGGGGGACTGTGGGAAGGCAGAGGTGCACCGTCAGCACTCGAGTGATTTAGCTGCATCCTCATGGCCAAGTGGGCAGGCTCCCAGCCCCAGTGAAAGCAGCACCACGCTCGAAGCCACCCTCAGCTGGGGCAGCTAGCCCAGGTGGAAAGCCCAGGTGAGAGGGTTTTGTATGCGGAGGGGAGGGGACAGGAGCCTGGGCTAACTACAGTGAAGACGCCCCTGCTGTTGATATCCCTAATGGGAGACTCCAGCTGTTTACCAAGAAGGATGTGGCTGAGACTCACTTGTCTGACTGTCCAGGGACTCAAAGTCTGGCTACCGGAGGGAATGATCAGAGTGTGAACTGGATCTCAGGGACAGGGCCACGGGGATGTCAGTGCTGTAGGATCTAGATAGCTGGGGGGTGCTGCTGTCTCGCTAGGAAGAGCCATTTGATAGAGATGTGGCAGCAGGAGCTCCAGGCTGATGCTACCGTTGTCCTGTCACAAAGAGGAGGCACTTCCGCAGGGGAAGGGGCTGGTGAGAAGCTGAAGGCACTTCTGGCAGTTCAGAGGAAAGCCACAGGTGGAAAGTGTGCAGGCAGCAGGAAGAGAGACCTTGAGCTTTGTGCCAATGTTGAATGTGCAGACGCTGACTGCGGCAGGGCCCCCATGGGACATGCGCTGGCTTATCTGGAGAGGAGAGAGAAGAGCGACAGTTCACCAGTGCAGCTCGGCAGCACAGGCCATACAGTGGCTCTTCCTCCCCAGGAGGGACGTTGCATTCGCTAAGGATGCGGGGAGACTCCTGGGCCGGAGCTCCTTCGAGTGAGCCTGGGGAACTCCCTCAGCTCTTAGGGGTATTATACCCTTGAAGGCAGCCGTAGCAGGGTAGAGCACAAGGCTGGTCCCTGCTGAGTATAAATGCAGCTCTCTGAACGTCCTGTCACTTCCTTCCTCAGCAAAGACGGTCCCTGCAAGAGAGACACTGGCTCTTCCACCAGCGATTCTGCATCCCAGTGGTTCTCATCAGTATCCCCTCCCCTGCCTCCCAGTCTGATCCAGTAAATGGGCCATTGCCTCTGGTCTCCAGGGTCAGGGGTTTGGGAGGAGGGGGTGGGGAGAGGCTGAATTTGGGGAGCTTGAGAGGGGTTTTTGTGCACATCTGTCTGCTCTGTATATTGCATAGGGTTTACAACGGGTTTACACATGTGCCCGGAACTCTGGCTGCCCTCTATCGCAATGAACAGTCTTTTGCTCTTCTGTGACTCCCTCCAATCGGTCAATGCCTTGCTGGTGATGCTGTGCCCAGAACAGGCTAGAGTGTGCAAAGGGTCAACTCGCCCTTGCTCCGTCATTTGCTGTCTCTGTGTTTAACGCAAATCACTGGCTTACTGCACTACAACTCCTGGCTACCAAAGCCCCAAGCTCCCGCTCAGCAGCGCTGCTTCCCGGCTGGGGGTTTATTATGGGTGGTTTTTCACCAAAGGAATTTTCTGCGTTTCTCCACCATGAATCTCATTTTGTTATTTCCTGCCCACGTTTCTACACCCTGGGATCGGGCATGTCCCTGTTAATGGTCCCAACTCCTGCCAACTTACTCCCCGCTCTTCCTTCACAACGGCACATATTTGATAAAAGCAAATCTAACACTGTTCTTCCCACAGAATACATTGCTGCTGATCATTTCCTTTCTTTCCTGAGCTTCCCACCGGTTTTCCATCCCAAGGAGTGTCACATCCAGACCAGTGGGAGATCATTTCAGCTAAGAGTGTAATAAACTCCCGCTTTACTAATATCCAGATATTGTAGCTGCTGCATTCCCATTCGCCACTACCTTTATGGGTCAGTCTCAGAGAAGCTATTGTTTGTCTGAGATGATTTGCCCCTCCGCCCCATGCTGCTTCCTGCTCAGAGTTCCATTGCCTTTGAGAGGATTACAGCGTTTTCTATTTATTACATTGCTTCACTAGGGATTGAAATTACACTCCCTGGATGCCGAGTTTCCCTCTTCTCTTGCTTCTTTCCTCTTCCTTCCTGGAGAGGTGTAACTCTTCAGGGCAGAACTGTGCTTGGCTAGTGTCTTGTGGCTTCCCCGTGTCTCCCTAGAATTAAAAGTCCCTTTCTGTGCTATGTGTCAATCGTTTCTTCAAGCACAAAGCTGCTCTAAGAAGAGAAGATTAGCCACAGAAAGTTTTGGCTACTAGAACTCCTCTATCCAGGATTTTCCTTCAAACAGCCAGTGTCTACGGAGAGAAGGTTTTAGTTCAGTTCAGAGGATGGGGAGATCTAACTTGCCTGAACCCTAACGTAAGGGGAGAAGCTGCCTTCGAAGTGGAATCTAGATCTGCCAGACCCTGGGCAATCTGGAATCGGGAGTGGAAGGTGAATTTACAAGATACGTCTGGAACGAGAGCCCGTCGCTTAAAAACACGTGCAGTTACTGGTCATAGTAGAAATGTTTGTTGAGAGACTCCAGAACAGATACTTACTGTGGGGCTGGTTCTAATGGCCTGGGAACAGATAGAACTTTTTTATCATGGTAGTTCTTTCCTTGGTGGGCATCTGACGAGGAAAATTTTGAAAGGAGAGCTGGACCTGAGATGGGGAGGAGAGGTCAGATCAGTCACAATTCCAGGGCACCGGCAGCACTTTAAACACAAACCAAACTGCTACTAGAAAGCCCGGACCTTGAATAACATCGGGGAGCATAGGCAGAATCAAGAGCAGACGTTCCCCTGGGAATCTGCATGATGATAATGACAGCCAGGCTGCACCTCTACCACCACTAGAGTACATGCATGCTCGAGCCACCTCTGATACAAACACCGCACATGCTATGCATGTCACAGTACATGCTGCCGTCTGTCATGGCAGGCATGCCCAGGCTGCTCCTGTTGGGCCCAAGAACAAGGAACGCTGCTGTGATCACCAAAACCATTTCTGAATGAATTCTCCAGGGCAGTGGCTCTGAGAGCTGGATGGCAGGTGGAGCTGGAAGGTTCCGTGGCAGCTGGAGAGCGAGAGGAAGGAAAAGGGGCTGGAGGGGGAAGGGCAAGCTCAGGAGGGGGGGAGGGAACAGTGTGGAGGAACCAGGGTCCCAGGTGGGAGAAGAAATGGACAAAAACCTTCCCCCATCAGTAGGCTTGGAGAGAAGATGGGGAGAGGGTCAGGGCTTGATGCAGGAATTATTGGGTGAGGTTCCCTGGCCTGCGTTATGCAGGAGGTCAGACTAGATCATCGCAATGGTCCCTTCTGGCCTTAAACACTGTGATTTGTGCGAGTGAGACCGATGCAGAGAATGTCCCTGCGGTCACTTCCCAGCAGAGCTGCAGGGTCTGCACTTACCAGCTGTGTGGCAGGAGTAAGTCAATTTTTCATTTCTGAAATGTACATTACTGGGCCGTCTCTGGAACAACAGCTTGAGTGGGGATGGATGGAGGGACGTTTCACAGCAGGACACCACTCCCGGGGCGGGACCCAGGCCCACAAAGGGATTTAGGCACCTGCAGCCCAATTGTAGGCACCATTGTGGCCCACAGAACTCCGGCTCAACAGTAGGCGCATAAACTCACTCGACACCTACACTTCTACTGGAAAAGTCTCCTAGACGCCTGTGTTCCTGCCCCTGGCCATGTGTCCAAACGCCCATCTCCCACCCAACTCTCAGCACAATCCTCAAGCCAGGTGGAGATAGACGTTCCCCCACCTATCTTGCCTGTAGGTGTGCTCTGAGCACGCCTAACTCCATACAAAACAGCCAGGGGAAGAGGCAAGAACAGGAAGATGTGTCCTTTAGCCCCCTGGTCAGGGCATTCACCTAGGATGTGGGAGACCCCAGGTCAATTCCCCCTCTGCCTGATGAGGAGACAGGATTAGAACAGGGTGAGCGCTCTGACCGTAGGGTCACTCACACTCTGTCTCCAGCCCAGCTAATTATTTAGCCACGGTGGAATGGCTGCAACAGGAGCGACCAGGGAGCCCCACAACAGACTATCCCAGAGCCCAGTGGTTAGCGCCTTCTCCAGAGACGGGAGACCCCTTCTCCTATCAAGCAGATGAAGGACTTGAAGCTGGGTCTCTCTCATCTCAGAGGAGCCCTGACCACTGGATTAAGGTTTTGAGGGAGGATACGATTTTGTCACGGATTCCGTGATTAACAAACCTCCATGACTTCTTTGGCTTCAGCTCCAGCCACTGTCATAGGGGCTGGAATCCCCCCCGCCCCACTTGGGTTGTCAGTGTCTCCCCATGGGGCTCAAGCTTCGCTCCCCCGGGTGGTCAGACCCCCCGTTATTTTTAGTAAAAGTCAGGGACAGGTCACGGGAGTCTGTGAATTTTTGTTCATTGCCCACGACCTGTCTGTGACTTTTACTAAAAATACCCGTGACAGACTCTTAGCCTTAGTTATAAGGGAGGAAGCCCCCACCCCTGGCCATTTGGGGTGGAGCTGGGGGGTGCACCACCACTCTTCCTGCAAGAAACAGCTCACACAGAGGGGTTCCTGGCTGTGGTCACAAGGAGAGACAGGCACCTCCCTGCAGCCTGGGCTTAGGTGCCTAAGGCTCTGCGAGGGGTGGGGCTTAGTACACCCCCCTCTCATTGGCATCTTCCATTGGCCAGCTTAGGTGGCTCCCCACCTATCGGGCTGGCTTTTGTGGATCCCATCCTGCGGGGCCTGTCTCTCCCCATGCACTGCACAGGGAGCCTGGGGCCTAGCTCACAGGGTGTGGAATCCACTAGGTGGCAGGTTGCTTCCAATTCGGCACTGCAAGACCTGTCCCTTTGTGGGTCCGGCCAGGCCATTGCCTCTCCTCTCAGATTGCCCTGAAGACGTGCGCTGTGAACTCTGCTAAGATTCCCCCGGTCAAACAGACACGGAGCATGTTTGAATAGACTGTGCACTGTGGATGCCTGTAGGGGACTGATTTGCATGAGCAGCCAGAGCTCCTCATGGGGCTGGGGACAGTTCCCTGCTGCGGTACTGCTGATCATAGCGGGGGCGGGGGTGTTCCCAGTAACCCAGCAGGAAGGACGGAGTCACCTTTCGGAAGATCTCCTCCAAGGGGAAGCGGCAGGCATTGGTTCGAAGCTGCTCTATCAGACGGGTGATGAAGACGGACCCAGTTTTTGGACATCTCCAGGACAAAGTGTCTGTGGAGACAAAAGGCTGTTACACAACGTGGAGTAGGGCTGCTTCTGTTCCTCTAGACTACAACAGACACTGGAGATGTGGGGGCTGGGGCTGGCAAAGGGATTTCACCCTTCACAGAGCAGCTGGGAGTTCTCAATGAGGCTGAAGTTAAGGAAGAGAAGAGGAATGACTAGGAGGGCAAAGCTGAGCGGTTCTGGCCCAGTCGCTGGGGGGTAATAGAAGCCTATATAAGAAAAAGACCCAAAAATCGGGACTGTCCCTATAAAATCGGGACATCTGGTCACCCTACTGCGGGGTGGGGAGAGGAAGAGGCGGGTCAGGCTGGTAAGACGGTTCATTGGCGATCGAGGGCTGCGAGGGATTGCCACAGACACAGTGCTATGCCAAGCAGACCCCTTCCTAGCTCAGGCCAGAAGGGGCCTGTACCAGGGTGGCTTGCCCAGGGGCTGGAGAGCCGGAGGCCAAGCCAGCCCTGATGACAAGGATGAGCTACGCCTGGGGAGAATCAAGTGGTCCCACCCAGGGTAAAAGGCAGCCAGAAGCTGCAGGTTGAGCAAGTGACTGAGCCTGCAAGAAGCAGGAGAAAGCTCTCCAGGCAGGGAGAGATGGACAGACCCCCGGGGAGGAGGGGGCTGTGGCCAGCTACAGCTGGGGAGAAGCCGGCCTCAGGCTGTGGTTTGTTTGGAAAGCCTTTGTGTTAGATGCTGGGAGAGGGAGCCTAAACTGCAGTCGGGGGCCAATGTGCACCAGAGGCTCAATAAACAGGATCCTTTGGGTTTGAATTACTCTGTGAACTGTGACTTCGCCAATGGCTGCAGAAGAGACGGGACGGCCACAGAGGCAAGAGGCTGGAGAACAACCCCCGGCCAGGAGAAGGCGCTTGGGGGGCAGTAGGTGGCCACACAGCTACAGGGCCATTATGATTATCTGAGCCAGTGGTTTCCAAACTTTGTTCCGACAAGGACTCCTTTGGCATTTTACTAAGTGTCCTGGACCCCTTTCATTCCCAGTCCTAGCAGAATGCCCTGCCAGTGCGACCTCCCACACACAGTGTGGTCACGCTGCACAGAGGATGCCGTTTTGGTCTCAAAATGGCCTCCTCCGTGCAGCAAAAGTGCCAGAACATTGTTCCGGCATATTCCGGCCCTGGCTCAAGAGACGAACCCCTGCGTAACCCACTGTGGACCCCACTTGGGGAACTGCTGATCTCCTGTACAGCACAGGCCAGAGAACAAATGGAAAGGGCAAAAGCAGAACAGATCTGAGTCTCCAGTTATCCCAGAGAGGGACCGTCACCTGCAGGGCTTTCTGGAAAGCTCGCTAACCAGAGGGCTTCCCATTCCAGGTCTCTGGGTCACAGCTCTCCTGCAGGAAATCCAGGTCTGTGGGCCCTGACTGCACTGCAGTACCACACCCTGCTATCCCCACTCTTTGTCAAGCCGGGCTCTGCTCAATCCAGTTTAGTGAGTCCCTTCTGCAGAGCTAGATACGCAGCAGGGGGCCAAGAGGCTACTAGAGACGGAGTGCAGCTCCCGGCTGTAGGTGCAGTCAGGAATGAGCCTCTGGACTTCCTGGCTCACGGGCTGGCCTGGGCTGACTCCAGGCAGTTGGGTGAGCGGCTTGTGCTCCAGCATCTAAACTTTGCTTTCAAAAGAGGCCTCCAGCCACTGCTCCCTCTAATTTTTTACATCCATGTGCGGAATGAATTTTGTTATGTGAATCAATATGGAGGTGATGTGTGGTGGGGGTGGGGCTGAGGGGTTCGGATTGTGGGAGGGGCTCAGGGCTGGGGCAGAGGGTGAGGGCTCTGGGGTGGGGCTGGGGATAAGGGGTTTGGGATGTGGGAGGGGCTCAGGGCTGGGAAAGACAGTTGGGGTGTGGTGGGGTGCGGGCTCTGGGGTGGGGCTGGGGCTGGGGGTTTGGTGCAGGTTGCCCCGGCTGTGGCGGGGAAAGAGAGGACTCCCCCCAGCCCTCTCTCGCTGCAGCAGCTCAGGGCCGGGTGAGAGGTGCCTGGGCTGGGGCGGGCTAAGGGAGGGGCGCCTCTCCCTGGCAGCTCCAGTGGGGCTGGGCCGGGCCGGGGGATGGGCGCCTCTCCCTGCCTGCATGGCCCTTGACAGCCTGCTGTGTGGCCCCGCAGCTTACAGGGAACTTAGCCTCCAGCCCTCCTGGCTGTGCAGAAAGCCTCCCAGTGTGGCAGAGTGAAAGCAGGGCAGACATGTCTGCAAAGAGCTGGAGAGCAGTGCTTGGAGTGCTGTGAGCCACGCTCATTTCCGGGGGCCCTGACTGCGAAGCCCAAGGGTGGCCATTCAAAGGTCAGCAGCTATTCATTGTGTGGGGAAACCTCCAGCCTCTCCCCCAGCCCCTAGAGAGCCTTGGGGGAGATGGCCAGAGACGTAAAGGTGATGTGACAGTGGACAGGGAGCCAGGGGAGGGACGTGATCAGATGGATGGAGAAGGAAGGTGGCTCTATCGCTGGATTCTGGATGGGCCAGAGGGAAAGGGAGCGTCCGGGTGGCCAGCGGGAGGCTGGTGCAGCAGTCAGGACCTGGACTAGAGATCTGGTGTGAGAATGGAAAGAAAAGAAGGGATCTTGGAGATGCTGAGGAGGAAGCAGCAGAGTTTGGAAATGGCCTGGATGGGCAGCAAGGGAGAGGGCGGAGTCAGAAATAGCCCCCACGGTGCAGGCCTGAATGACAGGGGCTGGGGGCTCTCGACCATGGTGGAGAAGGGGGAGGGTTTGGGAGGGAAGGGAAGGTATTTGGGTTTGGCCGTGCTCAGGATAAGATGATGACAGGACACTCGACAATGTTCCCTCTAATTTTTCCCATGCATGTGCGGAATGAATTTTGTTATGTTCACCAATATGGAGGTGGTGTGTGGCGGGGGTGGGGCCGAGGGGTTCGGAGTGTGGGAGGGGCCTCAAGACTGAGGCAGAGGGTTGGGTACGGGGGGAGGGGGTGAGGGCTCTGAGATGGTGCCGGGGATGCAGGCTGCCCTGGGGCCGCGGCAAGGAGAGAGGACTCTCCCCAGCCCTCTCTCCCGCAGCAGCTCCGGGGCTGGGGGAGAGCGTCTCTCCCCACCGTGGCAGGTCTGGGGCTGGGGCCAGGGGAGAGGCACCTCTCCCCGCTGCAGCCCTGAGCGCCTGTGCGGCCCTTGATAGGCTGCTGTGCAACGCGCAGCTTAGAGGGAACTTAGACCCCCGAAGGGAGATGTCCAAGAGCCAGGCCGAGAGGCGGGATTGGACGTCAGGAGACAGGCGAGGCATGGAGAGAGCTGTGTGAGCCATCAGCGTGCAGATGAGAGCTGCGGCCTGTGAGGCTGTCCAGGGTGTGAAGGGAGACGAGCCAAGGGCAGAGCGCCTGGGAACCCCCTGAGAGTGACAGGGGGCAGCCTCACCAAAAGGGGTCGTGTTCAGAGGGGTAGGAGAGGACAGTGTCTCAGTGCCCAGTGAGTGGCTGGGAGGTCAAGGCTGGGGTAGAGGCCCTAAGGACTGGCCAGGAGGAGGCCATTGGAGGCCGTGGTGGGAGCAGATCAGCAGAGCAGAGAGAGCAGATCGGGGTTGGGAGGGTCCCAGGAAGAGCTGGATACATGGGCTCAGCCAATTTAGAGCCAATGCTCTCTGTGCATGTCCCAGCACAGCCCCGGCCCCGGGCCTGCTCCTGGCAGCCAGTTACCTGGCGTTGTAGCGTGGAAACCGATGAAATCACTCTCCACGTGGATTTGGTGACTTGCATCATCTTCTAACCCTTCAGGGGGCAGCGGAGCGAGGCTGGAGCCGTCTCCAGGGAGCTCTGCAGAGTCACTCACCAACACCTGTCCGTGGTTCTCTGGGAAACATGGGCACCAGTTACGGCCCAGAGCAGGCCATGTTTTCCCTTTCCCACACCCCCGTTCCAGTGGGTGCCACCCGCCCCGTCCCGGAGTGCAGGCTCACCCCCACGGCAGGCCTGAATGATGATCACTTTGGGTTTTCCCAGCAGTGCCTGGCAATTCTTGTTGTTGAAGGTGCTGTAGATGGTGTCAATGGGAAGGATGTCTGTGGACTCGCCTTGGCATTTTGTCCCGCACAGGCCAGCCCTGACGCCATGAGACATGAGCACGAGGAAGGTGCTATCCGAGGTCCGGTGCTCGTTCCGAGCGGCAAACTGCTTCAGGGTCTCCACCATGGCCTGAAAGCAACGCGGGGACAGCAGTGTCAGTGAACAGCAGCCAGAAGAATGACTGCTACTCCTGAGGACACCGTTGGGGGTGGGGTAAGACCTCCAGCGGCAGCAGCCAGTGCCCTCTGGGATGGAGGATTCCCATGGAGAGAGTGTTCCCATCCCAGAGAGGGCTTGGGGAGGGATCTGACGTCCCCCTACTGGCAGCTCCTAGGAGGAACCAGCCCCAAGATCCCTGCCAAGGGGGGACTGAGCCAGGAATGAACCAAGCAAAGGTCACAACATCTTCCCCAGGGGCCTGGGGCAGTCACTGGTGGCTTGGGGAGGTCCTGTACCTGGGCGTTCAAGTTGCAGTGAGTTTCCACCTTGTATCCCAGCCCTTCTAGAAGCCTCTTCATCCCATTCACGTCCACATCAGCCCCGTCCCTCCTGCGGAGATGCTCAAACTCAACATTACAGATGATGAGGGCCAGGCGGGTTCGCGTCACCTTGTCCAGGATGGAATAGATCTGTAAGAAAGGAAAACTCACGCTGGGCCGGCCACGACGCAGCCCTCACTTCGGGGGCTTAGTGCACGTGGCAGAATGGAGCCACGACCCATAGGGAGGTTGTTACCCACATCTCTAGATACCACTCCTCAAATTACCAAGGACCCCCTTCTGCTCCATGCCCCTTAGCATCCCTACAAGGAGACTGTCCCATGGCCCCTGGGCAGTAGGTCTCTGTGGAGGAAGAGGGCCCCCCAAGTACTCTCTCATGGGGGCTGTTGTTGAGGGGGAAAGGGTCTATGTCATCCTGGTGGATGCAGCCAGACTTAGCTCCAGTCCCCGTATGATACTGTTCACACAGCCAGAAACATAGCTGGGGCCACTACAGCCAAATAGCTGGGCACAGCTGGGCCAGAGGCTGAGTGGGGAGAGCTAGGATCCAGCCCGATCCCCACGTCTGCACAGCCAGGTGGTGGAGAATGGGGTGGTCTCTGACTGGAGTTCGTGTCAGCTGGTGAAGCGTTACTGCAGTGCTAGTGTGTGCGGCGGTTTCTAATGGGGTCTGTTAGCGAAAACAAGTCCGTGAGGCTGCGCAGAACCCCAGGAAAGTGCTGCCTCGGGCCAGAGCTCCTGCCTTCAGAGTGTTTTTAAGGGGCCGTTGGAGCATGAGGATGATCTTGGTCTTCGGTGTATAAAGCAAACCTGCCTGTGATTAGTCACGTGGGGCTGGCTGGGCATTGCCCTCCACAGAGGAGCCTGCAGCGCCCTCACGACCGTCACGGAGAAGCTTAGCTTCCTCTTGGGGACTGTTCCCCAACTGCTTGGGTAACCTCTGGAGGGCTCAGAAAGATCTTGCTGCTTCCATGGCTTCCCCCCTCCCTGACACCACACAGCTGATCTGGCATTGGGGGCAGCAATCAAGGGATTGGATCAGCTGCCCCGGGCCATCACGCTGCTGTCAGTGCTTCAAAGGTATCTGGCAGGAAGGGGCAACTTGCAGTCTCCGTGCAGCTAAAATCAAACACTGTCAAACCGCCGAGACCAGCCACTTCTCCTCTGGCTCCACACTGTACAGACAAAGGTGTAGGGCTTGGGGGGCAAAATTGTCAGGATGGTGGTTTCCACCCCTCCTGCACCCCGGTACTGGGGCCCCATCGGGGGTGCAATGGCACTGATGCTGTACACATTCACAGCCATGCTGGAGGTACAATCCGGCTGTAGCCAGCAGGCTGTGCCTGAGCTCTGGGGTCTCTGCCGCATACACCCGATGGGAGAAGCCCAAAGGGAGCAGCACAGAGCACCTCCTTTGCTTCCTCCTTCTGGATCCGCTGGACGAATTCCCGGGGGCAGGGCTGGATCCATTCCTGAGATGGCGCTGGCTGGGTTTCTGCAGCAGTCCCTGGGATCATAAACCCTGCGTTAGCTGAGAGGAGGCAGTTAGTAGCTGGGAGCCACACGTGCTGTCCTGAAATCCCCCCTGGGAAAGGCAGAGGGAGAAACGCAGAACAGGGAGCAGCAAGGCGAGGCGGCTACCCCTCCACACTGGCTAGTGCGATGGGGTGGGTTGGCGAGGGCAGAACCACGGCCTGCTGGGGGGCTGGGATAGGCAGGGCCGTGACTGTCCAACTTCCGGGAGTCTCCCGCGTTCAGCAGAGACAGCCTGAGTTGTCCCTCTCCATCACCCCTCGACTGCCATTGTGCACCTGGGAGTGACAGGGTCATGGAACGTGGTGGGTGGACTCAGGGCACCCCTGCCCCATTGTGCCACGGGTACCATGCTCTGGAAGGAGGGCAGCATCTCCGCACTCTGGGCAGCATGTGGGGCCTGGCTCAGCTGCTGCCCAGCCCTCGCCCCAAGGGGAGATCCCAGCGTGAGGAACCCCGTCCCCAGCAGGACGCTCGTGGGGCTGTGCTAGCACCTCTGCCACTCAGGGCAGGAAGCTGCTCAGTCCTTTGCTGACGCCCAGCAGGGAGGGGTGGGTCAATCCGGCCTCTCTAGCTGCCCTGTTGGGAATCAGGGGTCCGGGGAATCCCAGTACAGCCAAAGCCTGTGTTTGGAAAGAGCAGGGCACGTCCGTGGCATTGGCTCTGCCATTGCTGTGGCGAGTGGGAAACATGGGCCTGGGCAGCAGCACCCAGGGCTTTGCAGCTGGTTTAATAACCAGCGTGCGCATGTCGCACGCCCTGGAAGGGGAGAGAACCCTGCACGGAGTGGGGCTCCCACAGGCCAGTGCCCATGGGAGAACCCTGCCCAGCCCAGCCAGGTGTCCTGTGCGTGCAGCCCCACAGAGATTGGAGAACCAGCCCTTGTGGCACCACTCACCCGAGGGGGCTCCGAGCCCCAGCTCTGTGGCCAGGTGGACATCTCTGACGCAGAGGCGCTCGATGAATATTTCGCTGGCTCTGGCACCCTTTTTCCTCACCCCATCAATCAGGCACCTGGCTTGGTCACGCTTCTTACTGTAGCTCTCCTTCACCTCCTCCACTTCCTCCTCGTTCAGCACCTGTCTCTCTAGCAGGTCGTCCAGCAGGGTGCTGATCGCTGCCTTGCTCACGCTGTCCACAAACCTGATCCGCACGTCGCTTAACTTCCGATCTGTAAGAGCAGCCACGTGAGCCCCTGGGGCCTCCCCTCGGGCCCTGCCAGCCCTCGGGGTATTTGTACCTGGCCATGGCGGTGCCAGGCCCCGTGTGCATGTACCGTGCTGCACCAGGCAGCTCCTTCCCCTGGGGGTTGCACTAGTGGAGCTCCCGTAGGGACCACTGATACAGCCATGGCCCACCCCACAGCCCTCCATGTGCACCCCACACATTCCTTCACACACATCTCCCCACTCACTGCACCAGCCTCCAGCGCCTGCCCAAGCACACACACACACTGGGCTGGCTCGCTAACCTGGGACATTTTTATGAGGCTGCCATTTTGTTTTCCAGACTCGCAGCCTTCATTACGGTGAGTCCCTCGCTGTTCCTGGCGTGACAAGACCCTGCAGTGAGCCCAGTCTGCGGCTGCAGTGCTCGGCCAGGGGAGACCTGTCCCAGGCACTCAGTGCGCGGTTAGCTCACACCTCCATGGCAATGTCCTTAACTGTTTCACGTGAGAGTCAATGGTCGGGTTAAACCTCACTGACGCTGCTGGTGGTCATGACAGCCACTTTCAGTCAGGTTAAAGAAGCAATTAAGCTCCCTTGTGGAACCAGAGAGCTGACACAACAGGAGCGTCCGCCCATGCCAGCCCATCAGGAAGCCAGCTACGGTGGTGGAGGGATTTCACTGAGTGCGGGGTGGGGTGGGGTGCGTGTCTGAGAGACGCGGCAGACGCACCAGAGGAGCAGCAAGGAAGCACCAGACACAGCCACGTTCCCGCGGGTCTTGCGACCTTGAGAAAAGTGAAGCACTCCAGGAGCTGCGAGGCCGGAGCCTAGTCACCCAGAATGCCCGGCTGCCCGGCTGTGCGCTGAACAGGCAGGAAGTGGCAGAGCTAGAAGGGCTAATGAGTAACCTTAGCTCCGCCCCTCACCAGAGTGACACTGTCTGGCCTCTCTTTCGCAATGGGGACATTGCTCCCTTTGCGTTCCAGCCTGCCCGCTGGGGGGAGGGGAATGTCATAGGGAACTTCGGGCTGGGCTACACTGAAAACTCACATCGCGCCGAGCTACGTCTCTCAGGCACAGAACAATCCACCCCCGAGAGCGAGAGACGCAGGGCAGGTCTACACTTAAAAGGCTACATTGGCACAGCTGCACCCCGTAGCACTTAAGTGAAGACGCTCCTACACCGGCGGGAGAGCTTCTCCCATTGGCGTGATTAATCCACCTCCGCACGAGGCAGTAGCTATGTCCACGGGACAAGCTCTCACTGACACAGCGCTGTCTGCCCGGGCTAGGTCGGTGTAACTACAGCGCTCAGGGGCGTGGATTTTTCACACCCCCAAGCGATGCAGTTATACCAGTGTAAGTCTGTAGTGTAGCTCTGGCTGTAGGCCTGTATCTAGACAACCCATTCCCCGGTGTAGGCAGCGCTAGGTCAGTGGAAGAATTCTGTCATTGACTTAGCTGCCTCCTCTTGGGGAGGTGGATAAACGACAGTGATGGGAGAACCCCCCTCCTCGCTGCAGGGTGTGGCCCCACGGCTGCGTTTGAAGTGCAGACATCCCCTAAGGCCTGGACTACACTAGGAAATTCGGTCAGTTGAACTACTTTGCTCAGGGGTGTGAAAAATCCACTCCCCTGAGCGACGCAGTTAAAGCGACGTAACCCCTGGTGTACACGGGGCTAGCGCTCTTGGGAGTGGAGTGCATGTGCCGATGGGAGAACCCCTCCTTGCAGGGTAGGTGGGACTTCACCGAACCGCTACAGCGGCACCCCTACAGCGTTTCAGCCATAGACAAGCCCTGAGTGTGTAAACGTAACGCAGCCACTAGCGCTGAAAGCTCGGCACTGTTTTCTCCTAAAGCTCCCAGGTTGTCCATAGTCCAGGGCTCGCCCTTGGGGTCTAGGGGAAGCAGGGAGGGCACCAGACCAGTTCTTGGCTGGGAGCAGTGTTGCCAAGGCCAACGCTGATGGGACTCCCGCCCAGCCCAGCAGGAGAGCCAGCTCCAGCTAGACACCTAAATCCAGATCGAGGCACCCAAGTGCGAATAGCCTGGAGGGGCTCAGACTGCAATAGTCAGGCCATGTATTTCGCGGCCTAAATACCCAGGTGAACATGTTGACCTTAACCTTTGCCTCCGTTCCCCCTTCTGTCAATGGGGCTGGTGAACAGCCTGTCACGGGGAGGGCGGGGTGCAGATGAAGTGCTAATAGTCCCCAGACGCCATGTTCAACCCCTAGCAGCCAGGGAGCTAGTGGCCCCCGACACCCAGCTGCTTTGGACAAGTGCTCTTTGCCAAACCTATTGGGGCAGGAGGCGCCCTGCGTGTGCAGGTTCGGCTCCATCGCAAAGGATCCTTGGCCTGGCCCTCCCAGAGCTCCTGCCATTGACTGGCCGGGTGGGGGAGCAGGGGAATGGGGCAGCTCTGTGTGGGGCACAGGTGGGGGATGCTGTGGCGCTGGTCTGTCGGGCTGCTGGCCACTCTCCCTGGCCCAGGAGGGATTCAATGCCTTGGGGCCTCCCTCCGGGCATGGTTTATTCCTTCAAACAAAACCCTCCCAAAGTAACACAAAACAGGCTGCAGGAGCCCTGCCTGCCCCCTCCAGGGCCAGTCCCAACCCCCCGCCCCTCTCCCTTCTGCAGCTGAGCTCCCTCCACTCCCCACAGAAACCCCCTACCCCTTCCCGGCTGGGGCTGAGAACTGAACAGGGCTGGCTGGCCCCAAGCCCTTAAAGGGGCAAAACGTCCCGTGACACATCCCTTGTGGGGGGAGCAAGGAACGAGAGGGCGCTGGCCCCCTCTGAGGGGCAGGTGGCAAGGAAGGCGGGATACCATGGAACAGTCCTCATCGGGGCGGGGAGCAGACTGGGTGGAGGGTGGGAGGGGGGCTGGCCCCATCCAGAGGGAGCGGGCAGGTATTGGGGGTGGGAGGGGGACTGGCCCCATCCAGGGGGAGCGGGCAGGGATTGGGGGGGGAGGGGGGCTGGCCCCATCCAGAGGGAGCGGGCAGGGATTGGGGGTGGGAGGGGGGCTGGCCCCATCCAGAGGGAGCGGGCAGGGATTGGGGGGGGAGGGGGGCTGGCCCCATCCAGAGGGAGCGGGCCGGGATTGGGGTGGGAGGGGGGCTGGCCCCATCCAGAGGGAGCAGGCCGGGATTGGGGGGGAGGGGGGCTGGCCCCATCCAGAGGGAGCGGGCAGGGATGGGGGGGCTGGCCCCATCCAGAGGGAGCGGGCAGGGATGGGGGGGCTGGCCCCATCCAGGGGGAGTTGGCAGGGATTGGGGGGTGGGAGGGGGGCTGGCCCCATCCAGGGGGGGAAGGAGGGAGGGGAAGAGCACAGCACCAGCCCCACCGCAGAGGAGCAGGCAGGAGCATTAACTCAAGCCCAGAGGCCTGGCCTCGTGTCTGGCAGGAGCGGAGGCTGCTCACACCTGCAGCTGCAAGGCCCAGGCAGGGTGTGCACCAGGGCCCAAGGAGGGGGACGGAACAGAGCCCAGCCTCCCTCCTGCCCCTGCACTCACCAGCCATCGCCCCAGCCCGACCAGGAACTCTGAGTAAGGGAAAGTGAAAGTGATGCCTGGTCCCCTCCTCTTCCTGCCGTTCCCAAAGCCAGCGCTGGTGCAAGGGGAGCGGGTCCCCGCACACGGGCAGGGCGGGGATGGCCAGGAGTCAGGGCTCCAGACACAGCCTGGGGCCCAGCCCCACTCTGAGCCCAGCGCCTTCAGCCAGAGGTGGCTGGTTGAGCGGGCATTGCTCCTCCAAGGCGCAGGGCTCTCCCCAGCCCTGGCCCAAGTGACAGTGCACCCTGGGGAAGCCCCCCCGGCCTGGCTCCCTGCCCATGGGCTCAGAGGGGACAAGGGGGGCCACGGGGCATACCTCTCTGTGGAGCAAAGCTGCTTTTAAAGAGACAGGAGAGGGAAGGGTCCCAGGCTCACCACTCCCCCATTCCTAGCCCCCATGCACCCTCTGGCTCCCACCTCCTCTTCCCAGCTGTCTGCTTTCATGGGGTGCAGCCCTCGCCCTAGGGAGGCTGGTGAGCTGGGCTAGCTGGAGAACAGCGTGGCAGCTGAGGCCTGGCACCCATGGGGGATTTCTGAGCCAGGCCCGATCAGCATCCAGGCCCAGGGCAGGGAGCTGGGCTGTGTGGAGTGTGCAGCAAAGGCACAATTCTCCGTGATAATCACCCCTTCCTTTCACAGCAATGAGCACCCGGAACAGAAGGCCCAGGGAATAAATGACACCTGCCAACCCCTGTGATTTTACTGCAAGTCTCATGATATTTGGTGTTTTCCTTAAGTCCCAACTTCTGGAGTCCCCTCAACGCATCAACATCCTGGCTGCCCGCGCAACCAACTGCGCTTCTAGCCCTTCTGGGTGCAGAAAAAAGCTGGACGATGGGACCCTGGAGCACCCGCGCGGCCAGTGAATGGAACTGAAGCTGGGGCCAATCTGAGGGGCTTGGGGTCGGACTCCCAGCTGGTGACAGCAACAGTGAAATGAACATTGCTGCAGATGCAAGAGCCTGGCTCTGCCGAGCACCAGGAAACCCAGCGTCATTGCTAGGCGGCTACTGCCATCTGCTGGTTGGCCGGGGGAGGTCAGGCTTGGAGAGTTGCCAAAGAAGAAAACAAAGCTCGGGGCTCCTTTAGGGGGAGCCTTGCCACACGGCCGGTGGCAGGTTTCCTATCATTCTCAGCCTCACTGATTGGGCCCTGGTTACTTGTCTGCTTTGCCATCTCCTTCCTGCCCCAGGCTGGAGCACAGCACACTCTTGCCTGAGCAGTCTCTGCTTCCCACCACCTATAAGGTCCTCCCTAACTCCCTCTTGGGGCACTGAAAGGAAGGAGGTCCTATAGCCATGGAAAACCCGTCCCCCCTTCAGTCACTGTAGGCCCTGCCTCCACTGAGGGACTTTGCTGGCACAGCTGCAGTGCCACTGCCATGCCGCTCTAGTCCCCATAGCGTAGACATGGCCTTATCTCACCCTTTCAGGCAGGTTTTACAGACTTCAAATCATTCCTATGGCTCTTCTATGACCGTTTCTGAAGTGTGGACACCACAGCTGGTCTCACCAATGCCCCATACAAAGCTAATACCACCTCACTGCTCCAATTCAGGATTCCCCTTGTACCTCCAAGGATCACATTAGCCTCTTAGCCACAGTATCACACTGGGAGCACACGTTCCTTAAGGGCCACTTCTCCTTTCCTGCTGCTCGGAGACCCCCTTGCAATCCCCTTTCCACTTAGCTCAGGGGGTTGCATGAAGCCCCTGTGACTGGATGGCCTGACACTGCTGCTCCCCGGAAATTAAAGCTCTTTCACTCCCATAAGCATGGGGCAATAACTAGCAGCAGAGAAGGAAAAGGCAACTGGACCTCCAGGAGACCAGCAAGCACTGCTGCACTGGCCCCAGGCATTCACTGACACCAAGGGCTGCTTCTATCTTCTACTGCTGAGGGAGAAACCTTTCCCTCCTACTGTGCCTGTCTACAGCCTGGGGCTGAGAACAGAGTCTGGAGCGGTTTGGATTGGGACAGACAGGGACCCCCAGGGAGCTGGGCACGCCCTAGGGGAGTCTGTCCGGAAAGGAATGGTCAGGCTGTGCTTCTGCCCTGGAGGATGCACACTGGACTGTTAACATTGATCTTCAATAACCCCTGGAGCCCCGGGGAAGTGCCAGAAGATGGGAAGAAAGCTAATGTTGGGCTAATATTCAAAAAGGGTAAACAGAATGACCCGGGTAATTATAGACCCATCAGCCTGACATCAATCCCAGGCAAGAAAATGGAATGGCTGCTGTGGGACTCGACTAATAAAGAATTAAAGGAGGGTAATGTAATCAATGCTAATCAACAGGGGCTTATGGAAAACTGGGTATCTAGTTTGATGAGATTACAAATTTGGTTGATCAAGGTGACAAGTGTTGATGCAATAGACGTCTATAAGGCGTTTGACGTGGTACCACCTGACATTTTGATTAATAAACTAGAACAATATAAAATTGACGTGGCACACATTAAATGGATTAAAAGCTGGCTAACCGATGGGTTTAAAATGTAACTACATGAAGAATCATCATTAAGCAAGTGTTTCTAGTGGGGTCCTGTAGGAATCGGTTCTTGGCCCTATGCAATTTAACATTTTTGTCAGTGATCTGGAAGAAAACATAAAAACCTCATGATAAACGTTACAGATGACACAAAGACTGGGGAGTGGTAAATAACTAGAGCCCTGCACGGATACAAAATTTGTATCTGCATCTGATCTTCAATTTGCAAAAATGATTCGCGGATGCAGATATCTGGATATAGAGCAGATATCGGCAGATTTACACAGAGTTCTATAAATAACGAAGAGGACAAGTCACTGACACAGAGCGATCTGGATTGCTTAGTAAATCGTGCAACATAGAACAAAGAATTCAATAGAACTTGGGATCCTTTGTGGATCTGGGCCTAATAACCTAGCAGACAAAGGTATAATACGATCCAATGGCTGGAGGCTGAAGGTAGAGAAATTCAGACTGGAGATAAGCTGCACATTTCTAACAGTGAGGGTAATTAACCATTGGAACAATTTACCAAAGGAATTTAAAAATCAATATTGGGTGTTTTTCTAAAAGATCTGCAGTATTCAACCAGGAATTATTTCAGGGAAGTTCTCTGGCCAGCAGTATGCAGGTCAGACTAAATGTTAAAATAGTCCCTTCTGGTTTAGAATCTATAATCTATCCTAAGGAGGCATTTGCTGCTCCTGCGGTGAGCAAGTTCTACTCTTGGAACCAAAGAATCAATAGTTCTGGAGCCTGGAAAATAGCAAGGTCAGTGCACCCCTCATTCCAGGCTGTGCTCACCCCAGTCGAACCCCAGAAGGAGACTGCGTCCAGGAGCACAAGGAATAGGAACACAGGAATTGCCAGACTGGTCCATTTAGCCCGTACCCTGTGTTGGACAGTGGCCATCATCAGATGCTTCCAGGAACCCCAGAGTAGCATCTCTGGGATAATCTGTCCCTGTAAATATCTTATCCTAATCCCTAATGATCAGTTAAACCTTGAAGCAGGAGGGTTTAATCTCCCTTCCAAAACTCTTCTTTTAACATTAATTGTTGAGTCTGGAAGTTCTTGTTATCCAGATAAATGCCCAGTCTCTATCTGAGTCTGGATAAACTCAGGGCCTTAATGATGTCCAGTGGCAGTGAGTTCCACAGTTGTATGTGTTGGGTGAAACAGTACTGCATTTCCTTTGATCTGATCTGAATTTCCTGACTTTTAATTTCATTGATGTCCCCTGGTTCTTATGTTGTGAGGCAAGGAGAATCTCTGGACTCTCATTCTGCTAAGGCTGAGAGGAGACCATGCTGCCCAATTCACTGCTGCCCCACTCCCCTTGTCTTGCCTCTGGGAGAAGGCCTGTAGGTTTAGATGCCTCCGTGCTGATTTGGCTTTATTTTAAATACTGTACAGAGTCCCAGGAAGTTATACAGAAAGGCAGTGTAAGAGTAGGCAGCGCTCTGGTTCCAGCCTCTGGTGGAGGATGGGAACCTCCAGCAAGGTTGGGGTTGCACGCTGGAATCTGGACAGATTGGACTCTGATCGCCCACCCTAGAGCTCAGAGTCCCTGAGAAACGGCCCAGTGAAGGGTCTGTGTGTGCCTGGAGGCAGCTGGGGAAGGGGGCTGGGAATGGGAACAGCCTTAAGATCCCAAAGAAAGGATTCAAGTAAGAGGGAAGAACAGGGCCAGGGAGCCCATGGGCCACTGCCCCAACACGTTGGGGATGCACATGGAAGGGCATGATGGCCTGGGGGGAGCCTCAACTCCAGATCTGCCCTGGCCCGCTGGAACAAGCACTGAGGCCAAATCACCTCCAGCTGCATGGGGTGGAGAGAGATCCTGGCCCTGGCAGTGCAGCCCTGCCTCACTCTCTGCTCTAGCCTGCCACACAGATGCATGGGTCAGATGCTGAGCCTTCCATCCCAGAGGCCCTGCTTGTGGACAGGGGCCACACCTCAGCAGTGATCTGTCCCCAAGAGGATCCCCATGTCCTTCATGTGGTGATCCAGGAGTAGGCAGTCCCGGGAATCACGCTCTCTCGGCCTGCACAGGAAGGAGCTCTATGGCAGCAGCAGGAAGTTGCAGATGGCTGTGATGAAGTCTTGGGACTTATCTGCATGGACCCAGTGGCCAGCACCTGGGATATACTGGATCTCTGCCTCGGGAAAGAGCCGCTCGATCTCTGGGTAGTCCTCGGAGCTTCAGGGGGAAAGAACGTACGGGAGAGCTGGGGCATGGGGCTTACGCTTGGATCCCCAACACGATCAGCCCAGGGCTCACACTGGGATCCCCCCCCCCCCCAAGCCAGTCAGCCCAGGGCTCACGCTGGGATCCCCCCCCCAAACACGGTCAGCCCAGGGCTCACACTGGGATCCCCCCCCCCCCCCCCCAAGCCAGTCAGCCCAGGGCTCACATTGGGATCCCCCCCCCAAGCCAGTCAGCCCAGGGCTCACATTGGGATCCCCCCCCCAAGCCAGTCAGCCCAGGGCTCACACTGGGATCCCCCCCCCCAAGCCAGTCAGCCCAGGGCTCACGCTGGGATCCCCCGCCCCCCCCACCAAACACGGTCAGCCCAGGGCTCACACTGGGATCCCCCCCCCCCCCCAAACACGGTCAGCCCAGGGCTCACGCTGGGGATACACACACCCCTCCAGCTCAGGGAGCCCAGGGCTCACTCCATCCCTCAGTACATGTGGCAGCAGAGTGAGAGGGAACAAGCTGTGGGTCTCAGAGCCACAAGAGTCCCAGGACTCACCTGACATAGGGCGAGTCAGATCCTGCTAGGAAGAGCGTGGGTCCTGGGTAAGGGGCATGGAACACAGGGAAGCCCACGATATTGGCCATATGGTGGGAAATGGCCTCCAGGTTCACCCGCCACATGTAACGGCCCTCGGCCTCCACCAGGTTGGTGAGCAGGAACTGCCTTACCGCCGACACCTGCAGCAAGGGTAAAGCATATCCATTTGTCACAGCGCACACATACATGCCAGCCAGGGATGCCCCAGGACACTCCATCACACACCCGCAGCAGCAGACCTGGCAAGCCAGGTGCCATGTGTCTGCTCCAGCACAGCAGCACCCCCTCCCCCCACCACCACGACAGATGCGCTGGCCACAGTGCCAAGCCCCAGTGTGGGCCCTGCTGAGGGTCAGACAGGCATCAGGGCCAGGACTAAGGGCATGGGGATGGAAAAGCGCCGGCTGGGGCTGGCGGCTCTGGGGCAGTGTGCTCCCACTCTGGGAGAGGGGAGGGCTCCTCGTGGGCTATCGTACCTGGATGGCTGGACGCAGCTGATCCTCTGCCAGCCGGCGTGCTGTGGAGCGGGGGATTCCATTTGGGATGCTCACTCTCCTCATGGCAGAGATGTAGGCTGGGAAATCTGTCACAGCCACGCTCTCTGTGGGACTAATGTCTACAGACACCAGGCGCTCCACGAGATCTGGCTGGGGACACAAGCGAGTGCAGGGATCTCACTCCAGCAGGAACCCTGCTCAGGGCCACAAGGATCCCGAGGAATGGTCAGAAGCCCCCCAAACAGATGCATCCCCAAGAAAGGCTAGCTCTGGGGAGGAGCTTCTACCCAAGTGCCTTCCAGCCCCGACCTGCCTGCCACTCCCCAGCGAAGATCCCAGAGCACACAATAGAGCGGACAGCGAAGGCAAAACAGGGCGTTCATATCCAGTTTTTGTTTCCATGGCAGGGAGCTGTCAGCTAGCCCTGAAATGCAGCCACCTCTGGGGTGGGACATGACACAGTAACTCTGACTGTGAGAATGCAGATTAATTCCCCGGATGAAATGGCAGGGAGTCACAGGAGACAGAACCCAGCAACCTGACTTATGACAGTGGGTGTTGGAAAATGTGAGGGACTCTTTAAGCCCACAGGCAATGAAGTCCTCATTGGAGAGAGAGCAGCTGTAGGTGCACAGCAGCCCTAGGACTATGCTGGGAGGTTGCTTCTATGAAGATGCAGAGAAGAGCCCCTGGTTCCGAACTGCCATTCCATTTCCTGTGGCGCCGTGTGCTGCCTGGGCTCTGCCATGAGAAGTGGTCAGATGGTTCCCACTCAGTTGAGGTGTGAGAAGATCCCAGCTCCCCCTAAATGGATCCCTCCTTAAGGCAGGATCCATTAGCTCCATGCGAGTAGCACTCTGGGGCAGTCATACAGAGGGAGCCTGTCCCATTGCGCTGTGCTGACTGTGAGCTGAGTGCATAGGCCAGGCCAGTGCCAGGGCCCAGAGAAAGGAACAAACTCCACCTTGCCTTCGCTCAGCCCCGCCGAGACAGCACAGGCTGGGCTTATTCCTCACAGAACAGCGACTATGACACCCCCAGTGTGCCCTCCTGCACCCCTAGGGAAGGGCGTTTGTGCTCCTTGTCAGGCCCTATGGCAGAGGAACCCATGTGGTGTGGGATGGGCAAACAGCAGCAATTGCCCCAAACTCTGCATCCTGCTGGCTGTTCCCTGGCAGCCGCACATGCACGTACCCACTGCAGCGCCAGTGTCATGGCAGTTTTGCCACCCATGCTGTGGCCAACCAAGACGCACTTGGGGATGTGCAGCCGGCGCAGGAGGCGCTGCACGTCCAGGCTCATGGCCTCGTAGCTCATGGTGGGGCTGTGCGGGCTCTCGCCATGGTTCCGCGCGTCCACTGTCAGCACCTGGCAAGGAAGAGAAGCTGCTGCAAGCTGGGCAGGGTGGGCCTGGCACTCAGGCCCTTGGCTGCCCCCCGGCCCTGCCCCTGGTGCTCACCTTGCGGCCGCTCCGCTGCACCAGGGCCCGGGCGATGGCGCGGAAGTTGCCCTTGCTGCCCAGCAGGCCGTGCAGGAAGACGAGTGGGGGCTGTGGCGCAGGCCCGTCGAACACTACGTAGGAGAGGGGCAGTGGCCTGCAAAACATGGGCACTGAACTGGGCTGGGAGCAGGACATAGGTCAGGAGCAGGACACGGGCTGGGGGCAGGACACAGCTGGGCAGGCTGGACCAGGGACATAGGATTACCATATGTCCGGGTTTTCCCAGACATGACCTCTTTTTTGGTAGTCTGCTCTCAGTCTGGGCACATTTTTCAAATAAGAAGTAGTATCTGGGATTTTTCCTTGTGGATCAGTTGCAGCTCAGAAAGAGTCGTCTCCATGCCCCGATTGGTCCCTCCCCCGCACCGCAGCTGCCGGATCCTGCCTGCCCCGGCCCAGACCGCCAGGTAAATGGCGCCACCAAGTGCCTCTCAGCTGGGCTGCCTGCCTGCGCCTCCACGACCTCAGAGCCCGGCTGGGAGGGTGACAGCGCCAGGCCCTGGCTCCCCACCCAGCAGAGGAAGAAAGCGACTCACAGGGAGGTGCTCACTGACAGGCTGGTGCCGCATCCCTGGCCTGCCCAGTAGCCCGGCCACCATGACAGGGAGCAGCACGCTGCTCAGCACCTGGAGAGTGAGGCCACAGGTCCCCCTCCAGCAGCCCCCGAAATACCCCCTCCAGCAGCCCCCGAAATACCCCCTCCAGCACCCCCTGAAATACCCCCTCCAGCAGCCCCCGAAATACCCCCTCCAGCACCCCCTGAAATACCCCCTCCAACACCCCCCAGGTCCCCCTCCAGCACCCCCCGAAATACCCCCTCCAGCAGCCCCCGAAATACCCCCTCCAACACCCCCCAGGTCCCCCTCCAGCACCCCCCGAAATACCCCCTCCAGCAGCCCCCGAAATACCCCCTCCAACACCCCCCAGGTCCCCCTCCAGCACCCCCCGAAATACCCCCTCCAGCAGCCCCCGAAATACCCCCTCCAACACCCCCCAGGTCCCCCTCCAGCACCCCCCGAAATACCCCCTCCAGCAGCCCCCGAAATACCCCCTCCAACACCCCCCAGGTCCCCCTCCAGCACCCCCCGAAATACCCCCTCCAGCAGCCCCCGAAATACCCCCTCCAGCAGCCCCTCCAGTTACTCCCCTGCCCCAGTGCCTGTTTGGGGACTTGACGTATGGGAACGCTACGGGGCAGGCCGGGCCGCCGGGCACGTGGCGGTCCGGGGGGAGGGGGAGAAATGCATTGTGGGCGGGGCGGACCGCTTACGTCACCGAAGTGCGCCCGGTCGCGCTGTGGCTGGCGGAACCGGCGACGGCGCGGTTCGGCACCCGGGGCCCTGCCGGCGGCTGCGGGACCCGGATGAGGCAGAGCCGGGGGCGGCCGAACCAGCGGAGCATCCTGGGGCGAGGCGGCGCGGGGCGGTCACCAAGGTGACCGGCCGCGCAACGCCGCCTCACGTAGGGGTGGAGCCAGCGGGACTCCCTGGGGGCGGGGCTGTCCCAGGTGCCGCCCCTCACGCTGCCAGAGCTTCCCCCGCCCGGCCCCGCCCACTGCTCCCTGCGGGAGGGGTCATGACCCCGGTGCCGCGCGCGCGCTGGCCCCAGCGGGGCGGGGCGGGGATGAGAGCGGGCCCTGGCGGAGAGCTGCTAGCGCGCGCGCTCCCGGCCGGTATCGGTCACGTGAGGCGGGTTTCGCTGGCCCAGGGCGCGGCCGCACAAGGCTCCTTTTGTTCTGCTGAGTGAACAGCGCCCGCGGGTTAGAGCAGCGCCCCCCGCCGGGCCCGGCACCGGGGGGTTAGGGCAGCGCCCCCCCGCCCCCCGTGGGGCCCGGCACCGGGGGGTTAGGGCAGCGCCCCCCCCGCCCCCCGTGGGGCCCGGGACCGGGGGGTTAGGGCAGCGCCCCCCCGCCCCCCGTGGGGCCCGGGACCGGGGGGTTAGGGCAGCGCCCCCCCGCCCCCCGTGGGGCCCGGCACCGGGGGGTTAGGGCAGCGCCCCCCCGCCCCCCGTGGGGCCCGGGACCGGGGGGGGTTAGGGGAGGCGTCCCTGCAGGGGCCAACACTGTCTCATGTTTCTCTGAATTATTGGGCAGCACTCCCCAAGCTGGCCTGCCTCTGCCCTGCTCCTCTCCATGTGTAGGGGAAACAGCCACCCCACGCCAGCCCCCGTCTCCTGGCTTGCACTGACAGGGTGGCTGCCCTGGCCAGGTGTCCTCCTCTCCCTCCCTGCCCTGGGGAAGGGGCTGCCCTGCACGGATCAGGAGTCCCCTTCTCCAGCCCTGCTGTGGCAGGTGGCTGCCCCAGTTAGGGGCTCTTCTCCCCTTCTCCTGCATTGCCCTGGGGAGTTGGCAGCTCGTGGATGGCATGGAGCTCTGGATTTGTGTGCAATAGTTCCTGCTGGTGCTCACTGAGCGTGCCTGGGGTGCTGTCACCTCTTCTGCCCACCATCCCACCTGCTGTGGGCCTGGCCCTCTGAGGGGGCTGGGGCCTGTGTTAATCATCTCCTAGGGTTTGATTATGAGAGCAGAGAGTGAGAAACCAGATAAACAGGTGGAGCCTGGCAGGGCTTATGGGGCTATCAAGCCATAAAACCAGCTGGGACAAGGCCTCAGACTCTTCTGATAAGCCAGGCCATGTAAGGGAACAGGGCTGGGCCGGCTGTGCGTATGTGACCACCTGGGCACTCAGTGTGCTCAGCGCCACTTTAGACTAGCTCTGTGACCTTTGCCCAGGTACCCAGCGCATAGCTGGGGCTCTTGGCTCAGGGGATTTCCAGGGTGGGTGATGCAGGAAGAAGTCGTCTAATTCTGAGGAGGGATTTGATCTGTGGATTTCTTGTGTTGCCTGGCATTGGGCTTAGGCAGGCCTCTCCTCCGGTATTAAACTGGGCTGTCCTGTCCAACTTTTGTGGGATTTGTTTCCCATCCAGTACTGAGACCGAACCGGATGTGGTTTTGTCCTGTATTGGGCAAACGCCCTTTTGAAGAGCGTGCTGTTCCGTCCCTGCTACATGCATGCAAGGTCATGATGTGGAGGGGGCGAGGTCATGCTGGCAGGGGTATGTCCGCATCATTCCCAGAAGTAGTCATGTCCGGTATCCAGGAATGCATGAGGCCACCCTAACTCAAATGGGGGCAGGCTGCCAGTAACCCAGTAGATGCTGCTGCTGGGCTCACCAGTATGTGAGGCCTCTGTATGGCAGCTGCCCATGGGAAGGCCAGACGAGCCATTTCGGTCTAAGTCCGTCTGCCTCTCCCCAAATTCAGATGTCCTTCTGGGCTAAGTCGTCTCCTGCCCAGACTGGCTCCATGAGGTTGTTCTGGGTAGTTACAGTGTTTTTGTGTAGACAAATCAGCGCAGCGCAGCCCCCTTGTGTGGCCACACTTCTCTTGGTATTAAGTTGCTTAGACTGGGAGAACTTATCCAACGCAAGCAATGCTGCTGTAACTGCAGACACCTAGGGGGTTATATCAATTTATCTACATTGATTTTTCTACCATTGTAGTTGTCTGTGCAAAGCTGTGCTTGGACCAGCCCTGAAAGTGATCTCTGTCCCTCCACAGCACCAGAGCTCTGTAATACACACTGAGGCCTGCTTTCTGTCCAGCCCCTTCTCATTTCCTCCGCGTCCTGCTTCTCATCACAGTGCTGATCACTGATGCCTCATCTTGTGAGGGAGCTGTGCTGGTCACCCAGGGCTTGACTCTGCTTAGGCAAAACAAGTGCAAGCACAATGTGCTCAGCGCTACACCGCAGTGTACGTAATGTCCAGACAGCTTTCTGTCCAGCTGGGGGCCAGGGTTTGATTCCTTATTCACCTCCTGTGATTTTTTTCAGGGTTACCAGAGGTGTCTGGGGTGAATCACTACCACTTGCTCAGAGGGTGGGGGGAGTCCTGTCTGTGCCAACCATGGGAAACCCTCCCAATCCACTGGCTGCTAGCATCACATGAGCCCCACTCTTTTCTATAGGAACATAAGAATGGCCATACTGGGTGAGCCTAATGGTCCATCTAGCCCAGGATCCTGTCTTCCAACAGTGGCCAGTGCCAGCTGCTACAGAGGAACTGAACAGAATAGGGCAATTATCCAGTGATCCATCCCCTGTTGTCCAGTCCAAGTTTCTGGCAGCCAGAGGCTTAGTGCCACCCAGAGCATGGGGTTGCATCCCTGACCATCTTGACTAATAGCCATTGATTCACCTGTCCCCCATTAACTTACCTAAATATTCTTTGAACCCAGTTATACTTTTGGCCTTCACAACATCCCCTGGCATTGAGTTCCACAGGTTGACTGTATCTTGTGTGAAGAACTCCCTTTTGTTTGTTTCAAACCTGCTGCCTATTAATTTTATTGGGTAACCCCTGGTTCATGTGTTATGTGATGGGGTAAATAACACTTCCTTATTCACTTTCTCTGCACTATTTATGATTTTATAGACCTCTATATTATCACTCCTCAGTCATCTCTTTTCCAGGTGAACAGTCCCAGGCTTACTAATCTCTTCTTGCATGGAAGCTGTTCCAAACCCCTAATAATTTTTGTTGCCCTTCTCTGTACCTTTTTCCAATTCTAATGTATCTTTTTTGAGATGGATGACCAGAATTGTATACAATATTCAAAGTATGTGCATGCCATGGATTTATATAGTGCCATTATGATATTTTCTGTCATATTATCTTAGCCTTTCCTAATGGTTTCTAACATTGTTAGCTTTTTTGACAGCTACTGCATACTGAGCGGATGTTTTCAGGCAACTATCCACAGTGACTCCAAGATTTTTTTTCTTGAGCGGTAACAGCTAATATAGATCCCATCATTTTGTATATATAGTTGGGATTATGTTTTCCAATGTGCATTACTTTGCATTTATCAACATTTGAATTTCATTTGCCATTTTCTTGCCCACTCACCCAGTTTAGTGATACCCCTTTGCAACCCTTTGCACTCTTCTGTAGACTTAACAATCTTGAGTAATTTAGCATCCTCTGCAAATTTTCCACCTCACTGTTCACTCCCTTTTCCAGAATCATTTCCGAACATGTTGAACAGCACTGATTCCAGTGCCGATACTTGGGTGACCCCACTGTTTACCTCTCTCCACTGTGAAAACGGACCGTTTATTCCCACCCTTTGTTTCCTATCTTTTAACCAGTTACTGATCCATTGCAGGACCCTCTTATCCCAAGACTGCTTACTTTGCTTAAGAGCCTTTGGTCAAGGACCTTGTCAAAGGCTTTCTGAAAGTCCAAGCACACTATAATCACTGGATCACCCCTGTCCACGTGATTGTTGACCCCTTCAAAAAATTCTAATAGGTTGGTGATGCATGATTTCCCTTTACAAAAGCTATGTTGAATCTCCGTCAACGTAATGTGTTATTCTATGTTTCTGATCATTCCAACATTACCAATTTGCCTGGTACTGAAGTTAGGCTTACTGGCCTGTAATTGCCAGGATCACATCTGGAGCCTTTTTAAACTATTGGCGTTACATTAGCTATCCTCCAGTCATCTGGTACTGAGGCTGATTTAAGCGATAGGTTACATACCACAGTTAGTAGCTCTTCAGTTTCATATTTGAGTTCCTTCAGAACTCTTGCGTGATACCATCTGGTCCTGACGACTTCTTATTGCTTAATTTTTCAAAAATAACAGGAGTACTTGTGGCACCTTAGAGACTAACAAATTTATTAGAGCATAAGCTTTCGTGGGCTACAACCCACTTCTTCGGATGCATATAGAGTGAACCATATATTGAGGAGATATATATACACACACACATACAGAGAGCATGAACAGGTGGGAGTTGTCTTACCAACTCTGAGAGGCCAATTAAGTAAGAGAAACTAGAATCCATCGGTGATCTTCCAGAAAACACCATCCTGGCCACTATGGACGTAGAAGCCCTCTACACCAATATTCCACACACAGATGGACTACAAGCTATCAGGAACAGTATCCCCGATAATGTCACAGCTAACCTGGTGGCTGAACTCTGTGACTTTGTCCTCACCCACAACTATTTCACATTTGGGGACAATATATACCTTCAAGTCAGCGGCACTGCTATGGGTACCCGCATGGCCCCGCAGTATGCCAACATTTTTATGGCTGACTTAGAACAACGCTTCCTTAGCTCTCGTCCCCTAACGCCCCTACTCTACTTGCGCTACATTGATGACATCTTCATCATCTGGACCCATGGAAAAGAAGCCCTTGAGGAATTCCACCATGATTTCAATAATTTCCATCCCACCATCAACCTCAGCCTAGATCAATCCACACAAGCGGTCCATTTCCTGGACACTACTGTGCTAATAAGCGATGGTCACATAAATACCACCCTGTACCGGAAACCTACTGACCGCTACACTTACCTACATGCCTCCAGCTTCCATCCAGGACACACCACACGATCCATTGCCTACAGCCAAGCTCTAAGATATAACCGCATTTGCTCCAATCCCTCAGATAGAGACAAGCACCTACAAGATCTCTATCAAGCATTCTTAAAACTACAATACCCACCTGCTGAAGTGAAAAAACAGATTGACAGAGCCAGACGAGTACCCAGAAGTCACCTCCTACAAGACAGGGCCAACAAAGAAAATAACAGAACACCACTAGCTGTCACCTTCAGCCCCCAACTAAAACCTCTCCAGCGCATCATCAGAGATCTACAACCTATCCTGAAAGATGATCCTTTACTCTCACAGATCTTGGGAGACAGACCTGTCCTCGCTTACAGACAACCCCCCAACCTAAAGCAAATACTCACCAGCAACCACACATCACTGAACAAAAACACTGACCCAGGAACCTATCCTTGTAACAAAGCCCGATGCCAACTCTGTCCACATATCTATTCAAGTGACACCATCATAGGGCCTAATCACATCAGCCATACCATCAGTGGCTCGTTCACCTGCACATCTACCAATGTGATATATGCCATCATGTGCCAGCAATGCCCCTCTGCCATGTACATTGGCCAAACCGGACAGTCTCTACGCAAAAGAATTAATGGACACAAATCTGACATCAGGAATCATAATACTCAAAAACCAGTGGGAGAACACTTTAACCTGTCTGGCCATTCTTTGACAGACCTGCGGGTGGCTATCTTAAAACAGAAAAACTTCAAAAACAGACTCCAACGAGAGACTGCTGAGCTGGAATTGATATGCAAACTAGACACAATCAACTCAGGATTAAATAAAGACTGGGAATGGCTGAGCCATTACAAACATTGAATCTATCTCCCCTTGTAAGTATTTTCACACTTGCTTCTTATCAAACTGTCTGTACTGAGCCATCTTGATTATCACTTCAAAAGTTTTTTTTTTTTTTTTTTCTCTTACTTAATTGGCCTCTCAGAGTTGGTAAGACAACTCCCACCTGTTCATGCTCTCTGTATGTGTGTGTGTATATATATCTCCTCAATATATGGTTCACTCTATATGCATCCGAAGAAGTGGGTTGTAGCCCACGAAAGCTTATGCTCTAATAAATTTGTTAGTCTCTAAGGTGCCACAAGTACTCCTGTTATTTTTGAAAAATTAAGCAATAAGAAGTCGTCAGGACCAGATGGTATCACGCAAGAGTTCTGAAGGAACTCAAATATGAAACTGAAGAGCTACTAACTGTGGTATGTAACCTATCGCTTAAATCAGCCTCAGTACCAGATGACTGGAGGATAGCTAATGTAACGCCAATAGTTTAAAAAGGCTCCAGATGTGATCCTGGCAATTACAGGCCAGTAAGCCTAACTTCAGTACCAGGCAAATTGGTAATGTTGGAATGATCAGAAACATAGAATAACACATTACGTTGACGGAGATTCAACATAGCTTTTGTAAAGGGAAATCATGCATCACCAACCTATTAGAATTTTTTGAAGGGGTCAACAATCACGTGGACAGGGGTGATCCAGTGATTATAGTGTGCTTGGACTTTCAGAAAGCCTTTGACAAGGTCCTTGACCAAAGGCTCTTAAGCAAAGTAAGCAGTCTTGGGATAAGAGGGTCCTGCAATGGATCAGTAACTGGTTAAAAGATAGGAAACAAAGGGTGGGAATAAACGGTCCGTTTTCACAGTGGAGAGAGGTAAACAGTGGGGTCACCCAAGTATCGGCACTGGAATCAGTGCTGTTCAACATGTTCGGAAATGATTCTGGAAAAGGGAGTGAACAGTGAGGTGGAAAATTTGCAGAGGATACTAAATTACTCAAGATTGTTAAGTCTACAGAAGAGTGCAAAGGGTTGCAAAGGGGTATCACTAAACTGGGTGAGTGGGCAAGAAAATGGCAAATGAAATTCAAATGTTGATAAATGCAAAGTAATGCACATTGGAAAACATAATCACAACTATATATACAAAATGATGGGATCTATATTAGCTGTTACCGCTCAAGAAAAAAAATCTTGGAGTCACTGTGGATAGTTGCCTGAAAACATCCGCTCAGTATGCAGTAGCTGTCAAAAAAGCTAACAATGTTAGAAACCATTAGGAAAGGCTAAGATAATATGACAGAAAATATCATAATGGCACTATATAAATCCATGGCATGCACATACTTTGAATATTGTATACAATTCTGGTCATCCATCTCAAAAAAGATACATTAGAATTGGAAAAAGGTACAGAGAAGGGCAACAAAAATTATTAGGGGTTTGGAACAGCTTCCATGCAAGAAGAGATTAGTAAGCCTGGGACTGTTCACCTGGAAAAGAGATGACTGAGGAGTGATAATATAGAGGTCTATAAAATCATAAATAGTGCAGAGAAAGTGAATAAGGAAGTGTTATTTACCCCATCACATAACACATGAACCAGGGGTTACCCAATAAAATTAATAGGCAGCAGGTTTGAAACAAACAAAAGGGAGTTCTTCACACAAGATACAGTCAACCTGTGGAACTCAATGCCAGGGGATGTTGTGAAGGCCAAAAGTATAACTGGGTTCAAAGAATATTTAGGTAAGTTAATGGGGGACAGGTGAATCAATGGCTATTAGTCAAGATGGTCAGGGATGCAACCCCATGCTCTGGGTGGCACTAAGCCATTTTTGCGGATACAGACTAACACGGCTGCTACTCTGAAACCTGTCTTAATTTTTAAGTTTGTTCCAAAACTTCCTCTAGTGACACCTCAAGCTGGGACAGTTCCTCAGATTTGTCACCTAAGAAGAATGGCTCTCATGTGGGAATCTCCCTCACATCCTCTGCAGTGAAGACCAATGCAAGGAATTAATTTAGCTTCTCTCCAACAGCCTAGTCTTCCTCGAGTGCTCCTTTAGCATTTTGATCATCCAGTGGCCCCACTGACTGTTTGGCAGTCTTCTGATGTACTTAAAAATCTTTTTGCTGTTAGCTTTTAAGTCTTTTGCTAGTTGCTCTTCTAATTGTTTTTGGCCTGCCTAATTATACTTTTACAAACTTGCCAGAGTTTATGCTCCTTTCTATTTTCCTCACTAGGATTTGACTTCCAGTTTTTATGGGATGCCTTTTTGTCCCTAATCCCCTCACTTACTTCGTTGTTTAGCCATGGAGGCAGGTTTTTTTTTCTCGTCCTCTTACTGATTTTTTAAATTTGGGGGTACACATATAGTTTGAGCCTCTATTACGGTGTTTTTAAAAGTTTTCATGCAACTTGCAGTCATTTCACCCTTGTGACTGTTCCTTTTAATTTCCATTTAACTAGCCTCCTCAGTTTTGCGTATTCTCTTACAAGCAAGCACCCCACTTTGTGATATTCAAGTGTTCAGTCCCTTGTATTTTGGGCACCCTTAATATGCACCCACCCGCTGCCTCTGTGGAAGCAGTGCATCCAGCTCACTGGTTTCACCTCAGTTCGGCACTGTCCTTAGCACATGGCACTTATACAGATCTATAATAAAACCAAATTGAAGTTTAATTAACAGAGCTTGAAATAGAGGTTCAAATAAAAGAAGTAGCCAAAATTAAGGGTTTGGAAACCTAAGGTTCCAATTAAAATAAAACACTATCTACAGCTTATGCTTATTAACAAGTGACTTTCCTGTCTAACAAGGTATTTCTCACCCAATGGTCAGTCCTTGCAGCGGTTGTCCAGTTCAGAGAGCTGGGATCCAACTTTCATGAGGCACCCCTGCTAACTTTCTCCTTGGCATAACAACTTGTGCCATTTCCTTTGCTCTTCTACAGTTACAGGCTGTTTGTGCTGTCTCCACAGATGTTCACCATTCCCAGTGGTGATCGAGCTAGCCCTGAGACCCTGCCTTGCCCCAAGTGCCAAGTCTCACTTCAACAGTTGTGCAGCCTAATCTACATTTGACACCTGCTAAACTATTTTCCATACTACTATCGTGCAATAACCATGGCAACCAGCTAGTTCTTAGCTTTTGGCAGAGACCCTATATGACCCCCTTTGATGACTGGTTGAGAAGTTGGTCGGACACAGGGGTAATAGACCTGCTTGGCATGTCTGAGTAACACCTCCGTTTTGGGGACTGTGAGGTTTACTCAGGGTTTGTGATGTGCATGGAGGAGCATGCACACATTGTAGTATGTTGAACAGGAGATGCTCCTGGGCCCTCCCCATGCACAACAGACACCAAGTGGAGTCCACCTCCTTCCCCAAGTCCACCCTGGGTGGAGAGGGATTCTGGTGCCCAGTGCTGCACCTTGGGTCTCTGCATCTCCCCTCATTGGGCCTCACTCTCTTGCCCTGGAGAGGGGCACTCATGTTTGTGTCCCTAGCCCTGTGTGAGGGTCACTGGGGTCATGCCCCCCAGAATCTCTGCCCCCAAATGGGGCATTAGGTGCCTATGTCCTTTTGTGGATCTGGGCCTGGGCCCCTAGCCTGGGGCTGAGGGTTCCACTGGGCAACAGGCTGCCTAGGGGGTAGGTGTTGCAGTGCTGAGTGGAGCAGCACCTGTGCACCTTTGAGGATCTGGGCCTCAGAAATTTAGGTGCCACTGAGTTGCTCAAACCCTAGCCCTGGAGGCACCTGAATCCCTCAATGGCTAAATTATCACTGTAAAAATCCCCTGGTTTTGTTTCTGCTGCTGGGCACATGCACGCCTCACGCTAGGCCTCCGGACACCTAGCTCATGCTTAAGCCCCAGCAGTCTCCTCAAACCAGGTGAAGATAGGTGTTCGTTCGCCTGTCTATCTCGCCTACCCACATGGGGCCCTTATAACCTTTAGCCCAGTGGCTAGGGCACTCCCGTGGGCTGTGGGAGACCCAGGTGTAATTCTCCCCTTGCCTGATGGGGATTTGAACAGGGTTCTCCTTTCTCCCCGTCAGGCAAGGGGAGAATTAAACCTGGGGCTCCCACCTCCCAGGAGAGGGCACCAACCCCTGGACTTTGGGCTAGTCCAACGTAGGGTTCTCAGAATCTCTCCTGCTGAAGCTGTTCTACTTTGGATAAACACTTAACTAGCCATTGGGCCAGAGAGCAGTGGTGTGTCTACAGTGCATTCAGAGATGTGATTGCAACATGTGTAGACATACCCCAGCTGGCCTTGAGTAAAGCTAGCCCTTTCTAGCTCAAAGATAGCTCAAGTAAGCCACGGTGCCTAGAAAATCACAGTGATCCACAAAGCCTGGGTTAGGCCCGTAGGCCCAGACAGTGCATGGGGGGAAAGAGGCACCTGCGAATGGGATCCACAGAAGCCAGTACACGGTAGGGAGCTGCCTAGGCTGTCCAATAGCAGATGCTGATGAGAGGGGTGTGTCCTAAACCCTGCTCTGCTTAGGGAGTTGGGAGGCCCCTAGCTCTGCTAGCAATGCACAGCCATGAACCCCTTTCCTGGAGCTGGTGCCTCAGCTGATTTTCACAAGAGGGGGAGGAGGTGCTGCTGCCCCCTCCCTTATAGCTTGTGACCCCATGGCTAGAGCACACCCCTGGGATGTGGGAGACTCAAGTTCAAGTCCCCCCTCCGCCTGATGAGGAGAAACAACTAATAGAGATTTCCCACCTCTCAGCAGCATGCTCTAACCACAGGGCTCTGGGGCAGTCTGACATGGGCCTGCCTCAGTCTCTGCTGGTGAAGCTGTTCCACTGTGGATAAATTACACTGGTCTACAATTTTTGAGAAGTCGTCTGCTTCAGAGATAAAATGTGCTATTTATTATGTATTTTGATGTGCTGAATTCAAATATGACAATTAAAACAACTGATTGGCTACTGTTTCTAAGATATTTAAGTTTTTACATTTTATGTCTATGTATATTGTGTAGATAGTAGAGTTTTAATCATAAATTGTAAACCTAGGTCTTTTCATGTGTTTATGGTTGCTTTACATGATAATATTTCACCTGTCCTGTTTATGTAACACTTTAAAAATCAGCAAAAGGGTTATATCAATACAATTTATTATAAAACAAAAGGCAAAAAACTATTCTGTACATAGTTTAGTCCTATTCAGTGTCTACTCGGCGCTTCTTGGCTTGTCTCTTGTATTCATTAAATGGAGCATCTCTTGTCACTGTCCAGCAATAGTCCGCAAGCATTGATGGGCTCCATTTGCCCTGATAGCGTTTCTCCATTGTTGCAATGTCCTGGTGAAATCGCTCGCCGTGCTCGTCGCTCACTGCTCCGCAGTTCGGTGGAAAAAAATCTAGATGAGAGTGCAAAAAATGTATCTTTAGTGACATGTTGCAACCAAGGCTTTTGTATGCCTTGAGGAGGTTTTCCACCAACAACCTGTAGTTGTCTGCCTTGTTGTTTCCGAGAAAATTTATTGCCACTAACTGGAAGGCTTTCCATGCCGTCTTTTCCTTGCCACGCAGTGCATGGTGAAATGCATCATCTCGAAGAAGTTCACGAATCTGAGGACCAACAAAGACACCTTCCTTTATCTTAGCTTCACTTAACCTTGGAAATTTTCCACGGAGGTACTTGAAAGCTGCTTGTGTTTTGTCAATGGCCTTGACAAAGTTCTTCATCAGACCCAGCTTGATGTGTAAGGGTGGGAACAAAATCTTCCTTGATTCAACAAGTGGTGGATGCTGAACACTTTTCCTCCCAGGCTCCAATGACTGTCGGAGTGGCCAATCTTTCTTGATGTAGCGAGAATCTCTTGCACGACTATCCCATTTGCAGAGAAAACAGCAGTACTTTGTGTATCCAGTCTGCAGACCAAGCAAGAGAGCAACAACCTTCAAATCGCCACAAAGCTGCCACTGATGTTGGTCATAGTTTATGCACCTCAAAAGTTGTTTCATGTTGTCATAGGTTTCCTTCATATGGACTGCATGACCAACTGGAATTGATGGCAAAACATTGCCATTATGCAGTAAAACAGCTTTAAGACTCGTCTTCGATGAATCAATGAACAGTCTCCACTCATCTGGATCGTGAACGATGTTGAGGGCTGCCATCACACCATCGATGTTGTTGCAGGCTACAAGATCACCTTCCATGAAGAAGAATGGGACAAGATCCTTTTGACGGTCACGGAACATGGAAACCCTAACATCACCTGCCAGGAGATTCCACTGCTGTAGTCTGGAGCCCAACAGCTCTGCCTTACTCTTGGGTAGTTCCAAATCCCTGACAAGGTCATTCAGTTCACCTTGTGTTATGAGGTGTGGTTCAGAGGAGGAGGATGGGAGAAAATGTGGGTCCTGTGACATTGATGGTTCAGGACCAGAAGTTTCAACCTCTTCCTCTTCCTCATCTGACTCAAGTGAGAATGATTCTGGTGCATCAGGAACCGGCAGTCCTTCTCCGTGGGGTACTGGGCGTATAGCTGATGGAATGTTTGGATAATGCACAGTCCACCTTTTCTTCTTTGACACACCTTTCCCAACTGGAGGCACCATGCAGAAGTAACAATTGCTGGTATGATCTGTTGGCTCTCTCCAAATCATTGGCACTGCAAAAGGCATAGATTTCCTTTTCCTGTTCAACCACTGGCGAAGATTTGTTGCACAAGTGTTGCAGCATATGTGTGGGGCCCACCTCTTGTCCTGATCTCCAATTTTGCAGCCAAAATAAAGGTGATAGGCTTTCTTAACCATAGTGGTTATACTGCGCTTTTGTGATGCAAAAGTCACTTCACCACAAACATAGCAGAAGTTATCTGCACTGTTCACACAAGTACGAGGCATCTCTGCTCACTTTGGCTAAACAGAAATGTGTCCCTTTGCAAAATCAAACACTGACAAATAAGAGAGCACGACACTGTATGATTTCTAGAGCTGATTTGTTCAGCAGAGTGATGTAAGCTTCGTTATGATTGCATCATCCATGACTTCTAGGAATAACATGATGCAATTCATATCGTGTATGACGCAATACCAGCTTCAGATTGCATCATTCATTATTTTGCCTAAAAAGCAAGTACTGTCCAAATCCAGTCATAGATTTATTCATAGATCCAGTCAAAGATGTATTTTAGTCATTTCTGGTTTAAATTGAGATCCCTTCCCTTTATAACTCACTTATCCTCCGCCATTCCCAAGTCAAGGGTCATATATACTGACCCAATAGCATATCTTGAAAACTAGAGCCAATCAACAATTTTAAGCATCATTTTTGTTCTCAGTGACCCAAAATTAGTAAAGTTTGACTACATTTATTTCAGAAGCATTTTGGCTGCAGAGCAGTGTTATTGACTGGTCATTGGGCCAGTGAGCGAGAGAAGGACTCTGTAGCCTAGTGGTTTGGGCACCTTCCTGGGAGGCAGGAGACCCAGGCTCTCCTCCCCCTGCTCCAGTGATTATTTATCTAACGTGGAAAAGCTCCAACAGGAGAGAGTGCTGGAACCTCCCATCCCAGTATGCCAGCCTGGTGGTTAGCGCACTCCCCTGAGGGGTAGGAGACCCAGGTTCCCCATCAGGCAGGGAGAGAATTAACACCCTAGTGCTCTAAGCCAGGGGTGGCCAACCTGTGGCTCCGGAGCCACATGCGGCTCTTCAGAAGTTAATATGCGGCTCCTTGTATAGCAGCGTTTCTCAAACGGGTTGCCGCTTGTTCAGGGAAAGCACCTGGCGGGCCGGGTTGTTTACCTGCCCGGTCTGCAGGTCCAGCCGATCGCGGCTCCCACTGGCCCCGGTTCACTGCTCCGGGCCATTGGGAGCTGCTGGAAGTGGCGCGGGCCGAGGGACGTACTGTCCGCCGCTTCCTGCAGCCCCCATTGGCCTGCAGTGGCGGACTGCGATCGGCCGGACCTGCGGATGGGGCAGGTAAAGAAATGGGCCTGGCCCGCCAGGGGCTTTCCCTACACAAGCGGCAACCCCAGTTTGAGAAACACTGTTGTATAGGCACCAACTCCGGGGCTGGAGCTACGGGCGCCAACTTTCCAATGTGCCGGGGACAGGGCCGGATTAACCTTTTGTGGGCCCGGCACCAAACATATTTGTGGGCCCCCAGGCTCCAGGAAAGGGGTTCATGGCTGTGCATTGCTAGCAGAGCTAGGGGCCTCCCAACTCCCTAAGTGGAGCAGGGTTTAGGACACACCCCTCTCATCAGCATCTGCTATCGGACAGCTTAGGCAGCTCCCTACCTAGTGTACTGGCTGCTGTGGATCCCATTCACACTGGAATAAATTGCCTAGGGAGGTTGTGGAATCTCCATCTCTGGACATATTTAAGAGTAGGTTAGATAAATGTCTATCCGGGATGGTCTAGACAGTATTTGGTCCTGCCATGCGGGCAGGGGACTGGACTCGATGACCTCTCGAGGTCCCTTCCAGTCCTAGACTCTATGAATCTATGGAGGCAATGGAGCATGGCGCGGGGAGGTCAGTCCCCGGGCTGAGGGGCCAGCCAGAGGCAATGGGGCATGGCGCGGGGAGGTCAGTCCCCGGAGCGAGGGGCCAGCCAGAGGCAATGGGGCATGGCGCGGGGAGGTCAGTCCCCGGAGCGAGGGGCCAGCCAGAGGCAATGGGGCATGGCGCGGGGAGGTCAGTCCCCGGAGCGAGGGGCCAGCCAGAGGCAATGGAGCATGGCGCGGGGAGGTCAGTCCCCGGGCTGAGGGGCCAGCCAGAGGCAATGGAGCATGGCGCGGGGAGGTCAGTCCCCAGAGCGAGGGGCCAGCCAGAGGCAATGGAGCATGGCGCGGGGAGGTCAGTCCCCGGAGCGAGGGGCCAGCCAGAGGCAATGGAGCATGGCGCGGGGAGGTCAGTCCCCGGAGCGAGGGGCCAGCCAGAGGCAATGGAGCATGGCGCGGGGAGGTCAGTCCCCGGGGTGAGGGGCCAGCCAGAGGCAATGGAGCATGGCGCGGGGAGGTCAGTCCCCGGGCTGAGGGGCCAGCCAGAGGCAATGGGGCATGGCGCGGGGAGGTCAGTCCCCGGGCTGAGGGGCCAGCCAGAGGCAATGGGGCATGGCGCGGGGAGGTCAGTCCCCGGGCTGAGGGGCCAGCCAGAGGCAATGAGGCATGGCGCGGGGAGGTCAGTCCCCGGGCTGAGGGGCCAGCCAGAGGCAATGGGGCATGGCGCGGGGAGGTCAGTCCCCGGAGCGAGGGGCCAGCCAGAGGCAATGGGGCATGGCGCGGGGAGGTCAGTCCCCGGAGCGAGGGGCCAGCCAGAGGCAATGGAGCATGGCGCGGGGAGGTCAGTCCCCGGGCTGAGGGGCCAGCCAGAGGCAATGGGGCATGGCGCGGGGAGGTCAGTCCCTGGGGTGAGGGGCCAGCCAGAGGCAATGGAGCATGGCGCGGGGAGGTCAGTCCCCGGAGCGAGGGGCCAGCCAGAGGCAATGGAGCATGGCGCGGGGAGGTCAGTCCCCGGAGCGAGGGGCCAGCCAGAGGCAATGGAGCATGGCGCGGGGAGGTCAGTCCCCGGAGCGAGGGGCCAGCCAGAGGCAATGGAGCATGGCGCGGGGAGGTCAGTCCCCGGAGCGAGGGGCCAGCCAGAGGCAATGGAGCATGGCGCGGGGAGGTCAGTCCCCGGGGTGAGGGGCCAGCCAGAGGCAATGGAGCATGGCGCGGGGAGGTCAGTCCCCGGGCTGAGGGGCCAGCCAGAGGCAATGGGGCATGGCGCGGGGAGGTCAGTCCCCGGGCTGAGGGGCCAGCCAGAGGCAATGGGGCATGGCGCGGGGAGGTCAGTCCCCGGGCTGAGGGGCCAGCCAGAGGCAATGGGGCATGGCGCGGGGAGGTCAGTCCCCGGGGCGAGGGGCCAGCCAGAGGCAATGGGGCATGGCGCGGGGAGGTCAGTCCCCGGGGCGAGGGGCCAGCCAGAGGCAATGGGGCATGGCGCGGGGAGGTCAGTCCCCGGGGCGAGGGGCCAGCCAGAGGCAATGGGGCATGGCGCGGGGAGGTCAGTCCCCGGGGCGAGGGGCCAGCCAGAGGCAATGGGGCATGGCGCGGGGAGGTCAGTCCCCGGAGCGAGGGGCCAGCCAGAGGCAATGGGGCATGGCGCGGGGAGGTCAGTCCCCGGAGCGAGGGGCCAGCCAGAGGCAATGGAGCATGGCGCGGGGAGGTCAGTCCCCGGAGCGAGGGGCCAGCCAGAGGCAATGGAGCATGGCGCGGGGAGGTCAGTCCCCGGGGTGAGGGGCCAGCCAGAGGCAATGGAGCATGGCGCGGGGAGGTCAGTCCCCGGGCTGAGGGGCCAGCCAGAGGCAATGGGGCATGGCGCGGGGAGGTCAGTCCCCGGGCTGAGGGGCCAGCCAGAGGCAATGGGGCATGGCGCGGGGAGGTCAGTCCCCGGGCTGAGGGGCCAGCCAGAGGCAATGGGGCATGGCGCGGGGAGGTCAGTCCCCGGGGCGAGGGGCCAGCCAGAGGCAATGGGGCATGGCGCGGGGAGGTCAGTCCCCGGGGCGAGGGGCCAGCCAGAGGCAATGGGGCATGGCGCGGGGAGGTCAGTCCCCGGGGCGAGGGGCCAGCCAGAGGCAATGGGGCATGGCGCGGGGAGGTCAGTCCCCGGGGCGAGGGGCCAGCCAGAGGCAATGGGGCATGGCGCGGGGAGGTCAGTCCCCGGAGCGAGGGGCCAGCCAGAGGCAATGGGGCATGGCGCGGGGAGGTCAGTCCCCGGAGCGAGGGGCCAGCCAGAGGCAATGGGGCATGGCGCGGGGAGGTCAGTCCCCGGAGCGAGGGGCCAGCCAGAGGCAATGGAGCATGGCGCGGGGAGGTCAGTCCCCGGAGCGAGGGGCCAGCCAGAGGCAATGGGGCATGGCGCGGGGAGGTCAGTCCCCGGAGCGAGGGGCCAGCCAGAGGCAATGGAGCATGGCGCGGGGAGGTCAGTCCCCGGAGCGAGGGGCCAGCCAGAGGCAATGGAGCATGGCGCGGGGAGGTCAGTCCCCGGAGCGAGGGGCCAGCCAGAGGCAATGGGGCATGGCGCGGGGAGGTCAGTCCCCGGGCTGAGGGGCCAGCCAGAGGCAATGGAGCATGGCGCGGGGAGGTCAGTCCCCGGAGCGAGGGGCCAGCCAGAGGCAATGGGGCATGGCAGGGGTGGCCCTGCTCTGCCCAGTGCAAGGGCACTATTTACAAAGCAGCAATTGCCAGACGCATAGTGGCCTGCCCGGCCCCGTGCTGCCAGCATGCCCCTTCCCCTCGGGAGCAGGCCCCCGCCACACCACACAGGCCCCCCCGCCCAACACCCCTGATTCCCTATGGCCAGAGCCCCCTCTGGACCCACTATGCCCAGCACCCCCCGAGACCCAACCACAAATGCACAGTGCCCTGCACAACACCACCCCTGCCCACAGCCCCACCACAACTGCCCAGCACCCCCCACAGAACCCCCACTTCCTAGTGCCCCAACACACACAGATCTTCCCTGTCCCTTAACAGCCCAGCACCCCCCCCCCCCCCCCCAGGCTGCCCACAGACCCACTCCCCCAAGCCCTGCCTCCCGGCCGCACTCACCGGCCCTGCTGGGAGGCGACTGTGTCTGCTGGGCGGAGCTGGCAGCGCAGCCAGGGCTGGTCCCAGGGCCGGGAATAGCTCCGGACCCTTGGAAGTGGCGTGATCAGCCAGGCCAGGACTTGCCCCGGCCGGGGTTAGGGTGACCAGATGTCCTGATTTTATAGGGACAGTCCCAATTTTTGGGTCTTTTTCTTATATAGGCTCCTATTACCCCCCCCCCCCCCCCCCTCTGTCCTGATTTTTCACATTTGCTGTCTGGTCACCCTAGCCGGGGTCCCTCAAGACGCACTTGTTTGGAGGAGCCCAGCCAAGCTCTCTACACTGTTCCCCTCCCCTCCCCCCCCCCCACACCCGGCTGAGGCTGGCCAGGCTTCTGCACCAGTCCCAGGAGGCTCAGCTCCGGGGAGACAGGTGGGGCCTCACGGGTGGTGGGAAGCAGAGACTGCCCGGAGCTGGAGATGCACTGGGGTCTGGCCAGGGGCCAGAGAGGAGCCCTTGGCCAGCTGGCGGGAAGGCCAAGAGGAGCAAGTGGTGGACGGGGGGAGCCAGCGGGGTCTTGGGGCGCAGTGCAAGCGGAGCAGGCCAGGGCCCCTTCTGGGCATGGGCCCAGCTCCGTCACTGGAGCTGTTGTAAACCTGGCACTGGCCAGGGGGTGCTCACTGCTCAACCCCTGGCTCTGCCACAGGCCCTGTCCCCACTCCACCCCTTCCCGCCCCCTCCCCTCAGCCTGCCATGCCCTGGGCCTCGCCCCCCCGCCCTCCCCAAGCCTCCTGCACGCCACGAAACAGCTGAGTGGGAGGTGCTGATCGGCGGGGCTGTGGGTGGGCGGGAGGCACTGGGAGCCGGTGGGAGGTGGGGGAGCTGATGGGAGGCTGCTGACGTATTACTGTGGCTCTTTGGAAATGTACATTGGTAAATTCTGGCTCCTTCTCAGACTCAGGTTGGCCACCCCTGCTCTAAGCACTGGGCTAAACGTACTGGGGAAGGCAGCTCCTGTTCCTCCAGCTGGATTTTGAATGGGCCCTGCCCACTAGGCGTGCTCAGAGCTGTGCTTGCTGGATTAAAGCGAATTCATTTCTGCCTATGGGAGCTGAACCTCTTATTGCAGTGTAGCATACCTACCAGATCAGGCCTTGCAGGCAAGATGGGCATCCGTGCTCCTGCCTGTCTTCTCTGGTGAGGGTCCTGCTGCCTAGAGGGAGGCAGCAGTGTGCATACCGAGAGGCAGAAATACAGGCATCGAGGCAGCTTTCCTCTGAAAATGGAGGTGCCACATGAGTTTAGGTATCTATGGACGGTTAGGGGCAGCCGAGTGGAGGTTTGTGGATTGCAGTGGTGCCTAAAAATAGGATCTATAGCTGGGGTTTAGGTGCCTAAGTCATCTAGCTAGCATGACTGAAAACAGCAGTGAAGATGCAGGCCTCAGGGCTGTACAAACCCACCTGGAATTCTAGTTACGTGCTCCTGTTCCTAGCAGGCACTGGGGCTGTGCTGCCACGTCTGTATTGCTATCGGTAGCCGTGCTAGCTAGATGAAAGCTAGCATAGACATGCCTACCTGTGTGCACTCACACAGCTGATTGCAATGTAGACATACCCTAAGGGTGTAAAGAGATTTAATTTGCAACAATTTCACCAGGAAGTCTGGGAATACCCAGGTAAGTTTCCATCCCTAGCCCCACCTCTGTCTTTCACCTTTGCTGACATGCCTCTTAATGGTGCAAGGCCACTTGACTCTCTGGTGCACATGGATTACAATAATCTGCACTTTTGCTCTACTCCGGTACTCTCCCTTCCGGCCTGTGTCAAGCCCCGGGGGTCTCAGTCTCCTCTTGCAAGGATGTCTGTGGTGCTGGGTCTCCGTGGCGTGTTTGGCTGGATGGGTCTCTGGTGTGTATCTGGATAGCGTGTGTGTGGTCAGGAGGGGCACCAGCCCACAGTGAGGTGGGGTCCAAGGGCAGGGTCTTGTATGCCCCATATGGGGGTTAATATTTGTGGTGTCCAGGGTCCAGGCTGAGCCATGAGGTCAGGAGATGAGCAGGTGGGGTCCATGCTTTAGACACAGGTGTCCTGAGTTTTCTCTGGGAGAGGACGAGCCCTGTGGCCCTCAGCGGAAAGTTAAAAAGGGCAGTGGCAGAGTTGTGGCTGGAGAGCTAGAGGGTCTGGGTCTGCCCCTGCCCTGCCACCTGAATAGCCTCTTTTGTGTTCACTGCAACAGCCAGGGCGGTGCTGGGCCCATGATTGCAGCAGCGAGGGTATGGAATGGCCCTGAGGGGTCAGGCAAAGAACACCGCCTCTCCTAGGCCCAGGACCCAGCTGGTTACTGACCCCATCTGGTCAGTGCGCAGCTCAAGCCAGCAAGTCACGTACCAGGTCAGTTTGTCCTAAACAATGAGCATTTTTGTTGCTGATTATCTAGGAGAACGAGCCGGTCAGGCGGGCAGACCTACCAGGTATTGTGGAGAGCAGAGCCAGGCGGGTGCCAAATCCGTTAGAGTATGGCAGTTCTTCAGGGTGGGCAGCAGGGCTAGACTCTGTCCGATCCCCAGAGTGCAGGGCCCCGGACTGCTCCCCTGCGCCACGAAGGGCTCTCTCATGGCCTGCAAAGGAGGGTCACTTCCTGGGTGGGACATCTACTTGGTAACACGGGGTGAAGGACATAGCCAGTCAGGGCCTGATCTCTGCACCTGCCAAAATAGTCTCTGCGGCTCCTGAGGTGTGGGGAGGTGGCAGGTGTGGGATGAGGGCGAGTCTCCATGAGCAGCTCCATTCGGAAAGCTGCACTCACCCCCTGCCGTAGGGCCACTTCCCCAGCTACAAGCTCTCAGGTAGGTTACAGAGCGGGACAAGGGAGGAAGGGGGGTGGGGAGCAGGAACCCCTCAATCCTAGCCACTGTACTGGTCACTGCCACTCCTTGCGACATAGGAGCCCAGGCTGGGCCTTTGCAGAGCTCCCTGCTCCCCACACAGGCTGGGGGAGCTCACCCTGGGTGTGTGCGTTTGCCTGTCTAGTGAAGTGTGGAGGGCAGGAGGGTGTGGTCTGTCCATCTCACGCACACTGTTCTGCTGGCAACAGGCTAATGCAAATAACTGCTTGCTCAATCCTGCCCTTCCCCCACACAGGGAAGAGACCTGTCCCCACCTAGGCAAGGCAAGAAATACACTTTGAACTACGCTTGGCAGGGAAAGTAAACAGAGCAGAACTTGAGCTGCTGCTCCAATGTCTGTTAACCCATCAGCTCATGGCGGCAAGAGTGTCTGAGCATCTCCCCAGGGGAGACCTCCCCCTGCCTCTGGACATGGGGAGAGAACCCCCTCATTGGAATGGGACCCCACTCTGTCACTCAGTGGGACCTGGGGAAGGGGAAGCCCCTGGGCCCTCTGTCCAGCTCCAGCCTGGGGAGGTAGTGGAGAGGGAGCTTGCAGCATGAACCCATGGGAGAGGAGAGGGCTTACTGAAAAGTGACCTGACACGTCTCTTTCACCTGAGCACTCTGGTTCACCCTTGCCCTTCCAGACAGAAGCCCGAGCCAGGGCTGCAGCCTGCAGCCAGAGGAGGGCAAGCTGATTTCTAGCACATTGCTTCATACGCCGGAGAAGGACACGTCACTCAGCTGTTACTGGAACTGGACAATTTTATTGAAAAATGTAACTCAGTACAAAGCAGTGGAAGCATGACTGTCTAAGCGTGTAACAGGGCACAGCCTGTCCAGCGCAGGCAGGCAAGTGCTCAGAGAGATGATCGCCCTGCACACCCCTGCCCCAGTGTCTGCTGGCCTCCTTTCCCACCATGGCAAGGGAGGGCTCTTCATTCCTCTCATTCCCACAGAAGCCACCTCAGGGCCCCCAGAAGGATCAGCTGATCCATGAGGCCAAGAGATCAGCTACTGTTCCATGGCCCAGGATAAGTTCCAGCAGCGCAGGCGGGTGCTAGGAGGCAGCATGTCCCAGCAATAGCTTCCTTCACAAAGCAAATCATGGTGAAAAATCTTTCCTAGATACAATAAACCAACCATATTTACACAGCCATCAAACCCGCAGGCGGGCGCACCCAGCTCAGTATTGACCCAGAGCGCTTCACTGGCAGAAGGGTCTCCCCCATTCACCCACGCCCCTCTCCACACCTCTGCCAGATTTCTCCCCCCGTTGCCACGAGCCACCCCCATTCTCCAGCGCTAAGATACGGCTTGTTTAGCTCTCTCCCTGGTGGGTAGGTGAGCGCCTGGCACCTGCCCAGCGTGTTCCACGCCTCTCCCGCTGGCCAGCGCAGAGCAGTGGGGCGTACGTCAGAGATGACTCAGGAGAGAGCTCAGAGCCTTTTGGGGGCCGGGCATGGAACCCACCACCCTCCTCTGCTCTCTCTGCCCTCTCCCAACTCTGCTCTGAACGGTGTCTCCCCTCTGCTCTATCCCTTGCAGAAAGGACCGGGCGGGCGGGTGGGGTGGGGTGGGGTGCTCCCAGCCAATGCCAGCTGGGAGAGGCTGCTGGCACATTTAGCACAAATACCTCTTCACCCTTAGTTACCCTTCCACCCCTCCCTGCCCGGGGCCTGACTCGCAGGTAGAGGGTTTGCCAGGGTGCCAGCTGAGACAGCTGGAGGAATCCGTTGGGTTTGAAGGAGGGACGGAGCCCAGTGGGGTTTCTCCAGCCGGTGGGGATGAGGGTGTCTCAGAGCTGGGGTGCAATAGATCAAAGCCAAAATATCTACAAACAGAAATGAAAGTCTTAGCCAGGGTCTTGCTTCCCCTCGCCAGCAGCCCTGAGAGAGACAGAGCAGTTCCTCCTCCACCCAGCCCTTGGAATGACAATCAGAGTCTGATGAGCAGCCAGCCAACTGTTGTCCTTGGGGCAGCAAGGGGTGGCCATGTTCCCCGGGGGTCCTAAGGGCTACAGAGAGCAGCGGGGGAGGCAGTGAAGTCAGGAGCAGTCTGATGAATGGATCAGGGCAGGCAGGAGGGGTGCTGGGCTGCCTCCCTCACACGTAGTTCCTCTTGTCGTAGCTGGGCCCGGTGGATCTGGGAGCAGAGTAAGCCATCTTGGCTGGAGTGTACTTCTCATCCTTGGGGGGGCAGGAGCAGCAGAGCAGAGCCCCCCCGAACAGCTGCAGTGCTGCAGCTGCCCAGCCCACGTAGAGGGAGGCTCCCAGCTCCCGCTTCTGTGACTCTAACACCAAAGGATTGTAGAACTCGCGGATGATGGTGTTGGCTGACCAGCACACGGGGATGAGGGTCATGATCCCAGCCAGCAAGAAGATCACCCCAGACACGATGGTGATCTTGGCCTTGGTGGTCTCATCTTCCACGCACCTGGTGCACTGCGCTCCGATGAGGGCAACCATGAGGCCCAGCACGGCCAGCACGATGGCGATCACCACCAGGGCGCGAGCCGCCTGCAGGTCCTGGGGCAGCGCCAGCATGGAGTCGTAGACCTTGCACTGCATCTGGCCCGTGCTCTGCACCACGCAGTTCATCCACAGCCCCTCCCAGATGGTCTGAGCTGTCACGATGTTGTTCCCGATGAAGGCCGTCACCCTCCACATGGGCAGTGCACAGCACAGGATGGTGCCCACCCAGCCCACCACCGACAGGGCCACCCCACCGATCTCCAGCCCCATCGACATGTTGCCACGCCCTAGGTACTTTCAAGGCAACGGCAGAAAGGGATCGGGACTCCTTAGCTGGCAGCACCTGCAGGCACCTGTCGCTGTCTGTGTAAGCTCCAGAGGATCCGCTCACTCCTGAGTGCACCTGTGTTGGTGGCTGCCTTATATCAGTGAGCGGAGCCAGGGCTGGGCTGCATTACCTCAGTGCTGCTCACTCACGCAGGGGTGGGGTTTCACCAACGGACTCTTTCCCTTTCGCTGACTCCTCTGCCACCACCCCAGCCCCACTCCCCCTTTGTTTATGGAGATGGCATTGGTGAGAGAGGAGAATGGGGGAGGAGGCAGGAGGTGGAGCCAGAACCCTTCCCCGCTGGGCCCTGAGTTCCAACCTGCTGTTTTCATGGCCATCCCTGGTGACAGATGCTCGCTGGGCTGGTGCCAGGCAGACACAGTGCTAGGGATTAGGAGAAAGACTGGAGTGGATTCCTGAGCTCCCTGGAAAGGGCCACCTGGGGGGGTCATCTCAGACTCCAGGGAGGACGCAGCAGACCCTGTAAAGGGCAGGAATGGGACACTCTGCTTTTAGTAGCTGCTTCTGTTCCAGGGTCAGAGTGGAGGCCGTGAACCCAATGCTGTGTCCAGACTGGTGAGGCCCACGGACGCATGCCCGAGCATCCACTCCTCAGGCTCCAGGTGGTGACCTGCAGCGGGAAAGCCACCTGCCTCACCAAGGCATCCCACCGGCACCAAGCCATCAGCCTGCACACCTGCCAGCGTGGACTGTCACAGACACGCGCAAGGAGCCAGCCCTGGTGCAGTGGCCTCCTGCTGCTCTGTTGGTCCCCAAGGCACCAGCCCCGTCCCACCGGGTTGAGCGAAGTCACAGGTCTCCTTGCCTCTGGACGAGGGAGGGGTTCTCTATTCTCCACCCCATCCACTTCCCCCTTCTCCTCCCAACTGGAAAATGTGAAGAAAAAAAAAAAAGCGAGATTGGGAGGAGCGGGCGGGCGGGCTGGGGCAAGCGGATTTGAGGTGGGAAAGACCTGCTGGGCTGGAGACAGATGGAGATTATTTCCCTATTCTTCCCCCTTGGAAATCTCTCCATCCTCCCTCAGGCAAAGCTAGTGGAGCTGCTCTCCACAAAGGGGACCAGTCATCTATCCCACAAGCCCACATCATGTCCTATCCCATAGGCCAGGCTGAGTCCTTAACGTGCCTGTTTCTCCAAACACACCAACCAATTAACACTCCTGCCCCCCCACTAATTCCTGCTGCCTCCCCGCTCCCCCAACCAACTTGTATAACTGACCGCAAGCTCCTCTCCCTGGGGCGGGGGGGGGGGGGGGGGGCACTGGTGAGGATCCTGGCCATGAGCCCTGTCCTTCACTGGCTCGGGGGCTGGCATTCAGATGTGCCAGATCAAAACTGCTCTCCCCACAGGGCAATGGATCTCAAACCAGGATCACTCTGGAGCACAAGGCAGGACTGCTTGTTAACCAGGAGCACGAGAGAGGGTTGTGAACTGCACAAGAGCTGGAAACAGAAAAGACAACCTGGCTGTATGCCAGCATGTAAACGGGAAGGTGACATGGGCAGGTAAAAGCACAGGATGACTCAGAGAGCCGGCCAGGCTCGTGCGTTAGCAGTACAAGGATGGGGCAGATGCCTGCCAATTGGTTCAGAACGGGGATCCAGCAACAGCTCTCTTGCTGTGGGTAAACTCATCCCACCATGGCGACCCCACTTCCGAAGTGTTAACACGCCACTGGATTCTCAGCAGAGCTGGAGCTAGGCACTTTAACGTGGAGTAACTCAAGTTGACCTGCAACAAATGTCAAGTGGAGTCCAGTCCTTAACATTTACAGCATTGGGACAGGCCCTTATGACTGCTCCTGTCTAAGCCACCCATGTTTCAAAGCCCTTGTCATAATGGACACAGCTGTCAGACCTGGATCATAGAATCATAGAATCTTACGGAAGGGACCTCAGGAGGTCATCTAGTCCAGCCCCCTGCTCAAAGCAGGACCAACACCAACTAAATCATCCCAGCCAGGGTTTTGTCAAGCCGGGCCTTAAAAACCTCTAAGGATGGAGATTCCACCACCTCCCTAGGTAACCCATTCCAGTGCTTCACCACCGTCCTAGTGAAATAGTTTTTCCTAATATCCAACCTAGACCTCCCCCACTGCAACTTGAGACCATTGCTCCTTGTTCTGTCATCTGCCACCATTGAGAACAGTCTAGATCCATCCTCTTTGGAACCCCCTTTCAGGTAGTTGAAAGCAGCTATCAAATCCCCCTCATTCTTCTCTTCTGCAGACTAAATAATCCCAGTTCCCTCAGCTTCTCCTCATAAGTCATGTGCTCCAGCCCTCTAATCATTTTTGTTGCCCTCCGCTGGACTCTTTCCAATTTTTCCACATCCTTCTTGTAGTGTGGGGCCCAAAACTGGACACAGTACTCCAGATGAGGCCTCACCAATGCCAAATATAGGGGAATGATCATGTCCCTCAATCTGCTGGCAATGCCCCTACTTATACAGCCCAAACTGCCGTTAGCCTTCCCCCCCATGGCTCCTCTGGCCCAGCCGTGCCACCCCCGCGGCCCCCCCCTCGCTCCTCTGGCCGTGGCTGCCAGCCACCATGCTGTGCCCCCCCCCCCCGCTCCTCAGGCTGCAGCCGCCGCCCCCCCGTGGCTGCCGGCCGCCAGCCTGCGCTCCTCCTGCTCCTCCGGCCACGGCAGCCGTCCGCATGCTGCGCCGCCCCTCCCTCCGGCCACAGCAGCCGGCCGCACTGTGGGCCGCATGCTGCGCGCCCCCCCCCCACCCCCGCTCCTCCGGCCGCGCGCCCGCTGGCCCCCCCCCATGGCTGCTGGCCGTGCTGCGGCCTGCACCCCCCCACACTCCTCCGGCCGTGGCTTCGGGCTGCATGCGCCCCCCGCTCCTCCAGCTGCACGCCTGCCGCCCCCTCATGGCTGCCGGCTGCACTGCGGGCGGCCAGCCTGCGCCCCTCCTCGCTCCTCCGGCCGCAGTTGGAAAGGCGCCGCTTTGGGCAAATTTGCTGAGGGGAAGCGGCTGCTTCCCCTGCACCCCACTAGCTACGCTACTGTGGGGGAGGTTTAGGTTGGATATTAGGAAAAACTTTTTCACTAGGAGGGTGGTGAGGCACTGGAATGGGTTCTCTAGGGAGGTGGTGGAATCTCCTTCCTTAGAGGTTTTTAAGGTCAGGCTTGACAAAGCCCTGGCTGGGATGATTTAGTTGGGGATTGGTCCTGCTTTGGGCAGGGGGTTGGACTAGATGACCTCCTGAGGTCCCTTCCAACCCTGATATTCTATGATTCTATGACTGGTGCACCCAAGGGGTTCCTTGTGAGAATGAGACAGGCACCTGCCTCACTGCACACAAAACGGCCAGAGGAGGAGGCGGTGCCACTGCCTACCTTACAACTTTTAGCCCAGGGGTCAGAGCACTGGCCTGTGATGTGGGTGACTCAGGTTCAATCCCCCCTCTGCCAGAAGGGGGGAAGGGATTTAACAGGGGTCTCGGGGGCGGGAGTTGGAAGAATTAAAAAACACACAAACAAACACCTTAGGTTTGAATGAAATAAGATGGATCAATTAAGCATACCCACATTTTTTTTTAAAAAGTTCAGAAATGCTGCAAAAAACTGGAAAAGGTTTAAACAAGAATTTGATTAATTTTTGAGGATATTGGGATCTGCTCACTAGGAAGATGAACAAAAGATTGTCATCTTTTTGAATATTGCAGGTACTGAAGCAATTTCATTAAATAATTCATTTCAGCTTAATGTTAGAGAACAAGCTAGCCATGAGTTTTTCTTTAAAAAAATACTGTTTACCAAAAAGAAATTAAACATTTGAAAGATTTCAGTTTCACTCGAGAAATCAAATGGAGGAAGAGATTTCTGAATAATTTTAACAGATGTAAAGATAAGAAGTCAGACATGTAATTTCCAGAGTCAATGATAGGAAATCATATTGTGATGGCCATCAAAATATCAGTGTAAGAAAAAGACTGTTAGAAGAGCCAGATCTAAATCTGGAAAAAGAAGTGAGAATTTGCCAAACTGCTAAACTTAATCAACAATGATTGCACTTTTTAGAAAGAAAACAAGAGTGATGTGAATATAGACTTAATAAGGAAAAGGAAAGAACAAGACTATGGAGAAAAACTGAGTTAAAGTGTTAAAGGTAAAACATCTGAACATATGAAAAAATGTTCTAGATGTGGAAGGAAGCACCAATGTAAACAATGTCCAGCATATGGTCAAACCTGTCATATATGCAAGAAACAGAATCATTCTTCAAAAGTTTATAAATGGAGAAGTCTGGAAAAACTCAGAAAAAATACATTTCATTCAAAATTCCCGAATAAGGAATACAGAGCTGACATTACATATGCAGAAAGTTTGTTTCTGGTATTTTGAAAGAGTCACTGGGTGAACTACAAGGAGGATTGGACAGTTACTCTGTCTATTGATGGAATATTTATTTCATATGTAATAGATGGAGGTGCACAAGCTAATGTAATGTCAGAAGAAGTTATAAAATATCTAAAAGTAAAACCCGTAGTTAGAAATACATATTAATTTACAATCTTATAGTTGTAAAAAATTCCTGTTATGGGTATTTGTGAATTACAGGTCATAGTTAAAGATAATTTAGAAAACATAAGATCTGTAGTAGTTAAGTTTCTACTTCAGGTTTAGAAACATGTTTAGCACTAAATCTAATTGATAGAATTCAGACTGTTCAGGGTTCTGAAACACTGGAAATAGAAAATCAATTTACAGAGTTATTCCCTGGCATTGGTGACTTGGATACAATAAAGTTAAATGAAACAAAGTTAAATGAATAAAAGAAACCAGTTATACAGGCAATTAGAAAAATATTATTCACTTTAAGAGATAGGGTACAAAAGGAAGAGGAAAGGATAGTTAATTTAGATATAATTAAAACAGTGGAAGAGCCCACTGAGTGGGTGAATCCATTAGTAATAGCAGAAAAAAAGATGGATCCTTACCTTTATGCTTAGATCCAAAAGACTTAAATGAGTATGTTAAAAGGAAACATTTAAAAATACTTACCAGGGAAGAAATATTTGGACAAATGTCAGGAGCAAAATACTTTTCTTCTTTAAATGCTTTGAATGGATTTTGGCAAATACCGTTAGAGCAGGAAAGTCAATTGCTATGTCAGCGTTTGGATGCGACTGGTTTAAAAGATTCCCTTTTGGATTATGTTCAATTCCAGGGGCATTTCACAGAGCAATACCAAAGAGTTTTGAAGATATAGATGGCAGCACATGTACATAGATGATCTGATAATATGGGGCAGCACTTTTAAGAGAATGATATAAGATTAATTCAAGCAATATCTGGAGCAAAAGAAGCAGGACTGAAACTTAACACAAATAAATGTAAATGTAGAGTGCAAGAATTCATGTTTCTAGGAAAAAGCTGCCCAGTCAGGGATTACAGACTAATCCACGCTGAATACAAGCCACTGATAATATTGTTTACCCAAAAGAGAAGGAGTCGGTCATTACGGAATTTTGGGGGTTTGGCTAATTTTGTAGGAAAACACATACCTAACCTAGCAGAAAAAACAACAAATATAAGGGCTTTACTTTGTAAAACTAATCAGTGGAAATGGGACAGAAAACAGCAACAAGAATTTAGGCAGTTTAAGCAACTTAATAAAAACAGCTCCAGTATTCAAATGATTTGATAGTAGCAGACTTACAAAATTGCCTTCAGATGCATCCAAACAAGGTCTAGGAGCAGTTCTGTTGCAGAAGTCTGGTGCTCTATGGAAACTAGTTGCTTATGCATCCAGAGCTATGTCAGACCAGAATGTCAATTAGAGAAAGAGGATCAGATAGAGAAAGAGGTTTGGCATTGGTTTTTGCATACCAAAAATTTCACATATGGTAGATCAGTACGGGCAGAAACAGATCATAAACCATCAGTTCATATTTTAAAAAGGAACATGACAGACAGACCTCCTCAGATACAAAGATTATATTTTCAATTGTATTTATATTATTTAAAATTAGAAAATCAGCCAGGCAAATCATTAATTCTTGCTGATACTCTTTCTAAAGCTTATGATGTAACCAATGTAACAGAAGAAGAAGATGTGGTACATCTCTACCTCGCTAAAACGCTGTCCTCGGGAGCCAAAAAATCTTACCGCGTTATAGGTGAAACCGCGTTATATTGAACTTGCTTTGATCCATCGGAGTGTGCAGCCCCCCCGCCCCTCGGAGCACTGCGTTACCGCGTTATATCCGAATTCATGTTATATCGGGTGGCATTATATCGAGGTAGAGGTGTACATGTAGTTGTACTTAAAACATTTCCTATGTCAGAAAGTGTATGAAAAAAAATTGTACAAGCAACTAGACTGGATGACTATAAAGGTTTATTACATCTATTGAAAAAGGATACAATAAAAAGATACCAAAGCCATATTATCAATTTATTAAAGATTTATCAGTAATTGAAGACATTTTGTTTAAGGGTAATAGAGAGTAATTTCATTAGGGCTAACAGCAGAGATGTTGAAACACATACATGAGGGACATTTAGGCACAGAAAAATGTAAACACTGTGCAAGAGAGGTTCCGTATTGGCCACAAATGAACCCAAACATAAAGGATTATATAAAAGAATGTGATGTGTCAAAATGGAGAAATGCTCAGTCTAAACCACCTATGGCATTTCTTCAAGAAAACTTAAGACCTTGATCATAGGTTTAGATCTATTTGAATATAAAGGACATGCATATGTGATAGTTCTTGATTGTTTTTCACATTTTCCTGAAATATCTATACTAGAAAACACATGTGCCAAACAAGCCACGAATAAAACTAAATCAATTTTTGCAAGGCATGGCATTGCCAATATGGTAATGACTGATAATGGACCTCAATTTCACAGTCAAGAATTTAAAAGTTTGGTCATAGCATATTATCATATTTCAAACATATTACATAGAATCATAGACTCATAGAAGATTAAGGTTGGAAGAGACCTCAGGAGGTCATTTAGTCCAACCCCCTGCTCAAAGCAGGACCAACCCCAACTAAATCATCCCAGCCAGGGCTTTGTCAAGCCAGGCCTTAAAAACCTCTAAGGATGGAGATTCCACCACCTCCCTAGGTAACCCATTCCAGTGCTTCACCACCCTCCTAGTGAAATAGTTTTCCCTAATATCCAACCTAGACTTCCCCCACTGCAACTTGAGACCATTGCTCCTTGTTCTGTCATCTGCCACCACTGAGAACAGCCGAGCTCCATCCTCTTTGGAACACCCCTTCAGGTAGCTGAAGGCTGCTATCAAATCCCCCCTCACTCTTCTCTTCTGCAGAATAAATAAGCCCAGTTCCCTCAGCCTCTCCTTGTAAGTCATGTGCCCCAACCCCCTAATCATTTTCGTTGCCCTCCGCTGGACTCTCTCCAATTTGTCCACATCCCTTCTGTAGTGGGGGGACCAAAACTGGATACAATACTCCAGGTGTGGCCTCACCAGTGCCGAATAGAGGGGAATGATCACGTCCCTCGATCTGCTGGCCACGCTCCTACTATTGCAGCCCAATATGGCGTTGACCTTCTTGGCAACAAGGGCACACTGCTGACGCATATCCAGCTTCTCATTCACTGTAATCCCCAGGTCCTTTTCTGCAGAACTGCTGCTTAGCCAGTTGGTCCCCAGCCTGTAGCAGTGCATGGGATTCTTCCATCCTAAGTGCAGGACTCTGCACTTGTCCTTGTTGAACCTCATCAGATTTCTTTTGGCCCAATCCTCTAATTTGTCTAGGTCACTCTGGATCCTATCCCTATCCTCCAGCGTATCTACCACTCCTCCCAGTTTAGTGTCAACTGTGAACTTGCTGAGGATGCAATTCATCCCATCATCCAGATCATTAATACAGATGTTGAACAAAACCGGCTCCAGGACCGATCCCTGGGGCACTCTGCTTGATATCGGCTGCCAACTAGACATCGAGTCGTTGATCACTACCTGTTGAGCCTGACGATCTAGCCAGCTTTCTATCCACCTTACAGTCCATTCATCCAATCCATATTTCTTTAACTTGCTGGCAAGAATACTGTGGGAGACTATCAAAATCTTTGCTAAAGTCAAGATATATCACGTCCACCGCTTTCCCCATATCCACAGAGCCAGTTATCTCATCATAGAAGGCAATCAAGTTGGTCAGGCAGGACTTGCCCTTGGTGAATCCATATTAACTGTTCCTGGTCACCTTCCTCTCCTCCAAGTTCTTCAAAATGGATTCCTTGCAATCCTTGGATGCACAAACAAGGGAACATAAGACCAATAGTCCTTCTAGCCCAGTATCCTGTCTCCTGACAGTGGCCAATGCCAGATGCTTCAACGGGAATGAACAGAATAGAACTATTATCAAGTGATCCATCCCGTCATCCAGTCCCAGCATCTAGCAGTCAGAGGTTTAGGGCTACCCGGAGCAGGGGCTGGTGTCCCTGATCATCTTGGCTAATAGCAATTGATGGACCTATCCTCCAGGAACTTACGTAATTATTTTGTGAATCCCGTTATACTTTTCACTTTCATAACATCCCCGGGCAACAACTTCCACAGGTTAACTGGGCATTGTGTGAAGAAATACTTCCTATTGTTTGTTTTAAAGCTGCTGCCTATTAATTTCATTGAGTGACCCCTGGTTTTCTCCACATCATGATTTTATAGACTTCTATCATATCCTAAGTTCCCTCTAAGCTGTGCAGGAAAAGGCTCATTGCTGCTGATCACCTGTTAACAAAGGCCAGGATCAAAGGCCGCAATGTGTAAAAGAATGGCTGAGCTGCCAAGTCTCAGGGTTCTGGTTCTGGACCTAAGATGGATGAACTTGTAAACACAGATAAAACCCAGTTGTGTGGTTTAAAGGACTAAAATCGATCAGAGCCCGAGGCTGGAGCTGGGGGGTGAACTCTGGTAAGCTTATTAGTATGTGCGTAGTTTCTTTTATTGTTTTAATATGTTTTCTCTGTAATGCTTTCACCGTATGAATAAATCTGCTTGCTTAGCAGGAGCTGCGTGATACTTATAACTGCAGGCAGTAAATTGGTCATAGCTCTAGGAGAGAAAGCAAAACACAGGCACTGGCTTTTTGGGCAGTCTGGCTTGCTGTAGACAGGGGTGGCTCTATGTTTTTTGCCGCCCCAAGCACGGCAGTCAGGTGGCCTTCGGCGGCACACCTGCGGGTGGTCCGTGGTCAAGCGGATTCAGCGGTGTTTCTGCGGGTGATCTGCCGGTCCTGCGCCAACGGCGTACCCGCCGCCGAATTGCCGCCGAAACCGCGGGACCAGCGGACCTCCCGCAGGCATGCCACCGAAGGCCACCTGACTGCTGCCCTCACAGCGACCAGCAGGCCGCACCCTGCAGCTTGCCACCCCAGGCACGCACTTGCTGCGCTGGTGCCTGGAGCTGCCCCTGGCTGTAGATATCACAGTGTGAGGCATTTTTAAAATCCCTGGTCAGGAGTGAGTGAGACGCAGGTCTTGGCCCAGGAGAGGTGGTGGCTGGGAGCTGGAAGCCTAAAGTGGGTGCCCTTGGTGGACCACAGAGTAGGTACAGATGCAGTTGCCCTGAAACTGTGACATAGATGATGGAAGAAGTGAATATGGGGTCTATGACTGTGTGAACTGCATAAGTGCCAACAGGTCTGAAAGCAAGTACTGTAGAGGGAAAAAGCTCAGAGCAAAGTCTGAGTCTTTTTGGGAAAGAAATAGTGAAGACAGACAGGGAATAATGAGTTAAGAAGAGCTGGAGAAAAGTCAGCCACTTGAGCTCTGAAGAGAAAGGCAGCTGCATACCGAGGAGTGGAAAAAGTTGACTTGCTGTATTCTGGTGATCAAAAGATTGTCCTGGTTTGCAGGGTGCATCCAGCTCACTGGCAGAGGGTCCAGCAGGTGAGGGAAATCTTGGAGCCAACTTCCTGGACAGAAGCAAGGAAGAGGCTGACAGAGTCAACACCCATGCTCCATCCAGATCAAATATATCACTGCAATGAGGATTGGGGTCAGATCTACAGGTAGATCAAGAGAGGATACAGCTGGAGAGTGTGACGGGTTGGATCACAGAAACCCCCTGGGAGCTCCCACCTGATGTGCCAAGACTACTTCTACCCCTGCTTTCCCTGCCAGCTCAGGACTCCAGCACCCTGTCTTGCTGAGCCAGACACACCCATCTGCTCCAACACAGACCCAGGGTCTGAATTACTTGCCCCAAAGCTGCAGGTTTACTTGAAAACAGTTCGCAGGAGTGTGCTTGTCTTTAGCACTCAGATGCCCAACTCCCAATGGGGTCTAAACCCAAATAAATCCGTTTTACCCTGTATAAAACTTATACAGGGTAAACTCATAAATTGTTTGCCCTCTATACCACTGATAGAGAGATATGCACAGTTGTTTGCTCCCCCAGGTATTAATACATACTCTGAGTTAATTAATAAGTAAAAAGTGATTTTATTAAATACACAAAGTAGGATTTAAGTGGTTCCAAGTAGTAACAGACAGAACAAAGTAAGTCACCAAGCAAAATAAAATAAAATGCGCAAATCTATGTCTAATCAAACTGAATACAGCTATTCTCACCGTCAGAGATGCTTCAGTAAGTTTTTTCTCAGACTGGACACCTTCCAGGCCTGGGCACAATTCTTTCCCCTGGTACAGCTCTTGTTCCAGCTCAGGTGGTAGCTAGGGGATTCTTCATGATGGCGCCTCTCCTCTCCTCTCTTTGTTCTGTTCCACCCCTTTATATATCTTTTGCATAAGGCGGGAACCCTTTGTCCCTCTGGGTTCCCACCCCCCCCCCCACTGGAAAAGCACCAGGTTAAAGATAGATTCCAGTTCAGGTGACATGATCACATGTCACTGCAAGACTTCATTGCCCACTTGCCAGCACACACATATACAGGAAGTCTCACAGGTAAAACAGAGACATCTACAGACAATGGTCCTGGTTAATGGGAGTCATCAAGATTCCAAACCACCATTAATGGCCCACACTTTGCATAATTACAATAGGCCCTCAGAGTTATATTTCATATTTCTAGTTCCAGATACAAGAGTGGTACATTTATACAAATAGGATGATCACACTCAGTAGATTATAAGCTTTGTAATGATACCTTACAAGAGACCTTTTGCATGAAGCATATTCCAGTTACATTATATTCACTCATTAGCATATTTTTATAAAACCATAGAGACTGCACAACATCACAGAGAGAGACAGACTGTATCTGGAAACCCAGTGCCAGCAGCAGCACAAGAGAGCAGAGAAGAAACAGCGGCAGCATGAGAAGAGAGAGGACAGGGAACCTCAATATCAGCTCAAGATGGAGAGACTGTGCCAGCAAAACCATAATCCAGGGAGAAGTGACAGATATGGCAAGATCATGCAATATCCTTGAAGACACTATTGTTTGTGTATTACTGTGGGACAGGAGTGTTGGTAACCTCTTTAGGGTTACAGCTGTGACAGATGTGAGATCTGGGAATTCCAACAATTATATTGAAAAAGTGCCGGAGGAGTGTGGTCTTTCAGGACAGTAAATGTGAAGTGGATTTCCTGGGGAATCGTTAGGGAGAGGTTATTGCAACTCCAGTTATGAAAAAACCCAGCCTTTTGAAGCTATGCCCTGGGGAAAGGCTCAAGCCAGAGCTGTCAGGGCTTCCAGTTTCTCAACAGACCACCAAGTGGGCAGCTGGAGCTCTGGGCAGCCGTGTCAATTTTGTTTTGATAAGTCAAAATGGAATGTCATTTTGATTTTTCGAAATGAAAGTTTCAGCCCCCCCCCCCCCCCCCCCAAGTTCCACGGGAAATTCTGAAGCTGGGAGTTTTCTTTCCTATGCAGAATATATATTTTTTTAATTTAAGAATTTCATGCAGAACAGGAATTCCAGCCCAAACTCCAGTCCCCGCTTCTCCCAGCTGGAAGCTCTGTAGGACAGGCAGCCTGGGGAGCCCACAGCTATTTCAGTTTTGGTCTGTACTCCCAGGAGGTGCTGTGGGGAGGGGCAGGAGCATTGGCTGTGGGGGGAGCTCCCAGCTACTCCAGTCCCGGCCTCTCCCTGCAGGAGGTGCTGTACTGAATGGTGTAGCAGCACTGTTTTTTGCACAGAAGTGGAGTTTATTTAATATCTGGAGTTCTTTATCACATCTTACATTTAACATGCTGTCCAAAACTAAGGCCGTTTATGTAAGATTACAGCCCTATCACCTTATATACACACAGATTGTTTCTTATCTGCCACCAGCCCAGTGTGCTCAGGGAGCAGTTGACTCCCTTTGCATCGCTGTGCAAAGTGCAGGCATGCTTCACGGGGCATGCTCCCCCCAGAAAGCACTGGGACAAAGAAGAGGGGCAAAGATCAACAACCTGTCCTGAATGACAACTAGCCCCACTACTCCCTCTGTGCCTGCAGGCTCCTTCCTGGCAGCCCTGCAGTGAGTCAGTGCATGCTGGCTGTGCAGACCGCAGGGCAATGGGATTTATAGCTGCTCTTCTCCAGGAGATAAATAGGTTTCCATTCTGGTCCCCTTGTTTTTATTTTGTCCTTGAGTTTAACCGATGCAGATAATCTGCATAATCTCAGCCAGAGGCACTGCCCGGTGAGCCCCACAGCTGTAACTTTGTGGCAGGAATTCAAATGTCTGAAAGGCCAAAACTATGGCTATGTCTACACTACACAGCTTTTAGCGACATGGCTGTGTTGACACAGCCGTGCTGCTAAAAGTCGCGCAGTGGAGCCACTGTTTGTCGGCTCTCCTGCCAACAAAAAACTTCTACCCCCAACGAGCGGCATTTGCATTGTCAGCAGGAAAGCACTCCTGCCGACAATGCGCTTGTCGCGGCAAAACTTTTGTCTTTCGGGGGGGGGGGGGGGGAGGAAGGGTTAACACCTCTGAAAGACAAAAGTTTTGTTGTTCAATTGCCAGTGTGGACATAGCCTATAACAGGGTTCAAAAAAGAACTAGATAAGTTCATGGAGGATAGGTCCATCAATGGCTATTAGCCAGGATGGGCAGGGATGGTGTCCCTAGCCTCTGTTTGCCAGAAGCTGGCAATGGGCGACGGGATGGATCACCTGTTCTGTTCATTCTCTCTGGGGCCCCCGGCATTGCCCACTGTTGGAAGACAGGATCCTGGGCTAGATGGACCTTTGGTCTGACCCAGTAGGGCCGTTCTTATGTTCTTATGTCAGAAATCACATGGCAGAATCACCAGAGGATCTAGAGGCAAAGGCCCCCAATCCTCTTAGCTCTGCTCTGCAGTCCCAGCCACGCTGCTCTGCTCCCTCCAGAGATGGCAGGATCACAGCAAAGTGACCTGTTAAACCCAGGATACTTGTGGGTTCAGCCCAAATTCTGGGCAGCTGGGAGAAACTTACCCCGCAACCCCCACTCACTGCCAGCGGCGGCTCCAGGCACCAGCGCTCCAAGCGCGTGCCTGGGCTGGCAAGCCATGTGGGGCGGCCTGCCGGTCGCCGTGAGGGCGGCAGTCAGGCTGCCTTCGGCGGCATGCCTGCGGGAGGTCCGCCGGTCCCGCGGATTTGGTGGCAATTCGGCGGCGGGTACGCTGAAGCCGCGGGACCGGTGGATCTCCCGCAGACATGCCGCCAAATCCGCGGGACCGGGGACCTCCTGCAGGCATGCCGCCGAAGGCCACCTGCCTGCCGTGCTTGGGGCGGCAAAAAAGCTAGAGTCGCCCCTGCTCACTGCCTCATTCGCAGTGTTGGCCAATCTCAAACCCGGGGTATGTGTGTGTTTGGTTCCTCATCTGCATATGCAGGAACCACACCCCCCCCTCCTGCCAACATGAAGGCGATGGAATCAGGCTTCCCTAGGGCCAGAACTCTGCAGGATGAACTGCCGGGTTCATCCTGAGCTTCATGCCTGGCTCAGGCAGTGAGCACTGACCACTGTGCCCATTGTACCCACAGTTTGCAGGAGTTTATCAGCCAGGCTTCTGCACATCCAGTGACTCCAGCTCCCTGTCTGCTGAGGAGCAAGGCCACCTGCTGAGACTGTGACCCCTACAGTTCTGTCTATCTAGGCACTTCCAGTGTCCCAATCACCATAGTATCTAGGCACAGTAACTGTCCCCACATCTGGAAACAGGAGGGCACACTGAGCTGGGGGTCTGCATGCTTTTCTGGCTCCTGCAGCTGCTCCCTGGATCCTGAAAACCACCTTTACAAAAGGTATTTTATGGGCAAGGAAACCAAATCAGAAGGGGCCAGATTTGCATTTGCTCAGAGTCAGCATCCACCAGGCACCCAACATGTTGAGGGCCTGCAAAACCCTAGGGTGTGTGCTTCATCCTCATTCCAGAGGTAGAGCGACTCTCTCTGGGTCTGACAAGGTGGGGGAGGGAATATCTTTTGTTGAGCCAACTCTGATGGTGAGAGACAAACTGTCTATTTTACCCAGAGCTCTTCTTCAGGTCTCTCAGCCTGTCCGTCTCTCACCACACCCCTCTCGCTCTTGCTCACACACACACTCCGTCAGGATCAAACCCCATGATGCTGGGTGCTGTACCAACACAGATGCAGTCTAATCTAGTCTGAGCTAATCAATGGTGTCTCTAAGAATCTTTACCATCCGAAGAAGTGGGCTGTAGCCCACGAAAGCTTATGCTCTAATAAATTTGTTAGTCTCTAAGGTGCCACAAGTACTCCTGTTCTTTTTACCATCTAAGAGCTTCTGTCCAAAAAGGAGTCATACAGCCATAGAGTTTAAGGCCAGAAGGAACCACTAGATCAGGGGTGGGCAAACTTTTTGGCCCGAGGGCCACATCTGGGTGGGGAAATTGCATGCAAGGCCCTGGGGGAGGGGGCAGAGGGCTCCGAGCACTGCCCTCACCTGCAAGTTCCTCCCCTGAAGCTCCCATTGGCTGCGATTTCTCGTTCCCGGCCAATGGGAGCTGCGGGGGGGGGGGCAGCGTGCGGAGCCCTCTGCCCCTGTCCCCCCCCAGGGGCCACAGGGACATGGTGCTGGCCGCTTCTGGGAGCGGCACGGGGCCCTCAGCGCCACTGGGGTGGCAATCCTGCGGGCCGGATCCAAAGCCCTGATGGGCCGGATCTGGCCCGTGGGTCGTAGTTTGCCCACCCCTGCACTAGATCATCCGGTCTGATCTCCTGTTAGACGGTCCAGTGGGCATCTCTCTGACGTTATCTAGTCTTGGGTTATTAGATCTCCAGGGCAGGGACTGTCTCTACAAATATGTTTGTGCACCACCTGGGCAATGTCCTGGTTATACCTTTGGGTGCTACCACAATAAACAACTATTAACGCTCTATCTGGGAGCAGATCTGACTCCATGGATGCATGTTTCCTGGCATTGTCACTGCGCAGTTTTGTGGCATGCGGGAATGCAGGGACAGGCACAATCGGAGTTTGCTGTGGAAGGCAGTAACCTGACTGCCTTGCTCTGCTGCAAAGTCAAGAGCAATCTCCATTTGAAATGTTCCCAGCAGGGTGGATAAAAATCAATGATTTTTTTTTAAATCAAAAAAATCAGATTTTTTTAATTTAAATCAGATTTTTTTGGATAAAATGCTTTTTGAGGAAAAAACCTATCTAAAGATAGTTTTAATTAAGATACATTATAGCTCCAAGATATCTCATCATGGAATAGGGATTATAAATTCTAATTCTATAGTATGAGACAATATATTCATGTAATGTTTAAGACAAATTTTGTAAATGAGTTCCAATAGTTCATGGATTAGGGACCCAATTTTATGGGGTTCCAGGGGCTTCTGTATAGATTATTTAGGTTAATTTTTCTATCTACTTAATGGGACTCAGTGCTCAGTCTAGAAGATGCCATCAGAGATGCTTAGTTTTGCAGTTCTCAAACTGTGAATTTATGTCTCCAGAGGTAACATGCTTGTTAACAGCAAAAAAAATTTTAAATAAATAAATAAATAATATATAGAGGTGAGAAATAACAGACCTCAACCCTATTGTCCCTCTGCAAATTTGTGTACACAGAGTCAATCCCTTACCTCTCTCTAAAAGTGCAAAGTTTCAAAAAGTTCAATGAACAGAAGAATGTTGGGGGTGGAATAGATCTGGACAAGGAGAAGAAGTCTGGAGATAAATGTGAGAAGGGAGGGACAGGCAGTAGAAACAAAAGTGAAACTGTTTGAACAGCATATTCCAGAAGTCTTGAGGTCTTTCTGAGTGTAACCTTCATTGACTGAGATCTACCATACCGTTCGCTCACTAGAAGGGAAAACCTATAATGGCAGCAGGCTGTAAAAGAGACCCAGTTTGGGAATATTTTACTGAAGTTCCTCTACCTGTGGGTAAGACAGGCATGCGTGCAAAATGCAAACAGTGCAACAAAGAAATGCAAGGTCTGGTAGCCTGAATGAAACAACATCATGAGGAGTGTTCCTTCTCAGGAGGAAGCTGCGTTGAAGATGCTGAAAGGAACATCTCTGAACATGCAGGATCTTCAGGTTGGTAACAACCAACAAGAACGCACTTTTACGTAGAAATCCATGATTAAACCGAGTCTTCCTGACTAGTGATTTAAATCAAATAGGGTTACCATTCGTCCGGGCCCTTCGTCCGGATTCCCCCGGACATGTCCGGCTTTTCGGAGTTAAAAATAGCGTCCGGGGGGAATTTGTAAATGTCCGGACTTCCCCCCCATGCAGAGCGTGCGCGGCTGACAGGGCAGCCGGCCGGATGGTGCCACTTGCACTGGGCTCCGGCAGCCAGAGAGAGCCCCTCCTCCTCTTCCCCCTCCTCTCCCCTGCAGCTGAGATCACTCCCTCCCTCCCTGCATTCGCAGATCGCCGGATGTTCGGGGGTCAGAGAAGGGGCAGGGAGGTTCTGGAGGGGGCAGTCAAGAGACAGGGAGCAGGGTTGGATGGGTCGGCAGTTCGGGGGGGGGGCTGTCTGGGGGTTGGGGGTGTAAGGTTTTGGGCAGTTAGGGGACAGGTAGGGGGGAGGGTCCTAGGGGGGCAGTTAGGGTGGGGGGGTCTCAGGAGGGGGCAGTTAGGGGACAAGGAACAGGGAGGCTTAGGTAGGGGGTGGGGTTCTGGAGGGCAGTTAGGAGCAGGGATCCCAGGAGGGGGCAGTCAGGGGACAGGGAGCAGAGGGGTTTAGATGGGTCGGGAGTTCTGGGGGGGGGCTGTCAGGGGGTGGGGAGTGGTTGGATGGGGCGTGGGAGTCCCTGGTGTCTGTCTGGGGGTGGGGGTGTGGATAAGGGTTGGGGCAGTCAGGGGACAGGTAGGGGGTAGGGTCCTAGGGGGCCAGTTAGGATGGGGGGAGGGTCTCAGGAAGGAGCAGTCAGGGGACAAGGAGCAGGGAGGCTTAGGTAGAGGGTGAAGTCCTGGGGGGCAGTTAGGTAGGGTTACCATACATCTGGTTTTTCCCGGACATGTCCGGCTTTTTGGTCCTAAAATCCCCGTCCGGGGGGATTTGCCAAAAAGCCGAACATGTCCGGGAAAATAGCTTTGCCGGCATCCCTGCCCCAGTCCCCTGCTTACCGTGCGGCTCCTGCAGGCTGCGAGCTGCAGGCGGATTCCCCCGCGGCGGCTGCTGCTGCTCCCCCCAGACACCTCAGCTCTGTGTAGCTGAAGAGCTGAGCTGCCCGAGAGCTACCGGCTTCACGGTTTGCCGGGCAGCCCCCAGACCTCCAGACCCTGCGCCCCCGGCCGGGCGCTTCCCCAGCGCAGCCGGAGCCCGGGAGGGGAAGCGCCCGGCCGGGGGCGCAGGGTCTGCAGGTCTGGGGGCTGCCCGGCAAACCGTGAAGCCGGTAGTGCTCGGGCAGCTGTTTCGCGGCTGGGAGGGAGGAGGGGGAATGCGGGGCGCTCAGGGGAGGGGGCGGAGTTGGGGCAGGGACTTTGGGGAAGGGGCGGAGTTGGGGCAGGGAAGGGGCAGAGTTGGGGCGGGGCCAGGGCCCCGTGGAGTGTCCTCTTTTTTTAATGAGGAAATATGGTAACCCTAAATCAAATCCACCTGGTTCCCAGCCTGCCACACCCATGCTGTCGAACTAGGCCCCCAGGCCTTGTCTAGCATGCATGAAGAGCCGGGACGGTACACCTACCCAGGGCTGTGCTGTGCAAAATCCGATGGGACAAGCCAGAGTGGGCCAGAGCATCCAGCTTCCAAGAAGCCAGCCAGGCAGCACTGCAGCGTTCCATACTGTGGGGGTTCTTGGCTGGGTTACCCTTTGCACTAGAGGTATTTCCAGTTCTCCACATAGTGCGCGTGTGTGTGGGCTGTGTTACTCTGCCTTGGGCAATATGCCTGCAGTATTGCTAACACTTGCAAAGGGATCATGATCCACAGGATTTTGGTGCCTGTCAGGATAGGAGAAGCTCCTCTGTTCCTGCGATTTTGAGAGTAGGCATGCAGGCAGAGCTCTGAGGACCCAGATCTGCCCAGCCACTGAGCCTTCACGTGTAGATCAGCTTAGCAGAGAGAGGGTCAGGGCAGCAGGGGGTGGGGGAGAAGTTGAGGAATTGGTGCTGTTGGGATCTGGGCAGAAAAGAAGCCCTGGAGCAGCAGGAGGAAAGAAGAAATAAAATAAAAAATAATTACTTGTAGCTATTAGGACAATTGAAATGGGATTTTTATAAAAAACTAAATCACGATACTGTCTCAGATGACCTCATTAAAAAAAAACAAGGGAAATACAACCTAGATGGAGCTACTATAAGGTAGGTGAACAACTGGTTGGAAAATCGTTCCCAGAGAGTAGTTATCAGTGGTTCACAGTCAAGTTGGAAGGGCATAACGAGTGGGGTCCCGCAGGGATCAGTTCTGGGTCTGGTTCTGTTCAATATCTTCATCAATCATTTAGATGATGGCATAGAGAGCACATTTATAAAATTTGCGGATGATACCAAGCTGGGAGGGTTGACAGCACTTTGGAAGACAAGATTAAAATTCAAAATGATCTGGACAAACTGGAGAAATGGTCTGAAATTCAATAAGGACAAATGCAAAGTACTCCACTTAGGAAGGAACAATCAGTTGCACACATCCAAAATGGGAAATGACTGCCTAGGAAGGAGTACCGCAGAAAGGGATCTGGGGGTCATAGTGGATCACAAACTAAATATGAGTCAACAGTATAACACCGTTGCAGAAAAAGCAAACATCATTCTGAGATGTATTAGCAGGAGTGTTGTAAGCAAGACACAGGAAGTAATTCTTCCGCTCTACTCTACGCTGATTAGGCCTCAACTAGAGTATTGTGTCCAGTTCTGGGTGCCACATTTCAGGAAAGATGTGGAGAAATTGGAGAAAGTCCAGAGAAGAACAACAAAAATGATTAAAGGTCTGGAAAACATGACCTATGAGGGAAGATTGAAAAAATTGGGTTTGTTTAGTCTGGAGAAGAGAAGACTGAAAGAGGACATGATAACAGTTTTCAAGTACATAAAAGGTTGTTACAAGGAGGAGGGAGAAAAATTGTTCTCATTGTTCTCTTGTTCAATTGTTCTCTGAGGATAGGACAAGAAGCAATGGGCTTAAATTGCAGCAAGGGAGGTTTAGGTTGGACATTAGGAAAAACTTTCTAACTGTCAGGCTGGCTAACCACTGGAATAAATTGCCCAGGGAGGTTGTGGAATCTCCATCATTGGAGATTTTTAAGAGCAGGTTGGACAAACACCTGTCAGGGATGGTCTAGATAATACTTAGTCCTGCCTTGAGTGCAGGGAACTAGACTAGATGACCTCTCGAGGTCCCTTCCAGTCCTATGATTCTATGTATTGTAACTGCAGAGTCATTTATCTGTCAATATAGTTAGTAAAATGAGAAGAAGAAAGGCAAATGATTTTATGGTTTCACAGTAGTGAGGGTAAGTGGAGTCCCGCATGCGCAGCCAGGGAGTGACGTGTTTTGTGAGCATTAAAGATTGTCTTTTCAACCTGCAATTCTCACATGCACACACTGGCAGAGAACTACAGGGGAGTTAAGGAGTCAAAAGACAGACTGAAAAGAATGATTTGGGGGGCCTGAGTCATGATTGTTGAGGTCTTGAGGCCATGTGCCCATGTACCCCAGAGGGGCTGCAGGGGAAAGGTGGCTCAGGCCACCTGAACCAAATTCTTTCTGACATAGAATCCCAGAAAGGTGGGGCTGGAAGGGACCCGGAGACATTTCTGGCAGCTGTTTGGCCTGTTCTTAAAAACCTCCAGTGGGGGCGATTCCAGGACCCTGCTTGGAAGTCTGTTCCAGAGCTTGACTCCCTCATGGGGGGGGGGGGGGGGCGTAGTGGGAGATTGGGGGAGCAGGGGGTAGTGTTGCCAATTTTGATTGGATGTATTCCTGGGGCTTCATTACATGACATAATCTTCAATGAAAGATTAATCTTTAATTCCTGGAGACTCCAGGACAATCGGGAGGGGGGGCACTGGGAGCCCAGCGCTGGAGGGGTGCAGGGAGGGGGGAATGGCTGGAGCCTGCGCCTCTTGCTGGCCGAACTCTGCAGGGCCTTGCGGGGAGGCTTGAGGCTGCCTGGCCCAGCCGAGCTCCCGGAGGGACTTCCCCGCAGGGCCACAGAAACTGCCGGGAAGGAAGCGGCTGCTCGGGTGCGGGTGACTCACCAGCCCTGGGAGTCCCGATGTCGGGACCTATGTCCCCGTGAGTCAGGGTCACGCACGGGAGCAGGTATCGGCTCCGCAACCGAGAGTCCGGCCCACGTCACACAGACGCACCCCCCGCACTGCCCGCCCCCCCAGTCAGCTCCTCCGCCCCCCGCACTGCCCCCTCCGCTCCTCCGCCCCCCCCCCCCGCACTGCCCGCCCCCCCAGTCAGCTCCTCCGCCCCCCCCGCACCTCCGCCCCCCCGCACTGACCCCCCCCGCTCCTCCGCAACCCCCCGCACTGCCCGCCCCCCCAGTCAGCTCCTCCGCCCCCCCCGCACCGCCCGCTCCTCCGCCCCCCCGCACTGACCCCCCCCGCTCCTCCGCAACCCCCCGCACTGCCCGCCCCCCCAGTCAGCTCCTCCGCACCCCCCCTCACCGCCCGCTCCTCCGCCCCGCACTGCCCGTCCCGCTCCTCCGCACCCCCCCCCACCAGCTGCCCCCCCGCACTGCCCCCCGCCTCCCCGGCGCCGCAACCCCGTCTGGCCAGTTCCCGCACCCCCAGTCAGCCCCGCCCCCACCGGGCCGGGGGCCCGTTGGGGTCGATCTGCTCGGGGGTCCCCGCCGGCGCCCCTGCCCGCTCCTCCCCGCCTCTCCTGGGCGCCCAATCCCGGCCGCGGAGGCCGCTCCCCCCGCTCCCCTCCCAGCCGCACCTGCGGCCGGGAGCCCCTAGCCCGCAGCCGCCGCCCGGAGTGCTCAGCCGCTAGCCGCGGACCCAGGTCCCGGTGAGTGACCGGAGCGTGACCCGCCGCGACCCGCCCCTACCAGCCCCAGCGCCTGCCCTGGGGCTCCCGGACTGGCCAGCTGGGGTTCCCGCCTGGGACCTCGGTGCCCCCTAGGGGGGCTAGGGAGGGGCTGGCTGTCCCGTCTGGGACCTCGGTGCCCCCTAGGGGGGCTAGGGAGGGGCTGGCTGTCCCGTCTGGGACCTCGGTGCCCCCTAGGGGGGCTAGGGAGGGGCTGGCTGTCCCGTCTGGGACCTCGGTGCCCCCTAGGGGGGCTAGGGAGGGGCTGGCTGTCCCGTCTGGGACCTCGGTGCCCCATAGGGGGGATAGGGAGGGGCTGGCTGTCCCGTCTGGGACCTCGGTGCCCCATAGGGGGGATAGGGAGGGGCTGGCTGTCCCGTCTGGGACCTTGGTGCCCCATAGGGGGGATAGGGAGGGGCTGGCTGTCCCGTCTGGGACCTCGGTGCCCCATAGGGGGGATAGGGAGGGGCTGGCTGTCCCGTCTGGGACCTCGGTGCCCCATGGGGGGGGGGGGGTAGGGAGGGGCTGGCTCTCCAGTCTGGGACTCCCCCTCACATGGCTGTTGCAGTCCCCTGTCCCAAACTCCTGAACTGCTCTTTGCCAGGTTTGTTGGCTCTGTCCTGTTTGGGGTTGTGTTGCTTAGCTGCACAGCTGGCCCTGTCACCGGCAGGCCTGGGCGAGCGGGGACACAGCTTGTTTTCCGGCTGTTGTTACCTGCAGTCGACCAATAATATTTATCTGGCGCTATCCCATGGACCCCCTCTGCCCAGGGCCCTGTGATGGGCAGTGGGAAGCTGTGTCAAACCCACCCATGGGAAGGACAGAGAAGCCTAAAAGTCACTGGGCAAGATGTTCAAAATGGGTGTCTACACGTAGGCATCTACATCTCTGCATAGCCCCCCGATACACTTGGTTTGACCCAGCTCCGGTCCAAGGCTGTCCCTTGACATGGGTGGGAATCCCACCAGTTCCTTGAACTCACTTTCATCTCCTCTGTCTCTAGGATTTTATACTGTGCGCATTGTCATGGGAACCGAGTGCCTGGGGCTGAGCATAGAGGTCAGCCCCACGGGGGGTGGGAAGGCAAATTCATGCACGTCTGGAAAGCACCCAGAGATCCTGGGATGGAAGGTGTCAGCATTAAGTCATTAGTATAATTGTTATATGGGGAAAGAGGGACATTGAGTCAGTTAGGGCCTGAAGGGAAAGGAGGAGAATGGGATAATGGAGGCAGAGGGCTAGATTCACAAAGGGATTTAGGCACGTAACTGCCACTTTAGGCACCAAAGTCCAAAATTCAGATCCTCAAACAGCTGCCACCTGATCTGCAGGTGTCTAGGTCTCCCCTAGTACAGCCCCTTATGTCTCTGCCAGAGGCTGTCCGCTCAGCTCCTAGATCCTCAAGCCAGGTGTTCCCCTGCTTATCATGCCTGCCGGGCCCAATCCCGCGGGCATGCGCAGGGGCTGCCTGCCAGGCCCCATGTGAAACAACCAAAGGGGAGATGGCCGTGCCCCCATAGACTCAAGTGGCAAGTGGTTAGAGCATTCACACAGGACATGGGAGACCCCAGTGCAAGTAAACTCAGGGCTCCCCAAGCACTGAGCTACAGAGTCATGCTCACCTCATGCTCTCTTTTTGATCCAGTGAATCTGTAAGTATTTTAAACACAGCGAAACAGCTCCAGCCGGACAGATTGAGAGGTCGCTCTGCCTGGCGGTTCAGGCACTCCCTGGGGAGATAGGCGAGCTGCTCCCAATCAGGTTGAGTGGGGATTTGAACTCGGGTCTCCTGTATTCTGGGTAAATGCTATGACTCGGGGAAGGGGGAATGCTGCCTCCTCCTTAGTTTTTCCTGAAAAAAGGCTGACCTGGTTCAGCCCTAGACTCACAGCTGCCGAACTCGCCATGAGGGACAGAGTCCTCGGCATTTCCTGCTGGTCACTTGGGCGGCTCCTCACTCAGCTTCTGTGAATCCCTTTCCTAGTGTCTCACTTTCCCCGGGCAGTGTATAGGGAGCCTGGGGGCCTACTTCGTGGGTACAGGGTGCCTAGACATTAAGTGCTGCAATGGGGAACAGAGTCTCCATGTGAATCTAGCCCAGAATCTCCAAGGAGCTGTTTGGGAGCTGCCCCCACGAATGTGGCTGAGAGAGAAGGCCTGCCTTTCTGACTCCCCATGCGCCATGGGGAGGGGTGGGCTGGGCCAGGCTTCACCTTAGCTGGAGGGTCCGCAGCAAGAGCCCCCTGGGATGGGCTTGATGCAGTGGTTAGAGGAAGGTCAGAACAGTCAGACTACAGTCACCTCCTGGGGTGGGGTCTCTTCCCCTGCACCCCCCCCCCCCAGTTCCCCAAAGGGCAAAGCACTGGGATAAACAGCCTGGGCAGAATCTGCTCCCGACTTCACGTGGGCCCAGGCAACAGGGGCTCAGGAGTCACGAATCACAATGTTTGCGAGCAGGAGGGCCGTGCCACGTGACTCCCGCCCCACGGAAGCTGCACCATGGCAAGGCTGAGCAGGGCTGAGCTCCTGTCACTGTGGTGTAAAGGGGAGGGAAGGAGGTCTGGGGATCTCCCTCCCCCCGCCCCCGAGCTGCCAGAATGGTTTCCCCCTAATTATTGGCCCCTCAGTCTGACATCAAGCCCAGGCAAAATAATGGATTGACTGATACGGGACTTGGTTCATAGAGAATTAAAGGAGGGTAATATAATTCATGTCAATCAGCACAGGCTTATGGAAAATAATATAATATATTGAGATACAGCCATCTCATAAAACTGGAAAAGACCTTGAAAGGTCATTGAGTCAAGTCCCCTGCCTTCACTAGCAGGACCAAGTACTGTCCCTGACAATTTTTTTTTTTTTTTTTTTGCCCCACATCCCTAAATGGACCCCCTCAGGGATTGAACTCACAACCCTGGATTTAGCAGACCCATGCTCAAACCACTGAGCTATCTCTCCCTATCCTGTCAGATTAGTTTGATATCTTCTCTTGTTGAGATTACAAGTTTGGTTGGTAAAGGGCATAGTGTTGCTGTAATAGACTGAGACTTCTGTACGGCGTTTGACACGGTACTGCAGGCCATTTTGAGTATTAAATTAGAACACTGTAAAATTAACATGACACACATTAAATAGATTAAAAGCTGCCTAACTGTTGGTTGAAAAAAGTAATTGTAAATGGGGAATCGCCATTGAGCAGATGTGTTTCTAGTGGGATTCCACAGGGACCGGTTCTTGGCCCTAGGCTATTTAACATTTTTATCAATGACCTGGAAGAGAACAGAAAGTCATCACTGATCAAGTTTGCAGATGACACAATTGGGGGAGTGGTCAGTAATGAAGAGGTCAGTGATACAGAGAGATCAGGATCGGCTGGTAAACTGGATGCAAGCAAACAATATGTGTTTTAATACAGCCAAATGTAAAGTTATCCATGGAGGAACAAAGAATGCAGGCCATACCTACAGGATGGGGGCTGTGTGATGAAGTGGGAATGTTCATAATGTTTTCTCTGAATACTGTGTGGGTGCCTCAGTTTCCCCTATGCATTTCTTAAGTATCTAGGTGGTGGGATAAGGGTGTGTGATTGTTGCAGAGCCTGAGAGGGCCAGTGTGATGGTGTCTACACAGAAAATGGCCGACACCCTGTCTCCTGGCAACTGATGGCCTGGTCCCCTCCTCTGCAAAGGTGCCAACTGAAGGTGTTGGAGAACAAAGGGATCAGATGACCTCTTTACCTGGGAAAGAGACAAAGGCCAGAGGAGGGGCTTGGGGGGGTCTCAATTTGGAGCTGGCTGGGAAAACGGAGGGAACGCCCCAGGGCTGGGGTCTAAGCTCCCTGCCCCCCAAGATGGACCTGACTGAGGGGTCCTGTTGTCTGTACCTACAAGCTCTGTTTTGGACTATGTTCCTGTCGTCTAATAAACCTTCAGTTTTCCTGGCTGTCTGAGAGTCATGGTGAATCGCAGGAAGTGGGGGGTGCAGAGCCCTGACTCCCCCACCCTCTGTGACAGGCTGTATCGTGGGAGCAGCGACTCTGAAAAGCATGTGGGGGTCGTGGTGGATAATCTGCTGAACATGAGCTCGCAGTGTGATGCTGTGGCCAAAAGGGCTAATGCAGGGGAATCTTGATTAGGAGTCGAGAAGTGATTTTACCTCTGTATCTGGCAGTGGTGCGACCACTGCTGGAATCCTGTGTCCAGTTCTGGTGCCCACAATGCAGGAAGAATGTTGCTACATTGGAAAGGGTCCAGGGAAGAGCCATGAGAATTATTAAAGGATTGGAAAACGTGCCTCTGGGCAGGCAGGGGCTGTAAACACTTCCTGTCTGATTGTGTTTCAGGAGCTGGGCTGCTAGATCCTCTCCCATCCAGAACACACAGACGCTCTGTTGTTGAGTGTCTCATGAGGGCCCTTCTTCAACAGCAGGTAAATCAGCTCTTGGCGTCAATGGCAGCTCCTGTCTTGGCTAGGAGAGCAGGCGGGGTAGGATGCAAAGAACAACAGACGGCCTGTCTGCCATCTTGCACTAGGGTGTGTGTACATGAGCCAGGGGCCCCTCCCCGGAGCCCTGCAACTTGTGCTGTGCACCAACAGCAGGAGGTCAGTGCCTGCTTCCCCAGAGGGCCCCTCGAGCTGCCTCTGTAGGGGAAGGTTTGCTGTACTGAGAGGGGCGTTGGGAAGGAAACTTTCCCTGCTGCTCAGAACTCTCCTGGGGACCCTGCACAAGGGCTACACTGCAAAGCAAGGGAGGCCTCTGACTGCTAGATGCAGAAGGACAGTACCGGGCGGGTTCCCGTGGCACTAGCATGCTCCAGGCCAAGGGCCCATGCCAACCACAGTGCTCCATGCCAGAGGCCGATACGGCTGGAGCACACCATGCCAGTGGCCCTCTCCGCTACTGAGAGACAGAGAGCGCGGGCATATGTAATGCACATTGGTGACATGGTTTAACTTGCCAGTTCCTTCTACTAGATTTCTCACTGTTCTTTGGATCTGTATTCCTTAGCTAAAGTACAAGCTGGAGAATTTATATAAATCTTTGAGGCTTATTTGCTTTAAAAGGTGTGTTGGCTAATAAGAAATTACAAAAAGCAGAATACAGATGGTTGGCTGATAATATTTACAATGTCAAAATGGAATTTAACATGAAAAATTACAATTATCAAGAGATGATAAATCAGTTAAATGCATTTAAGGTCTTATCACAACCTTGTTACAAAGGTAACATTTGTCCTAGTTCTGTACTAGTCTGGTGCAAGTGATTGTGGTTCCAGCATGGAATTATGGATCCTTAATTACAGCTCCGTATTTACTTCCCATCAAGATTATATCCCAGTGGAATTATGGAACTGCTCTTGTCAGTTCCACCTAACAATTCTACAGCAGGATTTAGAATTTTAGACAAATTACTTAGTTATCAAAGAATGTTAGTTTTCAGTTCAGAATGACCTTGCCTATGACTCAGAGCCATACTTCGCCACTTATACATGCACAAGACTATCATACGCTAAGCCCAAACTGTAATATGCATGTAATAATTTTGAAGCTGTTCTAAATTCTCTGGAATTTCACCAGCACTGCGGGTTCTTATGCCACTTTAACCAAAGGTTCAAATAGTGGTCAAATCATTTTTATTGATTTTTTGTTGTTGTAATTTTTCTTGTTTGTTTCTGTATAAAAAAATGAATTACTCACAGCAATAGTGGGAAAATCTTTAGTTTACAAGCCAATTCAAAGTGTCTTCCTCTTTTTGTCTAATTCTCTTGAAAGCTGTGTAATTTTTAGGTTGACCTCTTTAACACTCAGGATTTGACAAAGTAACTTTTACTGCAATGAAGCCCAGCTTTCGATTACATCATTATTAGGCTGAGCTAGAGTGATGAGTTTCTCTTGTCCTAGCACTCTCAACTGACATAATGAATCAGCATGACTTGTAAATAACTAAGACTAAACTTGTTAGTGAAATACAAGTACACATACATTTGAGTCATTCAGAGGGTTTTAATTAAGGTACATACTTTCTGAGAAGCATTTAGCCTAACATGACCAAGTCCTCACATGAATAAAAGTTGTTTCTGCTACTTATCAGTTGGAACTGGTATGAATGTGGGTTCTCCAGCTTAGCTTCACTGTTGCAATGACTGGTTCCTGAGTTAGATCAGAGTTCATTCAGGTGAGTCACTCAAGGCATTAGGACAGTTGGATTCTTACTCTTTTTCTGAATTTTGCAGTGGTCTCCCCAGATAGGACTTTAAAAGACATTCAGAAAGGAACTTATTGCATTGCAACACAGAATCCTTAGACATCCCGCTGCCTAGTGGAATTCTGAGCCCTGATTTAAGCTAACGGCTCCATTATACAGTGTGTGGGGAGAACCAGGTAGATAAGACGGGTTCTCAGAAGCATGCGGAGTGGGGAGCTGCCTAAGAAAGCTCATAGGAAATGCTGAGGAGAGGGGCAGGGCTTAGCTCTCAGATTCATAAAGGTACTTAGGTACCTAGCTCCCATTGCTCCCAGCCTGTCAGGCCAGAGGCCTATTTTTTTATTAGGATTCCCAGTCTGGCAGTCCCTCCTTTGCCTGATTTTGAGCAAGGCCATGAATGCAGCTCTCCCAGGCGAGTGCCCGAACTGCCAGGCTCTTGGCTATTCTGGCACGTGTCTCTGTTAATCTGACTTGTTGAAGCCGTTCCATTTCCTATAACTATTGAAATATTCATTGGGCCAGAGCGAGTGTGCGAGTGATTCTGTAGCCCAGCGCACTCACTTGGGATGTGGGAGAATCAGGTTCAAGTCCCTGCTCCAAATCAGGAAGAGGAGGGATTTAAACAGGGTGTGCCCTAAATTGCTGGGCTACTGGCTGTCCTGGGAGTGCGTGCACACATGCGAGCCTGAAGAACGACCAGCTTGCCTGCCCCTAGCCTGATCCTGTAGGCATGGTCTGAGAACACCTACCAGATCGGGTTCTGCTGTGGAGACGGGTGGGGAATATTTCATCTGAGCAGCCAGTTGATGTGTCAGCAGGAGCGAGGGCTCAAAGCAGCTCGTTAGCTGTGGGGTGGCATCAGCCCATGCCCACCAGCAGAAAGTGAGGTGCTGGTGAGGTTAGGCAGTAGGACAGTGGAGGTTTTGAGAATGCCAGTGGCATCTAAATGTTGCATTGAGCCCCTAGTGGGGCAGTTAGGAGCCAAAGTATCCTTAGTTGTTACCCAACAGAGGGCACACTTGCTGGCCAGGTGACGACAGTCCCGTTAACAGTCTCTCTTGTCCAGATGTTTCAACTTCAGGTGGTGACATATTGAACAAAACATTGTTTTCATTCATGCCTCTGGGGAAAGCTTGAAATGTCAAACCAGAAGATGAGTTTTGTCCCCTCTCCTCATTCTCCTTTATGGCTTCTTGCAACTTTGTCTCTGGATAATTCCCCTTTCTTTGTGCAAAATATTTTGTGCCCTATCAGTTTGTATAGTACATGTTGGGCCATCCACTGAATACCCACTGGCTCATCTCCAGTCAGTAACCTGCTTCCGCAAGTTACCTTCCGTGGGCCCCTCTGTGGTGAGTTCCTTTGGCCAACTCTTCATGACTCCAGCCTACTTCCGCAAGTTAACTTCCCTTGTTCCTCTCTGTGGTGAGCTCCTTTGGCCAACTCTTCATGACTCCAGCCTACTTCCGCAAGTTAACTTCCCTGGGCCCCGCTGTGGTGAGCTCCTTTGGCCAACTCTATGCAACTGCATGCTCTTTCCATTAGCACTCTTTGCTGTCTGCAGACATGTCCATTTTGAAGTCAGTCTTTCTAGAAAGTCTCCTCACACTCCTGGATGGCTCCGTCCTGCAGCAATGTCAAGTCATTTGACTTATTTGCTTGGTCAAAACCAACAGGAGAGAGCAATTAATGAAATAGCACAAAACAGCTGTATGCATCTCTGTACCAGTCCTGGATTATTCCCTGAACCTCGGTAATAAGGTTAGTAGAAGTGCCATATGCAACAGGCTCTCAGTGCAACTGCCAGTCATACAGCTTCAGCATGACACGGGGCTGCGTCAGCTCCTTTAATGCAAAATCAATACCTCGTGAGATGTAGTTTTGTTAAAAATTAGTTCTCTTTCTTGTAGATGGCTGGTGTGTGTGCCAGGGTCTGCGCAGGCCCTTTCTTCAGGGCACCGTTTATGGGTTGCACTGACAAGTAACCCCCAAATAAAGCAGCTCAGCACAGATCCAATAATTACCTTTACCTAGGCCCAGCAGCTTCTTTGCCTGACTCTCCTGCTCCTGGGCACTTGCAGCCCATCTGCTGGGGCGGGGGGAGCCCCAGGAGCCAGCCTGCTTCCTGTAGCTCCCCTTCTCACACTAAGCCCTTCAGGGCCTAGATCCACACAGGTATTGTAGGGCCTGACATTTAGGTGTCCTGCCGCCTAGCGGCATTCCTAGCTGGGAGTTAGGTACCAGGCCCGGATCCCCAATAGGACTGGGGCGTTGCAACACTCAGCATTTCGGCATTTAGAAGATCACAGGAACAAACCACTGTGCCCCACAAAGCCTGGGTTAGGCACCTAGGTTCCCTCTACAAGGCACGGGGAGCGAGAGGCACCTCAGAATGCGAGTCACCAAAGCCAGGACGCTGGGCGGGGAGCTGCCAGTGTTAGCCAATGGGAGATGGCGACGAGATGGATGTTTCCTAAGCCCCGCCCCTCCCTCGGAGTTTGGTACCTAAGTCCAGGCTGCAGTGAGGTGCCTATCTCTACTTGTGATCCACAGCCGGGAACCCCTCTGCTGGAGTCCGGTAGCGTAGGTGTCCAAGGGTATGTCTAGGCTGTAATAACACACCCATGGCACCGAGTCTCAAAGGCCACGTCAGCTGACTTGGGGTCATGGGGCTCTGGTTGCAGAGCTAAAAATTGCAATGGAGACATTTGGACTCAGACTGGAGCCTGGGCTCCAAGACCCTCCCCCCCCCAGGCTTCAGAACCTGGTCTCCAGCCAGAGCCCGCACCTCTCTACTGCTATTTTGTAGCCCCAGAGCCCAAGCCCTGCGGGCCCGAGTCAGCTGTGGTCGTGCCGCGGGGCTTTTCTTGTAGTGTAAACATTCCCTCCGTCATTCCTTGTCAGAATGAGCGAGGCGCCTGCCTCAAGAAAGAGCTGGAGGAAGAGCCACCTGCCTGGTAACTTTTTGCCCAGTGACTGGAGCACTCAGCTGGGATGTGGGAGACCCAGGTTCAAGTCCCCCTCTGCAAGAGGGGGGAAAGGATTTGAACAGGACTCCCAGGAGTGGGTGCTAACCACAGGGCTATGGGCTAGTCTGCTGGTGAAGCTGCTCCAGTTTGGATAAATAATCGAAGAGTCATTGGAGCAGGGGGACTGGACCTGGGCCTCCCACCTCCCACGGAGGCTACCAGGCTACAGGCTCAGCCTCTCTCTGGCCCTATGACTGTCTGTATTTATCCAAAGTGGAACAGCTCCCACAGAAGAGATTGAGTGATCCTTTTTCTTCCCTCACTCAAAACATCCTGTAGGTCAGTGATTACAGCACTCGTTTGAGAGGTGGGAGGCCCCTGTTCAAATCCTTTCTTCCCCCCCTGGCAGAGTGGGGATTGAAGCTGAGTCTCTCATGTCCCAGGTGAGGGCTCTAACCAATGGGCTAAAAGTTATAAGGTGGGCACCGTCCAGAGTCTGCATGGGACCCGATTCGGTAGGCAGCCTCTGAGCATGTCTGCGGGATGGGCTCCATGGATGCGACGTATGGAGGAGTGCCCCTCTTCTGCTCTGGGGCTCACGCTGGGGCTTGGGCAGGAGAGAGGTGTCCAGACAGTGTACGGGTCTAGAGGCAGACATGTAGGCGCTTAGGGATTTGGCATTTGTGGATCTAGGTCCTGGGGGTGTCAGGTGCCTAAAGCGTTAGGCAGCTTCTTAGCCAGGATTTTGAGGATCTAAAAATTGGGTTTAGGCACCTAAAGTGGCAGTTGGGCACCTAATTCCCCTTGTGGGTCCAACTGTGGGTGCCTACTCGGGGCTGCAAATTCCACTGGGTGGCAGGGCACCTAGGAGTTAGGCACTGGAACACCTTCATTCCTAGCCTATTATACCGTCTAATAGTGTATCCCAGTGGTGCTGGGGGAGCTGCTGCTCTCCCTGGCATGAAGTAGTAATAACAAACACCAAATACGTGGTTTCCATGGTTTCCGTCATCAGCACCCCCACTATAAAAATTGTTCCAGCACCCCTGGTGTATCCAATATATAGTTTGATCTACTATAGCTCTCGTACAAATGGGTTGGTCCTGCTTTGAGCAGGGGGTTGGACTAGATGACCTCCTGAGGTTCCTTCCAATCCTAATCTTCTATGATTCTATGATTCTATAAGCATAAAGCATCTAAAATAGAAGAGGAGGTAAAAGAGGAAGATACTTCACAACTTTGCAAGAGTTTGTGGTTCAGCCTGGCTAGTTAGCTTTATTCATTGTGCATCCTCTGTGTGACACAGAAAGAGCACCTGCTGTTTAACATGTTCAAAGGCTTAGGCCTGAGTTAGGATTCTTGCCTGTGTGGCTGTCTATAGCATCATTGTTATAACAAGCTCCATCATTTTTTCATCACTATGCCCAAAAATCATAACTATGAAGATGGCAGTTCAGATCCATCCTATTTTTGCTACTAGAGAGGCGCTGTGTTGGAGGGGTTGTGGGGAAGGGGGGGACATACTTTTGCATGTGTTGGTTGTGTGTGTCCCAGAATTAGAAGGTTTTGGGAGGAAATTATTAGAGATTCATCTTATGACAAAATGCTTCCTAGAGATCCCCTGAACTGCTGACTTAATGCTCCAGTAAAGGAGCTACATTTTGAACAGAACGACAAATTAATTTCTTTTTTATTGTTAGCTGCAAGATTTTGTAATGCATGTTATTGGAAAAATATGACTTCTCCTCCTATGGAATTGGGGTAAAGGAACATATGGACAGTCCTTGTAATGGAAAAGCTTTCACACCCAGTATGTACATGAGAGAAGCACTGAAAAGAAAAAAGGTATTTAGAAATTTGGACACCCTTTTTAGTGTACTCAGAGGAAGAGGGCTCTGCAGCCAGCAAGCCAGAATCTTTAGCGAGGTTCTTTAAACATTAACCTGATCCTGACTAAGGAATAAGTCATGGACGATGGAGTATGTGAGCATTTATTGTAATTTTTCCTTTTTAAAAAGAAAATCATGACGCAGACCCCCAAAATCCTGAGATTAAAAATGTGGTTTTGGCCTGTCTTCTGACATTTGCACTACCCCGCTTTGGCAGCGTATACAGTGTTGGCTGTTCTTCCACATGTACCGCGAGGAAGATGCTTTTGGTCCCTGCTGCATGAGCTCATGCTAGAGGACCAGCTGCCCCAAAGAGCTAAAGGTCTAGGTTGAGATTCACAAAGGGCACGTAGACACTGCAGCACCTTACTTTTGGGCACTGTGCTGCCTGCTGTTTTCCTAGTGTTTTTGGGTTGTCAAATAAACATGACTATTTTTTATGAGCAACTTGTTTGAGCAAACATCTTCTAGCATTTGCTCTATCACATTGGACCTTGGGGGAGGGGGGAGGATACATTTGAATTTGGGGCCTGCAGTGGGGCAGCTGGAGGGAGGAGCTGCCCAGGGGCCGTGGGGGGAGCCCTGGTTGGGAAGCCATTACGGTTCCCTTGGGCTTGAAGAGTTATTGTTACTTCTGAGACCAGGGAGCATCTCACCTCTTTTCTCCCCAGAGGGGAATCTCAGAGACCATGGGGTCCCGGCTGCCACATGCGGTGCAGTTTCCCCTCCCTGTCTGCTTGCATGGGCTGCCCTCCTGTTCTCATTCTCCTCCTCAGACTGTGGCAGCTCTTTCTGGTAGCGAACAGGTGCCAATGTGGTATTTTGTTGGAGGGGCGCCAGAACAAGGGGGGCCATGGCCCCATCACTTTTAAAAGTGCCCTCCCACTTTTTACTGGCGGCGAAGAGGAGTGAGCAAGGGATGGGGTCTTGGGGGTGAGGGGCGGCATGAGGGTGGGGCATCGGGAGAAGGGCTGGCACGGGGGGGGCAGGACCACAGTTTGGGCACCGGTGGCCCCCCCACTCTTAGGAGCTTCCGCTGCTCCTGTTTTGTTGTCTTGTTTTATAATGAAAATAAGATCACATGTTTTTTTAATATTGAGCTAAAAAAATGTGTAACCCACACACCTCCTGGGTGTGGTACTTTGTCCTCTCTAGTGGCACTGAGCGAGAGATTAATGGGTGTGCTACAGCCTTAGCTAAGGGCCAGGTGGCTTTTAGCTCATGCAGTAGAGGCTCACGCAATAAGTTCCCAAGATCCCAGGTTTGATCCTGATGAGCGGGGTCTGTCAATGTTACAAATGCAGACCTTTTATTTTAACTGGGAACCCACAGTTTTTTCAGTTCAGTTCTGGTTCAGGACCAGGAGGTAGGACAAGGCTGGGGTTCAGGGTCAGTACCGGTTTGACGCCCTGACAGAGAGGTGCCTGGAGAGTGGCAGTTAAGCACCCAAGTCCCCTTTGAGACTCCCACCCCTAGCGTAAAATAGTGAGTTTGTGGTCTAGGGGCAGGAACTAGGACTCACCAAACTCACCTCACGTGGAGGCCACCAAATAGCCATTACATGGGAACAAGGTTTAACATTGCTGAGCAGGGCAGGATTCAGACGGGCTCTGTAGCTCATTAGCAATGTCCTGAGGCCATTAGTCCCCCATGAGCACTTATCTGCACGAATGAGACTGTTTTCAGGAAAAGTAAGTTCTGACCTTTTTGGAGCTCACACAGGCCCCATCTCCCCTTTCCAGACAAACAGGTAAAATCTCCCACACACTGCTGTCCTTCTCAAACAGTCTACAATAAAGTGCCCCACCCTATTCTTAAAGTGCAGCTCCCATTAGCCACAATACAAACACTAAGAATGCAACAGCAAAACATGTATTAAGAAAACATCCAAATTCACTTCTAAGTACAGAAGTGTTACACTAATGCAACAATTTCTGCAGGTTTATTTCTGCATATTTTTTCACCATTATATGGGAAATCCACAGAGTTTGAACATCTAACTTTCAGTTCTACAACCCAGGTTCCACCTGGCTTACAGGAGCACCTGATGGACCAGAGGAGCAGGCTATTAGCACATATGTGAGCCAGTGGGTGCCCACAGTGGTCTCCTGGCTACAGCGAGTGTAGCCACCTGCATGGAACTTGTCTGCGTGCACATGGCTAGTTGCAGCAGCTCTGTAAATAGTTCTCTTAAGAAAGAGCGAGGTTAGTTTTACAAGCATGGCATCCTCCCATGTTATTACCAAGGAGGCAGTACATGGCACAGACAACATAGTCAATTGCAGCACTGCCTTTGTCTGGGTCATCTGGCTGACTGACCCCTAACTGTCTGCGTGTACAAGCAGGAGCCTTTATTGCTTGAGCTGCCTTAGCGTGGAAGCAGTTGCATTCATAAACCTCTTTATGTCGTCTAGTCACTAGGGGTTGACACAGAGCCAGACTGGGTTAGTGTGGGTTACAGAAACTCCTGTACTGATCCAGACCTTCTGAGTGGCAAAATGGATGTGTCTTCTTCCTCTGTTGTGTTTGAGGCCTGGGTTCTGTTCCAAGCTGTATCTGAAGTGACCTTTTTCTCAGGTACCGTATCTGTTAAACACATAAGTGATAGTTGCCCCCAAGGCAGCAGTACGGTGCCTAATAAGGGTAGCGAAGTGTCCAGCAATATTAACAGCCATCAGTAGATGACCAAGTATTAGAACTTATGCTCTCTAGGCTTATACTACTGTGAATTTTCCACTAAGCTACTAAAGAGGGTGATATACCCTTGCTCTGCTTATAAGAGTTCCTCTTGATAGTCTGTGCCTGCTGCTCCTGAGTCCCTAGATGCATGTCAGTCATCTGTATCCAGGTGAGTCATCTGTATCCAGGTGGTGACGTAAGGGGAGCATCAGGAAGACTGTGGCTGTGGAAGGATCACAGTGGAGGTGACAATAACCAAGGTGATTTAACTGTTGGGCTTTTGTTTGATTGTCTAGATAAGTCTCTGGTCTCCATGCTGTCACACTGTCCTAGCCTTGGGCCGTGAGGAGAAGCTGGAGCACACAGTTTGTTCCTTGGGGTCTCCTCCCGCACTGCAGGAGTCCGAGGCTTCCTCACAAGGTTACTCTGCTGTTTTCCTGCAGCATCTGTGATCCCCATTGCTCGCTAGGCTGAATTCAGGGATCTGGGGGCACTGGGTCCTGTTGTTCTGCCATTCCCAGACAGTCCCTCCCGGATGGTGAGATGCAGACTAGGGGGATGCGGGAGGTTCTCCTCAGTGGCTCTGATAGGCTCTGATTTCTGGATCAGATACTTGTCATGAGTGGCCACTGGCTGTGTGTCTGGGCTGGTGTCGTGCTGCTCTCTGGGAAGGACCAGGGGTTCAGGACCCTGCTCCTGGCATTCTCCAGGAACTGCCCATTTTCACTCGCTGGGTCTGGGCAGCGGTCATGGCTGCCTCGAAACCACAGCAATGGGTGTGCAGAAATGCCTAGATAGCTAGAGGGGTTTGTCTGGGGATGGATAGAGATTTACGGGCAAGAGACCATTTCTCCATTGTCTTCTATCTCCCCAAGTACCTGTGACCTCTCCATTGCCAGCTGGTGGCTCTGCAGGGCTGTGAAGCTTGGGGCCCAGCTGTCTCTTCTGCAGTGGATTTCCCTTCGGAAGCAACGTAAGATCCCACTTGTGTCCCAGCCCAAGCTAAGGCCGTGAGTCAGCAGTAACTAGCTGTGCTCCCAATGAGAGCACCCCATGACATGGACCCATTGTGACCTGGGGTGGGGTGGGGAAGTAGATCTGTCTTGGGCTCCCCAACACCCCTCCTGGGCCAGGCCCATGACCTCCTGCGCCTTTGCCCTGATAGCAAGGGTTTCTCAGCCAGGTGTACCGGGCCCATGGGTGGTGCTAGCTGCGTGCAGACCTGAGGGATTGCCCCAGCTGCCCCAGGGCAAAAGGCAGGTCTGCACCACTCCCTGCCCCAGTCTGTCTGTTCCTCCCCCAGCCTCTCTCTGGGCAGGGATGTTGAGGAGTGGCCTCCCAGCCGCATTCTGGGCTGAGTCAGTGATTGGGACAGCAGGGCGGTGTGGTGGCTGCAGGCGCCTGTGTGACACTGCTGTGCTGGGGAGGAGGGAGGGCAGGATGCTGTGTGATGACAGTCCACAGAAAGCTCTTGTGTGCAGTGCTTGTTCACAGGGACCTGCCCCAGCCCTTCCTCTCTGGCAATCCTGCAGCAGCCAGCAGCTCAGACCGGTTTGGGGCTCTCAGTGATTGGCGGGGCCAGACACACTGGGGACACCACATCCCTGAGGCCTGATTCATACCTGGATGCTGTCAACAACCAGCCTTGGTACAGACGAGGGCAGCAGCTTGTGCTCTGCCTCCTGGGATTGGGCGGGACGAGGTGACAGGCTCCCAGCAGTGCACACCACAGTGGGCTGTGCTGCCCAGTGGGGAGGGGCCCAGAAGGTAGTCAGTGACAGCTGTGGAGAGCCCAACCCTATCACAGCAGTGACCCCCGGGAGCGCCATTCTACAGGGGGCGGAAACTGAGGCACGACATGGCCAAAATCACACAGTGGGTCAATGGCAGAGCTGGGAATAGAGCCCAGACTCCTTAGACCAGGGGTTCTCAAACTGGGGGTCAGGACCCCTCAGGGGGTCACGAGATTATTACATGGGGGGTCACAAGCTGTCAGCCTCCACCCCAAACCCCACTTTGCCTCCAGCATTTATAATGGTGTTAAATATATAAAAAAATGTTTGTAATGTATAAGGGGGGGTCGCACACAGAGGATTGCTATGTGAAAGGGGTCATCAGTACTAAAGTTTGAGAACCATTGACTTAGACCCTCTCTGCAAGCTTCCTCCCCTCCACCTGCAGAGCCTGCTTCCCCCCCCCGCCCATTCCCTGGGGGGCTCTTTCCAGATGGAACTTTAGCAAAGATGGGGAAAATCCTAATTTAGGACAAATGGTGGGAGGTGTAAGGCAGCCCGGCTGTGTGCCCCTGGGAGCAGCCTCCATGGCAGGGCGTGAGAGCTGGTCCCTCTGTAATCTGTCCTGGAGCATCACTGCTGTGGTGAGAATGCAGAGCCCAGGAATCCTGGGGAACTGGTTTTACACATTCTGTCTGTGCAAAGTGGATGGAGCAAGGGGGATGAAACTCCACCCACTGCAAAGGCATATAACTTCTCCGAATGGTCCAGCCGTGGAGCACTGCACCTCCGCTTCCAGGGACACCAGTCAGCTCTGTCTGGGCTCGTGCGAGGCAGAGAGCAGGGAGTGATGGCTTCTATGGGGCTTCAGGTGCTGGGCATTGCCCTCTCTGTCATTGGCTGGCTGGGCACCATCCTGTGCTGTGGGCTCCCCATGTGGAGGGTGACGGCCTTCATCGGGAACAACATTGTGGTGGCTCAGATCATCTGGGAGGGGCTGTGGATGAACTGCGTGGTGCAGAGCACGGGCCAGATGCAGTGCAAGGTCTACGACTCCATGCTGGCGTTGCCCCAGGACCTGCAGGCGGCTCGTGCCCTGGTGGTGATCGCCATCGTGCTGGCCGTGCTGGGCCTCCTCCTGGCCATCATTGGAGGGAAATGCACCAACTGTGTGGAGGACGCTTCTGCCAAAGCCAAGGTCATGATCGTCTCTGGAATCATCTTCATCATTGCTGGCATCATGATCCTCATCCCGGTCTCCTGGTCAGCCAACAACATCATCCGGGATTTCTACAACCCTATGGTCACCGAGGCGCAGAAGAGAGAGCTGGGGGCCTCCCTGTACATCGGCTGGGCTGCATCTGCTCTCCTGCTCATCGGGGGGGCCCTGCTCTGCTGCAGCTGCCCCCCCCGGAATGAGAAACCCTACTCTGCCAAGTACACGGCTGCTCGCTCGGTGCCGGCCAGCAACTACGTCTAGGGACCGTGCGTGCTCTGTGCCTCCCCCACCCTGGGGGCCACCCCGCCCACCCCAACAAGACAATCAAGGAGCTGCCATCCTGTCCAGATCCAGCCCACTGCTCTGCTTGTACCTTGTGCCTCTGCCTGAGCCCACCTCTCCCCCCTGTGGCCCTGGACCTGATGGCTGAACACAGACAGAAGCTGGCAAGGAGCTTCCCTAAGGAGAAGACTGTGGCCTTTCCGTGAGCGGGGGCCTTGGCAGAGCGGCTCGGCCTCCTGAGAACAGAAGCCTCACGGTGCCAGGGCTGGCTGGCTGCTCAGACACGCCCTCAGCACATCCCTGGCTGACAGGTGCAGCTGGTGAGCGGCTGCACAGGCCCCAGTGCTAAGAATCTGCCACTGCAGCTTGTTTGTGCCAGAGCCCAGAGGTCACCGAGCGAAGCCAGCCCGGGCTTGGACCTGGCTGCCAGTCGGGGCTCTGCTGGGCATCTCCCCAAGGCCCGGCTAGCTCCGGCGTTGTCAGCCAGCCCCCTCGCAGGAGGCAGAGCTGCGGGAGGGGGGCGGGGGGAGGGTAGTAAGAGAGTTTGCAGGTGCTTCTCTGTTTCCCTTGAGATTTCAGCTGGTTCTTTAATCCGAGTTAAAATGGAGAATAGATTAAAACCGTCCCTGACTGCTCTGGCAGCACCATGCTTCAGGGGGACAGAGAGATGACGCTGGGGCAGGGCAGGTCCTCCCAGCCCAGCCCCTGCAGAGGAAGGAAAGCTGCAGCAAGGCCCAGGCGTTGCCATTCCTCCCCTGCAGCGCCTGAGGGAAGGGTGGGGGCCTCTAGGCCTCCTTCCAGCACCAGAACTCGGGTCTCCAGCAGGTGCTGGCATTTCGGACGGGCCCTTGCACAGCTTTCAGTCTGAGACTGCTTTATTAGAGTGAAACTGCAACAGGGCCCCTTTGTGTGTCCACGTGTCTGTCAGTGTCTCCGGCTGGGTGTGCGTCATGTCTCCGTGGCTGGGTCTCTGGGTGTGTCTCTGAGTTTCTGTGTTGTCGTTCAGTGCGTGTCTCTGTCTCACTCGCTAGGGGTCTGTCTTGCTCTTGGTGGCTCTGGCCAGGTCTACACTAGAAACTTCTGCTGGTAGCGCAGTGTCACGTAGGGGTGTGATTTGAACCACATTTCTGTGCTGGCAAAAGCTGCAGAGAAGGCGCAGGAATACCAGCATAGCTTGTTTCTCTCAGGGAGCCAGGATAAGCTGTACTGGCTACAGCACGCTTGCTGGGACAAGCTGCAGCTCCCCTGGGAGGTTTGCCCCTGTGGCTGTACCTATAGAGCCATACTGGCCAACGCTCCGAGTGGAGACAGGGCTCTGGCCTGCTCTTAATATCCATCAGACAGTGCTTGGTTCAGAGGGCCCATCCTGAGGGGCTGGGCTGCTGAGCAGGGAGCTGTTTCCCGCCGGCCCACCCCTGCCCTGTGTTTCTGCTTTGACCCATTCTCAGGCCTGTATTTGTTTAGCTGCACCTGTGATTTCTATGTCAGCGGCACCCGCAGGAGGGGCAGTGCTGGCGACTGGATGTCAGTGGCCCAGCTGGGCAAACCGGTTTGGGAGGTGGGAGCAGAGCCAGGCAGGTTGAGCAAGAGCAGAAAGGAAAGGTGCTTCCTCTGGTGGCACACACCCTCTCTGGGAGCCGGCTGCCGCCCATGTCCTGCTCCGGCTGAGACTGGAACAGGGGAGCTGCACCCTGACCAACGGGAACAGCCTGGAGGCTGCCCAGAGCAATCAGCTGGCTACAGCTCCTGTGGGCTGCCATCCCTGGGGAGGGGAAGAGCCACTGCAGCAGGCACCTAACCAGGCACTGGGCACATCCTGTGGCCTGATGCTGGCTCCCAATTATACAGACTAGACCAGGCAGCTCCAGGGCTCACCTCTGGGAAGGGGCCCCCTTAGCTGTGGCTGATTTGCTTCCCCAGTGGAGACCCATAGGCTGCTCCCGAGAGCTGGAGCATGGGGCAGAGCTCCGCTGATGACAGCAGAGTGTCTCTGGGGGCTGGGAGTGCCAGGAGGAGGACGGGCGGTGCGAGCAGGGGCACTGGGATGCCAGGAGAGTGCTGGAAGGGGGTTGTGCCCCAGAGTGACATGGGAGCCCCCTTCCGCAGACTGGGGGCCAGGCTGTGATCTTCCTGCCGATGTGAAATGTTAATAAATGAGTGCGATTTTCTACATTAAACTGCAGCTGCTCCAAGCCCTGCTGTGCCGTGTCTCGTTTCCCCGTCGAACGAACGCGGGCTGAGCCTGTGGCCCACGCCTCACAGCAGCTCGTTCACGGGTGCTGTAGGCAGCTATGGGGTATGGGGCAGGGGATGGATGGGGGGCTCCAGCATCAGGGGTGCAGGCCTGTTACAGTAGCAACACTTGTCGTGAACTACCCGCCCGGGCCAGTGCTCCCCATACATCCCACATCCCGCCCCAGAGACCCACCCATGGCCTGTGCTCCCCACACACCCAACATCCCCTCCTCCAGAGCCCAACCCAATTCCCAGCCTGTGCTCCACCCCCCCCCCCACATCCCTCCTCTGGAACCCCACCCCAAGCCTGTGCTCCCCACACACCCCAGGTCCCTTATTCCAGAACTCCACCCCCAGCTTGTGCTCCTCACACACCCCACGACCCCCCCTCCAGAACTGCACCCCCGGCCTGTGCATAATAATCACTTCCCTCGATCTGCTGGCAATGCTCCTACTAATGCAGCCCAATATGCCGTTAGCCTTCTTGGCAACGAGGGCACACTGCTGACTCATATCCAGTTTCTTGTCCACTGTAATCCCCAGGTGTAATCTGAGGTACTGACCATTTTTCAGTGAAGATGGGCTGTATTTCTCAAAGCTCTGCTCTGGGAATGACTGTGGGGCATGTCTCCGGCCTGTGTTATATAGCAGGTCAGGCTCGATTGTCACAGTGACCCTTTTGGCCTGGGAAGGTAGGAGTCTGGAATGGGCAGTGAGACTCTGCTGAGGAAGACTGGGGCACAGGGCTTGCCGGGTGAGGCAGCAGGCAGGCTACTGGGGAAATGAAGGATCATCCCCTTGGGGATGGCAGGGGCCAGGCTGGGGCCACCCTTGAGGTCTCAGTGCACTGCAGATGGGCGTGAGGCTCCCAGCCCACACCACGAGCTCGAGCTAGTGCATTAAAAAGAGCGGCGTGGTCTTTGCAGCGCTGGCAGCAGCTCCGGCTAGCCACCTGCTCCAAGCTGGCCTGAGCCCTGGGTCTGAGCTCTGGGCACTGGCAGAGCTAGTGCGAGTCTGTCTGCCCAGGCTGGAGATCATAGCGCCCAGTTGCAGTGAGGTCTCCCGTCCTCAGGTCCATTGTGGCCCCAACACCTCTACTGACAGGCCTTCCGCTGCACCCCGAGTCTAGGTGAGTGACGAGCTGAGGGAGGTTGTGTCAGGGGACACATGGCCCTGAGGAGAGCTGCTTCCCCATTTGCTGCTGGCTGTGGGGGCAGCAAGGTCGTCTCCTCACTGAATGGTGCTGTCCCCATGTAGCGCACTCAGGGCTCGCTGACCCCTGGCTTAGGAGGGAATAAGGGTACCACACACTGGAGTATGATCTTTATTTCCTGGCCCCAGCCACCTGCCATGGTTATAGCCCGGTCACCTTGTTATCAGTTATACCTCAAATAATATGACAGGTTTCAGAGTAACAGCCGTGTTAGTCTGTATCCGCAAAAAGAACAGGAGTACTTGTGGCACCTTAGAGACTAACAAATTTATTAGAGCATAAGCTGTGAAAAAACAGATTGACAGAGCCAGACGAGTACCCAGAAGTCACCTCCTACAAGACAGGGCCAACAAAGAAAATAACAGAACACCACTAGCTGTCACCTTCAGCCCCCAACTAAAACCTCTCCAGCGCATCATCAGAGATCTACAACCTATCCTGAAAGATGATCCTTTACTCTCACAGATCTTGGGAGATAGACCTGTCCTCGCTTACAGACAACCCCCCAACCTAAAGCAAATACTCACCAGCAACCACACATCACTGAACAAAAACACTGACCCAGGAACCTATCCTTGTAACAAAGCCCGATGCCAACTCTGTCCACATATCTATTCAAGTGACATCATCATAGGGCCTAATCACATCAGCCATACCATCAGGGGCTCGTTCACCTGCACATCTACCAATGTGATATATGCCATCATGTGCCAGCAATGCCCCTCTGCCATGTACATTGGCCAAACCGGACAGTCTCTACGCAAAAGAATTAATGGACACAAATCTGACATCAGGAATCATAATACTCAAAAACCAGTGGGAGAACACTTCAACCTGTCTGGCCATTCTATGACAGACCTGCGGGTGGCTATCTTAAAACAGAAAAACTTCAAAAACAGACTCCAACGAGAGACTGCTGAGCTGGAATTGATATGCAAACTAGACACAATCAACTCAGGATTAAATAAAGACTGGGAATGGCTGAGCCATTACAAACATTGAATCTATCTCCCCTTGTAAGTATTTTCACACTTGCTTCTTATCAAACTGTCTGTACTGAGCTATCTTGATTATCACTTCAAAAGTTTTTTTTCTCTTACTTAATTGGCCTCTCAGAGTTGGTAAGACAACTCCCACCTGTTCATGCTCTCTGTATGTGTGTATATATATCTCCTCAATATATGTTTCACTCTATATGCATCCGAAGAAGTGGGTTGTAGCCCACGAAAGCTTATGCTCTAATAAATTTGTTAGTCTCTAAGGTGCCACAAGTACTCCTGTTCAAATAATATGGCCACTGATTAGTCCATCTGTTAATCGTTTCATTTCACATGATTTAGCTTTATTACATAGGCCTGCAGATTTGCCAGCCCCCTGAGCTCCAAAATAACAAAACCAGCCCCCCCCAATCATTAGAGTTTTAAAAAATTGTAAGTTGGGGTCTCTGTTTACCTGCTGGACTTGGGGTGCTTTTCTCTGCACCCAGGGGACTAGGAAATCACTTTTTAAAAATGAAAGCTGAAATTCTCCCATAATCACAGGACTCCAGGATCTGGTGCTTCAATCACAACATCAAACATCACAAGACTCACCAAAAAATCACAAGAGATGGCAACACTTGTGCATCTTTGACATGCTCCAGGGGCTCATGTGGCAGCCAGCCTCTAGTGAAGAGACTGTGCCTTTCCTGAGTGACGTTCTGGCCTGGATCACAGTATACTGGGCACTGCTGAATGGCTTTGTCTAGGGGTTTGCAGTCCTCTCCCACCCCCACTGGGGCATACTGTAGATCTCCAGCACCTCTGCACCTGCCACATGCAGCAGGGAGAAGGATTCCACCCTCCCTGGCTTCTCTGTAATCCCACTTCCTGCAGCTGCCTCCTCCAGTTCTCTCCCAAGTTCCCTTCCAGCCTGAGCGAGGCAGGTTCATAGTTAATAGATTTCAAGGCCAGACGGGATCATTGTGATCATCTAGTCTGGCCTCTTGTATAACACAGGCCGAAGAACTGCCCCACAATTGTTCCTAGAACAGATCTTTGAGAAAAACATCCCATCTTGATTTAAAATTTGTCAGAGATAGAAAATCCACCACGACCCAGGTAAATTGTTCTAATGGTTAATTAGTCTCACTTAAGAATGTAAGCCTTATTTCCAGTCTGAATTTGTGGAGCTTCAACTTCCAGCCATTGGATCATGTCACACCTTTCTCTGCTATTTTGAAGAGCCCATTATTAAATACTTGTTCCCCATGTAGGTACTTACAGAATGTGATCAAGTCACCCCTTAACCTTCTCTTTGTTAAACTAAATAGATTGAGCTCCTTGAATCGATCACTATAAAGCACTTTCTAATCCTTTAATCATTCTCATGTCTCTTCTCTGGACCCTCTTCAATTTATCAACATCCATCTTGAATTGTGGACATCACAACAGGACACAGGATTCCAGCAGCAGTCACACAAAAATTTGGGGTACGCAAAACAAATCAGACTCCTGCAAGGGGTACAGTAGTCTGGAAATGTTGAGAGCTACTGCCATAAACCCATGTTAATTGGCATTAATTACATTACTCTAATCAAATCCCATATCGCCTGCTCCATTATCTTGCCTGGGATGGATGTAAGCCTAATAGGGCTATACCCAGGTCATCATTTACCCTTTTTAAATATTAGTACAACATTAGCTTTCTTCCAGTCTTCTGGAACTTATCCAGTGTTCTAAGACTTATGGAAAATCAACATTAGTGATCAAGCAAGCTCCTCAGCCAGCTCTTTTAAAACTCTTGGATGCAAGTTATCTGGACCTGTTGATTTAAAAATGTCCAACTTTAGTGGCTTCTGTTTAAAATCCTCCTAAAATACTAGTGGAATGGAAAGAGTGTTATCATGTGATATGACTACATCATCAGTTTTCTTCCCAAATACAGAACAGATATATTTGTTGAACACTTCTGCCTTTATGGCATAATTTTTGATAATTCTGCCATTTCCCTCTAGCAATGGACCAATGCCATTGTCAGGATTCTTTTTGTTCCTAATATACTTAAATAGATCTCCTTTATAGAATCATAGAAGATTAGGGTTGGAAGAGACCTCAGGAGGTCATCTAGTCCAACCCCCTGCTCAAAGCAGGACCAACACCAACTAAATCATCCCAGCTAGGACATTGTCAAGCTGGACCTTAAAAACCTCTAAGGATGGAGATTCCACCTAGGTAACCCATTCCAGTGCTTCACCACCCTCCTAGTGAAATAGTGTTTCCTAATATCCAACCTAGACCTCCCCCACTGCAACTTGAGACCATAGCTCCTTGTTCTGTCATCTGCCACCACTGAGAACAGCCTACCTCCATCCTCTTTGGAACCCCCCTTCAGGTAGTTGAAGGCTGCTCTCAACCCCCCACCCCCACTCTTCTCTTCTGCAGACTAAATAAGCCCAGTTCCCTCAGCCTCTCCTCGTATGTCATGTGCCCCAACCCCCTAATCATTTTTGTTGCCCTCCGCTGGACTCTCTCCAATTTGTCCACATCCCTTCTGTAGTCTGTAGTTCTGTGGGGGCCCAAAACTGGACACAATACTCCAGGTGTGGCCTCACCAGTGCCAAATAGAGGGGAATAATCACTTCCCTCGATCTGCTGGCAATGCTCCTACTAATACAGCCCAATATGGCGTTGACCTTCTTGGCAACAAGGGCACACGGCTGATTTATATGCAGCTTCTCATCCACTGTAATCCCCAGGTCCTTTTCTGCAGAACTGCCGCTTAGCCAGTTGGTCCCCAGCCTGTAGCAGTGCATGGGATTATTTCGTCCTAAGTGCAGGACTCTGCACTTGTCCTTGTTGAATCTCATCAGATTTCTTTTGGCCCAATCCTCCAATTTGTCTAGGTCACTCTGGACCCTATCCCTACCCTCCAGCATATTTACCTCTCCCCCCAGCTTAGTGTCATCTGCAAACTTGCTGAGGGTGCAATCCATCCCATCCTCCAGATCATTAATAAAGATGTTGAACAAAACTGGCCCCAGAACCGACTCCATCTTTTGTCCTTAATGTTAACACCTTTTATTCCGTCCTGACCCCAAGTGAGGAGGGCATGACCCACCCACAACAGCTCTGGGAAGAGATGACCCCAGCATCTGATGTGGGTCAGGGTGATGAACAGATGACACTTGTAACATGTCAGTTTCCAGTGACTCCATGGGCTCCTGTTACAAAGGAGGGGCTCTGATGTGTTCCCATGGTTAGCAGGAACTTCTGCAAGGTCAGGAGCATGGGAGCCACCCAGGGGCACCAAATGCGGGGAAAGGGGCCAACAGGCCATGGCCCCTCCCACTTTTCACCACAGGCCCAGCCCCCTGCCAGGCCGGAAGCTGGAGCCCGGCCCAGGTAAGAGCAGCCCGGGGAGCCTGGGCAGCTGTGGGGAGCTGAAGACCCTCCACCTGCCCAGGGTGGGGGGAGGGGACCAAGAGCAGCCCCCAGCCCATGTCCCCACCCCCCAGGCTCCCTGTCCAGGGCAGATGGAGGGTCCATGGCTCTTACCATGGCCTGGCTGTGGCTCTTCAGCCCTCAAGGCCCTGCCCCCCGGCCAGGCCGGAAAGCAGAGCCGGGTCGGGGTAACAGCTGTGCAGGCAGCTGTGGGGAGCCACGGACCCTACACCTGCCCAGGGCGGGGGGCCCGCAGGGCAGGGACACGGGTAGGGCTGCTCTCAGGCCCCACCACTCCGGGCAGGTGGATGGGCCCAGACTCCCCAGCCCAGCTCTGGCTTCTGGCTTGGCCAGGGGCAGGGCCTCAGGGGAAGAGGAGGAGCAGGGGTGGGGCCATGGAGGAGGCATGGCTATGTGGGCCCCCCACTTTTAGGAGGAATCTGTTGCCCCTGAGCAGGGGCAGCTTTATGTATTTTGCCACCCCAAGCACGGCAGTGAGGCAGCCTTCGGCGGTGCGCCTGCGGGAGGTCTGCCGGTCCCGCACCTTCGGCGTACCCGCCGCCGAATTGCCGCTGAAGCCGCGGGACCGGCGGACCTCCCGCAGGCATGCCGCTGAAGGCAGCTTGACTGCCGCCCTCACGGCGACCAGCAGGCTGCTCCCCGCGGCTTGCCGCCCCAGGCACGCGCTTGATGCGCTGGTGCCTGGAGCCGCCCCTGCCCCTGAGCCCACCCCAGAGAGAGAGAGAGAAGAGGAAGGAGCCGGAGCAAAATGGAGGAGAGAGGAATGGTGAGCAGGGAAGTGAGACTAAAACCAAAGACAATGGAACAAATGACACAAATAGCAGTGTAGTTTTTTTGGAGCAGTAACAGGGCGTGTCCACTCTGCAGGGCTTTGTGACACTACCTAGTGATCCACAGCTGTGTCTGGTAGTCAAACACTATCACTGATTCATATGCTGTTGTTTTTACTTCATTTCATTCTGTCATGAGAACCACACTTAGTCAGCCAGCGAGTAACTTCATAGTTACCAGGAAGTGCTGAGCATTCTTCAACAGTCCCTGCAAAATAACCCTCTGCAGTTTCTGTGGTTAATGACACCTTCCAGTCTGACACATGACCAGCCAACCACAGCAGGACAAGCTACAGCTCAACAGGCACCCCTACCAAAAGCTCAACCTTCTACGAGCCACTCAGAGCTGGTATCCCTTCTTTATTACAGCAGTGGGAACCCTTCAACTAGCCAGCTCTTTGTTGAAACTGGTGCAAACCCTACAGGAAGCCTGTAACTAGGAGAATATGTTAGAATCCCGGAATTACTTTCAGAACAGTTAAGTGATGCCTAGCACTAGGGTCTCCTAACTCTTTCTGATATAAAACCACATTTTCAGTTGCTTATAACTTTGTCAAACTTTAACTATTTGGTCTAATTTAGAAGTTGGTCCAATAAAAGATATTACTTCAGCCACCTTGTCCTGGGACCAACACAGCTACAATACTGCAAGAATTAAAGTTGTCCATGCAACCTTAATTTGGCCCCCTTGGGCATATGCATTCCAATACAGTCTTTAATGGTATGATTACATACTCGTTTTCCAGAGGACCCCTGCCTCATTCACTGCGCAGGATGGAGAGTGCTCTGGGATGAATCAGGGTGGTGCAGTGAAGGAGTCTCTTATCTGTAGAACCTCATTTGTTGCAGAAGTTGGAAGGTGTGTAGTGCATGGGGCAGGGGTCTGCAGGAAGAGAAAGGATGGTCTCATGGTTAAGCCACAGAGTTCCTGTAGGATGCAATGTTCACAGTTGGTCATTAATTGTTTGTTCCTTGTTTTCTGGGTGCCCAGCGTGAGACACTTGGGTTTGAGTTGCAGAAGTGCTGAGCACCCACAGCTGCAGCTGAATTCACCAGGAGCTGTGCGAAGATATTGTAACTGCCTGTTCTGATATAAAGTGCTATAAATAAAAGTGTTCAGTCAAATTCAGGTGCTAGGCATCTCAAGTTGGACACCCAAATTAATTAATACTTTTGCCTTTAATCTAGCTGTGCTTTAGTTCCCCAAGTGTAAAATGAGAATAACACCGTCTCCCCACCTCCCACAGGTGTTCTGAAGCGCTCAGGTACTGTAGTGATGAGCACCACAGAAAAGCCCATTAGAAATGAGTAATTCTGGTTTTGGTGCAGGTTTTGAATACTGGACAGTAAATAAGGCACTGGGCCACACCTTAAAGGATGAAGATCAATTTTGAAGCACTTTGAGGAGAGGAAAGTCATCAGGAACCATCAACATGGATTCACCAAGGGCAAGTCATGCCTGACTAATCTAATTGCTTTCTATGATGAGATAACTGGCTCTGTGGATGAGGGGAAAGCAGTGGATGTGTTATTCCTTGACTTTAGCAAAGCTTTTGATACGGTCTCCCACAGTATTCTTGCCAGCAAGTTAAAGAAGTATGGGCTGGATGAATGGACTATAAGGTGGATAGAAAGCTGGCTAGATCATCAGGCTCAACGGCTAGTGATCAATGGCTCTATGTCTAGTTGGCAGCCGGTATCAAGCGGAGTGCCCCAAGGGTCGGTCCTGGGGCCGGTTTTGTTCAATATCTTCATTAATGATCTGGAGAGAGGCTGGTGTGGATTGCACCCTCAGCAAGTTTGCAGATGACACTAAACTAGGAGGAGTGGTAGATACACAGGAAGGTAGGGATAGGATACAGAGGGACCTAGACAAATTAGAGGATTGAGCCAAAGAAATCTGATGAGGTTCAACAAGGACAAGTGCAGAGTCCTGCACTTAGGGTGGAAGAATCCCATGCACTGCTACAGACTAGGGACCGAGTGGCTAGGCAGCAGTTCTGTAGAAAAGGCCCTAGGGGTTACAGTGGACGAGAAGCTGGATATGAGTCAACAGTGTGCCCTTGTTGCCAAGAAGGCTAACGGCATTTTGGGCTGTAGAAGTAGAAGCATTGCTAGCAGATCGAGGGACATGATCATTCCCCTCTATTCGGCATTGGTGAGGCCTCATCTGGAGTACTGTGTTCAGTTTTGGGCCCCACACTACAAGAAAGATGTGGAAAAATTGGAAAGAGTCCAGCGGAGGGCAACAAAAATGATTAGGGGGCTGGAACACATGACTTATGAGGAGTGGCTGAAGGAACTAGGATTATTTAGTCTGCAGAAGAGAAGAATGAGGGGGGATTTGATAGCTGCTTTCAACTACCTGGAAGGGGGTTCCAAAGAGGATGGATCTAGACCAGGGGTCGGCAACGTTTGGCACGCGGCTCGCCAGGGTAAGCACCCTGGCGGGCCGGGCCAGTTTATTTACCTGCTGACGCGGCAGGTTCAGCTGATCGCGGCCCCCACTGGCTGCGGTTCGCTGTCCCGGGCCAATGGGGGCGGCAGGAAGCGGCGCGGGCGAGGGATGTGCTGGCCATGGCTTCCCACCGCCCCCATTGGCCCGGGACGGCGAACCGCGGCCAGTGGGGGCCGCGATCGGCCGAACCTGCTGCATCAGCAGGTAAATAAACTGGCCCAGCTCGCCAGGGTGCTTACCCTGGCGAGCCGTGTGCCAAACGTTGCCGACCCCTGATCTAGACTGTTCTCAGTTCTCAGATGACAGAACAAGGAGCAATGGTCTCAAGTTGCAGTGGGGGAGGTTTAGGTTGGATATTAGGAAAAAACTTTTTTACTAGGAGGGTGGTGAAGCACTGGAATGGGTTCCCTAGGGAGGTGGTGGAATCTCCTTCCTTAGAGGCTTTTAAGGTCAGGCTTGACAAAGCCCTGGCTGGGATGTTTTAGTTGGGGATTGGTCCTGCTTTGAGCAGGGGGTTGGACTAGATGACCTCCTGAGGTCCCTTCCAACCCTGATATTCTATGATTCTATGATTCTAAGATGAAAAGATATTGAACAGCTGCCTCGTTCCTGAGCACAAGGCACCCTGAGCACTGAATGAGGCCAAAAATGTGGAAAAATTAGTATGTGATCATGTAATAAAAGAATGCAGCATAACGTACAAGGGGGCCGAATAAAGTTGCATAGGTAACCTTTCATTCTGGTATTCCATAACTTCTGACTGCTTGACTATGCATCCTTAATAATGTTCCTTAATTTTAGTTTGTTGTACAGAAAAACAAAACAAAAAAACAACCGACCAACCAACCAAACCAAACCCAAACAGAAATTCCATTTTGTGGAACTGTACTGACCCCTCAAGCTGGGTTGAGGATAGTCATATCCACAGCACAGCCCTCTGCCATTTGAGCTAAAGGACTAGCTTGTTATCCTCTATGTGTACCAGCCACTGACTAGAGGGTAGGCACTTGCCAGTGAGTTACACAACCGTTTCCTTGACAGCAGTGGAACACAGTGAGCCAGGATTTGTGGATTTTGTTCTTGGCTCTGGGAGGGGAATGTTGTCTAGTGGTCAGAGAGCAATAACCAAGCACATGGACTTGGCACATTACTTCTGAGAGAGAATGTGGCTAAGTGGATGAGACTTGAGTCTGCCCTACTAGGGACTTGTGTTCTATCCCAGGAGTCTTTTCTCAGGAATAAGGGAGCGCAGGGCACAGAAGTATCACCACCAGTCAGCAAACGAGGTGAGACTTAGAATCATTGAATATCAGGGTTGGAAGGGACCTCAGGAGGTCACTTAGTCCAACCCCCTGCTCAAAGCAGGACCAATCCCCAACTTAATCATCTAGGGTGACCAGATAGCAAGTGAGAAAAATCGGGACGGGGGTGGGGAGTAATAGGAGCCCATATAAAAAAAAGCCCCAAATATCGGGACTGTCCCTATAAAATCGGGACATCTGGTCACCCTAAAATCATCCTAGCCAGGGCTTTGTCAAGCCTGACCTTAAAAAAGGAAGGAGATTCCACCACCTCCCTAGGCAGGGCCGGCTTTAGGCCGATTCAGCCGAATCGGCTGAATCAGGCCCCGCGCTAAGAGAGCCCCGCGCCACAGCTCTCCACCCCGCCCCCAGCTCACTTCCCCCTCCCCCCCTCCCCTGAACGCTCCTCCCCCTGCTCCTCCCCCTCCCCTGCTTCCCACGAATCAGAGGTTCGCGGGAAGTCTGAAAAGAAGCAGGGGCGGGCAGGCAGCACCAGGTAAGCTGGGGTGGCGGGGGGCACGAGAAGGGCTCCGGGGAGGCACGGCCAAGTCCGGCCCCGGTTCCGGCCGAGCGTGCCGGCCCCAGGGGCTCCGGCCCGGCTCAGCTCCAGCCCGGCCCCCACGGCCCGGCTCGGGTCCGGCCCGGCCCCTGTGGCTTGGGTCCGGCTCGGCTCGGACCTGGACCCCGCGGCTCGGGTGCGGCCCGGCCCCAGCGGTGCGGTGCGGCTCGGGTCTGGCCTGGCCCCCGCGGCTCGGCTCGATTCCCAAGCCCGGTTACCCCGGCCGGAGCGAGGCTTGATTCCTGGGGGCGGGGCTTGCCGCAAGCCTCGCCTCCAGGAATCGGGCCCTGCTCTTGCTAAAGCCGACCCTGTCCCTAGGTAACCCATTCCAGTGCTTCACCATCCTCCTAGTGAAAAAGTTTTTCCTAATATCCAACCTAAACCTCCTCCACTGCAACTTGAGACCATTGCTTCTTGTTCTGTCTTGAACTCCTGGCTCTCAGCCCAGTGCACCTCCCCCTAGGCTAAGAGGTATTGGAATTGGGGGCAGAGGCTGGCTAGTGTGGGCCACTCACTGAGGCTGGGGAGTATGGCCTGGGGAGCTGGAATATTCAGAAAATCACAAGCACACATACACATATGTACATACATGTGCACACATATATATGTACATATACACACGTACATACATGTACACATGCACACACACAATTCACTTTCATGCAAGAGCAGTCACCGAAAAAGCTCAGCCTGAACAGGTAAAGTTTGACATCGGGGGGTATAATGGACAGGGTTGGGCGAAGGTAACCATGGGTATCGCGGCTGCTCTGCCTATGGGAAGCCAGCTCTGTCTCCTAGAACTTGGCCTGTGGTGCAGACGCCCAACATAAGACCCCAAGTGCCACTTCTTCTCACATCGTAGCGATGGGAAACCGAGGCACAGCAAGGTCAGAGTGACTTGCCCAAGGTCACCCAAGGAGACTGTGGCAGAGCCAAGTCTTCTGAGTCTGACCACCTAATCTGGGGCCTTGCTCCAGCTCCCCCTGCTGTTGCAGCCCCTGGTTTCACCTCCTACAAATTACCGGCATTCGGTTTGCGGGGTGTGTGTGCAGTGCAGCATCTCTAATTCGCTCTTCCCACTGTCTCCAAAGGTGAGAGCGTGACTTGCCCGTAAGCCATGACGGTGATGGCTGTGCAGATGGGGGGCCTGGCCCTGTCGGTGCTGGGCTGGCTGGGCACCATCCTGACCTGTGCGCTGCCCATGTGGAAGGTGACGGCCTTCATTGGCTCCAACATCATCGTGGCCCAGGTGTTCTGGGAGGGGCTGTGGATGAACTGTGTGTACGAGAGCACAGGCCAAATGCAGTGCAAGGTCTACGACTCGCTGCTGGACCTCTCCTCGGACCTCCAGGCAGCCCGAGCCCTAGTTGTGGTCTCCATTGTGGTGTCCTTCCTTGCCCTCCTTATTGCCATCTTTGGGGCCGAGTGCACCAGGTGCGTCGATGACAAGGGGGCCAAGGCCAAGATCTCCATCACCTCCGGGGCTGTCTTCATTCTGGCCGGGATTGGGCTGCTCATCCCTGTGTCCTGGTCGGCCAACACCATCATCAGCAACTTCTACAACCCCATGGTGCCAGAGGCTTTAAAGAGGGAGCTGGGGGCTTCCATCTATGTGGGCTGGGCCGCAAGTGCCCTCTTGGTGTTTGGGGGGGCCATACTGTGCTGCTCCTGCCCCCCCAGCCAAGATGCGCCATACCCCATGAAGTATAAAGTGGTGAAGCACTCCAGCCTGGGGAGCTATGCCCTTAAGAACTATGTGTGAGGAGCCCTGCCTTGCCCTCCCTGGAGACCCCCTGTCAAGGCTGTATCCCTACTTTGAACTTTAGGGTACAAATGTAGGGGCCTGCATGAAAACTTCTAAGCTTATCTACCAGCTTAGCTCTGATCCGCTGCCACCATCTTAAGAATTCCCTCCCTGGGAAGCCTTGAGAAACCTTTCACCAATTCCCTGGTGAATACAGATCCAAACTCCTTGGATTTTAAACAAGGAGAAATTGACCCTTCCCCCCTCCTTCCTTTCACCAACTCCTGGTGAATACAGATCCAAACCCCCTTTGGATCTTAAAACAAGGAGAAATCAATCAGGTTTTTAAAAAGAAGGCTTTTAATTAAAGCAAAAGGTAAAAATCATCTCTGCAAAATCAGTATGGAAAATAACTTTACAGGGTAATCAAACTTAAAGAGCTCAGAGGAATCCCCTCTGTCTTAGGTTCAAAGTATAGCAAACAAGATAAGCACTTTAGTAAAAGGTACATTTACAAGTTGAGAAAACAAAGTAAATCTAAGACGCCTTGCCTGGCTTTTACTTACAATTTTGAAATAAGAGAGACTTGTTTAGAAAGATGGGGAGAACCTGGATTGATGTCTGGTCCCTCTCAGTCCCAAGAGCGAACAACCCCTTAAACAAAGGACACACACAAAAACCTTTCCCCCCCCAAGATTTGAAAGTATCCTGTCCCCTTATTGGTCCCTGGGGTCAGGTGTCAGCCAGGTTACCCGAGCTTCTTAACCCTTTACAGGTAAAAGGATTTGGAGTCTCTGGCTATGCCCTTAAGAACTATGTGTGAGGAGCCCTGCCTTGCCCTCCCTGGAGACCCCCCTCTCGCCCTAGCCCATCCCACGTGCTCGCAGGGGCCCCTTTACAGCCATCCAAACAGATGTTGGCTTCAAGCCGAAGTGTGTGAAATTTGTAGGGGTTCCCCTCCCAGTCCGGGTCCTGCCCCACATGTATCCTCCCACCTGCATCTCACCCCACCCGTCCCACCTCCCCACGCGTTTCCCTGCCTGCATCCCATCCTACCCATCCCACCTCCCGCTGTGTATCCCCCCTGCATCCCACCCCACCTCCCCATGTGTTTCCCTGCCTGCAGCCTATCGCACCCCACCATGTGTATCCCCCCCCTGCATCCCACCTCCTCATGTGTATCTCCCCCACCTGCATCCCACTCAACCTGTCCCACCTCCCCATGTTCCCCCCCCACTGCATCCCACCCATCCCACTTCCTCGTGTATCCCCTCTGCATTCCACCCCACACATCCCACCTACTCATGTGTATCCCCCCCCCCGCATCCCACCCCACACGTCCCACACATATTCCCTCCTTGCCCATGTCCCACCCCACTTGTCACCTCCCTACATGTATCCCCTCCTTGCTGGTGTCCTGCCCCATGCATCCCCCCTCCCTGCCCGTGTCCTGCTCCACATACCTCCTCCCCACCCACATCCCACTTGACATGTGCTCTCTCCCTGTCTATTCTGTTCTCTGTAGGCTCTTATACCACACGTACTCCCATAGTTTCTAAATGCCTTCTAGTCGGCCCACAAAGGCTGGTGGACCTGATCATCAGCCTGAGCCAATCAGGCACGTCCAGGTCAGTCTGTAGCCCTTTCCTCAGGGCTCTCTTTATTCTTTTTAACACAAAAAAGAAGCATGGAACAATAACAAAAAGTAACAATCCTGTTCTCAGCTGTGACTGTGGGGCCCCCCAGGCTCTGACAGCTTAAGGGGCTGTACCTTCCCCAGCCTGGAGCAGGGGGCACGGGGTTTCCTGCACTCTCACACCCTCCTGCTGCAGCCACAAGAGACCACACTCCAAACCCTCTGCTGGAGCTGGGCTCTCCTTTATATCCCCTGGCTGGGACTCATCAGCCCAATCACTCAATGCTGCCCAGAAGGGCCAGACTGGCCAGTTCCAGTCCTTGCTTCCAGGGGAGGTCAGTGCAGGCCGGCTTTGGCCTGGGCCAGATCCCAGGGAAGCAGCTCCTGGGGACACAGGCAGCGGCTCCAGGCCCTTCATTACTGGTATAACCAGCTGTGGAACAGGCAGCATTGAGGGACAGCCCCAGGAGGTTGGAGCCCCCGAGCCAGCCACAACCCCCCCGCAGCCCCTGCCCCACCCACAACCCCCCACAGCCCCTGACCCAGCCATGACCCCCCCACAGCTCCTGCCCCAGCCACAAACCCCCCGCAGTCCCTGCCCCACCCACAACCCCCCCGCAGCCCCTGCCCGACCCACAACCCCCCACAGCCCCTGACCCAGCCACGACCCCCCCACAGCTCCTGCCCCAGCCACAAACCCCCCGCAGTCCCTGCCCCACCCACAACCCCCCCGCAGCCCCTGACCCAGCCACGACCCCCCCACAGCTCCTGCCCCAGCCACAAACCCCCCGCAGTCCCTGCCCCACCCACAACCCCCCACAGCCCCTGACCCAGTCATGACCCCCCTACAGCCCCTGCCCAATCCACAATCCCCCAGAGCCGCTGCCCAGCCGTGACCCCCCACAGGCCCTGCCAAATCCACAACCCCCCACAAGGCCTGACCTAGCCATGACCCCCCCACAGCCCCTGCACAGCCATGACCACCACAGCCCCTGCCCAATCCACACCCCGCACAGCCCCTGCCTCAGCCACTATCCCCCATAGCCCCTGCCCAGACACGACCCCCCAAGGCCCCTGACCCAGCTACAAGACCTCCACAGCCCCTGCTCCGTCCATGACCCCCCCGCACAGCTCCTGACTCAGCCATGATCCCCCCACAGCCCCTGACCCAGCCATTACCCCTTCACAGCCCATTCCCAGCCATGACCCCCCCACAGACACTAGCCAATCCATGATGTCCCCACAGCCCCTGCTCCAGCCTTGCCCCCCCAGCCCCTTCCCGCTTCACAACCCCCCCACAGCCCCTTCCCAGCCATGAGCCCCCCACAGCCCCTGGCCAATCCACGACCCCACATAGCCCCTGCCTAGCCATGACCCCCCGTGACGTTATTGACATAAACTGTGACCGTATAGGTCATTGTTGCAACCACTGTTATATATTTGCAGTAAATATTGTACAAAGGTTGTCGTGTGAGGTGTCTATGAAAAGGTTATGATTTGCTGGTTATGATTATGCTATCTGTGTGCGTGTGTCATTTTTGTATTTAAAGTTATAAGTATTGGCTCTATCCTGTCTGTATTTCAAACTTGTGCTATGCTTCTGGGTGACACCCCAGACAATGTGGCGTCAGCACTGCCTAGCCTGCTTGATGGCCCATTAAGGACCATCAGCTACACAACTGACCCATTGAGAGAAGGCAGATACGCCTTGCAACTCAGCAAAGTATGCAGGGACTGGCCTATGGACAGAACTCTAAGGTTTTTCCATGCCATGTGCTGGGTGGCTTGTGGTTGGAACAAAGAAAGCACAAGCCACATGGCAAAAGGACTATAAAAGGCAGCATCATCATCTCCATTTTGTCTTCAATCCTGCTTCTTACTTCTGGAGGAACCTTGCTACAAACTGAAGCTCCGAACAAAGGACTGAGGACCCATCCCAGCTGGGGATGTTCCAGAGACTTGATTTGAGCCTGCAGTTTATTCCACCATTGCTACAAGCCTGAACCAAGAACTTTGCCATTACTGTATGTAATTGATTCCATTTAACCAATTTTAACTCTCATCTCTATTTCTTTCTTTTATGAATAAACCTTTAGATTTTGGATTCTAAAGGATTGGCAACAGAGTGATTTGTGGGTAAGATCTGACTTGTATATTGACCTGGGTCTGGGGCTTGGGCCTTTGGGGTCGAGAGAACCTTTTTTCTTTTACTGGGATATTGGTTTTCATAACCATTCGTCCCCATAATGAGTGGCACTGGTGGTGATACTGGGAAACGAGTGTCTAAGGGAATTGCTTGTGTGACTTGTGGTTAGCCAGTGGGGTGAGACCGAAGTCCTCTCAGTTTGGCTGGTTCGGTGCCTTAATGGTAAAGGAAACCAAGCCTTGGGCTATAACTGCCCTGCTCTAAGCAATTTGTACTGAATTGATACTATCAGTTGTGTCCCGCCAGAGGCAGCATCATTACATTCCCACAGCCCCTGCCCGATCCACACACCCAACATCCCCTGTTCCAGCCATGAGCCCGCTACAGCCCCTGCACAATCCACAGCCTCCCACAGCCGCTGCCCAGACATGACCCCCCACAGCCCCTGCTCAGCCACAACCCCCCCGACAGCTGCTGACCCAGCCATGATCCCCTCACAGTCCCATCCCAATCTACAACCCCCCACAGCCCCAGACCCAGCCACGACCTCCCCAACAGCCCCTGCCCAATCCACAACCCCCCCACCAGGGCCGGCTTTAAGCCGATTCGGCCGATTCCCCAGAATGGGGCCCCGCGCCTAAGAGGGCCCCGCAACGTCCGGAGCTGCTGGCGGAGCGAAAAAAAAAAAAGCCGCGTCCTGCTTCTCCCCACCCCCCAGCGCTTGTGCCACCATACAGCTGATCAGCGCAAGCCTGGGAGGGAGGGGTGAGGAGGAGGAATGCGGCGTGCTTGGGGAAGAGGCGGGGCCAGGGTGGGGATTTGGGGAGGGATCCAATGGGGCAGGGAGGGGGCGGAGTTGGGGCGCGAGACAATTCGTCCCTGCCCCCCACAACTGCTGACCCAGCCATGACCCCCACACAGCCCCTGTCCAATCCACAACCCCCTGACCCAGCCATTACCCCTTTGCAGCCCCTGCCCAGCCATGACCCCCCCCCACAGACACTGGCCAATACACAACCCCTCCACTGCCCCTGACCCAGCCATGTGTGACGGAGCAGGGAGCAGGGCGGATTTGACCTGGGAATGTAGCCTGGGAGTTACATTGAGCTACCTGAGCTGTAACCTGAGCCAGGAGGGGGGTTGGGAGAAGTGACACCTTCTGCCCGGGAGACGGAACAAAGGAGAGGAGGAGCAGAGGGGACGGGGGAGAGAGCTGCTGGAGGGTTTTGGGGAGTTCTTCAGTTTTGGGCTGGGAGGTGCAATGCAGGGAACCCCAAGCTGAGGTCTAAGCTCCCTGCACTCCCCAAGAGGACTTGATTGAGGGGTCCTGGTTGTATCTACAAGCTCTGCTGTAGACTGTGTTCCTGTTATCCAATAAACCTTCCGCTTTACTGGCTGGCTGAGAGTCACGGTGCATCGCAGGAAGCCGGGGGTACAGGGCCCTGAGTCCCCCACACTCCGCGACACCATGACCCCCCACAGCCCCTGGCCAATCCATGACCCCCCACAACCCCTGCCTAATCCATACCCTCCTCAGCATCCTGCCCAGCCATGACCCCCCCGCAGCCCTTGGCCAATCCACGACCCCCCCCCCACAGCTCCTACCCAGCCACGACCCCTCAACAGTCCTTGCCCAGCCCACAGCCCCCCTACAGCCTCTGCCCAGCCACAAACTCCCTCCACAGCCCCTGACCCAGCCACAACCCTCCAGAGCTCCTGCCCCAGCAATGACCCCGCCACAGCCCCTGCCCAGCCACGTGGTTAGGGGTTAGGAGGAAACTTCCCTCCTGCAGGGGGTCACAGACCTTCCCTTGGAGCACCTGACACAATCCACGTGGGAGCAGACCCACGCTAGCAATTCCTGCATTGTCAATGTTGGGGAAATTGTAGTTACCTCCTGAGACACAATGCCAGAACAGAGAGGGGTTGTGGGGACAGGAGACGAACTAAGTGGCCCATGGGAGTCAGGGGCAGGGAGGGGGTTCAGGAGATGGATGGGCACAGGGACAATGGAGCAGGTGTGGGATGGGCGACAGGGGGTAATGAAGCAGGGCCAGGATGTATGGATGGGAGATGACAGAGAATGGTGGTGTGATGGGAACAGGAGGGAGGCTAGAAAGATAGCAGAGTTCTCTTTCTATTGCATTCTGTCCAGGTTCTTGTACCACCCTCCTCACCACCGTACCAGTGTCGTCCCTCGCTAGGTGTGGCAGGAAATGGACTAACAAATACGTCCTTATGGTAGGGCAGTGTCCCGTGCACCTTGCATCTGCAGGGATTGGGTGTCACTGGCCATGTGGCAGCACAGGGAGCCCTCCACAAACCCTGCTGTCATGGGAGTGAGTTTGTAGGACCAGGACTGTGGGCCTGGCTGCAGAGGGCTCCCTGCACGGCTGTGGGGCCAGAGAGCCGATCCCTGCAGGTGCAAGGTGAGGGGAAGGCTGCGGGCCTGGCAGGGCAGAGACCTCTGGCCAGGACTGTGAGGATGATGAGACCCCTGCCATGGAGGAGGATACCAATGTGATATGGCTGTGAAAAAAGCTAATGCGGTCTTGGGATGCATCAGGTGAGGTATTTCCAGTAGAGATAAGGAGGTGTTAGTACCGTTATACAAGGCACCGGTGAGACCTCATCTGGAATATTGTGTGCAGTTCTGGTCTCCCATGTTTAAGAAGGATGAATTCAAACTGGAACAGGTACAGAGAAGGGCTACTAGGATGATCCGAGGAATGGAAAACCTGTCTTATGAAAGGAGACTCAAAGAGCTTGGCTGGTTTAGTCTAACCAAAAGAAGGCTGAGAGGAGATATGATTGCTCTCTATAAATATATCAGAGGGATAAATACCAGGGAGGGAGAGGAATTATTTAAGCTCAGTACCAATGTGGACACAAGAACAAATGGATATAAACTGGCCACCAGGAAGTTTAGCCTTGAAATTAGACGAAGGTTTCTAACCATCAGAGGCGTGAAGTTCTGGACTAGCCTTCCAAGGGGAGCAGTGGAGGCAAAAGACATATCCGGCTTCAAGACTAAGCTTGATAAGTTTATGGAGGGGATGGTATGATGGGATAGCCTAATTTTGGCTATTAATTGATCTTTGACTATTAGCGGTAAATATGCCCAATGGCCTGTGATGGGATGTTAGATCGGGTGGGATCTGAGTTACTAAAGAGAATTCTTTCCTGGGTGCTGGCTGGTGAGTCTTGTCCACATGCTCAGGGTTTAGCTGATCGCCATATTTGGGGTCGGGAAGGAATTTTCCTCCAGGGCAGATTGGCAGAGGCCCTGAGGGTTTTACGCCTTCCTCTGCAGCGTGGGGCACAGGTCACTTGCTGGAGGATTCTCTGCACCTTGAAGTCTTTAAACCATGATTTGAGGACTTCAATAGCTCAGACATAGGTCAGGGGTTTGTTACAGGAGTGGGTGGGTGAGATTCTGTGGCCTGCGTTGTGCAGGAGGTCAGACTAGATGATCATAATGGTCCCTTCTGACCTTAAAGTCTATGAGTCAAACCCCCATCCCACACCCAGCCTGTACCCCCACCCTTCCCCACTCCCCTTCTACCCGGGGCACTGGAGCAATGTGTACAGTGGGGGTGCTGAGAGCCACTGAACTAAACTGTAAACCCTGGATATAATGGAAACCACTTCAAGCGCACCCCCCGCACCTCTAGTTCCAGCACCTATGGCTGGGTCCCGGTGCTGGCCGCAGCCCCTGTGGGGCCTCAGAATGGGGCGGGCCCAACCTGGGTCTCCTGGCCCCGATCACTGTCTCCTGCCTCTGCGGCCGGCTGGTTATGGGGGCCAAAGCGTGGCCGGCAGGGTGTGGCCGGCACCCCAGGCACGCCAGGGGAGGAGCAGAAAAAAAGCTCCTCACTGGCCCAGGGCCTCTGCCCCGCTGCCCAGCCCAGCCTGTGGGGAGGGAGAGCCATGCCAGGCCTCCTGCAGTGCTCGGCCCGGGGAGGCCTAGGGCTGCGGGCTGGCTGTGTGGCTGCCGTGCATTTTGCTCCTTACACAGCGAACATGCAGAGAAAGAGCCACCCGGGGTCCAAATAGCCATTGCACTAAATCTACCCAACGCAGACGGCTGGCTGCCTGGGCACTGCTGTTCCGCTGGAACCCATGAGCACCATGAGCTGGCTCAGAGGCTAGTTAAAGGGCCATTGCCCTACAGTTACCATCAGCCTGGGGGGCTTGTTAACATAGGCCTTATCTACACACACAAGTTGCACCATTCTATCCTGGGAAAGCCTTAGCCTGGCCACAGTTACAGAAGTATAAGGGTGCTTATATGACATAGCTTATTGCCATGGGGAGGGGGAATGAGTTCTCCTGGGGAACACGTTCACCTTTATCCTGGTATAATAGCGCCCGCACTAGCAGTTGTACTGGTGTAACTATTGATGTAAAAGAATCACACCCTTGAGCCAGTTCTACCAGTACAAAAACTGGGTAGCCCAGGCCTTACATGCAGCCAGAGTTTAAGGCCAGAAGGGACTACCATCATCCTGTCTGACCATGTGTACATCACAGGCCACCAGCACCTGGACACATACCCCAAGGACTGAAATGAGGTCAAAGTATCACAGCCCAGGGGAGCCCAGACTATGATGTGACACATCAGGGACCCAGGGGCGCCAGTGCCCCAGGCCCCTGCAGTGGTAGGGAAATGATTGAGATCTACCCAAATAATCCTGGTGAGTGACCCAAACCCACAGACTGTAGCAGGAGGTGAGCTCGCATTCAGCCACCACATGGACTTGGGCTAAAGTTCCTACTTTCATCATTTATTGTGTTTGTCATCTATTATAAAGCAGCCCTTGGCCCTGCATGTGTACAGGAATGACACAGAGAATGCCTGTGGACTCTGCCATCTCTGCCATAGGTGCCAAGTCTGTGGGTGCTCCAGGTCGAGCACCCCCCGGCACATTGGAAAGTTGGCGCCTGTGATCTCTGCTGTCTATGAGGGTTCCAGATTAGCCTCTGGTTCCAGGGGCAGCTGCACACTTTGTAATCCCCTTACACCAAAGGGACGCACTTGGAGCTGTTGTGCAATAGTTTATGAATCACAGAATCTTCAAAATGTTGGGCTGGAAGGGACCTCGAGAGGTCACCAAGTCCAGCCCCCTGAGCTGAGGCAGGACCAAGTAAACCTAGACCCAGAGGTGAAAGTGGGCCGGTATGGGCTGGTACGGCCCGTACACAGCCGACGTTAATGCGCTGCCCCTTTTGCCCCCCCCAGGGCTGCCAATGGGGGGTGTGTGCAAAAGGGGCAGCTGCCCCGGGGCCCGGTGATTTAAAAGGGCCCGTGGCTCCAGGCCGCCTCTGCCGCTACCACAGCAGCGGCTGGAGTCCTGGGCCCTTTAAATCGCCGCCGGAGCCCCGGCCGCCACAAGCTGGGCAGCATGGAAGGGCTGGCTGGGGGAGGCTGACCCACAGCCCTGCCCCTTCCACCAGCAGCCCTGTCCCTTCCGGAGGCCCAGATCTGGGCCCCCGTACCAGTAAGTCTTTTATGTGACTTTCACCCCTACCTAGACCAGCCCTGACAGGTGTTTGTCCAGCCTGTTCTTAAAAACGTTCAGTGCTGGGGATTCCACAACCTCCCTTGGAAGCCGGTTCCACAGCTTAACTACCCTGAGAGTTAGAAAGTTTTCCTAATATCAAAGCTAAATATCCCTTGCTGTAGTAAACCCAGTAATTTTTGTCCTACCTTCAGTGGATATGGAGGACAATGGATCACCATCCTCTTTATAACAGCCCTTCACATATTTGAAGACTGGTATCAGGTTCCCACCTCAGTCTGCTTTTCTCAAGACTAAAAATGCCCAGTTTTTTAACCTTTCCTCATTGCTCAGGTTTTCTAACCCTTTTATCATTTTTGTTGCTCTCCTCTGGACTCTCCAATTTGTTCACATCTTTCTTGAGTGTGGTACCCAGAACTGAACACAATGCTCCAGCTGAGGCCTAACCAGTGCCAAGCAGAGCGGGATAATTACCTCCTGTGTCTTACGTACGACGCTCCTGTTAACACCCCCCAGAATGATATTAGCCTTTTTTCCAATAGCATCACATTGTTGGCTTATATTCAATTTGTGATCCACTAGAACCCCCAGATCCTTTTCAGCAGAACTACCACCTAGCCAGTTATTTCCCCATTTTATAATTGTGCATTTGATTGATCCTTCCTAAGGATTTGCACTTGTCTTTACTGAATTAAATCTTGTTGATTTCAGACCAGTTCTCCAGTATGTCAAGATCATTTTGAATTCTGATCCTCTCCTCCAAAGCATTTGCAACCCCTCCCAGCTTGGTGTCATCCACAAATTTTGTAAGCCTACTCTCCATTCTGTTATCCAAGTTATGAAAGAAAATGTTGAATAGTACTGGACAGACCCCTGTGGGACCTCACTAGATATGTCCCCCCAGTTTGACAATGAACCATTGATAACTACTCTTTGAGTATGGTCTTTCAACCACTTGTGCACCCACCTTATAGTAATACTGTACGTTGGGCTGGTTACTGGGGAGTTTAACATATGACTATATTGGGTTATCTCAATAGGGGCTGTCTGGGAAACAGGCAGGAAGAAACAGCCATCTCTCCGCAAACAGTGAAGAGTTAAGAGACAATGCCAGGATCAATACTTTGGTTTAAAAAGGCCATTTTGTCAAGGGAAGAACTACAGATGTCCAAACTCAGGTCTGCAGGGCAGCCACAGCCGATACAGAGGCTGGTTTAGTGGAAGAGTTGCCAAATTGCTCCCCAGGAGAGAGAAAGGCAAGAGATGCACCAGAGAAGGGTCAGAGGTGCGGCTAGCCCAGTAACCACGACGTGGAGTTCAGCTACAGAGCTAGGCTGTCTGTCTGGCTACATAGCTTGGGGCAGTGAGTTTCCCAGCCCCGGTTGACTGACTCAGGCTCAGGACTCATGCTAAAAACTGCTGTGCAGGCGGTGCGTTGAGAATGCGGCTCAGGCTGAAACACCAGCTCTGAAGACTAAGAAGGAGGACGGGCTTCAGAGCCAGAGCTCCAGCCTCAGCCGCAACTTCAAAGCGCGGTCTGCACAGCTATTTTTAGGGTGCTTGCATGAGCCCTGCTAGCCCATGTCTGTTGGCCCGGGTTGGGAGGCTTGTGCAGACGAGCCCCCAAGGCTCCTTAGCGCCCGGGGCGAAATCCTGGCTCCATTGACCTCAGTGGGAGTTTGCCCCTGGGCTTCTGAGCCTTTGGCTAATGAAGCTAAAATACTACAGGGAGCGCTGCTGGGGAGCCTGGGGCTGTGTGGTGGGGTTCACAGAGCAGGGGAGCTGGAGCTGGATGGACCTGGATCGCAGGAACAGTGCGAAACTGAGGAGAAACAAATTGTTATCACAGCAGCTAGGAGGCCTCCCAGCTCTCCTGGCACCCATCCTTCAGAGATACTGCTACCTCATCCATATGGCAACTATTGTCTGGCTCTGCATTATCCCTATGGCAACAAATCTGGGGCTCTGGCATCACCATAACAACCATGGCCATGGTAACTGCTGGGGGTCTGGCTTGTGCCTTGCAGGGTGGGCCTGATGTCACAGTGTGTGCTCAGTGTGAGCTCAGCACTGAGGGCTTCCAGTGCTGGAAGGAGCTGGAGGGCAGGAGGCCTCACTATGGGCACACAAAGGGCCATGGCTGGCCTCACTGACATCTTGATGGACCTGGTGAGAACTGTCACCCTGGTGGCTGACCAGAATGGCTGGGGAAGAAACCAACTCAGACCCAAGGAAAACCTGATCCTGGATCTCTGGGCACATTTCTCCAGTGCACCCATCCATCCCCAGACCTACTGCACTGGCCCCAGGGCACTGGGTGCACCGTGGGGGTGGGGCCATTTCTTCCTCGGTCCTGGAGCAGTGGGTGCTCCCTGGGGGTGGGGCCATTTCTCCCTCAGTCCCGGGGCAGTGGTGCCCCTTGGGGGTAGGGCCATCTCTCCCTTGGTCCCGGGGCAATGGGTGCCCCCTGGGGCGGGGTCGCCTCTCCTTAATCCCGGGGCAGTGGTGCCCCCTGAGGCCTGGGCCGTGTCTCCCTTCGGTCCCGGGGCAGTGCTGCCCCCTGGGGATGGAGCCATGTCTCCCCTGGGTTCTGGGCCAGCGTGTGCCCCCTGCTGGCGCTATGCTCCTCACTCTCACTTTTCCCCACAGCCTTATGTGAATCATGTTTGTTTCTACAAATGGCTGCTCTGGAAGCTCGTCCCTTCCAGTCGCTGGGCTGCCAAGCTGCCCGAGGTGGCTGATATGCATGTTGCCTGTTCTGAGCCACAGAATGCCCCAGACGAGGCCTCTGAGCAGGGGCCAGAGGCCTCTTTGCCCTCAAGGCACAAGGCTGTGGTGCGAGGTTTACTAAACCCCTTCTGCCTTTGGCTGCTGTCTCTGCGTGAGAGCCTGCTCGGCTGGTACTGCTACCTCTGGAAGGTGCAGGAGGACGTGGTCAGCTACATCCATCTCTCGCTGGAGTTCTGCACCAGCATGTTCTTCTCCTGGGCCCAGAACCTGCTGGTGGGCTGCATGCTGCTGCTGCTGCTGGTCTGGAAGGCTTCCCAGAGAGTCCAGCAGTGTGTCCAGACGCAGCTGCAGTGGAGCTGGGTGAGAAGTGGGGGGAGAGGGCTGCCAGGACAGGGTGTCCCACTCACAGGGGAATCCCCAATCTGGGGTCTCGGCCACACCCCTGGCATTGGAAGACATGGTGCGAGCACCTCCCGGCCCCGGGGCTGTTGGGAGGAGAGCGAGCTCCTGCTGGAGCCGGTGTGGAGGAGGGGGGAGAACATGACCCCCCAAAAGGGATCAAAGTTAAATTTCTGCGCACGCCCCTGGTCTGCCTGCCGTCTCCCCTCCCAGAGCCAGCCTGCCTCTGTGGCAGCCTCCGCAAAGTCCCCTTCACTGTGTGGATTGGCCCTGGCTAGCCCCACACCTGCCTGGCCAGTGTTTCTGAACTGCCCCTCGCTGGGTCCCTGCTCCCTGCCATGCCGGCCACCTGAACAGGCCGGGTTGCTGGAGCTGTGTAGCCTGCCCTGGTGTCTCCAAGCACCGGGCTGTGCCTGTGGTGCTGGCACTGACTCTGCCGTCTGTGCTGGCCACTCATCTCCCTGCCCTGCCTTTGTCTCTGCCAGAGGGCACTCGAGAGGCAGCTTGTTACTGTGCTGCCGCTGCTGCTGACCTGCTACTGGCGCCTGGAGAGTCTGGTGGCCCCAGTAGTCTGGGGCCCTGCCTACTGCATCACCAGGATTACCGGCCTCGTGTCCTGGCTCCTGCAAGCTGCTTTTGAACATACCATCAGTGTCGCTAGCCAGGCGGAGGAGGAGGGCGTGAAGATGGTGATGATGAAGACTGAGAGGGGAGGAAGGCCTCACGCGGCCCTCGCACCAAAGGATTCACATTTCCTTGGGAAGGAGGCCAAAGTCGAAGTTTCTTCTCATGGCCTTTAATAAATGCTGCTGGGAAAGCTGCTCGTCCCTCACAGGTGGGGTTGGGGAGAGGAAGTGGGAATATGCAGAGAGCCCGTTGTCCAGCAGTGGCCAGAGCGCCCCCTCCTGGCAGAGACCCTACCTGAAGAGCTGGGGGTCTCCAGGTTGAGTGTACGTCCCCCAATGGCTGTGTAAGTGGCCCCAGAGTAGGGTGACCAGACAGCAAGTGTGAAAAATCGGGATGGGGGTGGGGGGGTAATAGGAACCTATATAAGAAAAAGATCCAAAAATTGGGACTGTCCCTATAAAATCGGGACAGCTGGTCACCCTACCCCAGAGGAATGTTGATGGGGTGCGAAGGGCACAAGCAACTGTCTGCGCTTGCCCCCTCAGGGGGCCTCCAGCACAGCAGTCTGGGCCTCAGGTGGGTGGCTGGGAGCCGGCACCTAACTTGGGCAGCTTCTCCGGCAACTCGGCAGCTTTGCGAGCTGGGCAGGCGCCGCCTCTGCCTCGCAGGCTCTGCGTGTCTGGATGCACTGGCTAAGGTGCCTGGCCTGCGCTTGTCACTGCATGGTGCCTCCAGCTTCATCGATTTTCGAACCAGAAGGGACCACGTGGTCATCCTGTGTCCGGCCTGGATAGGCCAGAGACTCCTCCCCCCAGTGCGTCCTGCATGGAGCCCAGCAACTTCTGGCTGAGCTAGAGCGACTCCAACCCCGATTGAAAGACTCTCCGGCCTGGCAGCCGGGGAAGCGTGTGCTGCCTTGCTGCTGAAGAAGGGGGAGCAGAGCAGGCAGGCTCTTAAGGGCAGGGACGAGTTCTGGGTTTGTGCAGCACCCAGCACAGTGGGGCTGATCCTAGCTGTGCTACCCATCACACAGAGAGCACAGAGGAGGGAGCGGCCCTGGCTCGGCCCTCAGGAGAGCTCAGTTCCGTTCTTGTCTCTGCCATTGACACCCCGTGTGACCTCAGGTGAGTCACCTGACCTTTCTGTGCCCAATGGCTGGCTCGTCAGACATGAGATAAAGGGAACCAGCTGGCTGTGCCCAAAGACAGCTGGGATTCCCCTGTAGGGTGACCAGACAGCAAGTGTGAAAAATCAGGACAGGAGGGTGGGGGGAGGGGAGGGTAATAGGAGCCTACATAAGAAAAAGACCCAAAAATCGGGACTGTCCCTATAAAATCGGGACATCTGGTCACCCTATTCCCCCGGGTCCCGCCGCTGAGGTTGGGGCAGCCCAGGACCTAGAGCATGGAGGAGAGTCAAGGGCAGGAATGGAGAAGATGCTGCCCACTCTGTCTTTGTGATGTTGGCTGGGTTTGCTGGCTTGTGCCCATGGTTCCTGCGGGGCTGTGTGCCCAGGGTTCAGCCATTGGCTCCCCAGGGTGAGCCATCACCAGAACATGCACCTCTTCCACAGAGCAGTACTTGCTTTGCGCCTCTAGAGGGCACCTTCTACCCACAGGTCACTGCCCCTTGCTTGGCAAATCCACTGCAAGCTGGAGCCTGCTCTGTACATGGGGAGAATGGACTTTGTGACACGGCTCCTGGCACTGCCCTGGGGGCATGCATGAGGCCCCAGTGCCTCCACCAGTTGGGCCAGGCCCCAGCCTGTGCCCAGCATCCCCAAAAGGAACACACAGAGCCCTGGATACATTTGTAAGCACTATGATAAAACTATAACTGGGTTCAGAAAAGAATTAGACAACTTCCTGGAGGACAGGTCCGTCAATGGCTATTAGCCAGGATGGGCAGGTTATAACCCCATGTGCTGCGTGTCCCTAAACCTCTAACTGCCAGAAGCTGGGACTATTTAGAAAAGCTGGACGAGCACAAGTCCATGGGGCCGGATGCGCAGCATCCAAGGGGGCTAAAGGAGTTGGCGGATGTGATTGCAGAGCCATTGGCCATTATCTTTGAAAACTCATGGCAATCGGGGGAGGTCCCGGCTGACTGGAAAAAGGCTAATGTAGTGCCCATCTTTAAAAAAGGGAAGAGGGAGGATCCGGGGAACTACAGGCCAGTCAGCCTCACCTCAGTCCCTGGAAAAATCATGGAGCAGGTCCTCAAGGAATCAATTCTGAAGCACTTAGAGGAGAGGAAAGTGATCAAGAACAGTCAGCATGGATTCTCCAAGGGGAAGTCGTGCCTGACTAACCTAATTGCCTTCTATGAGGAGATAACTGGCTCTGTGGATGAGGGGAAAGCAGTGGACGTGTTATTCCTTGACTTTAGCAAAGCTTTTGATACGGTCTCTCACAGTATTCTTGCCAGCAAGTTAAAGACGTATGGGCTGGATGAATGGATTATAAGGTGGATAGAAAGCTGGCTAGATCGTCGGGCTCAACAATCAATGGCTCTATGTCTAGTTGGTAGCCGGTATCAAGCGGAGTGCCCCAAGGGTCAGTCCTGGGGCCGGTTTTGTTCAATATCTTCATTAATGATCTGGAGGATGGCGTGGATTGCACCCTCAGCAAGTTTGCAGATGACACTAAGCTGGGAGGAGTGGCAGATACGCTGGAGGGCAGGGATAGTATTCTCCTGAAAACCTGGAGCAAATCAGATCCCTGAAGGGTCCAAAAGGCCTTGTAGAACTCAATAGGAAAACCATAAGTACTAGGTGCCTCCCTGGCGCAACGGTGTTTAGGGCAGAAGTCAATTCTGAGAGCATCAGGTCCTGTCTTCCACATCCAACTCTAAGGGTACGTCTACACTACCCGCTGGATCGGCGGGTAGTGATCAATCTATTGGGGATCGATTTATCGCATGTAGTGTAGACGCGATAAATCGATCCCTGATCGCTCTCCCGTCGACTGCTGAACTCCAGCTCGGCGACAGGCAGAAGCAAAGTCAACGGGGGAGCTGCGGCTGTCGATCCCACGCCGTGAGGACGCGAAGTAAGTAATTCTAAGTCGATCTAAGATACGTCGACTTCAGCTACGCTATTCTCGTAGCTGAAGTTGCGTATCTTAGATCGATCCCCCCCACCCCCAGTGTAGACCAGGCCTAAGATCCTGGAAAGATCCTCAATGAGCTGCTGAGTCTCAGATGGATATATTTTATGCGGCAAACAGGTCTAAATGAAAATCCCCAGCAGAATTCCTGATTTCCACAGGACCCCAAAGCACTCAACCCAACAGCCGCCTTGAAATAGCCAATCATCTTCCACTCCGCATGTTTCTTTTCCAGTCCAAAATACACCCGAGTAAGCACATGCATTTGAGAAAGGCCCTGAATCTGGACTCTAACCAGAGCACCCTGATCTTTGCTATCCAACAGGTCCTGCGAGAGCAGGTTTTTACATTAAAGGTCTCACATAATCCAGCATCATTACTGCCAGGAAAGGCTTTTTCAAGTTCCACAATCCCCAACTCTTCATACTCCAGCGAAGGCCCAGGTTGTCTGCTCCACGGATTGCTGACAAAAACGTGTAATATTAACTTTACCCACCTCCCACCATTGCCTCAAGGAGGGAAAATCATCCTTCACGGCAACCCTGGCTTCCCCAAAATGATTAGCATAGACATCTTGTAAACGGTGAGTATTAAAATGCCAATAAGGTCTTGAATAAAGGGAAGGGCTAACACAAATAAACCCAAACATGATCTGAAATCCCAGGAGTATGATACAGCTAGAAAGCAAACAATGATGAGTAAAACCATATAAATGATCCAAGTGGGCCAGAGAGGAAGAGCACGCAACCATGTGCTGCGGAAAATGCCACCACCCATCTGTCAGGTCAGAAGGCTGTAAAAGAGTTAAAAGTTGCTGAGGAAGACAGTGGATGTGGTTCCAGATGGCTCCTATCCAATCCTTCATTAACAGTACAATTAAAATTACCCCCCACCCCAAAATTAAAACATCACTTGTCAAACAATTTGACAAAAGAGCATCCGAAGTCTGGGAAAAGGATCCTGTCTTTTCTGACAGTAGGAGCACAGAGAGTAATCAAAACAAAGAGGATATTGCTCAAAAGTAGTTTGAACTGTCGCTAAAGAGCCTGGAGTAACGTCCTGCACAATCTCTGAATCAGGCTTCACCTTGTCCGCAAACAGACTGGCAACCCTGGCACTTGCAGTGGAACCATGACTCAGAAAAACTTTCCCCTCCAATCAGCAAGCCAACCACTTTGGTTGCCTGAATGTGTGTGTGTGTCTTGCAGAAAGGCATTACCCACCCTTTTCTGGGGCAGGTACTCAAAAAGAGGCAGGCACTTTTAAATGTCCCTGCACCCAGTCACATACAAAATCATGTATCAGACCAGTGACAGAAACAGGAGTGGGGAACACCCAAAACCTCAACAAAACCACCAAAATTCCCAATATTCACTAATCGCAACAGTACAATTGGTCAAAGAGACGTACTTTAGTCATCAGTTTTTTCAGTCTATACTGCTTCTGTTTGTCAGACTCAGCCACAGAGACACGTTTCAAAGTACAAAACAGATTAAGATGAGAAAACCAAGCTGCCTCCTCTACCACATCTTCCCCTCTAGGCTCACCCAGAAATCTACCATTCGCATCCAGGGTGAATCCCTCTTCAGGGAGTTCAGGATCCAAAGGATCTGTGAGTGCATCATCCCCTGGCCCGTTCTCAGAGTCACTGCCATCCTTGCGGGGGGAACCTCAGAGAGCCCAGAGGGAGGGGGCTGCTGGGACTGAGGGGGCAACACTGATGCCTGATGCCTCCAACTAAAGAACCACGTTCAGCAGCCTTGTGCTCCCCGACTGCACCAGCCAGCACCCTCAGAATAGGGCCCCCTCCGCCTTCAACAGCCAATTTGTACTCTGGGCTTTGCCAGCAAGCCAGAATCCACAGCCAAGGCCGCAGATTCCATAGCAACAGGCTCAGCCTCCATTCCACAGCCAGGCCAGGCCGTGAGACCACTGAGTCAGGAGCCACAGAACCAGTAATGCCATCTGCCAGCATGCAAAGGGGGCGCTAGCCCTCCAGAGCAGAGACATCTGGAGCCTGCTGGGACCCAGTCTCTGCCACCCCACAAGTGCTTCGCTCACAGAAAGCCCCACATTCCCAGAGGCAGCCTCATTGACCAGATGTGTCAGAAGCCCACAAGGAAAGCAGGCCATGCCCTCACTGGCCAAAGTCACACTCCCCACCGTAGGCCTCAGGGAAACTTTGAGCACATTGGAAGCATTGTTTAATGTCATAAAACCTGCCCTATGAAAAGCCATTGGCTAGTGCCCTTACCACAACTCGCCAGGTCTCTGGCCAGCTGCTCGTCTGGACATTAGAGATCGTGACTTTAACAACAGATGTTGAGAGGGGCACAACAGGGACAAAACCACGCCACATAACCATCCCCTCCACCACCACAAGCTCAAAAAGGATAAGTGTGACAAGCAACACAATATGCGCAAGGCACCTCACATTTATAAACCCCGACTCCTTCCCCACAGCTAGAACACGCTCCTCCCCAGAGGCAGAATCTGGAGGCAAAATCCCAACCCATGGCCACAGGTTAAACCCTGCGGCCTCTGGGCAAGCCAGCACAGCCTAAATGGGGCAGACAAAAACCTGCCAAGACAAAAGAACCCCTGAAACTAAACACCCAACAACCCAAACCCAAACCCCCATTACCCCAAAAGAGAGAAGAACAAAGCACAGCCACACATAGCCTCTGTCCCAAACACTCCCACGCCCCTCAGCGAGAGGGAGGTGTATCTGAGAACAGACAGACAGATAGGGACAGAGCTGGTGTGATAGCAGCACCCAGCCAAAGAACAGCTCCCAATGCCATGGGAAGTCGGAGTCCATTCCTGCTCCTCCCTACACTCCCTGTGTGAACTGAGCCTCTCTGGGGATGTCTGCACTGCGGCTGGGAGTGAGCCACCCCCTTGTGAATAGCTGTGCAGACATTGCTGTGACGCTGTGGCTTGGGCTGGAGCTTGAGATTTGAGAGCCCAAGTTCCAGCCTGAGCCGCCCCACCTACCCAGCTCTTTTCAGGGCACCAACAGGAGCCTGTGGCCCCAGGCTGGGTGGCTCACTCCCACATGCAGCATAGACGTGTCCTCTGTGCCTTAGTTTCCCAGCTGTACAATGGTGATAACAGCACTGTCCAGGGAGAGCACAGGACCATGGGGCATGGTGCTCACAGGATGGGGTGAGGACCCCACCTAGGGAGAGCACAGGGCTGTGGGGCATAACAATATAAGAACAGCCAGACTGGGTCAGACCAATGGTCCATCCAACCCAGTATCCTGTCTGCCGACAGAGACTAATGCCAATGACTTTAAGGCATTGGGAATTATGTTGGAACCAGATGATATTTTGGGCTGGAATTGCGAGGGAGTTATGGAGAAGTTGGAGGGGCGGTTGCAGAAGTGGAAGTGGAGTTTGCCTGGACTCTCCTTCTGAGGGCAGATGTTAGTCATTAAGAATTTAATCGCCTCTATGCTGTGCCATAAAGGGATGGTTTTGGATCTCCCTCCCCTCCTTTTAGAAAGAATTCAGAAGGTCCTTTTGGACTTTTTCTGGGATGGCCAATAGGTCCACAGGCTCGGTGCTATGCCCCAGCTTTTCAACAGTTCCTTGGAGGAACCCTTCAGTGTGCCAGATCCCCACTCTTCCTTCAGGGCAGGGCATGCAGCCTTACCGCCTCCTAGACTGAGCCTCTTGGCTCCAGCACGCCTGCTTCACACCGTCAGCTCTGCCCAGAGTCTGGGTCAGACTCCTGGTCAGAGATTTATACACTCTTCAGGGACTAATGCACCACAGCAAGTCTTTGCAGTGACACCAAGAAGCATTTTCAAAACAGAGTAGGATTTATTAGACACCAGGAACACAGCAGTGGAAGTCCTTAGTTTAGCATACAGAAATGAAGGTTAAAACATTAAGCCACCACACTTAAATCTCACTTACAATCACTACCAGTGTTTCAGGACAATAAGCTGTGCACACTATCCTGCCAACTACGCCACTGTGACAGGTTGGACCCCTTGGGAAGTCACCTAATGTGTTGAGATACCACTGAGTCTACCCGTTCTGCCAGCCTGGGCCCCTGTTAACTGTCTTGCTGAGCCAGGCTCCTCTAACACACACACAGGCAGGACCACACCCATCTGCAGATCAGCTCCGGGAAGACTCAGTTTAAGGGACTTCCCCCAGTTCAGTTTTAGTTGTTTCCAGCAGTCATCTTGGGTGGGGTAACGGGAGAACTGACGACCAGGATTACCTCACTTCCCATCCTTACATAGGATTTGCATAAGGCGGGAGTCCTTTGTTTCCTAGTTGGACCCCCCTTCCCTTACAGTGGAAAGTTCCAAGAAGTCCCAGGTAATGTTTTAGTATCAGGTGACAAGACCACCTGACTCTGTAGGGCCCCTGTAGCCATTCTTCACAGGCTGACCCACAAGTTCACAGGAAGACTAAGCTCTTTTAGAGTCCATTGTCCTTGTTGATGGGCCATCTGCCCTGTCTGGTTTTTCCATTGTTGTACCTGACCAGTGGGGGCACCCAAAGTAGCATAGTTGAAATATAGATACATAGTCAATATTCCTAATTTCAGATACAGAAATGATACATGCATACAAATAGGATAATCACATTCAGTAAATCATAACCTTTCCAATGATATCTCACATGAGCCATCTTGCATAAAGTATATCTCAGTTATGTCATGTTTATATCATAAGCATATTTTCATAAAGAATATGGAATGACATGTCACAGGATCTTAGTTCAGGCACACACCTGGCAGGAAGTTACAAAGGTCTCTATCATAGGGCACGTTCAGGGCCACCAGAAAAATGGGATGTTAATTGTTGGGTTTTATATCATCCAAAGTGTCCTGCCAAGGTGAAGTCATGGCACAGTTGAAGAACCGCCACTCTTGCAGGTCCAGGGGAACATAGATGAAGTCCCTCATGAATGTGATCACCTCCTGAGTGTAATATGGAACCAGGTTGATAATGGCTAATGCATTGGGTGGAATTCCGGAGACAGAGGCAGAGTGGATGACCATGAGCTGGTCCTGGCAGCAAGTTACATTAAGGAAATTATGGGACTTGAGAATGCGGGATGGTTCTGGACTGGGGCCTCGTGGGTCAGAGCCATATCTTCTGGATAAGGCTAGGCCTTGCTGTTTCTGATTACAGGTCAAAGTAAAGTTGAACTGGGAGAAGAATAGGGCCCACTGGAGTTGTTGGTTCAGGGTCTTGGCCCTGCACAGGTACTCCAGGTTCTTGTGATCAGTAAATACTTGGACTGGATGACAGGCCTCTTCCAAGTAGTGTCGTCATTCTTTGAAGTTGGTCTTCAATTGCCAGGAGCTCCTTATCCAATATCTCATTTTTTTTCACTCAGCATATGTAATTTTCCTTGAGTAGTAGGCAATGGGTGCAGTATTTGGTAGAGTCTATGCCTTTGGGAAAGGACTGCCCCAGCCGCTGTAATAGAGGCATTGGCTTCCACAATGAACGCTTGTGTCATGTCAGGATGGGCCAATACTGGAGTAGTGGTGAAGGCAAGTTTTAACTACTCGAATGTGTGCTGGGCCTCGGGCAACCAATGGAATTAGGTGTTTTTCCAGCATAGGACCGTGAGGGGCTCAGCTTGTTTTGAAAATTTCGAGATAAACCTATGGTAGATATTTGTGAAGCCTAAAAGATGTTGTAGGTCATGAGCATTGCAGGGTGCTGCCCAGTTGTGGACAGACTGGACCTTGCATGGTCTGTCGTGATGCCTTCTGGGAACAAGATGAAACCCAGGAGCTTGGTTGAGGTCTGCTTGAATGCGCTTCTCTAATTTATTGTAGAGACTGTGTTTTTGTAGTCTGTCCAGGACTGTGTGGATTGTGAGTTGGTCCAGATTGTTTAAGATCAATATATCATATAAGTATAGCACCATGACCTGGTTCAGTAGGTCTCGTAGCACTAATGAAGCATTAATGAAGTGCTGGAATGTCGCTGGAGCATTAGTCAGTCCGAATGGCATAACTAAATATGCAACGTGGCCAGGTCCAAAAGGTAATCTTCCATTTGTCTCTCTCTCAGATACGGATGAGACTGTAAGCTCCCTAGAGACCCAGTTTTGTGACAATGTGGACTGCCCCCATATGGTCCAACAACACGGGGATCAGGGGTAGTGGGTAATAGTTCTGAATTGTTATCTGAGATAGGGGTTAGTAATCGGCACATAAATGGAGGTTGCCATCCTTTTTTAGGAAAAGGACTGCAGCACGGGCTGGTGAGTCAACTTGCAGATGAACCCCAGGGCCAAGTTCTCTTGGAGATATTCTCACAACGCCCCCAGTTCAGGCTCTGACATTGTGTGGATCCACCCAAACGGTATCTTCACCCCTGGCTGAAGTTCTATGGGGCAGTTGTAGTCCCAGTGTGGAGGGAGGCTTTCTGCATTCTTCTTCTCCAAGACATCAGTGTAATCATAGTACTTGGGGGGAAGTTCCATAGTTTGCCCAGTGGGTGTTTCAGTGCTGGTGACTGCACCTACTTGGGCCTTCTTGGGTCAGGCTGCAACGTTCGCTGGTCCCTGGCCATGCTGTCAGCAGAATTCTAATGGAACCTTCCGCCCTTGCAGTAAATGAGGGGGTCATGAAGGGTCAGCCGGGAGATGCCAAGGATCAGGGGAAAATGCGAGGAATGGATCATGCCAATTTGTATTATTTCTCTGTGTCCTTGAAAAACAGCCTCCAGGGCGGCAGTCTCCTCCACAACTGGACTGAAGAAAGCGAGGAGCCAGCAATGATTTCAACTGTATGGGGCAGTGGTCCCCAACGCAGTGCCCGTGGGCGCCATGGCACCCGCCGGGGCATTTATGTGTGCCCGCCTACTAACAAGGGAACGCCCCGCCGCTGAGGAGCGCGGCTGCTGGACAAACAGCCGCCAAAATGCCGCCGAGAAGCGGCAATGGGAAGAAGCGTCGCCGCCGAAATGTTGCTGCTTCTCAGCGGCATTTCGGCAGCGATGCTTCTTGATGACGCTGCTTCTCGGCGGCAATGCTTCTTGGCGTTGCCACTTCTCGGCGGCATTTCGGCAGCTGCTTGTCTGGCGCCCGCCACACTGAAAGGTTGGGGACCACTGGTATAGGGCAATGGCCTTTTGTAGAAGGGAATCTGTAGGGCCCGAGCTGTAGCTGCATCCATGAAATTGTCCGCTGCTCCTGAATCAATGAGGGCCTATTGGGGGGAATCCATCAGCGGCCCCCTGGGATGTTCTGCTGTACAGGCACCTGCAAATGAGAAGCCCCTAGATGGGGTTCAGGGTCTATCTCAGTGAGAACTAGGATACGGAGAAAGTTCTTTTCTCTTAAGGCTCAGCCGGTTCTCCCCACTGCAAGCCTGGGTCAGCTTGTTTCCCGCAGCTCTTTGGTGTTCCTACTGAGCAGGCCGAGATGGCGTGGTCAGTTTCCTGAAGTAGAAGTATGGTTTTTGCTGATGGCACCATTCCTTTTCTTTGGGTGTGAGTCCCTAATGAGCAAGATCAGTTTGCATGGGCTCAGTGGGTGATACAGAAGCTGAGGTCATAGTACGTGTGTAGGGGGGCTGCAGGGAACCTTCTTTCTCCTCATTTCATTCTCACAGCCGATTATCTATGCGGATGGTAAGATTCACCAGGGCATGTAGGCCCACAGGCGTCTTTGCATGGACCAGTTCGCCCATGTTTGATTTCTTCCTGCAAGCCCTGTTGGAACTGGTACAGCTGTGCTGCTTCGTTCCACTCTCCTCTGGGAGGCGATGGAAATCTGCTTCATAGGAGGCCACTGTGCCTGGCCCCTGCCGGTGTCCCCTCAGGGCAGCCTCGGCTGTTCGAGCTCACTGCGGGTCATCAGAGATGGTTGACCGATTGGAGAAAGGCAGCCCAGTCTGACAGCACTGGGCTATGGCCTTCCAGCAGAGGGGAGGCACAGCCTAACGCATCTCCTGCCAGCAGGCTGATTACCAAGGCCACCTTGGCCGGGTCACGGGCATAGATTTGGGGACACATCACAAACAGAAAGCGGCACTGGTTCATGGAGCATCAGGACTGCTGGCAGTTCCTGTCGAACCATTCAGGCAAGCGTATCACAGGCCCCGTTCTGGGCAAGGCGCTGCAGGCTGTGTTTGCAGCACGGTGTGCTTGGTGCTGAGCTGCCTCACTTGCTCCTGCAGCCCCTGGCTGTCTGAGGTCAGGTGCCCAACTTGGGCCCAAGCACCTGATTATCCACCAGGCAGCCGAGGGCCCCTTCAGCCGAGTCCGCTGCTTTTGGGGGCTGTGCTGGTGCTGTTGGCTGCATCCTTCTTGTACGGGGCTTGGTCCCTCAGGGTTATTGGGGCCGAACCAGCTGTCCTGGCTGGGTCATCGGTGGCCAGACCTAGTCATCGGAGCCAGAGTCACAAGACAGGAGTCAAGAGTCAGCTGGGTCAGGAGCACGGGAGGTCAGAACCACTAGCTGGGAGCCAGAGGGCCAAGTCAGAGGCAGGAGACAAACTGGAGATCAGAATCATGAGTCAGATGCCAGGAGTCACACCAGGTTGGGATGCCAGGAAATCAAGCCAATGCTTCAGGATCAGGAAGCACAAGTCACATAAGCCAGAGCAGGATGGAGCCCAATTGTTTGTACAGCTTCCTGTTCCTACTGCTGGCTTAATTAGGGCTAGTAGGCCAATCAGCCACTCTGGGACTCTGCCCGTCGTACCTTGGGGCGGAGGCTCCAACTGTGCCAGGGCTATCCCAGGTAAGCCATTGACAGCAGGCTGCCGGTTGGAGTGTGGCTGCTCCCATGAACCCTGCAGACCCAACTTTGAGACCTGTGGGTCATTGCATCACCCCCTCCCCAATGGACACCCTCTGGGTGACGTAGGGCCAGGTTTCTTGGGATGGCTCCGATGGAAGGCCTGAACCAGGGTGGGAGCATGAACAGTTTGCATTCTTCTGGGCCATAGCCTTCCCAGTCAATCAGGTACCACAGTTTTCCCTGATTGATTTTAGAGTCAAGGACTTTGTGAACAACATATTCCTCCTGACCTGCTTGCACTGAGGGGCGGTGATGGGGCTTTCTGGGGAAATATGTTCTCAGTGTATGGTTTGAGAAGTGAGCTATGGAATACAGTTAAAGCAGATTAACACATACACACACACGCACAAATGAGTTACAATCCTAAATTTCAAAAGGTAATAGAAGCGTCTATGATAAGCAAGCCCTGTCTGTCCTTTAGGGCTAACCCAGGCTAAGCAGCTGGTTATCCCTTGCTTATGCCTAGACATCTTGCCCCCAGAGTGCAAGTAGCAAGGAGATTCCTTCTTGAAAGGGGTTTTATTTGCTTCAGCCCTTCAGCTTTGAGCTGAAACCTCAATTAACTTGCAAGACTCATTTTCATGGGGTGGGGGAGAGTAAACAACAAAGTATGTCTCCCCGAACTGGAAATTACACTTCCAGGTCCAGTGTAGACATAACCAAAGATAATAAAAAGGAGTTTAAGTCTATCAAGAATAAAAGGTATCTTAAAAATGGCATGGGTCCATTACTAGATGGACATGGTAGAATTGTCAATAATGGAGAAAAGGTGGAATTTTTCAGTAAATATTTCTGTTTTGTATTTGGAGAAAAACAGATGACGTATTCATATCATATGGCGATAAAAAAAACCCAGTTTCCACTCCAACAGTAACTCAGGATGTTGTTAAACAGCAGCTACTAAAGTTAGACATTTTAAAATAAGCAGGTCCAGGTAACTTGCATCCAAGAGTTTTAAAAGAATTGGCTGAGGAACTCTCTGAGCTGTTAATGTTCATTCACTGGGGAAGTTCCAGAAGACTGGAATAAAGCTAATGTTGTGCCAGTATTGAATATAGGTTAAGGGGATGGCCCAGGTAATTATAGGCCTGTCAGTCTGATGGCGATTCCAGGCAACATAGTAGAATGGCTAATAAATAATTAAAGGAGGGTAATGTAATTAATGACAATCAACATAGGTTTATAGAAAATACCGTATATACTCGTTCATAAGCTGAATATTTTTGGTAAAAAAGTGACACATCAAAGAGCAGGGCTTGGCTTATAAATGGGTCTACACCAAAATTTGATGATTTAAAACTCTATGGCAGGGATTGGCAACCTTTGGCACGTGGCGCGGGCCGAGGGATGTGCTGGCCGCCGCTTCCCGCCACCCCCATTGGCCTGGAGCGGCGAACCGCGGCCAGGGGGAGCCGTGATCAGCCGAACCTGCGGATGCGGGGCAGGTAAACAAACCGGCCCGGCCTGCCAGGGTGCTTACCCTGGGGAGCCGCGTGCCAAAGGTTGCCGATCCCTGCTCTATGGAATCATTGAATTGAATATCTAATACATTGTCATTTTGTATACCTGGAGCGTCTGCAGGCATGGAGCCCCTCAGCTCTCTGTGGCTGCGGTTCGCCGTTCCCGCAGCTCCCATTGGCTGGGAACAGCGAACCACGGCCACAGGGAGCTGAGGGGCTCCATGCCTGCAGACGCTCCAGGTAAACAAAACGTCCCGACCCGCCAGCGGCTTACCCTGATGGGCTGGGAGCCAAAGTTTTCCAACCCCTGAAATATAGGGTCAGCTTATGAAAGGGTCAAACAGGTTTTGCTATTTTTACTTATCCATCTTGGGGGGGTCGGCTTATAAACGAACGGGCTAATGAACGAGTATATACGGGAGATCCTTTTGAACTAATGTTGGTATTTTTTTTTATGAGATTAGAAGTTTAGTTGATTTAAATTAATTAAAAATTGGCTAACTGAAAGGTCTCAAAATGTAATTGTAAAAGGGGAATTGTAAGCAAGCAGGTGTGTTGTTAGTGGGGTCCTACAGGGATCATTTTTTGGCCCTTGTGACGGGGCAGAGCGGCCCTGCACCGGTACAGCAGGGGTTAACCCTTCCTTCCTAGCAGAGGAAGCCACGCCCCGGAAGCTCTGCTGGGCATGCTCCAACTGGAGAACAGCTATAAAAGCCTGCAGATCAGCTCAGTCGGGGCTGACCGCCGGAGGAGAAGGACGCACGCCACTAGCTCCTGCCGAAGGAGGGCCTGCGAGCCAGGATCCGTGAGTTAGTCAAGCCGAGGCACTACCTGAGATCCCGACGGAGGACGTCCCAGAGGAGGAACCAACCGGAGGACCCTCTGACGCAGATGAACTGGTATGCATGGTAGGAAGTGACCCAGGGGAACTCTAGAGACAAACAGCGTTAGTGCTGCATTGACGCTCGGCGTGTTGCGGGCGGATCCCTGCTGAGCGAGGGGCAAGGAGAACTTGCCACTAACAGGGCCCTGGGTTGGGGCTCGGTGGAGAGGGCGGGCCCGAGTCCCCCTACTCCCTCACCCCCGAACCGTGAGGGATCTTATATGGACTCTGGCCGCTAGGCCACGCTACCCCGCTTGTAAGGAGGTTTATATGGACTCTGGCCGCTGGGCCAGGCTACCCCGCTCATAAGGGGGTTTATATGGACTCTGGCCGCTGGGCCACGCTACCCCACTCATAAGGGGGTGTATATGGACTCTGGCCGCTAGGCCGTGCTACCCCGCTTGTAAGGGGGTTTGTATGGACTCTGGCCGCTAGGCCGCACTACCCCGCTCATAAGGGGGTTTATATGGACTCTGGCCGCTAGGCTGTGGTACCCCACTTGAAAGGGGGTTTATAGGGTCTCTGGCCGCTAGGCCGCGCTACCCAGCCTGTAAGGGGGTTTATATAGACTCCGACCGCTAGGTCGCACTACCAGGGTTCAAAGAAGAGCCACGAGAATGATTAAAGGATTAGAAAACCTGCCTGATAGCAATAGATTCAAGGAGTTCAATCTATTTTGCTTAACAAAGAAAAGGTTAAGGGGTGAATTGATCACAGTCTATAAGTACCTACATGGCGAGCTAATATTTAATAACGGGCTCTTCAACCTAGCAGAGAAAAGTGTAACACAATCCAATGGCTGGAAGTTGGAGCTAGACAAATCCAGACTAGAAATTAGGCATGCATTTGTAATGAAAAGGAAAGCAGAGAATTGTAAAGAAAGGAGAGCAGCAGAATACGGACCCTGGACTTCAGAAAAGCAGACTTTGACTCCCTCAGGGAACTGATGGGCAGGATCCCCTGGGAGAATAACATGAGGGGGAAAGGAGTCCAAGAGAGCTGGCTGTATTTTAAAGAATCATTATTGACGTTGCAGGAACAAACCATCCCGATGTGTAGAAAGAATAGTAAATATGGCAGGCGACCAGCTTGGCTTAACAGTGAAATCTTTGCTGATCTTAAACACAAAAAAGAAACTTACAAGAAGTGGAAGATTGGACAAATGACCAGGGAGGAGTATAAAAATATTGCTCAGGCATGCAGGAGTGAAATCAGGAAGGCCAAATCATACTTGGAGTTGCAGCTAGCAAGGGATGTTAAGAGTAACAAGAAGGGTTTCTTCAGGTATGTTAGCAACAAGAAGAAAGTCAAGGAAAATATGGGCCCCTTACTGAATGAGGGAGGCAACCTAGTGACAGAGGATGTGGAAAAAACTAATGTACTCAATGCTTTTTTTGCCTCTGTCTTCATGAAAAAGGTCAACTTCTAGACTACTGCACTGGGCAGCACAGTATGGGGAGGAGATGACCAGCCCTCTGGAGAAAGAAGTGGTTCAGGACTATTTAGAAAAGCTGGACGAGCACAAGTCCATGGGGCCGGATGCACTGTATCTGAGGGTGCTAAAGGAGTTGGCGGATGTGACTGCAGAGCCATTGGCCATTATCTTTGAAAACTCCTGGCGATCGGGGAAGGTCCCGGATGACTGGAAAAAGGCTAATGCAGTGCCCATCTTTTAAAAAGGGAAGAAGGAGGATCCGGGGAACTACAGGCCAGTCAGCCTCACCTCAGTCCCTGGAAAAATCATGGAGCAGGTCCTCAAGGAATCAATTCTGAAGCACTTAGAGGAGAGGAAAGTGATCAGGAACAGTCAGCATGGATTCACCAAGGGCAAGTCATGCCTGACTAACCTAATTGTCTTCTATGGCGAGATAACTGGCTCTGTGGATGAGGGGAAAGCAGTGGATGTGTTATTCCTTGACTTTAGCAAAGCTTTTGATATGGTCTCCCACAGTAGGGGCATTGTCAGCAGATTGAGGGATGTGATCGTTCTCCTCTATTCGACATTGGTGAGGCCTCATCTGGAGTACTGTGTCCAGTTTTGGGCCCCACACTACAAGAAGGATGTGGAAAAATTTGGAAAGAGTCCAGCAGAGGGCAACAAAAATGATTAGGGGGCTGGAGCACATGACTTATGAGGAGAGGCTGAGGGAACTGGGATTGTTTAGTCTGCAGAAGAGAAGAATGAGGGAGGATTTGATAGCTGCTTTCAACTACCTGAACAGGGGTTCCAAAGAGGATGGATCTAGACTGTTCTCAGTGGTACCAGATGGTAGAACAAGGAGTAATGGTCTCAAGTTGCAGTGGGGGAGGTTTAGGTTGGATATTAGGAAACACTTTTTAACTAGGAGGGTAGTGAAGCACTGGAATGGGTTACCTAGGGAGGTGGAATCTCCTTCCTTAGAGGTTTATAGGGTCAGGCTTGACAGAGTCCTGGCTGGGATGATTTAGTTGGGGATTGGTCCTGCTTTGAGCAGGGGGTTGGACTAGATGACCTCCTGAGGTCCCTTCCAACCCTGATATTCTATGATTCTATGATTGAATAGAGAGAGTAACTAGCCATTGGAACAACTTACCAAGGGTCATGGTGGATTCTCCATTCCTGGCAATTTTAAAATCAAGATGGGATGTTTTTCAGAAGATCTACTCTAGTTCAAACAGGAGTTAACTCAGGGAAGTTCTCTGGCCTGTGCTATACAGGTCAGAATAGCTGTTTCCAGTGTTCCCTTCTGGTCTTAAAATCTATGAATATATGAGCATTTCTGTTCCCCAATTGCTGGCTCTGGGCTTCCCTTGGCCTGGGAAACCAAATCCCACCAGCATCATCTCTGTGCCTGGGCTGATCCACTGGAATCTCTGGAAAGATTCTGCAGCAGGGCCTAGTCTCCAGAGAGACAGTGCACTGTTATGGTGTCCACAGAGGAGGAAGAACTCCAGGATAGCCTCTGAGAAACACCAGAGGAGGGAGAAAGTAGCCCTAAGCCGTGCCTGGGGCTTCAACAATAGCATTGGTGGGCACGGGGTGAAGGAAGAGGGCCAGGGGCCTGAGGGGACTGGACTTGTTGGTTATGGTGTCGGACCCAGATTCTGACTCAGCTGGAAATGGAATTCCCCAGGTCTTGTCCATCTGCTGCCGGCAGCCCTTTGAGTCCAAACTCCACCAAAAATGTGAGTGGGTACGAGAGCTGCAAGCCTGGGTCACACCCGTGTGTGCACAAAGCACTAGTGCTCGGCTTACACGCCCAGTGCTGAGTGCAGCTGGAGCTAACCCTGTCCCCAGCACTAGTGGTGATTCACACTCAGAATCCAGCCCCCAGGCACTGGATTCACACTCAGGATCCATCTCCCCCTGCCCGGCATTAGATTCACACTCAGGATCCAGCTCCCCCCCCGGCACTGGATTCACACTCAGGATTCAGGCCCCCCCCCCCGGCACTGGATTCACACTCAGGATTCAGGCCCCCCCCCCGGCACTGGATTCACACTCAGGATCCAGCCCTCCACACCCCCCGGTACTGGATTCACAGTCAGGATTCAGCCCCCGGCACTGGATTCACACTCAGGATGTACCCCACCAGGTACTGGATTCAGACTCAGGATGGCCCCCGAAGCACTGGATTCACACTTAGGATCCAAACCCCAGGCAGTGAATTCCCACTCAGGATCCAGCCCCCAGGCACTGGATTTACATTCAGGATCCATCTCCCCCGCTCTTGGCATTAGATTCCCACTCAGGATCCAGCCCCCCCCCCCATCCCCAGCACTGGATTCCCACTCAGGATCCAGCCCCCAGGCAGTCACTCTTCAGAGTCCAGCTTTGCTTGTGCTGGGGAAACCTTCCCCTTCTTGGCACTGCACCCTGTTGGAGGCAGCTTTGCGGCTGGGCCTTAAACCGTGACTTTAATGGCCTGTTTCACACTTTTAACATTGTGTCCACAGTTAATTTAAGCCCATGCTCCTCTTACAAGATAAACAGGCTGGGGAGCATGCTGGCCAGATCCCTCTGTCGGCTAGCTCCATCGCCGGCCAGCCCTGGCTCTCTTCCAGCTGACATTCCTGCACTTCGCCCTGTCAGCTGCAGCTGGGCCGCCTGCTCGGAGAGACTCAACATTTGCAGATCAATTCTCAGATCTGCTGGTGCTTTTCTAAACATTGTGTTCCCGGGGCTGGCGCACTCGGCCCAGCTGCGCACAGCTGTACAAACATCTCCGCTCCACGCCACTCCAGGCTGGCCCAGTTACCGCTGGCACCTCAGAACCAGCCCTGCGTGAGGTCTAACCCCCGCCACACCGCGCCGGCCAGTCTGTACTGAGGGACCCAGCCAGGAGGGCACAGAACTGGGGTCTATGTCCCCCCCACTCCACCCCAGTCATGGCCAGGATGGAGGACACAGAGCCAGGGTCCATGTGCTCCTCTGCCCCAGCCTAAGCTTTCCTGGGGAGCTGGCACGGGGCACCAGCATGTCAGGAAAGGTGAAAAGTCACCGACCAGAGAGCAGCACCACCAACGTGGCCGCGTGTCAGCAGTGTGTTCTCCCCACCTGCCCCGTGTCACCAAAACGCTGCCCCACCTGCCCCGTGTCACCAAAACACTCACCCCATCCAGCCCCATGTCACCAAAACACTCGCCCCCACCCAGCCCCATGTCACCAAAACACTTGCCCCCACCCAGCTCTGTGTCACCAAAACACTCACCCCACCTAGCCCCATGTCACGAAAACACTCGTCCCCACCCAGCCCTGTGTCACCAAAACACTGCCCCACCTGCCCTGTGTCACCAAAACACTCACCCCACCCAGCCCCATGTCACCAAAACACTCGCCTCCACCCAGCCCTGTGTCACCAAAATGCTCGCCCCACCTGCCCAGTGTCACCAAAACATTTGCCCCACCCTTCCCCTTGTCAGAAAAACGCTCACCCCATCCTCCCCCGTGACACCAAAACATTCTCCCCAGCCTGCCCCGTGTCAGCAGCATGTTCGCTGAACATGCCCCCTGTCACCAAAATGCTCACCCCACCAACTCTTTGTCACCAAAACGCTCGCCACACCCTGACTTGTCTCACCAAAATGTTTACCCCATGTGACGCTCTGTACCTCGAGGGAGTCACCCCCTTCCTTTGGGCAGTTTGGGACTGCGATGAGGTAATGCTCACCTGACTCTGAAGGGGGGGGGCAAAGTCAAGAGGGAAGAAAGAACATGATAAAAGGGAGAGACATTTGCCATGCGCTCTCTCTCTCTTCCACCTCCATCTACAGACATCACCACCAAGCGACTGAAGCGCTGATCAAAGGGGAGAGCCTGGCTGCAGGGCAACCAGCCAGCCTGTGGTGAGAAGCATCTAAGTTTGTAAGGGCATTGAAAGTGTTAAGATCAGTGTGATGACAGCTTAGAATATGTTTTGCTTTTATTTCAATTGACCAAATCTGACTTCTTGTGCTTTGACTTTTAATCACTTAAGATCTATCTTTATAGCTAATAAATCTGTTAGTTTATTCTACCTGAAGCAGTGCGTTTGGTTTGAAGCATGTCAGAGGCTCCCCTTGGGATAACAGGCCTGGTACACATCAATTTCTTTGTTAAATTGACGAATTTATATAAGCTTGCAGCGTCCAGCGAGCATAACTGGTGTCGGAGAATAACAGAGTTCTCACTTTTTGTTTGGGTACAGCAAGTCAGATACTTTATTTTCTCTCTATCAATTGCATAGAGGGAGAGAGCTAAACAGGTCTCTCAACAGGTAAACAATTACAGCAAGCATTTATACCTTTTGTTACAGACAATAATGAGCAACAGCTGCATTTTGTTTATACATAGGTCATTCTGATATCTTGTTTTGCTCACTAATGTAGACTCTTAGTCTACATTCCATATTATCTACACATTATTTACACAAGGTCGCAACAACTTCTCACACAGTTCTTTCCCACTCGCCTCACACATTCCTCGCTTCTATAAATCTCACGTTTTTAGGGTTACAGTTAGCCTGACTCTTGCTAACAAACTGTCATGCATTGCAATCCCCTTCCTGTCAGTTCTTTCTCTGCTTCCACACTGGACACTGCAAGACAGAGGTTCCTAGGGTTGTTTCTGGGACCAGAGATATTGGCTAGAGTCATTCTCTTGCAAGTAGCTGGGAGCAGCTTACGTGCCAGAGGCTGTGCGTGAACAGCCCAGGAATGGGGAGTCTCACAGCAGAGCAGGGTCAGGCTGGCTCCCAGAGTCAAGGATTGGAGTGGCCTAGCAGATTGCCGGTCCAGATAACACCAGAGGGGAACGTCACACCCCACTTGCTCCGTCTCACCAAAACGCTTGCCCTGCCCAGTCCCGTGTAACGAAAACAGTCACCCCACCTGCCCCGTGTCACAAACACATTCGCCCGACCCAGCCCCTTGTCACCAAAACATTTGCCCCACCCTGCCCATGCCACCAAAATGCTCACTCCACCCTGCCCCGTGTCACCAAAACACTCGCCTCACCAGCTCTGTGTCACTAAAATGGTCATCCCATGTGCCACGTGTCATGAATAAGCTTGCCTCACCTGCCCTGTCTCACCAAAATGCTCACCCTACCCAGCCCTGGGGCACCAAAACGTTCACCCCACCCTGCCGCTTGTCACCAAAACATTCTCCCCAGCCTGCCCTGTGTCAGCAGCATGTTTGCTGAACATGCCCCGTGTCACCAAAACGCTCACCCCACTCTGCCCCGTGTTGCCAAAATGCTCGCCCCACCAGCTGTGTCACCAAATCACTCGCCCCACCTACCCCGTGTCACCAAAATGCTCACTGCACCCTGCCCCATGTCACCAAAAGACTCGACACACCTACCCCGTGTCACCAAACCGCTCACCCGACCCTGCCCTGTGTCACCACAATGTACGACCCATCTGCCCTGTGTCACCAAAACGCTCACCCCACCCTGCCCTGTGTCACCAAAACGCTTGCCCCACCAGCTCTGTGTCACCAAAATGATCGTCCCACATGCCCTGTGCCACCATTACGCTCGCCACACCTGCCCCTTATCACCAAAACATTCGCCCCAACGAGCCCAGTGTCACCAAAACGGTCACCCCACCTGCCCCGTGTCACCAAAACATTCACCCCACCCTGCCTTGTGTCACCAAAATGCTTGCCCCACCCAGCTCTGTGTCACGAACACACTCGCCCCACCCAGCTCCATGTTGTCACAGAGTCACCAAGGTGATGCTCTGCAACTACTCTGTATGAAGCCAGTCAGGACTCTGGGGGAGCCTCCTCTCTGTGAGCAGACGGTCTCCAGGGCAAGACGCTTACACAGCTTCGACCTTCCTGGGTCTGACCTTGGAGCATTCAGCCTCCCCTTCCACACCATGTGCTTTCCACAGTGAGTCCGCACAGGCGGGGTCCTGGGGAAGCCAGAGGGCCCTGCACCCCAACTCCGCAGTCAGACGTGACTCTCAGCCAGCCAGTAAAACAGAAGGTTTATTAGTCGACAGGAACACACCGTAGAACAGAACTTCTTAGCACAGAAAGCCGTCCCTCAGCACCCCAAGCCAGCCGAGACTGACTTGCTTCCAGCTGCCTGTCCCCTGCCCTGCCCGTTGCTCCTCCTCTGGTCTTTGTCTTGCTTCCCGGGCCAAGAGTCACCTGGTCGCATCCCCCTCCTGGGTCTCAGGTTACGAAGGGACAGCCAGAGCATCCGTGCAGGCAGCTGGATCAGCCCCCACTAAAGTCATGCACCCGTATTCCCACCACCCAGACATTGGTGCAATACACAGGGAAACTGAGGCACTCACAGCATTCATGCAAAACTGTAAGACTCACATAGGCTTGCATACAAAATAACAAGGGGAAATCCCCACTTCGTCACATCTCTCCCCCCTTCGAGACCGAACTGAGCGGGGTCACTTTAGCCAGTGACCTGGGGAAGTTCAGGCCTCCCTCTCCGGGACAAAGCATCAGCTATAACATTTGCATGGACCACCTCCATTTCATAATCTTGGAAGGACAGACTCCACCTCAGGAGCTTGGCATTGGCCCCTCTTATGTGGTGCAGCCACGGCAGGGCGAGTGGTCAGTGTACACAGTGACGCGCCACCCAAATAGATCCAGCTGCAGCCTTTTAAGAGCCCACTCCATGGTCAGGCACTGCTTCTCTATGGCCGCATAGCCCTGCTCCCGGGGCAGCAGCTTCCTGCTCAGGTACATGATGTGGTGTTTCTCCCCCTTTACATTGGCCTGCCTTGGCACCGTGCCGAGCCCTGTGTCTGGGGCGTCGGTGAACACCATAAAGGGCTTGTCAAAGTCTGGGTTTCCCAGCACTGAGCCCTTGACCAGATCCTCCTTCAGTGTGCAGAGAGCCCTCTGGCACGGCCCAGTCCAGACCAGCTTGTCTGGCTTCCCCTTCTCGCATAGCTCAGTGATGGGAGCTGACACAGAGCTAAAGTGTGGCACAAACCTCCAGTAGTGTCCCGCCATCCCAATAAAGGCCTGGGCCTGTTTCTTAGTCTGGGGAGCAGTCCAATCTCTGATCGCCTCCACCTTGGCTGACACTGGCTTTAGGCAGCCACTCCCCACCTTGTGGCCCAGGTATGACACCTCTGCCATCCCCACCTTGCATGTCCCAGCTTTTACAGCCAGCCCTGCATCCTGGAGGCGACTCAGCACCCTCTTCACCTGGGACACATGGTCCTCCCAGGTCTGGCTAACGACGCAAATATCATCAGTGTCCGCTAGGGTAAAGTTCTCCACCCTCCTCAGTAACTGATCCACCTGGCGCTAGCAGGTGACAGGTGCCTCCTTGAGGCCGAAAGGTAGGACCAGGGACTTGTACAGCCCCAAAGGGATGACAAAAGCAGGTTTCAACCTGGCATCTGGATCCAAAGGCACCTGCCAGTAGCCATTGGTGAGATCTCTGGTCATGGGGTAATGAGTCCCCCCAACTTGTCTAGGATCTTGTCAGGCCTAGGCATGGGCAGGCACCAGACATGGTGATGGCATTGAGCTTCTGATAGGCCCCACAGAATTGGATCGACCCATCTTTCCTGGTGACCAGCACCACGGGAGAGGCCCCTGAGGCTGGTGAATGGCTGGAACACTCCTAAAGCCAGCATGTCTCCGACCTCTCCCTCCAGGGCCTGGGCTGTGTCCCCCGTTACTCTGAATGGGGAACACCTGATGGGAGGGCTGTCTCCTGTCTCCACCCAGTGGACAGCTCGGTTAGTGAGCCTAGGCCAGTTGGAAAACAGTTATTGGTATGAATGCAGCACCTCCCTAATCTCTGCTTGCGGGGCAGGGGTTAGCTGATCAGAGAAGGGAATTGATTCCAGCAAGGGGCCTGTAGCGGGGTGGTCACCCGCTCCAGCCCTGGAAGGGTTAAAGCCAGTCCTGGGCGAGGGCTGAGGCTGTGAAGGAAAGCCTGGGCTGATTGGGGAAGGCAGTAACAGCTGGGGCCACACCCCAATCAGGCCCAGCTGGTCCCTATAAGAGGCTGCGAGCCAGAAGCCCACCAGCAGAGAGAGAAGGGCCTGGCTGCTAGGGAGCCGAGCAGGGTACTGGGAGTGGAGCAGGGCTGGGGAGCTCCAGCCTGAAAACCCCCAGGCTGCGGGCCTAGCTGAGGGCCTATGGCAAGTCCTGGGGTTGCAAAGGGGCAGCCCAGCAATAGGTAGAGGCAGCAGGTCCAGACCCCCCTTGCCTATGATGAGTGGCTGACACTGCAGTCTGCCCCAGGGCGCGGGGGCGAGTTGGTGACTGGCAGTAGCTTACAACTGAGGCGAGGTGGGGGTAGTGGGTGGGCGTTCCCCTGAGTGGGGAGACCTGGAGCAACAGTGGGGGGCAGCACCCATTGAAAGGGTCACCTGGAGTCTGGGAGGGACATGGGGGCCAGCGTTAGCATGACACCGGCCGACAGGGGGCGCTCCGAAGGCTGGAAGCTAATTCCACGAGACGACCAGCAGGAGGCGCCACAGGGGCGAGTCCCGCACCATTACAGGGCTGTCTCCTGTCTCAGGGAAGAGACCCACCAGGGGATCGTCCCCCTTCTCCCACTGGCCACACACAGCCAGTACCAGCCTCTCCCTGTCACAGTACGGCTCCATCATGTTGACCTGGTCCCCTCGGTGGCTGAGCCCGGTTGGGCAGTTCCATCACATCGTTCTCCTCATTCAGCTGCTTGATGACCTTGAAGGGCCTATCCCAGGCAGCTTGCAGCTTACTCATCCTCACCGGGACGAGAACCCTCACCTGGTCCCCAGTGCCATAGGCTGAGCAGTCGTACCAGACTTTCTGCTTCCCTGGGGCCCTGGCTAGGTTCTCCCTGGCCGGACCCATGAGCTCAGCGAGCTTTTCCCGGAAGGTCAGTCCATACTCCACCACTGATTCCCCAGCGGGGGAGGCCTTCCCCTCTCATCCGTCCCTCACCAAGCCCAGGGCCACCTTCTGAAAAGGCTCCTCCATGACAGGCAGGTGTCCCAAGGCTGCTTTACCCTTGTCCTGGGCCTTTTGCACCTCTGGACAAGGCAGCCCTGGTTGACAGCTGTCCCGCCCTGGCTGTGTCTGCCCACACTTAGGTGGGGTCTCCGATCCCCCTGGGCTCAGTGTTGCTCCTGCTGTCCCAGTGAGGGCAGGCAGGGAGCTCGCTGCTTTGCTTACAGCATCAGAGCCAGTGTGAGCCCCCTCCCCGGTGTGCAGGGGGGTGGGGAGCATCTCTCTGTCCCACTCAGCCCCAGGGCTCTGGTTACAGGTAGGCAGGTATCCTGAGCCCAGCAGCTCCTCCCCCCTGCCAGCCAGGTCATTTGCATTTTCACTGACTGCTTCAGTCTCAACCGATTGGTTCCCTGGATTTAAATTCAAATCCTCGTCCATTACAGGAGCTGGGCCTGGATCCTGTCCCAAAGAGACACAGTCATCCCCCAACAGGACCTCACAGCCGATATCTTGGAGAACCCCAACAACGAGCCAGCCTGACCTCTCCTGTGTCTGCACAGGGATCTGGGCCATAGGCAGGGCGAGGGCCTTTATCCCGGGGACCTTCACCCAGGTCACACAGCCCCTCAGCCTCTGCGGCTGCACCACCCGGGGCCTGACAACTGTTCTCTCTGTCCCAGGATCTCGCCACCCCAGGCATGTCTCCCCATTGACCACCTTCTGCTCCCACTGGGATCCCAGGAGAGTCCACGCAGACATATAAGTTGGAGCCAGGAGTGAGAGCCAGTCTGCCACCCCGCCCATCTGGCTAAACAGCTCTAGGGGTCTTGGGGTCCAGGAAGGGGGCGAGACACCGGAGCCTTTCTGCAGGGCCAGCCTGGTTCCAATTGCCAGCCTTCCCAAAGGTCGTGAGACAGGCAACTATATCTCCCGCTCCTGAACCTGGGGCAGCAATTTAGTGTCGAGGTTCCCTGTGGAATTGGCAACCTGGGGTCCATCCCCACTCACCCCTGGACGGGTCCCTCTGCCTCTCAGCTCAGACATCACCAGTTCCTGCCCTGGAGACAGTGCGCTCAGAGAGAGGAGGCTTCCCCAGAGTCCTGGCTGGCCTCGTATGGAGCAGTTCCAGAGCATCGCCCGGGAACTCCCCAGGAGGGGGATGTGAGACAAAGGCCAGAGGAGGAACAACGGGTAGAGCAGGGACCAGGCAGCTGGATCAGCCCCCACAAAAGTCACACAACCTTATTCCCATCACCTAGTCATTGGTGCAATCCACAGGGAAACTGAGGCACACACAGCATTCATGCAAAACACTAAGACTCACATAGGCTCACATACAACATAACAAGGGAAAATCCCCACTTCGTCACACATGTCACCAAAACGCTTGCCCCACCCAGCGCCATGTCACCAAAACATTCACCCCACCCTGGCGCACAATGGGGCTATTCAGGTAAACGCTGAATGAAGCCAAAACACAATATTTTGATTTGATTTCCCTGTGGAAAATGTCGAGTTTGCAGATGCAGCATTTCCCCTTGTAAAATCCCCAACCAGCTCAACACCTTCCCGGGTGCTTTGAGCAGCTTTTGTGGAGCCCAGCTCCCGTCCTGCATGGGGGCACCTCGACAGCCCCATCCCTGTCCTGCGTGTGGCCTGGCCTGGACGGGGCAGTGGGGGAGAAGCGCTGATACTGCAACACCTCGGCCTCCCTACGGTGACCCCCAACATGCCCCCTGCCCCCACATCCTAACCACCTCCAGACACACGGGCGCCCCAGCCGTCCCACTGTGACCCCTCCCATCACCCCCCGTGACTCCCAAAGACTTCATCACACTGCCCCCTACTCCTTAGCCTCACCCCATCATCTCACCTCCCCACAGTGACCCCCCCAGGCACCTCATCACACTGCCCCACACCATAGCTCCCTCCCATCACCCATAACCCCACCGTGACTCCCCCGGCACCTCATCACACTGCCCCCCCCACCATAGCCCCCTCCCATCACCCCACCTCCCCACAGTGACCCCCCCGGTATCTCATCACACTGCCCCCCCACCATAGCCCCCTCCCATCACCCCATCACCCCACCTCCCCACCGTGACCCCCCAAACCTCATCAAACTGCCTCTCCCCCACCATAGTCCCCTCCCATCACCCCACCTCCCCACAGTGACCCCCCCGAACCTCATCAAACTGCCTCCCCCCCACCATAGCCCCCTCCCATCACCCCACCTCCCCACAGTGACTCCCCCAGGCACCTCATCACACTGCCCCCCCACCATATCCCCCTCCCATCACCCATCACCCCACCTCCCCACAGTGACCCCCCCAGGCACCTCATCACACTGCCCCCCCACCATAGCCCCCTCCCATCACCCATCACCCCACCTCCCCACAGTTACCCCCCCAGGCACCTCATCACACTGCCCCCCCACCATAGCCCCCTCCCATCACCCATCACCCCACAGTGACCCCCCGGCACCTCATCACACTGCCCCCCCCACCATAGCACCCTCCCATCACCCATCACCCCACCTCCCCACAGTGACCCCCCCAGGCACCTCATCACACTGCCCCCCCACCATAGCCTCCTCCCATCACCCCATCACCCCACCTCCCCACCGTGACCCCCCCGGCACCTCATCACACTGCCCCCCCACCATAGCCCCCTCCCATTACCCATCACCCCACCTCCCCACAGTGACCCCCCAGGCACCTCATCACACTGCCCCCCCACCATAGCACCCTCCCGTTACCCATCACCCCACCTCCCCACAGTGACCCCCCCTCCATTGCTGAGTGCGGTGGCATGGCCACGCCTCAGGCCATGGTGCAGTTCCTGTTTAAAGCTGAATTTTGCACCTGCTCTGATACCCCCCAAATGTCAACTCAGTGTTAACACAAGTAGATGAGGTCAGGGGCGGGGTGGAGATTGTGGGGAAACTGGGGTTCTGAGGAACAGCACCTGGAAAATGAGTCTGTTCATAGAGATTAAGGCCAGAATGGACCGTTAAATCACCCGGCCTGACCTCCTGTATTGCACAGACTGTTGAATTTACCCAGGTACCCCTGTACTGGGCCCAGTAACTTGTGTTTGGCTAAAGCAGCTCCTAGAAAGGCGCCAGTCTGGGTTCAAATACCCCGAAGAGATGGAGACTCCCCCTCTTCCCTTGGGGGTTTGGTTCATCACCCTCAGAAACGTGTGTCTGGCTTCAGCTCCCAGCACCGGTTCTTGTTTGGCCTTTCTCCACTGGATTCAAGAGCCCCTTGTACCTGCCATTGGCTCCCCAGGAAGGTATTTACACACACTTGGCATCAGGCCACCTCTCACTCTTCTTTCTGATCAGCTAAACTGATGGAGCTCTGTCCAGCTCTCACCCTCAGCCATTTTCTCCAGCTGTGGAATAATTTTTGTGGCTTTTTTCTACATCCTCCAACTCTTCAGCATTCTTTTGAAAATGTCGCCCCTAGAAGTAGGTGCTGTATTCCAGTGCTGGTCTCACCAGTGCCGTACACAGAGGTAAAATCACCTCCCTATTCACTACTCCCCTGTGTAGACATCCCAGGATCACATTAGCCCTTTTCCGCACAGCATCGCACCGCGAGCTCATGCTGAGTAGCTTCTCCACTATGAGCCCTAAACTCTTTTCAGAGTCCCTGCTTTGCAGGATACAGCACCCCATTCTCTGGGGATTGCCTGGGTTCTTTGTTCCTAGATTTATAACTTTGCATTTGGGTGTAGTTAAATGTGTTTTGTTTCCGTGGGCCCAGCATACCAAGCAGTCTGACTGCCCCGGCCTCATGCCAACCTTTGTGCCACTGCAAATTTTATCAGCAGTGATTTGATGTTTATTTCCAGATTATTGATGAAAATGTTGACTGGCATTGGGCCGAGTGCTGATCCTTGCGGACCCCACTGGGACCATCCCCCTTCAGTACATCCCCCACTGACTACCTGTTGAGATCTGTCAGTTAGCCAGTTCTTAATCCATGCAATGAGTGCTCCATTCGTAGTGTATGGAGCTCCTTTTTAAATCAGAATGTCTTGTGGCACTTCCACGCCTGCCCCAACCCCAGCAGCCCTGCTCCAGCGGAGCCCCCAGTTCAGTGCTGGTCATGCCTGTTGGTGCAAGCAGCAGCCCGCACGCTGGCAAGGGAGGCTAAGAGCAGCACCCATTTAAAGCGATGGGCTGTTCTTTTTAGTCCTGTGCACCGGGGTCAGTGGTGGGAGGCCAGTGAGAGCAGGCCCATGTGTCTCCTTCTCCCAGGTTTTTGTCTAGCTCTGTGCAAAAAAACATTAGAGCAGGTGTGGGACAGGAGCTTGATGCTCCATCCATTCACAGCACAACAATTGCTGAAGAGGTGGGATGTGAACCAGGTCAGGAGGCGAAGGGGCTGGTAATACTAGAGGCTCAATATCAAGCTATTCCCACACACAGGAAAGAGAAGAAGAGCCACGGAGGCCAATGTGGCTCCATGAGGAGCTTTGTAGCTATCTAAAAACCAAAAGGGATCCATACAGGAGATGGAAGGAGGGGCACGGCACCAAGGAAGGATACATGGGAATAGTATGATTGTGTAGGGACAAAATCAGGAGAGCCAAGGCAAAGAATGAGTTACAGAGAGCAAGGAATGTTGGAGACAACAAGAAGGGGATCTACAAATATGTCAGAGAAAGAAAGGAAGATCAGAGATGCTGAGGGTCCGCTGCTCAATGGAGAAGGTGAGCTGGTAATGGAAGATGATAGGCAGGAAGAGCTACTCAATGCCTACTTCGCTTCAGTCTTCACACACAAAATAACATGTGACTGGACGACTAGTAAAGTTACCATAGACAATAAAGGGATGCAGATCGGGATAAGTAAAGAACATGTCAGAGATCTTCTGACTAATTTGAATGAACTCAAATCAGTGGGGCCAGATGCTATTCACCCCAGGCTGCTGAAGAAATCTAGAGACACTGGCAATAATATTTGCAAACTCATGGATGACAGGAGAGGTCTCGGAAGCCTGGAGAAGGGCTAATGTGGTGCCCATCTTTAAAAAGGGGGAAAAGAAGGAGCTGGGGAACTACAGACCAGTCAGCCTGACCTCCATACCTGGGAAGCTATTAGAGCAAAGTATAAAACATTTAATTTGTGAATTCCTGGCGTCTGAAGAGGTGATCACTAGCAGGCAGCATGGATTTACCAAGAACAAATCATATCAAACCAGTTTGATTTCCTTCTTTGACAGAGTAACTGGTTTGGTGTGGGGAAAAAAAAAACGTCTGAGAAGGGCCGAAGTGCCGAAGGGGAAAAAAAAACCCCAAAACTTCAGAAAGCGCAAGTGCCGCCCCCGCGAATTTGCCGCCCTAGGCCTAGGCGATAATACACCGCTGATTAAGTGGATACATAATACAGTAACTCCTCACTTAAAAGCATCCTGGTTAATGTTGTTTCGTTGCTGATCAATTAGGGAACATGCTCGTTTAAAGTTGTGTAATGCTCCCTTCTAATGTCGTTTGGCAGCCGCCTGCTTTGTCCACTGCTTGCAGGAAGAGCAGCCCATTGCAGCTAGCTGGTGGGGGCTTGGAACCAGGGTGGACCGGCAGCCCCCCATCAGCTCCCTGCTCCCCTAAGTTCCCTGTGCAGCAGCTGCCCAGCAGGCTATCAATTGCAACTGTCCCTCCCCCCACTGCCATGTGCTGCTCCCGCCCTCTGCCTTGGAGCTGCTCCCGGGAGCATCCTGCTTGCTGTGCGGGGGGAGGGGGAAGAGGGGGGCTAATGTCAGGGTGTCCCCCTCCCCCCTGCTCCTGCAACCCACTTACCCCATCTCCACAGAGCAGGGGGTGGAGGGGACACTGACAGGTCTCAGGACGGAGGGAGCTTGCTGGCAGGAGCTGCTGTCTCAACTTGTGGATGTATTTAAAAAGGCAGTGTAGTTAGAGTGGGGTCAGCGTACTTAAAGGGGCAATGCGCATCTCTCTCTCTCACACACACAGGGTGTGTGTCTCTCTCTGCCATGCTGTCTCCCCTCCCTCCATTTGTGCTGCCTTGTAGAGTGTGAGGCTACATTAACAACAATATGTTAATCCTTGAGGGCTCAGCAGATTGCTAGTGAATCTTTTAGCAGTAAGGCATTCCCTGGGAAATATCCCACCCTCTGACTTCACCACCTCAACCAAGCTTCACAATCTTCATTGCTGTGTACAGTATTAAATTGATTGTTTAAAACTTATACTGTGTGTGTGTGTGTGTATATATATAATATAGTCTTTCGTCTGGTGAAAAAATTTCCCTGGGATCTAACCCCCTCATTTACATTAATTCTTATTGGGAAATTGGAATCGCTTAACATCGTTTTGCTTAAAGTGGCATTTTTCAGGAACGTAACTACAACGTTAAGCGAGGAGTTACTGTATGTTAAACAACCGCAAACACAGAGGCACTATTAATAGAATCAGCCGTGTTAGTCTGTATCCGCAAAAAGAACAGGAGTACTTGTGGCAACTTAGAGACTAACAAATTGGCCTCTCAGAGTTGGTAAGACAACTCCCACCTTTTTCATGCTCTCTGTATGTGTATATATATCTCCTCAATATATGTTCCATTCTATGCATCTGAAGAAGTGGGCTGTAGCCCATGAAAGCTTATGCTCAAATAAATTTGTTAGTCTCTAAGGTGCCACAAGTACTCCTGTTCTTTTTATTAATAGAATTATGTCAATTGGAGGGAGGTCTCAAGTAGGGTTTCACTGGGATCTGTTCTTGGTCCAGTGTTGTTTAACATCTCTATTAATTGGATCCAGGACTAGAGAGCATACTGATCAAATTTGCAGATAACACAAATCTAGGGAGGGTTGCCAACACTTTGGAGGATGGAGCTAAAATTCAGAGGGATCCTGGGAAATTGGAGAACTGGGCTAGACAACAAAATGAAATTCAGCAAAGACAAATGTAAGGTGCTACACTTAGGGAAGAAAAGCCAAATGCACAAATACAGAATGGGGGAGAATTGGTTTGGATCACAGCCTCAACGTGAGTCAGCAATACCATGTTGTTGCAAAAAAAGCAAATGCGATTAATATGGTATTTGGAGATATCCCTATCTCCTAGAACTGAAAGGTCATCAAGTTCAGCCCCCTGCCTTTACTAGCAGAACCAAGTACTGATTTTTGCCCCAGATCCCTAAGTGGCCTCCTTAGGGATTGAACTCACAACCTTGGGTTTAGCAGGCCAATGCTCAAACCACTGAGCTATCCCTCCTATGTAGGTCGCAATAACAGAACCACAGCATACAAGTACCATTGTACTGGGCACTAGTCAGCTGGAGCACTGTGTCTAATTTTGGTCACCAATGAATAGAAAGGATGTGTATAAACTGGAAAGGATCCAGAGGCAAGCGACAAAGATGATCAAAGGGATGGAATGCAAGGCATATGAGCAAAGGCTGAAGCAACTGGGTATGTTTAGTTTGGAAAAGAGGAGATTGAGGGGGGCCATGATAGCGATCTTCAAATACTTGAAAGGCTGCCATAATATAGATGGAAAAAAGTTGTCATCTCTTGCCACAGAGGCAGGACAAGAGCTAATGGGTTCAAACTACAGCACAGCAGATTTAGATTATATCTCAGGAAAAACTGCCGAGCTGTAAGAGCAGTAGGACAATGGAACAGAGGCCTAGCGAGGTTGTGGAAGCTGCTTCACTGGAGGTTTAAAAAGGACACTGGAGCCATCTATCTGGGATGGTTTAGACACAACAAATCCTGCGTCTCAGCAGGGGTTAGACTAGATGATCCTTGTGGTCCCTTCTAACCCTATAGCTCTATGAGTCTAGGTTTGGAGTCGCTGTGCTAGAAGAATTTGGTACCTTTGCAAACTTTGGAGACTGGAAGAGTGCTAATGTGCCAGTATTCAAATGGGCAGGCAGGTGGCCTGGGTCACTCTAGGCTGGTTAGCCTAACACTGATCTGTGCAAAGTAACGAAAAAGCTGGTACGGGATTATGTTAAGAAAGACTTTGGGCTGGTCTACACTTGGGGGCGGGGATCGATCTAAGATATGCAACTTCAGCTACGCTATTCGCGTAGCTGAAGACAAAGTATCTTAGTTCGACTTACCTGGCCTTCCTCACGGCGGCAAGTCGACCGCTGCGGCTGCCCCGTCAACTCCGCTTACTCCTCCTGCTGAGGTGGAGTACGGGCGTCGATTCAGGGATCGATTTATCATGTCCAGTCGAGACGCGATAAATCGATCCCCGATAGATGGATTACTACCTGCCGATCCAGCGGGTAGTGTAGACGTGGCCATAGAAGTAATGTTTCCTCTTGAGTGCTGCACTGCCCCCAGGGGAGGAGGTGGGAACTTCTCTGCAATGTCTAGAACTGATTATGATTTAGCACCAGGGACATTTACACCCTTTCTTTTCTGCCACCCTAGTACAGACTCCTAGTGCTTGGAGCCCCTACAGTCCTTGCCTCTGAGCTGGTGGCACACGCAATGCGCCAGGGATTGGAAAGGGCTCGGTGCTCTTCAGACCGGTCTCTGGTTGTCCCTGGCGCACTGTCCGCACAGATCACTGGGGTAACTTCCGCAGCCAGCGTCATGGCCACTAGTTTTAGAATGGCTGAGGAGTGGGGAAGATGCAATTTCCCCCATCCTGGTTTGTACCATCTGGTTTCCAGTTTCTGAATTTGCCCTGGCGTTGGTCTAGAAAACAGAATCCCACTGTGTGACCCAGCTGACCAATCAAAAGCTAGAGAGTACACTGCAAAACAACCCCCTTCCCCGCCCTAGGCCATGCAAGTGACAGCGCCCCAGGGTGTGCTGGGAGCATTCCCGGAAAGACAGTTACGAACACAAAGAGTTTTGAAAAAATCAAAATGTTTTTGCAAAAAAGGCAAATTTTACAAGGACTGTTTGTGTCTGGAGAGATTCCGCCCAGCTGGTCTGTTTACTAGCATTCCTCATGTGCGGGCGCCCTGGTGGGCAGAGGTTAACGACACTGTCTGAGTGCAGATGCCTTTATCTCCTCTATGGGGGGCATCCCCCACAACTGCTCGACCACATCCACTGTTACTCCTGCCTCTGCTAAAGATATAGAATGAAACAAAGGAGCAAAGGTGGAACCTGCACGCCTCAGCGCAGCGCTAGGCTCCCCTCTCGTGGGGGCTGGGCCGCAGGTAGAGGGCACGAGCCCGCTACAGCCTCAATTAGCAAACCTGGCACCTTCAGCCCAGGCGTCAGGTGCTTCAGCTGTTAGATCCCAACTCGCAGGTCTGTCCCTGCTTCCAGGGCCCCACCCCAGGGATTCCGGCGTCAGGCCTCCACGGTTCTGTTTCTCAGAGCCTGGGGAGAATTGACAGCTGCCCCATCCAGCACTCCCCAAGTTGGACCGATCCTCCCGCCACCTCTACTGAGAAATGTAGGGTTACCATATGTTGGGGTTTTCCCAGACACGACCTCTTTTTAGATCCTCCACCCTCCCTCCGGGTGGATTTTTCAAATAAGAGGAAATATCCGGAGTTTCTCCCTGTGGTGCAGATGTTTCAGCTCAGAAACAGCCGTCTCTGCACCCCGACTGTTCCCTCCCCTGCAGCCGCAGCTGTCGGATCCTGCCTGCCCCGCCCAGCCACCAAGTGCCTCTCAGCTGGGCCCTGCCCCACCATGGGGCCTCAGAGCCTGGCCGGGAGGGGGTGACAGAGCCAGGGGAGGGGGAGAGATCCCCAGGGAGGCTCTGACTGACAGGCTGGTGCTGCGTCCTAGACCTGCACCAGCCCCCCTGCCGCCATGACAGGGAGTGCAACACTGCCCCTCATCTCGAGTGTGAGAGCAAAGGTACCCTGCCAGCACCCCCAACCCCCCCCTGAAATACCCCCTCAGCACCCCCTGAAACACCCTCTCCAGCACCCCCCCCCGTCCTCTATTTGGGAACTTGAAATATGGTAACCCTAGAAACAATGGATCCACCATGACTTCAGAGTGCAGGCCCTGGACCTCCTCCTTTGTAGAGGAGCAGGAGCAGGAGTGCTCCTGGGTTCGAGCATTGGCTCGCTGGGCAGGCACAGGCTGCTCCAGGGGGAATCCGAGCCGAGCCCTGTCTTTGAGGGGCACTGAGATGGATGGGGAGGCCTCAGTGGCCAGCGTTCACTGCTAACAGCCATTGCCAAGCCTTGTGGAACAACCAGGTCCCCTGCAGCTGTGGGGAGGTCCTGAAATACAAGGGCCCTTCCAGGCAGAAGGTGGGAGCCTGGCTCCTGCTTCTCCTGCTCCCCAGCTCTATGTGGGGCCCAGGGGGAGAGGAGCTTGGGGAGGGCGGTTTCCCTACCTAGGTTATGATCTTCCTGCCTCTCTCTGGGACTGGCTCATTCTCGGTGCACTGAGTCAGTGAGGCAAGTGCCCAGGGTGGAGGGATAGCTCAGTGATTTGAGCATTGGTTGTGAGTTCAATCCTTGAGGGGGCCACTTAGGGATCTGGGGCAAAATCAGTACTTGGTCCTGCTAGTGAAGGCAGGGGGCTGGACTCGATGACCTTTCAAGGTCCCGTCCAGCTCTAGGAGATGGGATATCGCCATATATTTCCTTTCCCTGGTGAAATGCAGCTGGTGCCAGGGGGTCACTTCGTTGAGGATGCAGCTCAGGAACTAATTAATCATGGGGCTGCAGAGGGAGGGTTGAGCTATTGCTAGACGTAGCATCTGCCTCTCCTGATGACTTAGCTCACTCTGGACACAGGCAGTTCCCAGGGGAGAGGGACAGGCCATTCCACAAACCCATGTCTCTTACTGCTTCTGCGGAGTTGTGTCCATGTGTACCCTTGTGGTTTCCTTGCTGTGCGCGTCTCCATGCGCAACACGTGCAGACAGCCTGTTGTAATGAATCTCGTTACTGTTAACAATGGGTCTGCTTCCAACTGTCAGTGCCTTGCAAACCAAGGACCCAAAGAAACTGGCACGCCTTGCTGTGTGCCTAGAAGGATTTCAGACACTTATGGGGCAGAACTACCACATGATCTGGTTTTCCAGCATGCAGGAACTGAAATCCCGTGTGGTGGAGATGATCTCATGTTATTTCAGAGGCATCCAAAGAGCATGTGAAACCCTTCCCAATACAGCATCCTGCCTGAGCTCGCTGGGATGGGGGAGGTGCAATCTAGGACACTTTAGCACTGCATGCAGGGCCGGCTCCAGGCACCAGCTTAACAGGCAGGTGCTTGGGGCGGCCACGGGAGAGGGGCGGCACCTGCGGCAATTCGGGGGCGGCAGGTCCCTCACTCCCTCTGGGAGCTGAACTGCCGCCGCCGATCGCGGCTTTTTTTTTTTTTTTGCTTGGGGCAGCAGAAATGCTGGAGCCGGCCCTGCCTGCATGCTGCTGTCTCTGCTCTCTTGGTGCCTGGGGAGACAGGTGTGGCCGAGGCCAGCGGGTGGAAACTCCGTGCAGGTGAGATGGAGGCAGTGCTGCTAGGTTTGGGAGCTGTCCCACACAGCTGCTGGAGGAGACGTCTGCTCTGTGCAGGTTTGTACGTGTCCAGGCTGGGTCCTGGTTAGTGGTACAGCCCTGGCTGGATCCCCTAGTGGACAGTCACCAGTCTGCTGTCACTGGACCCAACCTTCAGATCCCACGTCCTTCCAAGCCAGCTGGCTCTGGGCAGAGTCCAGGCCCCCTTGCTAATTTTGGGCCTCAGGCACACTCCTGGGTGCGGGCCTCCTGTCTGGACCCCTTCCTTAGGATGTGGGACTGTGTAGCTCAGCTGCCCTGGGCCTGAGCTACACAGCTCCGCCCTCCCAAGCCTCCCCACTTGCTTCTGCACGCTCCCTGAGCCCACCTCCCTGGCGCGCTGGGTTCTGGGCTCACTCTTTGGGGACCATGTGGCAGGATAGTAGGAGACCAGGCTTTTCACAGTGACTTTACTGTACATTCTCTTGAGCTCCGTTTCACCTGCACAGCATTGTGTCTTTTCAGAGAGCGTGGCAAACACCATCACAAACCCTCCTCAACCTCTACTGAAGATACAGAAAAGGAGCAAAAATAGTTAAAGCATCTGAAATGTCAAGTATTAAGTAAGGCTTTTGTTGTAACTACATCCCGTGTTCCCTTCCTTTAGAAGGAAAGGGAAACCCCCCACGCTTGACAGTCTCTTAGATGGTGATAACTGTCCTTTGGGAACAGAGCAGTTAGTTGGGCTGGGCTGGGCTGTTGTCAAAGTCCGATCCCATTTCCTAGAAGACAAAACAAGAAACACGCACAAGAGGGGCAAGAAAAGAACAGCAAAGAGAAAATGCAGCTTCTGTCTCTGGTGTTGGCTCTCACTTGAACCTTCACTGCTGGAGCAACACAGGCACAGCGCACAACCCGAGCAGCCCCTCCGAGACCTGGCAAACTTGTACCACCACTGGGCTGTTTAGGGCATTGTGTTTAGCCACCTCTTTCCAGGCTGACCAGACAGCAAGTGTGAAAAATCGGGACAGGGCGTGGGGGGTAATAGGAGCCTATACAAGAAAAAGCCCCAAATATTGGGACTGTCCCTATAAAATTGGGACATCTGATCACCCTACCTCTTTCTGTTCCCAGGCTCACAGCAGTGTTGTAAAATATACAGCCTTGCCCAGCTGAGCCAGACTGTTCTTAGACAGAATGCAAAAGGAGAGGGATAGAAAAGAAGAAATTAGATGGGGAACGAAAAGGACACACAAGGATGGGGCTGTGACAAAGTCTCTCATCCCAGGTGCTGGTTGGGATTTAGCCAAAGCAGGTTGATGATGTCAGTTGGGTCCCTCTCTCTGGCTCAGTCTGGTCAGGACATCGCTCATGATGAGGATGACAAAGGCCCAACAATGCTACGGTACATCCCGGAGTCCCATGGAGGTGACCATGGGGGTAGAAGCCATGATGGGAAAGCTCACAGCAGAGGTTGTTAGCAGGCAGTTTCCTTTTCTGTTAATTTTCCTTTTGGAGAACCCCCAAAGGGAGTGCTGGGTGCACCAGCCTGTCCTTTTAATGTTTTGTCCACCAATTAGGCTTAATTTCTGACATGCCCATTTTGTTCCATTGATTTCTGGGCTCACACTTTTCTTGTTTACTAGACTTGATCTCAACAGAGTCCTTGAATTACATCAGGAGCTCTTTTGATTTGGACCAGTGGCGGCCAGCACATCCCTCGGCCCACGCCGCTTCCCGCAGCCCCCGTTGGCCTGGAGCGGCGAACCGCGGCCAGTGGGAGCCACAATCGGACGAACCTGCAGAGGCGGCAGGTAAACAAATTGGCCCGGCCCGCCAGGGTGCTTACCCTGGCGAGCTGCGTGCCAGAGGTTGCCGATCCCTGGTTTGGACTATTCAGCCTAGGGTTACCATATTTTGAGTGTCCAAAAAGAGGACACTCCACGGGGCCCCGCCCCCGCCGCCAGCCCCGCCCATGCCTCCGCCCCAACTCCACCCCTTCCCCAAAGTCCCCGCCCCAACTCCGCCCCCTCCCCTGCTTCCCGCGAACATTTGATTTGCAGGAAGCCTGAAGCAGGAAGCAGGCAGCAGGTAAGCTGGGGGTGGGGTGGGGAGGGGGCGCGGCCCAGTCTGGTCCCCTCCGGCGGCCGGCCCCGGCCCCAGCGTCTCCAGCCTGGCTCGGCTCGGGCCCTGGGGTGCCGGCCCTGGGCCAGCACCGCCGGCCCCCAGCCGAGCACTGCCGGCCCCCAGCCCGGCCCCAGCCCGCGGCCCAGCGCGGCCCTGGCCCAGCACCCCCGGCCCCGGCCCAGCACTGCCGGCACCGCCAGCCGCCCGGCACCCCCGACCGCCCGGCACCGCCGGCCCCCCGACCGCCCGGCCCCACCGGCCCCCCGGCCGCCCGGCACCCTTGGCTGCCCGGCACCCCCGGCGCCGGCCCAGCGGCGCCGGATTTTCCCGGACATGTGCGGCTTTTTGGGATTTCCCCCCGGACGGGGATTTGAGTCCCAAAAAGCCGGACATGTCCGGGAAAATCCGGACGTATGGTAACCCTAATTCAGCCTGTCTCCCTTTTCAGGGCCGGCTCCAGGCACCAGCGCAGCAAGCAGGTGCTTGGGGTGGCCAAGGGGCAGGGGCGGCACATCGGGCTCTTCGGCGGCAATTCGGCGGCGGGTCCCTCAGTCCCTCTCGGAGGGAAGGACCTGCCACTGAAGAGCCGCTGAAGAAGAAAGTGTCGTGGTGGAGCTGCCGCCGAAGTGCCGCCGATCGCGATTGCGGCTTTCCCCCCCGTTTCCCCCCCCGCCGCTTGGGGCGGCACAAACCCTGGAGCCGGCCCTGTCCCTTTTGCACCTTTTCCCATCAGCGTTTGCTGCTATAGGTTACTGTGACACTGTAGAACTTTCACTCACTTTGTACAATTAACCCCCCCTCGGGGAAATGCGTGGGCCCCAATACTGCACGAGGGAACAGAAGGTAGCGATGCTTCCTCAGCCCTGCTCTTGTCCCAATGCACATGCAGCGCCTTGGGGAAGAGAGGCAGAGATGCTGCCCAGCTGGCTGTGGCGTAGGCACCTTGAGGTAGGGAGGGTGGAGCCAACACTGGATAACTTTGTGTGGGCCGGTATCTGGCCAGTGAGCTCTGTAGCCTCCTCTGCTAGGAGCTTTACCCAGGCCTGGGTGAAGGTCTCTGGCCTGGTCATGCAGGGGCCAGACTGGATGATTAGAATGGACCCTTTTGGCCTCAGAATCCATGACACTATGGCTGACAACAGGGGTCAGCAGCAGGGGCTCGGCGTTGGGCAGGCTCTGGCCGTGCATTGGCCCTGTTGGCACAGGCAGTGCCACTGTGTGCAGTGCTGGTTCAGGTCATCGCTGGTGCCTGGGAAATTCCCCAGCATGGATGAATTCCAGTGCAGAGCATTTCCTGCGGAGCACATCCTGCCTCAGTGAACAACTTCTCAAGCCTTTAGGGCACTTCCTGGGAAAAGCCAGTCTATTACTGGGGCTTTGTTCTCCCAACTCCCACTGAGAATGTTCCCCGAGGGAGAGATTTCCTAGACCTGAGAATTGCTGGGAGGGATTTTGCCCCTGTTCCTGCCGGGGGACGCCCCGTGCAGCTCCCTCCTGTTCTCTGTCCCTGCCGGGGGACACCCCCTGCAGCTCCCTCCTGTTCTCTGTCCCTGCCGGGGGACGCCCCGTGCAGCTCCCTCCTGTTCCCTGTCCCTGCCGGGGGACACCCCCTGCAGCTCTCTCCTGTTCTCTGTCCCTGCTGGGGGACGCCCCGTGCAGCTCCCTCCCGTTCTCTGTCCCTGCCGGGGGACGCCCCAGGCAGCTCCCACCCGTTCTCTGTCCCTGCCGGGGGACACCCCAGGCAGCTCCCATCTGTTCTCTGTCCCTGCCAGGGGACGCCCCAGGCAGCTCCCACCTGTTCTCTGTCCCTGCTGTGGGACGTCCCCTGCAGCTCCCTCCCATTCTCTGTCCCTGCTGTGGGATGCCCCAGGCAGCTCCCTCATGTCCAACTGGGAGGCTGTTCCAGAGCCTCACTCCTCTGACAATCAGAACCTTCTTTTCATTTCCAGCCTAAGTATATTCATGGCCAGTTTATCCCCATTTGTTTTTGCGCCAATGTTATCCTTTAGTTTCAATAGCGCTTCACCTTCGTGGTGTTGTCAGTGTCACCCCAGGGTGTATTTACAGAGAGCAATCAAATCCCCTCTCAGTCTTCATTTCATCAGGCTAAACAAGCCAATCTCTTTGAGACTCGTCTCAAAGAAAAGGCCCCCACTCCCCTTGATCGTCCTAATAATTCTTCTCTGCACTTGTTGCGGTTTGAATTGATTCAGGAATCACTCTGCCCTTTGCTGAAATGTAGCCACCTCTGGGGTGGGACTTGGCAGCTGTTTAACAGCACACAGCAGCACTGCTCATCATTTTGGGTAGGGAAATTATGCCATATCCCATAGCCAGCTAAAACTGCAGAAGCATCTCTGTTGGCAGAACGCAACCTAGGTTGCGAACTGGCAATGCCTTTCTGGTCGCAGCAAGGGGGCAGTGTGCCCAGGGGATGGGGGCACTGAGAGACCAGGTTGTTGGGAGCCCCGGAGGCTGGGCTTTTGCAGGAGAGAAAGTCTCCCAGTCTCCTGCAGGGGGTGCTGTCTCCTGGCAGATCAGGGGACAGGAATCTGCTGGATTGCTGCTGTAGCAAGTGGGGATTTTGCACTTACCAGTGGCTCGCTTTGCACTGGGCTGTTAGCTCCCTGCTCGCCTGCTGGAGGGTGCTGTGTTTCCTTCTCACAGGATCCGATCCTGCCTAGAGTCAGGCAGGTCTGAACAGGCCCATCTATGAATAACCAAGAGCCAGCCCTTTAAAGCTATGAAAATGGTCGATTTTGCCCCAGTGCTATGAGCTCCTGGGAAGGCTGGGCTGCTGCCTGGCTTCTCAGCTCATAAATCCAAACATTCCTGCCATTTATCATGGCCAGCACTGCTGTCACTAAAGCATCCTCATTGGCCCCATAAACCCACATGGCTGGCTACCAGGTAGCCATAAGGGCCTGGAGATATAAATCAGCATGAAATGGAGCTGTGCTGGCAGGCGATCAGACCTGGTGGAACATGCAGAGAGAGCAGGCTCCACATAGCTTCTTCATTACTGCACAGATGCCTGGAGATGCACGACAGCCCCGCCAAGGTGGAACTGAGACCTTCACCACAAGCAGCCCCTGGAGAGCAAGGCTAGGCTTGTGAATCACAGTCAACGTTCTCTTTCCACGCTGCAGCCCCAGGCATCTAACCTCTCATGAGTCACACTGCCCCACTCCCACCGCCACGCCACCTACTGCTCCCACCCCAATCCCACCCAGCTGACGCTTTGTCCCTAGGGCACGGCCCCACCCCACAAGCTGATGCTTTGGCTGATGCTGTTGCAGGGGAAGGTGATTTTTCTGTGTGCAGCTGATGCTGAGGGTAAGCAGAAGAGTTTGTAATGAATAAAGCTACGATTTAGTCATGGGTATTTTTAGTAAAAGTCATGGACAGGTCACCGGCAATAACCAAAAAGTCACGGCCAGTGACCTGTCCGTGACTTTTACTAAAAATACCGCTAACTACATCTTAGGTGCTGAGGGGGTTGGGGTTGCTTCAGCGGATGCTGCTGCTCCTGGGAGGGGGGGGGCAGGCCAGGGCCCCACCATCCCTGCTCCTCTGGGCAAGGAGCAGCCCAGGGCCCTGCCGCCACCACTCCAGGCAAGGAGCGGGCTGGGGAGCCGCTGCTGCTCCTGGACTGCTGCTCCGGGGCAGCGTCTGGGACCAGTTGCCTGGGGCCACCAGAGCAGTGGTGGGTGCGGCTGGCCCCAGGGATGCCCCAGCTGCTCGGGCAGCACTGGGCTCAGCCACTGCAGCTGCGGAAGTCACGGAGGTCCCAGAAAGTCCCGGAATCCGTGACTTCTGTGACCTCCATGAAAGACTCGCAGCCTTAGTAATGGAACGCTAAACTGTATTATACAGTTCTAGATGGCACTGTGTGTAACATGCATTCCTTAAACTAACCTCAGCGATATTTGGCAGAGCAATAAATGATCTGATAGTGACCATGCCTGGTATGCGTCTGTCTTGGATGAAAGCTCTGCCCATATCTGGTACAAGAGTCTGACCTGCTAATAGTAGCCCTGCAATCTACCATCTACAAGAAGTACATGACAGGGTCTCAGAAGTAAACTAGCACCAGATGAGAACAGAAACAGAAGGAACAGAGCAACAAAGGCTGCAGAATCGCTTCAACATGCTGCTCTTCAGTGCACCAGAACACTTCAGTTCTGACAAATTATCGCAGTGGACAGACTGGAAGCAGTATTTCACAAGATTTTGAATTGCTACAAAACTCCATAAGGAAACTGAAGATACTCAGGTATCATCTTTAATTTATGCTATAGGGATCAGGGAGAGCATATCTTTAAATCCTTTGACTTTACTGCAGACAGTCACAAAGATGACTAGGAAAGGGTTCTGGCTATGTTTGACGGAGGTTGAGGAAGTTGTGGAATCTCTGTCATTGAAGATTTTTATGAACAGGTTAGACAAACACCTGTCAGGAATGGTCTAGTTATTATGTAGTCCTGCCCGGAGTGCAAGGGACTGGACTAGATGACTTATTGAGGTCTCTTCCAGTCCTACACTTTTATGATTCTATAATGTAGTTTACATAAGAGCATGTTGTCACCAGAGAATTCAAGGACCGGGGAAAACATAGAATCATAGAATTATAGGACTGGAGGGGACCTCGAGAGGTCATCTAGCCCAGTCCCCTGCACTCAAGACAGGACTAAGTATTATCTTGACCATCCCTCACAGGTGTTTGTCCAACTTGCTCTTAAAAATCCCCAATGATGGAGATTCCACAACCTCCCTAGGCAATTTATTCCAGTGCTTAACCACTCTGACAGTTCGGAAGTTTTTCCTAATGTCCAACCTAAACCTCCCTTGCTGCAATTTAAGTCCATTGCTTCTTGTCCTGTCTTCAGAGGTTAAAGAGAACAATTTTTCTTTCTCCTCCTTGTAAAAACCTTTTATTTATTTAGAATCATAGAATCGTAGAATATCAGGGTTGGAAGGGACCTCAGGAGATCATCTAGTCCAACCCCCTGCTCAAAGCAGGACCTAATCCCCTACTAAATCATCCCAGCCAGGGCTTTGTCAAGCCTGACCTTAAAAACCTCTAAGGAAGGAGATTCCACCACCTCCCTATTCCAGTGCTTCACCACCCTCCTAGTGAAAAAGTTTTTCCTAATATCCAGCCTAAACCTCCCCCACTGCAACTTGAGACCATTACTCCTTGTTCTATCATCTGGTATCACTGAGAACAGTCTAGATCCATCCTCTTTGGAACTCCCTTTCAGGTAGTTGAAAGCAGCTATCAAATCCCCCCTCATTCTTCTCTTCTGTAGACTAAATAATCCCAGTTCCCCCAGCCTCTCCTCATAAATCATGTGCTCCAGCCCCCTAATCATTTTTGTTGCCCTCCGCTTTACTCTTTCCAATTTTTCCACATCCTTCTTGTAGTGTGGGGCCCAAAACTGGACACAGTACTCCAGATGAGGCCTCACCAATTCAGAATAGAGGGGAATGATCACATCCCTCAATCTGCTGGCAATGCCCCTACTTATACAGCCCAAAATGCCGTTGCCAAGAAGATAATTTTCAAGATAACTTGAAAACTGTTATCATGTCCCCTCTCAGTCTTCTCGTCTCCAGACTAAACAAACCCAATTTTTCAATCTTCTCTAATAGGTCATGTTTTCTAGACCTTTAATCATTTTTGTTGCTCTCCTCTTGATTTTCTCTAATTTCTCCACATCTTTCCTGAAATGTGGTGCCCAGAACTGGACACAATACTCTAGTTGAGACCTAATCAGCATGGAGTAGAGTGGTAGAATTACAACTTGCTTACAACACTCCTGCTAATACATCCCAGAATTATGTTTGCTTTTTTGCAACATATTGTTGACTCATATTTAGCTTGTGATCCAGTATGACCCCAGATCCCTTTCCACAGTACTCCTTCCTATGCGGTCATTTCCCATTGTGTATGTGTGCAACTGATTGGTCCTTCCTAAGTGGAGTACTTTGCATTTGTCCTTATTTAATTTTATCCTATTTACTTCAGACCATTTCTCCAGTTTGTCCAGATCATTTTGAATTTTAATCCTCTCCTCCAAAGCACTTGCAACCCCTCCCAGCTTGGTATCGTCCACAAACTTTATAAGTGTACCCTCTATGCCATTATATAAATAATTGATGATACTATCAAACAGAACTGGATCCAGAACTGATCCCTGTGGCACCCCATTCAATATGACCTTCTAGCTTGACTGTGAACCACTGATAACTACTCTCTGGGAACGGTTTTCCAACCAGTTCTGCACCCACCTTATAGTAGCTCCATCTAGGTTGTGTTTTCCTAGTTTGTTTATGAGAAAGGCATGCAAGACAGTAACAAAAGCCTTAAGGTCTACCGCTTTCCCCCCATCCACAAGGCTTGTTACCCTGTCAAAGAAAGCTATCAGGTTGGTTTGACATGATTTGTTTTTGACAAATCCAGGCTGACTGTTACTTATCACCTTATTATCTTCTAGGTGTTTGCAAATTGATTGCTTAGCTGACTGGTTTGTAATTCCCGGGTTTGTCCTTATTCTCCTTTTTATAGATAGGCACTATATGTGCTCTTTTCCAGTCCTCTGGAATCTCTCCTGTCTCCCATGACTTTTCAAAGATAATTGCTAATGGCTCAGATATCTCCTCAGTCAGCTCCTTGAGTATTCTAGGATGTATTTCATCAGGCCCTGGTGATCTGAAGACATTAACGTGTCTAAATGTTGAATGTTTTATAAGAGCTCTGCATGCACTGGCTGAAAACTGATTTTGGAACTGCAAAACATAAAAATATCAGAGACAGGCTGGTTATTGAGTAAACAGATAAAAATCTTTCACAGCAACTACAATGAAAAACAGACGTAACCTTACACACAGCTATCTAAATAGCAAAGCACTCTGAGCTGGTGAGACAACAAAACCAAGAGCAACTTGCCAAACTTGAAAAGCAAGAAACCAGCGTATGAGAGCTATAAGTCAGTACCACACGATCCCTGAGTCAAGGAGAGAGAACTTCCAGGCAAAGAGGGACAAATTCCAGCAAATTCCACCCCAGCCTGACAGCCTAACTGCACAAGATGTGGAAAAATTCGTATCCCAAGTGATGATGAATATCCAGCCAAAGGCACAAGGTGTAATAAATGCATGACAAATATGGCTATTTTGCAATTATTTGACACACCAAAGCAGTCAGTGAGTTGAGTCCTATTACAGACAATCAAGAGTAATTGTTTTTGGGATCTCTCACGGATGAGGACACAGAGCCTGTCTGGAGAGTGAAACTGAATATTCATGGGAAGATTTTAAAATGGACTAAGGAACAGAGTCACAGTCATCTCAGAAGGGACTTTACACTCTGAATGCACAGCGTTTGTCTTTGTAAGTTGTTTCTGTGGTGAACTGGCCCATACCAGAGGCAGTCAGAGCTGTGTCAGGTGACTTCAGCTCTGGGAGGGGTTGAATTTGATTGTATGTAATCAAAGACCAACAACTTTCTCAGCCGCAGAATGGCAGCCATGACGGGCCCAGTGACCGAGAATTTGATGCTATTGGACTTTTGAAAAGAGATCCAGTATAAATAAACTTAAAAGACAACGATTACCATACAGTGTTCAACAAAGGCGGCAGGTTTGTATAATTTTTGGTGGTGCCCAGAACGGGTCCAAGTCCTCCCCCCCCCCCCCGCCTCCCACCTGCCTTGTAAGCCAATATGTATTTTTAAAAATAATGTAAAAATGGACTGGAAACAGTAAGCATTTAACAGTTTCCCTATATTGCACAATGTGTGTGTGTGAGGGCTCTGGCTGGGGGTGAGGGGGCTGGGGTGGGGCTGGGGATGAGGGGTTCACAGTGCAGGAGGGGGCTCAGGGCTGGGGCAGAGGTTGGGGTGCGGGGGGTTGAGGGCTCTGGCTGGGGGTGCGGGCTCTAGGGTGGGGCAGGGCTGGGCATGAGGAGTTTGGGGTGTAGGCAGGCTGCCCCAGGGCTGGGGTTAGAGAGGAGGACTCTACAGTCCCCCGAGCCCTCTCCTCATCATCATCAGCAAGCTCCGGGAGAGGGGCTCCCTCCCCCCCCCCCGGCACCGTCATTGCACATGCTCCTAGGGGCTGGGAACCCTCTCAGGTCCAGGAAGACCCCACTCCTCCCCTGTGGTGGGTGCCAGGGGGCGGGCTGCCATCACGTGTGCCTCCTCCCTCCACAGGCAGCGCCAGCGCCGCTGCCTCAGCCTGCCACTGGCGCTGCTCCCTTTTGTAGCCGGCAGCAGCCGATGAGGGAGCGCAGCGTGGAGTGGCAGGGCAGCCGCCCACTGCCCAGGGCGCAGGCAGGGACGCTCCGGGGGAGGCACATGGGGCGGCAGGTGGGGCCGGGGGAGAGACCTGCCCCCGAACCTTGGTGAAGCCAGGTCCCCAGGGCCTGAATTTGCTGAAGCACAGGCACCAAGGGCCCATATAACTCGCCACCCCGGTGTTCAAACAACCCTACTAGACAGACCATGGATAAGACGAGCTGCAGATTTATGCAAATTCAGAGGACATCGTTACATGGTCATTGGGGATTATTTTTCCAGGTATATAGAAATAAGATACTTGAAAGACATAATATGTTGCAGTGTCATTGAGACACTGAAGTGCACTTTTGCTCACTTAGGTATTCCAGAATAACTAGTGACAGACAATGGACCACAATTCACTGCAGCAGAATTTAAATAATTCCTGATGAAATATAACTTTGATCATATTACTAGTAGCCCACATTACCCACAAGCGAATGGATAGACTCAGAGAGCTGTATCGACGGCAAAGAATATCCTACAGCAGGACGATCCATTCCTTGCTCTTTTGAGTTACAGATCCACACCAAAAGTGACTGTTGCATATAGTCCAGCACAATGCAGAACTACTGTTCTATCTTTGGGAAAGTATCTGTCTTCAAAATGGCTAGACATGAAGAGAGTAACCAAATCAGATAAAGCAAAAAGAGCTTGTGAACAGTTTACAATGCACAGCTTTACAGCTTTTTACAGATCCAGACTAACACGGATACCCTTCTGATACAGTTTTACAATAGATGACACTCAGAGAATTGCCGAGTCTAAAACCTGGTGATTGTGTTTGTGTCAAATTGGATGATTTGTTGGGGAAGAGTCAACACGGTTTTTGTAAAGGGAAATCATGACTCACTAATCTACTAGAATTCTTTGAGGGGGTCAACAAGCATGTGGACAAGGGTGATACAGTGGATAGAGTGTATTTAGATTTTCAGAAAGCCTTTCACAAGGTCCCTCACCAAAGGCTCCTAAGGAAAGTCAGCTGTCATGGGATAAGAGGGAAGGTTCTCTCATGGATCAGTAATTGGTTAAAAGATAGGAAACAAAGGGTAGGAATAAATGGTCCGTTTTCAGAATGGAGAGATGTAAATAGTGGTGTCCCCCAGGGGTCTGTACTGGGCCCAGTATTTTCAACATATTCGTAAATAAACTGGAAAAAGGAGTAAACAGTGAGGTGGCAAAATTTGCAGATGATACAAAACTACTCAAGATAGTTAAGTCCCAAGCAGACTGCGAAGAGCTACAAAGGGATCTCTCAAAACTGGGTGACTGGGCAACAAAATGGCAGATGAAATTCGATGTTGATAAATGCAAAGTAATGCACATTGGAAAACATAATCCCAACTCTACATATAAAATGATGGGGTCTACATTAGCTGTTACCACCCAAGAAAGAGATCTGGGAGTCATTGTGGATAATTTTCTGAAAACATCTACTCAATGTGCAGCGGCAGTCAAAAAAGCGAACAGAATGTTGGGAATCATTAAGAAAAAGGGATTAATAATAAGACAGAAAATATATTGCCTCTATATAAATCCATGGTACACCCACATCTTGAATACTGTGTGCAGATGTGGTCACCCCATATCAAAAATATATTGGAATTGGAAAGGTTCAGAAAAGGGCAACAAAAATGATTAGGGGTATGGAGTGTCTGCCATATGAGGAGAGATTAATAAAGCTGGGACTTTTCAGCTTGGAAAAGAGGCGACCAAGGGGGGGGATATGATAGAGGCCTATAAAATCATGGCTGGTGTGGAGAAAGTAAATAATGAAGTGTTATTCACTCCTTCTCATAACACAGGAACTAGGGGTCACCAAAAGGTGGCAGGTTCAAAACAAACAAAAGGAAGTATTTCTTCACACAATGCACAGTCAACCTGTGAAACTCTTTGCCAGAGGATGTTGTGAAAGCCAAGACTATAACAGCGTTCAAAAAAGAACTAGATAAGTTCATGGAGGATAGGTCCATTGGTGGCTATTAGCCAGGATAGGCAGGGATCGTGTCCCTAGGCCTCTGTTTGCCAGAAGCTGGGAATGAGTGACATGGGATGGATCACTTGATGATTACAGACCAGTCAGCCTCACCTCAGTCCCTGGAAAAATCATGGAGCAGGTCCTCAAGGAATCAATTATGAAACACTTAGAGGAAAGGAAAGTGATCAGGAACAGTCAGCATGGATTCACTAAGGGGAAGTCGTGCCTGACTAACCTAATTGCCTTCTATGATGAGATAACTGGCTCTGTGGATGAGGGGAAAGCAGTGGATGTGTTATTCCTTGACTTTAGCAAAGCTTTTGATACGGTCTCCCACAGTATTCTTGCCGCCAAGTTAAAGAAGTATGGGCTGGATGAATGGACTGTAAGGTGGATAGAAAGCTGGCTAGATCGTCGGGCTCAACGGGTAGTGATCAATGGCTCCATGTCTAGTTGGCAGCCGGTTTCAAGCGGAGTGCCCCAAGGGTCGGTCCTGGGGCCAGTTTTGTTTAATATCTTTATTCATGATCTGGAGGATGGTGTGGACTGCACTCTCAGCAAGTTTGCAGATGACACTAAACTGGGAGGCGTGGTAGATACACTAGAGGGTAGGGATCGGATACAGAGGGACCTAGACAAATTAGAGGATTGGGCCAAAAAAAACCAGATGAGGTTCAACAAAGACAAGTGCAGAGTCCTGCACTTAGGACGGAAGAATCCCATGCACTGCTACAGACTAGGGACCGAATGGCTAGGTAGCAGTTCTGCAGAAAAGGACCTAGGGGTCACAGTGGATGAGAAGCTGGATATGAGTCAACAGTGTGCTCTTGTTGCCAAGAAGGCTAACGGCATTTTGGGCTGTATAAGTAGGGGCATTGCCAGCAGATCGAGGGACGTGATCGTTCCCCTTTATTCGACATTGGTGAGGCCTCATCTGGAATACTGTGTCCAATTTTGGGCCCCACACTACAAGAAGGATGTGGAAAAATTGGAAAGAATCCAGCGGAGGGCAACAAAAATGATTAGGGGTCTGGAGCACATGACTTATGAGGAGAGGCTGAGGGAACTGGGATTGTTTAATCTCCAGAAGAGAAGAATGAGGGGGGATTTGATAGCTGCTTTCAACTACCTGAAGGGGGGTTCCAAAGAGGATGGAGCTCGGCTGTTCTCAGTGGTGGCAGATGACAGAACAAGGAGCAATGGTCTCAAGTTGCAGTGGGGGAGGTCTAGGTTGGATATTAGGAAACACTATTTCACTAGGAGGGTGGTGAAGCACTGGAATGCGTTACCTAGGGAGGTGGTGGAGTCTCCTTCCTTGGAGGTTTTTAAGGCCCGGCTTGACAAAGCCCTGGCTGGGATGATTTAGTTGGAGATTGGTCCTGCTTTGAGCAGGGGGTTGGACTAGATGACCTCCTGAGGTCCCTTCCAACCCTGATATTCTATGATTCTATGATGACTGTTTTGTTAATTTCCTCTGGGGCACCTGGCATTGGCCACTGTCGGAAGACAGGATACTGGGCTAGATGGACCTTTGGTCTGACCCAGTATGACTGTTTTTATGTTCTTATGATGGAGAAAAAATATGGACAACTCCAACCGTTATGAAGAAAAAAAATTCAGCACCCAGATCCTATGTGATCAAGAACAACAGTGGAGAGTTTATCAGAAACCACTGACATTTACAGTTTGTTCCTCAAAAAGAACAATCAGCAGAGCAAACTCTACAGAAGGCAGATGCAGAACAAGATGACTCAAGGATTCCTACGCGACCACAGCCAGTCATTGCAACCAATGGACAGCCAGATGACTAAGTTGTTATGTATTCGTGTTGTGCAGTTAAAAAAAACAGTACAATTCAGAGACACTTAACAGACTGATCTGTACTGAACTTCAAAGGCAGCTTTTTATTGTAAATGGTAGAGACATAGAATTGAAGGGAGAGATGTAATGGATTGCTAAACTGTATTATACTGGTCAGCAACTAGCTGATGCTGTGTGTTACATACCTTATTTAAGCTAACATCAGCCATACCTGGCTGAGCATTACAGGATGTCCTAGTGAACATATCGCTAGTGTATCTCTGGGAAGGAAGCTCTGTAGCCAGGCCATATCTGGTACGGGAGCCTGATCTGCTAGTAGCAGCCTTGCAATCTACTATGTACAAGGTCTACATGACAAAACTGGTGTAGCCCACACACTTTCTGGGTGTGGTGTTCTGCCCCATCTAGTGGCACCGAGACCACGTAGAGAGAGATTAATGAGTCTGCTCTACAGCCTTAGCTAAGGGCCACGTGGCTTTTAGCTCAGGCTGTAGAGGCTCATGCACTAAGCTCCAGAAGTCCCCAGTTCGATCCTGCCTGTCGACGACCGGGGTCTGTCGGCGTTACAAGTGGGGGCTCGTCCAGGATTTCAACTGGGAAGACTCTGAAGCTCGGGATGCGCTTCCTCAGCTAGGGGAAGTATGTAACCCACACACCTCCTGAGTGTGGTGTTCTGTCCCATCTAGTGGCACCAAGACCACTAGAGAGAGAGATAAAATAGGTCTGCTCTACAGCCTTCGCTAACAGGCAGGTGGCTTTTAGCTCATGTGGTAGAGGCTCATGCTTTAAGTTCCAGAGGTCCCAGGTTCGAGCACGCCCGCTGACGACTGGGGTCTGTCGGCGTTACATGCATCTGGGCTCTGCTCCTCCCTTGTGTACTCTCTGTATGTGAATGTCCACATGTCTGGGTTTCTGTGCACCCAATGCCCCGGGAATCGTGCAGCAGCAGCCAGCTGTCAGCTTCGCTCTTTGTGGCAATCTGCCCTCAGGGAACAGTTGCCCCTCCCCCCTCAGGCCTGCCAGGGTGAGGCACCAGCACCCAAAGCATGTGGCAAATGACTTAATTGAAGAACTGAATTAAGAAAACCAGCAAAACCAATTCTGTTATGTGCATCCATAAAGGTCCCTTAGCAGGGTGTAAAGCACGGGCCTCCAGAGAGTCAGGACAGGCCTCTGTCACTAGAGCTACAGTAGCAATTGTCCCACTGCCTGTGGACCAGTCACTAGAGGAAGATGTGACACACCTTCTGCTAGTGAGTTACACAACTGCCTGCTGGGAATGGGGCTTGCTGGGATGTGTCCCTGGCTCTGAGAGGGGGTCAGAGCGGGCTTTACAGACAGGCTAGTCAAACACAGGAACCTTTCAGGCTCACTCTGAAAGGCAGTGCAGCTGAGACTTGAGGCTGCCATAGTAGTAGGGCCCTACCAAATTCACGGTCATGAAAAACGTGGCACAGACTGGGAAATCTGGTCTCCCTGGGGAAATCTGGTCTTTTGTGTACTTTTACCCTATACTACACAGATTTCACGGGGGAGACCAGTGTTTCTCAAATTGGGGGTCCTGACCCAAAAGAGGGTCATAGGGGGTATTGCAAGGTTATTGTAGTAGGATTGCAGTATTGCCACCCTTACTTCAGGGCTTCCTTCAGAGCTAGGAGGCTGGAGAATGGCAGCCGCCGACCAGGTGCCCAGCTCTGAAGGCAGCACCCCACCAGCAGCACCACAGAAGCAAGGTGTGATAAATGATGGGGATGGGGAGAGGGAAATGTGTCCTTTTAAAATCCTGAGGTCTGTGCTTCTGGTTCAAAATGATCCCACTTCTCCCACCATGTCAAGGCTGATTCCTCACTATGGCACTTCGAGTGCAGAAGGTGGGGGCCTGCAAGGATTCTAAAAATTAATACTGGCCACTCCAAGCTGGTTCCCTCAAGCCCTTTCACGCCCCCTCCGGGGAAGAGCTGAGAAAGAAAAAAAAAGGAAATCAGCTGTTGCCACCAGCTAATTAAACAACATGTGCTAAAACTCTTAAGACACAAAAATCCAATTCTGTTCTTTAAAAAGATAAAATTTATTAATAATAAAAAAGAAAGAAAATACATCTGGGAACTCAGGCTATTGCTAGATTTTAAAAGAGCAACTACAAGCTCTTCCCTGGAGGGTGCGGGGTGAAAGGGCTTGAGGGTACCCCTCAGGAAGGAATTCCCAATTTCGCTTCCTGGACTTTCAAAGGGGTTCTGCGCTTGGGTGGTGGCAGCATCTACCCATTCAAGGTCAGAGAAAAGCTGTAACCTTGGGAGGTTAATACAAGCCTGAAGTGGCCAGTATTAATTTTTAAAATCCTTGCAGGCCCCCACCTTCTGCACTCAAAGTGCCAGAGTGGGGAATCAGCCTTGACACGAGGATAGCAATACCATACTATGCCACCCTTACTTCTGCGCTGCTGCCTTCAGAGTTGGCAGGGACTCCTACAGTTGCAACACTGTGAAATTTCAGATGTAAATATCTGAAATAATGAAATTTACGATTTTTAAAATCCTATGACTGTGAAATTGACCAAAATGGACCATGAATTTGGTAGGGCCCCACATAATAGGGACCTAGGGCTTGTTCCACATAAGGATTTAGGCTTTGTCTACACTACACAGTTTTGTCAACAAACGTCAGGTTTCATTGACAAAATAATGGAGTTGTACACACTGCAAAGCTCCTTTTGCTGACAAAACTCTCCTGCGTTGCCAACAAAATAAAACCATCTCAATGAGAGGTGTAGAGCTTTTTGCAGCAAAGTTATATCGACAAAGTGTCAGTGTAGACATTGCGCTTGGTTATGTCGGTGTACATGGACTCTAGGAGGTGTCCCACAATGCTCGTCCTGACGGCTCTGGTCATCAGTTTGAACTCTGCTGCCCTGCACCCAGCTACACAGGCATCTGCCTCTCCCCTTTTAAAGGCCCAGGAATTTTTGAAATTCCACTTCCTGTTTGCTCAGCATGGAGAGCTCACATCGCATCTTCCCAGCTGATCATGGCGGCTCCACGCAGCCAACGTTCTCCCGCTTGGAGCACACCTGAGTTGCTGGATCTGCTGGCGCTGTGTGGGGAGGAGGCTGTGCAGTCCCAGCTCTGCTCCAGCTGTGGGAACTTCGATACCTACACGGTCAGATTTCTCGTTGCATGTTGGAGAAGGGCTATGAACGGCACCTGGTTATGAACAGGACATGTATCAGTGCCATGAGAAGATAAAGGAGCTGAGCAAGTGTACCAGAAAGCAAGGGAGTCACACCATCGCTTGGGTGCTTTACCGGAGACCTGCTGCTTCTATAAGGAGCTGGACACCATCCTCGGAGGCGACCCCACCTCCACTGCCCAGAGCCCTGTGGATACTTCAGTGGGGCTGGAGAAAGTGGACAGCAGATTCAACCCCAAGGACAATGTCATGGACGAGGAGGTTAAGTTGGAGGATGATGTGGAGCCCAGGGCAGGGTTGTCTGGTGATGCGGTGAGTCAGGGCCTCTTTTCCACTCCTGAGGGGTCTAGCCAGTCATAGAATCATAGAATCATAGAATATCAGGGTTGGAAGGGACCTCAGGAGGTCATCTAGTCCAACCCCCTGCTCAAAGCAGGACCAACACCAACTAAATCATCCCAGCCAGGGCTTTGTTAAGACAGGTCTTAAAAACCTCAAAGGATGGAGATTCCACCACCTCCCTAGGTAACCCATTCCAGTGCTTCACCACCCTCCTAGTGAAATAGTTTTTCCTAATATCCAACCTAGACCTCCCCTACTGCAACTTGAGACCATTGCTCCTGGTTCTGTCATCTGCCACCACTGAGAACAGCCTAGCTCCATCCTCTTTGGAACCCCCTTTCAGGTAGTTGAAGGCTGCTATCAAATCCCCCCTCACTCTTTTCTTCTGCAGACTAAATAAGCCCTGTTCCCTCAGCCTCTCCTCATAAATCATGTGCTCCAGCCCCCTAATAATTTTTGTTGCGCTCTGCTGGACTCTCTCCAATTTGTCCACATCCTTTCTGTAGTGGGGGCCCCAAAACTGGACGCAATACTCCAGATGTGGCATCACCAGTGCCAAATAGAGGGGAATAATCACTTCCCTTGATCTGCTGGCAATGCTCCTACTATTGCAGCCCAATATGCCGTTAGGCTTCTTGGCAACAAGGGCACACTGTTGACTCATATCCAGCTTCTTGTCCACTGTAATCCCCATGTCCTTTTCTGCAGAATTGCAGTTAGCCAGTCGGTCCCCAGACTGTAGCAGTGCATGGGATTCTTCCATCCTAAGTGCAGGACTTTGCACTTGTCTTTGTTGAACCTCATCAGATTTATTTTCAGTCCCAGCAGTCTGGCTCTGGTGTGCATGATGCAGGAGAGGAGAGCTCTCGTAAGTGATCTTTGAGTTGATGCTGCTCAGTTGTACGAAGTAGGGCTGTCCTTTGCTCTGTATATTCTAGAAGTGGGTGAAGGGAGAGAAATGTACAAGACCAGCTGTGTTTGCAGTGTAGTGGAACAGTGTGTTGATGCACACCAAGATTTCACAGGAATCCTCCAGGGAGAACGCTAGAAAACTTTCCTGGAGGTACTCGCCAATCCTCTGCCGAAGGTTCCTGGGCAAAGTTGCTTTGTTCCTTGCCCCATTGTAGGAAACTTTCTTGCGCCAATCAGCAATTACTTGTGTAGGGACCAAAGCATCACACAGGCGAGCAGCATAGGGACCCGGTCTGAAGCAGCATGCATTCACGAGATGCACCCTTGCTTACTTTCAGGAGTGAGATATCGGCTTCAATGACCCCCGCCTGTGGAAAATGATGGCAGAATTTACAATATTGTCCCTAGTTGCCTGCAGTGATCACCTTAAAAAAATAGACCCTTGGCCCCATCTTGAGTGCTCCCCTCCATAGGCAAAACTCACCATGTTTAGGGTGTTCACCGAGCTGTGTGCTTGCCAAAGGACTGTGAGAAAGTGATTTGTATTTAAAAAGAGGTGTATTTTACTATAATGATTCGATGCTGTGAGTGCACTAACAATCATGCTTCTGTTTATTGTTCCTTGTGCTTCTGCAGATGTGGCCTTCAGAGGAACCCCCTACACACTAGTGGAGTGCCTTCACCAGATAAGGAAGTAACCAAGGAGGAGCAACAAGGACATGTTACGAGAGGTGCTCCAATCCTCAGAGGCTGAAAGACAAGAACGCAAGGAGTGGAGAGAGAGACTTTAAAGGAAAAATTTAAAATAGACAGGCAGGACAGAAAAGAGAGCCAGGAGCAAATTGTAATGGGCCAGGAGTGGATGATAAAAGTGATGGAGGAGCAGAGATGTTGAAGTCCCTAATCATGCTGCAGGCAGAACACATGCATGCTTGCCTCCTCCTGCAGCCGATACAGAACTGCTTTCCATGCCCTCCCCAAACTCCTCCCACACATTCCTTGCAACTTCCCGGCCCATCTCAGTACCCTGTTCACTTCACCCCTTCAGACAGCTTCCAAAATGATAGCTGGACTTACACACAGCTCTGAGAGCCTACACTGCCCTTCACTGTTATCTCCCTTCCCTACCAAGCCTTTTGTGTGTTGTTAGTTGGTATTTAATAAAAACATACTCTCTGAAAGATAATCTTTATTTTTCTCCAGAAAACGGTGGTTGCTGCTGGAACTAATACAGTGGCAATTTAATGACTACAAATTCCAGTCAGGAATCAAAATTTTCATGCAAGGGGCAACAAGTTAACAAAGCATGGCAGAATGCTGTATAGAAAGGCACATTACTGATACGCATAGTCAAAATGTTGCCACAAAGCCTCCCTGATTTGAATAGCCCCCCACTGTGCCCCTCTAATAGGTTGGCTCAAAATCGGCTGCCAGGCAGTCCGCCTCTGCGCTCCACCCTGGGGAAAATGTCTCACCCTTAGCCTCACAAATATTATGGAGTGTGCAGCAGGCTGCTATGACCATGGGAATATTTTCCTCATTTAGGTCTAACCTGCCATAAAGGCATCATCAGCGTGCTTTTAATCTGTCAAAGGCATGTTCTACAGTCATTCTGCACCTGCTCAGCCTATTGTTGAAGCACTCCTTGCTGTTGTCCAGGTTTCCCCTATAAGGCTTCATGAGCAATGGGAGTAAGGGTATGCGGGGTCTCCCAGGATCACTATGGGCATTCCAACGTCCCCCATTGGAATCTTCTGCAGCTTTCTGTAGAGCCAGTGTTCCTGAAGATGTGTGCATCATGCATGTTCCTGGATTACCCTGCGCTGATGTCAGTGAAATGGCGATGGTGATCCACAAGCGCCTGAAATTCCATAGAGAAGTATACCTTTCTATTGATGTACTCCTTTGCAAGATGGTCTGGGGCCAAATTTGGGATATGCATGCCATCTATCACTCTGCTGCAGTTAGGAAATCCCATTGCCACAAAGCAATCCTTTGTAGCGGGATGCAATTAATGGCTGTCAGGGTTCCTTCCCCACTCTGAACTCTAGGGTACAGATGTGGGGACCCACATGAAAGCCCCCTAAGCTTATTTCTATCAGCTTAGGTTAAAACCTGGTACGCTGCCACCACCAAGTGATTTAACAAGAAACAGGGAAAGGACCACTTGGAGTTCCTCTTCCCCCCAAATATCCCCCCAAGCCCTTACACCCCCTTTCCTGGGGAGGCTTGAGAATAATATCCTAACCAATTGGTTACAAAGTGATCAAAGACCCAAACCCCTGGGTCTTTGGACAATGGAAAAATCAGTCAGGTTCTTAAAAGAAGGATTTAATTAAAAAGAAAATGTAATAATCATCTCTGTAAAATCAGGATGGAAAATAACTTTACAGGGTAATCAGATTCAAAGAGCCCAGAGGAACCCCCTCTAGCCTTAGTTTCCAAGTTACAACGAAACAGGGATAAACCTCCCTCTAGCAAAGGGAACATTCACAAGTTGAGAAAACAAAGATAAACTAATACACCTTGCCTGGCTGTTGCTTACAAGTTTGAAATATGAGAGACTTGTTCAGAAAGATTTGGAGAACATGGACTGATGTCCGGTCCCTCTTAGTCCCAAGAGCGAACACCACCAAAACAAAGAGCACAATCAAAAGCCTACCCCTTCCCAAGATTTGAAAGTATCTTGTCCCCTTATTGGTCCTTTGGGTCAGGTGTCAGCCAGGTTACCTGAGCTTCTAAACCCTTTACAGGTAAAAGGATTTTGGTGCCTCTGGCCAGGAGGGATTTTATAGTATTGTAACAGGAGGGCTGTTACCCTTCCCTTTATAGTTATGACAATGGCCCTGCACACTTGCGTTAACGTTGGACTTCCCAACTTCCAATGGTTGACTTCCCAACTCCAAACTGATTCATGACTGACCTGTAGCAGTCTGGAGTTGCCAGCTTCCACACAGCGATTGCCAAGTGCTTCTCCACCAAGAGGGCAGCCATCATTTTGGTGTCCTTGCACTGCAGTGATGGGATGAGCTCCACACAGAGTTCCAGGACGGTGGCTTTCCTCATCCAAAAGTTCTGCAGCCATTGCTTGTCATCCCAGACCTGCATAACAGTGCGATCCCACCACACAGTGCTTGTTTCCCAAGCCCAAAAGCAATGGCCCACCATGTGCAACTGTTCCATGAATGCCAAAAGGAATCTGGTGTTGTTTCTTTCCATGGCACACAGCAGATCAGGCACCTCTGATTCCTTGTTCAGATTGGGAGTTCATGATATGCTGCATGACCATCTGCGATGTGATCATACCAGTGACCGCAACAGTCGAGAGCAGTGCAGAATCCATGCTTTCAGAAAGAGATGGTGGGCACACAGTAAACAGGGACCATTGAAAAATACTATGAAGTGCATTCGGAAGGCCATGGAATGATGGGATGGAAAAAAATGCATCATGGGACATTGAGCCCACACCTATGATGCGCTGTGATCCACTCTGCCTTCCCAACAACTCCGAGCTGCAGAAGGTGGCAAGTTGCACAGTGGGGTAGCTACTCTCAATGCACTGCTCTCACTATTGATGCTAGAGCCCCAACTGTGGACGTGCTCCTCTGACAGAAGGAACGTTGTGTGAACATGCACAAGCAATGTAATTAGAGCGCTTTTTGATCATCAGCATAACTTGCATCGACAAAAGCGTGTAGTGTAGACAAGGCCTTAATGTTTGCAGTGTCTAATATCTAGGTGGCCTGCTGCCTAGTGGAATCCATAGCCCCAGCTTAGGCGCCAGGGTGGGATTCATAAAAAGATGAATAGATTCCAAGGCCAGAAGGGAACATAGTGACCATCTTGTCTGACCCCCGTATCACACAGGCTGAAGAACTGCCCCAACGTAATTCCTAGAGCAGATCTTTGAGAAAGACATTCAATCTTGATTTTAAAATTGTCAGTGATGGAGAATCCACCATGACCCTTGATAAGTTGTTTCACTGGTTAATTCTCCTCCCTGTTAGGCACCTAAATACCTTTGTGAATCCCACTCCCAGGCTCCCTGTACAATGCATGGGGAGAGTTGGGTGTATCAGAATGGGCTTCGCAGAAGCCAGCAAGCTCAGTGGGGAGCTGCCTACGCTGGCCGGTAGGAAATGCTGAGGAGAGGAATGTAGCCTAAGTCCCACACCTGTCTGGGAGTTAGGTGCCTGGGACACACTATACCTCAAAGCAGCACCCTGTAACCCCCATATTCATCGTTCCTATGTGGTTGTGATATTTGATACAAAGCATGCCACATAAGAAAGGTCACGATCTGCTGAAACCTATTGTTCTGTCAAAATATGTATATTGTTAGTGTGTATGTAGTTATAAGATTTTGCTGTATGGTTTTATTGAAATATGTTGTGAGTTTGGGAGTTGCCAGTGAGAGCAACGAAGGAGGTGACCAACACACGGGCGGGCATTAAATGACCATTAATCAGCAGGGGAGTTGTAAACAAGGGATTTACAATTCTGTAAGAGAGTTGTGCAAGCACCACACAATGGGGATTGCTCAATTCTATGACTCAGCAAAGCCCACCAGGACATGTCTGGGCTAGTGTTTTCCAGTCACATGGACAGAGGATATAAAATAGGGGACACTGGCATCATGCTTTTACTTTTATCCTCCCCCACCTACACTGACAGCAACAAGAATGCTGGGAAGACAAAGACTTGAACTGAGGAGACTGGTCCCAGACTGAGAAGGAAAGTCAGCCTGTGTATCAATGACTGTAACCTACCTGCAACATCCAGTGGGGTGAGAAAAACTGCTTGATCCAAACACTGCTTAGTTTAATAGGGGTTAGGATTTAGATGGCATACTTACTTTTTATTTTATTTGGTAACTATCTCTGACCTTTATGCTTACCACTTATAATCCCTTCAAATCTTTCTGTAGTTAATAAACTTATTTTAATGTTTTATCCTTACCGGTGAGCTTGTCTGAAGTGCTTGTGGAATCTACTTAGGTTACAAAGACTGGGTTCATGTCCACTTTCCTTTGATGAAGTGGTGAACTAGTTAATAAACTTGCACTGTTTAAGAGAAGGGCTTGAGCTGTGCAAGACGGTATATTCCTGGGGTGCAAGGCTGGGGGCATGGGATATTTGCTGGTATTTCCCTATGTATAGCTCATGAGAGTATTCATGCAATTTAGCTGGGTGTGCCTCTGCCTGCTGGTGGCTGAGTGATAACAGCACCTGGAGGGGTTTGCTGCTTGTTACTGACAAAGCATTGTGAGAGACAGCCCAGGCTGGAGAGTTAAGGGGGCAGAGCGGTCCCACAGTTCCAGGCTGTACCCTGGGGATCCTGTCACAATGCCTACTTGGAACTCACAGCCATGTGTTTTTTCCTGAGCCAGGTCAGCCCTTTCTCACAAAAAAACCTACAGAAGGGTGACCTCTATTGTCTCCAATAGCCCAGTGGTCAGGGCACTCACCTAGCAGGTGGAAGACCCAGGTTTGCATTCCTGCTCTGCCTTGGAACAGGAATTTGAACCAGTAAATCTGAAAAGGACTTAGTGACTATAGTGGAAACCAACTTAATATGAGTTTCCAGTGCAATGCTGTGACTAAGACAGCAAGTGTACATCTTGGATGTATAAAAGGGGGAATATTGAGTAGGATGGCTGTATTTTCCCTGTACACAGCATAGATGAAACCATTAGTGGCAGCTGAGGTATAAATGGTCATTACTTGATCACATTTATTAAGTGCAAACAGAATCAAGTCCAAACCAGTAATATGGAGAGTTGGTGTTTTCAAAGGGCCAATTTCACAAAGTTGAAATCAATTATGAGCCAAATTAGGAACATAAGATTGGCCAGACCAATGGTCCATCTACCCCAATGTCCTGTCTTCTGACAGCGGCCAATGCCAGGTGCTTCAGAGAAAATGAACAGAACAGGCAAACACTGAGTGATCCATCCTCTGTCACCCAGTCCCTGGTGAACAGAGGCTAGGGACACTCAGAGCATCATGTTCCATCCGGCTAACAGCCGTTGATGGACCTAACCTCCAGGAACTTCTCTAGCTCTTTTTTGAACCCTGTTATTGGGAGATAGAATTTAAACAGAAAAATGAGAATGATAATTGGGAATGGTTTAAGAACATTTTACTAGATGCCCAAAAAGTCACAATCAAGAAAGAAGATCAACCTGGTTAAAAAACAGCCTGGCTTTGAGGGGAAGTGAAGACAGTTATAAATATATATACATACAAACACACAACAAATGGAAGAAAGGGGCAGTTGATAATAATATAAATCAGAGCCTAGGAACTGTAGAAAGTTGATAATAGAAGCAAAAGGGCACAACTTTAAATTTATGGCCAGCAGAATTAAGGACAATAACAAGGAGTTGGTTGTTTTGTGGTTTTTTAAAAAGTATATTGGAAAAAAAAATAATTCTAAGAATGGTATTGGAGATGGAAGTGATAGAATTGTCAATAATAGTGCAGAAATGTTCAATAGTTCTGTTCTGTACCTGAGAAAAAGCCAGATGATGTATTCATGTCACATGAAACACATTCCAACAGTAACTCGTGATGATTTTAAACAGCAGCTACTAAAGTTAGAGATATTTAAATCAGAAGGTCCAGCTAACTTGCATCCAAGAGTTTTAGAAGAGCTGGCTGAGGAGCTCACTGGATTGTTAATGTTGATTGCCAGTATCTCTTGGAACACTCAGCAAGTTCTAGAAGACTGGAAGAAATCTAATGCCATGCCAATATTTAAAAATGGTAAATGGGACAACCTGGCTACTTATAGGCCTGGCAGCCTGACATTGATCCCAGGCAAAACAATGGAATGGCTGATATGGGACACGATGAATAAAGAATTAAAGGAAGGTAATATAATTAATATTAATCAACATGGGTTTATGGACAATAGAGCCCTTCCAGACTAATGATATTTTTATAAGAATACAAGCTTGGCCAACAAAGGTGATAGTGTTGATGTAATGTACCTAGAATTTCGTAAGGCATTTGACCTGGTACCATATGACATTTTGATTCGAGTTAATCAATTAGTTAGAATTAGATTGATCTAATTCTAGTTAATCAATCAGTTAGAATTAGATTGATACAAATTTAACATGGCACACGTTTAATGGCTTAGGAACTGGCTGATCTATAGGTCTGAAAATGATCAGGTCTTGGCCCCAGGCTATTTAACATTTTTGTCATTGATCTGCAAGAGAACATAAAATCATCACTGATGAACTTTGCAGATGACACAAAGATTGGGGGAGTGATAAATAACGAAGAGGACAGGTCACTGAGACAGAGCGATCTGGGTCACATGGTAAGCTGGGCATAAGCCAACAATGTGCATTTTGATACAGCCAAATGTAAAGTTATACATCTAGGAACAAAGAGTGACGGCCACCCTTACAGCCTGGGGAATTCTACCCTGGGAAGCAGGGACTCTGAGAGAAATTGGGGGTCATGGGGGATAATCAGCTGAACATGAGCTGCCAGTGTGACACTGGCCAAAAGGGCTAATGCGATCCTGGGATGTATAAACAGGGCAAGGATGGGCCACCCTAAGCACACTTGGTTGGCCAAACATGCCTCTGCAAGTGAGCTCCACCTTAATTTCCCCCACTGGGTGTCAGCCAATCCACTTGCATAGATCCGGGCCAGACATGCCAAACCTGCAGAAAAAACGCAGAGATTGTGCTTGTTTTTGGCTTAAATGGCTTGTGAGTTGCTTGTTAGCTAGTTTTTGGCTTGTAGCTTGTTGCTTGTTTGGCTTGGAGGGGGGAGAGTCAGGGGGGCACAGCGGGCCCACCGCAGTCCCAGACTGCACGCCGGGCGGATCTAGTCACACAGAGTGTTGGGGTTCGTAGGGATTGGCTTGTTTTGAAATGGGATTAGCTTGATTTTTGGCTTATTGTGAAAGTCGGGGAGCTTATTTACCGCATGAAAATTGGCAACTGTGATCTGGGCACTGAGAAGCCAAAACAAACTAGCCAAAAGAAATGTGTTGCCTTTAATGACTCCCCAAGGAACAGCTGTAATGATAAATCAAAGGCCCTTACCTCAGGACCCAGGTCAGATCTCCCAAAATAAAGGGCCATACAAAGTCTCTGGACCTGGTCAGGCTAGCCTTCCAGAGCTGGAGGGAGATCACTCTTTCCTGATCAGTTTCCACTTCCCGTTTAAATAGCTAACTAGGGCAGACCTGGGCAGGCTGTTCTGTTTGTGAGCTAGGCTGACCATGGAAGGCTAGTGCGCACTGGCAGGAACATTGAGTAGAAGGGAGGTTCTATTACCATTGTATCCGGCACTGGTGTGACTGCTGCTGGAATCCTGTGTCCAGCTCTGGTCTCCACAATTCATGAAGGATGTTCAGAGCAAAGCCACAGGAATGATGAAAGGATTAGAACCTGCCTTCTAGTGACAGACTCAAGGAGCTGAGTCTATTTAGCTTAACAAAGAGACGGTTAAGGGCATAGGTGTAGTTTGACTTCTATATTTGGGGGGGCAGGGCCTGGCAGGGCTTGGGCCAGCTCCGCACGGTGGGGTCCGGGGAGGGAGTGCCATCTCCACCCCGACTCACCTCAGCAGGACACCTAGCGGGCAGGGGGTATTTAGGGGCTGTGCATGGACAGGAGGGTAGCTCAGGGTGCAGGGATGGGGTAGCTAGTGGCTGTGTGCCAGGAGAGCCCCCCCGTGGTCTCTGCTCTACAAGGGCTCTGCTGGCCCCAGAACAGGGCCCCCAGCCCCAGGTGGCTCTTACCAGCTGTGTAAGCATCAAAGGGGGGTATGATCTGAGGAGCAGCAGCAGCCCCAGGCACCAGCAGCAGGAAGAGGAGACGGGGGAGAGCCGTGGCCACGCACTCCAAGGCACCAGCCAAGGCAGCAGCTACCCCGCGCTGCTCGGCTCCTGCTTCTCGCCTCTGACCTGGCCAGGGTATCGGGCTGGAGGGGAGGGGAGGGGAGGGGGTCGAGCTGCCCCCGAGGATGCCCCACTCTGGTTACGGCACTGCGGGGTGGGGTGGGGGGAACTCTGCCTTTGCTGAAGGGGTGACTTGATCTCAGTCTATAAATACCTACAAGGCAGCAAAACTACGCTAATGGACTCATCAGTCTAGCAGAGAAAGGTCTAACACGATCCAATGGCTGGAACTTGAAGCTAGTCAAATTCACACTGGAAATCAGGCGTGCATTTTTAACAGCGAGGGTAGCTAACCACCGGAACAATTGGCATGGGGTTGTGGTGGATTCTCCATCACTGACAATTTTTATATCAAGACAGGCTGTTTTTCTCAAAGCTCTGCTCCAGGACTGATTGTGGGGCAGGTCTCTGGCCTGTGCTGGACAGGGGATCAGACTAGGTGATCGCAATGGTCCTTTCTGGCCTGGGAATCTATGAACCTATGTTTCTCCTGGTGACAAAGGCTTTGCACAGCCCTGCCCATCAGAGGGGCATTCATTCATTCATTCATTCATGCAGGCACTCTAATTTGTTATTAAAAAGGCCTGGGGGTAGGTGCTAATGGCACAGTGCAGAGGCCAGATACCCAGCTGGACTTGGTGGCTCTGCACTGCTCCAGGAACACAAGCAGCTCCAGGCCCGCTCTCACTGGGGTTGTGGCTGTGTTGTGTCACAGGAGCGGGGTGGGGCAGCTGGAGAGGAGCGATGGCCCGGGCCCAGATGGTGCTTTCCTCATGCCTGTGATGGGCCAAGCCCTGCCACAGGACCACTGGTATGGAGAAAATTCATACAATGCAAGGTGTGCGACACACAGCCTGGGGAAGAGCAGGGAGTGCCTCCCCCAGAGGAGACAGGATAACTCCCATGCCTCTGGAAAAGGACGGGCTCTCGGCATGCTGCAAAGGTGAGGAATCCAAGCCCTGTGCACCAAGGAGGATGTAGGCTCCAGCACAGACAAGCCTGTAGGAGGCTTTGGCCGGAGCTAGTTGGAAGTGGATGCTATGTTATGTTACACAAAGCTGATCAGCTGGAGCTCAGGTATGGAAGGAAACAGAGTTTGGTCAGCCTCCCTGATTCAGAGCGATCACTGAGCACCACGTGGGGCCAGGAGTAAATGAGCAGAGAAGATCCCCGAAGTGGAAGAATGGAGCCGTTAAAAGCCTCACCAGAGCTGACCCTCTTGGGAGATGCGGAATACAAGTGGGGAAGGTGCAAACAGCACTTTGCTCTGTACTGGCAAGCAACGGGTGCCAGTGGAAAGAGAGTCAGGAGGGAGCCACTGGCTGATTCTGAAGCAGGGGAGGCATGTGACAGAGTGATGGGGGCTAGCAGGGGAGCTGGCACTCTGACCACTCGGGCATTAACTAGGTCCCCTGAGCGTGGGCTTTGGGATGTAATTCTCTAATCAGGCTGTGGGTGCTAGAGGGTTAATTAGCTCACCAGCTGGACTGATAAAAAGGCACCGGAAGGATGTGCTGGGGGAGGGGAGGGCTAGCTGAGCCCACATTCAGAGCGCTCTCAGGAAAGAGAAACTGCTTCTCCTCTCGGCCCCAGGGAGGGCTGAGGAGACAAGGGACACTGCAGATAGTGCTTCCATGTGGGGCATCAGGGGAGCTGGTGGAGGGAAGTTAAATAAACTGCACAGCGTGGCAACCTAACCAGGGGAGTCGAAGCGGCCAGAGGGCGAGCGCAGACCCCACCCCGTACAATGTGTTCAGGAGCTTTCAGTGCCCTCAGGCAGAGGAGACTGACTAGGAAATGCCCTGTGGAAATCTGAGGAGTGCTGCTCTCCACGTAGCAATGTCACGAAGCAGAGAGAGGTTTGTAACAGCAAGTGCAGAAAGCAAGTGCAACCGCAGAAGAGTTTCTGACTGACCGAAGGCTTGTCACAGAGGCCAAAAATACAGGCCAAGCCAAGGGAAGGAGCCATGTTGATGGTCCAGGCAAAAATGTCATCCTGGAGCAAAGTAGGCCTAGCTCTGTGTACATAGGCTGGAAAACTCTGGGTACTTGTCCTAGCCCATTGTTCTCATTCCTGCGAGATAGCCCCACTCGAAGATATTGCAGCGAAATGGGATTGGGCCTTGTGGCCTTGGAATGTACGAACCTGTCGACATTTTGTTCAACGGCAAACAAGCCTGCCTGCGCTGTTAGAAATGGACGTCAGAGTCACCGGGGACTTGCAGACGTAGAATGAGACAGATCGGGCAAAACGAATAATTCTGCACGAAGTGGGGTCCCGGGAGCTGCCACCACTTCATGAAGGGCTTCCTCGTGCAAAGGCAGGTGATAGCAAAGTGCCTCACAGTTCTGGGTCCCCCGGGAAGCATCACAGGGGTGTACTCGGCAGGAGCTGCACCCCATTTGCTGGCTAACTAAGGGCCACACTCCAGTTGCTAATATGCTAGGTAATATAGATACTGAGAGATTCACAAGTACAAAGGTTGGAAACAAATGAAGAAAAGGTTACGGTTTGTTATTTTCTGTTTGTTTATTTAGGGTAAGGGAAATAGGACAAAGGAGAGCACAGAATGAGTAAGGCACAAACCTGTGCTAAACATAACTGATCACAGCTGAGAAAACTGTACAGAACATGGCTTAGATGTCACAGGGCAAAATGGGGAATGGATGAGAGATCTACTCATGGAATATGATAAGCAGCAAGGAGATCTGATTGATCCACCGAAGGGGCCTGAGGCCAGGGAGGGGTCATCTTAGAAAACCCAAGGTGATCAAATATTTTTTGATGTGATCGAGACTGTAACGCGGGCAGTTTGTCCCAGCTGTGAGATCCCTGGGAAGGAGTACCCTTGGGACGAGGGGGCCGTCCTTGCATTTCCAGCTTTTTAAGCTCACGCTGCCTGTTCGTCTCATGTTCTTGGGCTTCGGCTGCCTGCTTTCACTTGTCTGCCTCCTGCTGCTGCTCCTCTGCTTCCAGCTCCTTTTCTTTTCTGGTTTTGTAGCTCCATTCGTCTCTGGTGGGCTTCCTCTGGCACTGCTCTCTTTGCCTCCCACGGTTGCTCCTCTGCTTCCAACTCTTTAGCTCTTTCTGCTCTTTCCACCTTCGGAACCTCTATCTTGGCCAGTTATAACGTTAGTGCTGCCTCACTGGGACAACCTGTGCCTGCCTTACAGGGAGACTGAGTGCATCAAATCTATTTGACCACCTTTGGAAGGATAGTCAGGGTACAGAACATCCCCGATGACTAGAGAATGAGCATCTTACTGTCCAGACTGACTGGCAGAGCTTTGCAGGTGTTAATTATATGGGTGTAAATGAGGCTGTGATGTATGATCTGTTTAAGGGTCCGTGTTCAAATTACTCCAGCGACGTATTGCCTAAAGTTTAGAAACCTCAAAAAACTGGCTAAATGAAGGGATTATGGTCATAAAAGAGGGATTACCTGAGGGAACGGATAAAGAGCAAAGGGGCAGAAACTGATGACAAATTGGGAGATCTGTTTGCTCAGGAGCAGTTCTTTGATGTCTGCTCAGGAGAGGTGAGGGGCTGCAGTGTGGGGAAAGATCCCCAGCTTCTGTTGCAGAGTCAGCCGAGTCAGCTGATTTATACAGACAAGGGAGACCATTTGTAGAGCACAGGGCCCAAAGAGAAAGGGGGTCCCCATTTAATTCCTGGGAAAACAGAGACACCAGCCCAGTACAGGTCACCCCCTGGTAATGGTCATGATCAGACCCCAGCCCAAGAGGAAAGCCCAAGAAAGTGTTTTTGCTTGCACATATGAAGACGCAAAGCCCTGAGTATGGGGGATCCAAATATACTCCCCTATCCGCCCCGGTGAATGCAGATACCCTCAAGGCAGAGACTTCATCGTTGGCAGAGGGAGTGCTAGCTAATTTTGTCAGGACTGACCTCCTGGAGATGGACAATGCTGTCACAGTTCCTTATCCTCAGAACTGATGACATACGAGATACTTGGCAGGACACGGTTCCGAAGACACTGGATTTAGCAAAAGGGTATTGGCACATCCCCCTGTCATAGAAATTTCTGTCCGTTCCAGCTGAGGAATAAGGAGAGATGGACACAGCTAATCAAGCAAGGAGCCCCGGGAGGGGCGATCCATTTATTTCAATTGCAATTGGGTTCGAGCTCATAAGTCAGCAAGAACAAAGAAAACACTTACACCAAAGCATTATATGCAGTTGCTTATGATAATCTATCGCTCTATGATTGGCCAAAATTTGCCATCATTACCATACATAATTAGCAAGCTACATGTATCTGCCCCTCTTATGACCCCTTATTGTTCATCTATTTGCCCCCTCCTCCTTGCTTATTTTGCAAACTAAGCGGTTAGCTATCTACAGGACGCAGGCACAGAAAGGTCCATTGTCTCCAGGTTTGGGGTTTGGCTACATTTCCTCTTGAAGGAACTTCCTGACTACCTATAGCTGACCCTGCATTTTGTCCTTCTTCTTTCTCCCATGTGTACGTGACAAATTTGCCCCCTGGCAGTTAAGTAGAATAATTTTATATCAATTTCCCCCCTTTGATCATGACCCATATGATGGGCTCATGATCACACTTTTCACAGCAGTAGGAGTATTACAGCAAATATGTAGGGGTCAGAATATCAGCATCTGGCGTGGTTTCCGCCTTTGCCAAAACCCGTCTTTCTTGTAAAGAGAGAAATATCCCCGTCAATTTGCTAGTTGTCCTAGCACATTTAGACATTTTGCACATGGACAGTTTAAACACACACAAAAAAATAAACACAATCATCAGTAAAATCCTAACACCTCCTTTCAGGAGTCCCTTTAACCAGCCTGTTACGGAAGGGAATCAGGAAAATAAACCATCAAACCAATCATTTGTCCAGCTACCTTCAGCAGACCTGTCTCGGGCGATGTCTCTTAAGTGGGCTGCTCTGTCAAAGGTATCTTTATAGGTGTCATTCACAAATACACAACACTCTTGGCCTATGAGGGCACAAGTTCCTCCTTGAGCTGCCAAAAAAATATCTAAAGCCATATGATTTTGTAAAGCTAACTGTCTAAGTTGCTTAAGCTCAGTGGCTTGACTTGTAACTATTGTAGCAGTTTCATTAGCCATAATTTATAAAATACCCTGGAGTCTTATAACCCCTCTCCTAAGTCTGCGATTATTAGGGAATGTTGTCCATGTCATTGGTTCAAGGGCTGCATCCTCTTCAGCTTGAGGTTTGCTAGTGTCCCTTACATTTCTAATCTTGCCTTTATGTAATTGCTTCACAATACGAGTGGGGGTAACAACCAGGCAAGATAACAAGAATCTGAGAAGTGTACTGGAAGGGTATGATAGGCTTTATTCCCACACACCCAGTAAGAACCGAACCCTGCTGGAACAGGGCCGGGAGGAGTATCCCATGTCACTCCTGTCAAGGCTGTATCCCCACTTTGAACTTTAGGGTACAAGTGTGGGGGCCTGCATGAGGACTTCTAAGCTTAACTACCAGCTTAGATCTGGTCCGCTGCCACCATTCCCACAAGCTAATTCCCTTCCCTGGGAAGCTTTGAGAAACCTTTCACCAATTCCCTGGTGAATACAGATCCAAACCCCTTGGATCTTAAGACAAGGAGAAATTAACCATCCCCTCCTTTCTCCCACCAACTCCTGGTGAATACAGATCCAAACCCCTTGGATCTTAAAACAAGGAGAAATTGACCCTTCCCCCCTCCTTCCTTTCACCAACTCCTGGTGAATACAGATCCAACTCCCTTGGATCTAAAAACAAGGAAAAATCAATCAGGTTCTTAAAAAGAAGGCTTTTAATTAAAGAAAAAGGTAAAAATCATCTCTGTAAAATCAGTATGGAAAATAACTTTACAGGGTAATCAAACTTAAAGAGCTCAGAGGACCCCCCTCTAGTCTCAGGTTCAAAGTACAGCAAACAAAGATAAACACTCTAGTAAAAGGTACATTTACAAGTTGAGAAAACAAAGTAAAACTAAGACGCCTTGCCTGGCTTTTTACTTACAAGTTTGAAATATGAGAGACTTGTTTAGAAAGATGGGGAGAACCTGGATTGATGTCTGGTCCCTCTCAGTCCCAAGAGCGAACGAACCCTTAAACAAAGAGCACAAACAAAAGCCTTTCCCCCCCCAAGATTTGAAAGTATCTTGTCCCCTTATTGGTCCTTTGGGTCAGGTGTCAGCCAGGTTACCCGAGCTTCTTAACCCTTTACAGGTAAAAGGATTTTGGAGTGTCTGGCCAGGAGGGATTTTATAGTACTGTACACAGGAGAGCTGTTACCCTTCCCTTTATAGTTATGACAACTCCCAACGCTTTTTGTAACAGGGATGTATAACGTCCCATAAACCCAATAGGCCCGTGCTTCGAGGAGATGTCTCCATCTCTACATTTCTGCCTGCATACAGACATTGTCCATTGGAGTTTTCCCATACCATAGTGCAGCTTTCATAGCAGACACATTTGGCGCAGACACCCTTGTGATTAATGTCGTCAGTGGTGTCAAAACAATAAACAAGGGGAGTGACCCACTCTCCATCACCATCTGGGCCCACATAGTATTTGCAAGTACTGTTCCCTAAAAATAGGCCTAGCCCATTTCCCAGGAGACACCACTCACCCTGCGCCTTGAAGGTTAACAAATACCCGGAGTTAGGGCTTATACCTTCTTGTTGCTAGGTATGAGTCGTAGCCTGATGGGGAGTAACATACACCTATGAATGAGTAATATTTGCAGCCATCAAAGGGATAGGAAGGAAAGAAAGTCCTCATTCCGCATCGGGAGGCACCAAGGTGCACACCCAGCATGAGTCATTCCTCCATTCTGGGATTCTATTCCTCACCACATGGCTAAATTTAATGAAATTATTATGTCCATAAGAAAGGGAAGGGAAAAACAACAAAATCAACAGAGGAAACATTTTCACAATAGGTTAAAATACCAACAAATAAAAGAAAAAAGACCAATAAACGCTAATCCAAATAATACAGTCCAATCTTCTATATCCATCGAAAACTGATATCAGTCGTTTAGGGCCTTGGCTGTCCTGTAGTCATCTACTTCGGGTTGGCCTTGCCGGTCGGCCAACAAGCGTCGCTCCCGCGCTGGGGACCTTATCTAGGGGTTCCCTTTTGAGTGAATTTAAGTTTCAGTCCAGGCAAGGTCTACACCATCCACTGATCCTCTAGTCAATCTTTCATTAGTGAAAGGTTGGGTATTTCGTTAATTTAGAAGGAGCGTAACAGCATGTGGAATTTTTACCACTAGGTGATGTCCCTGTACCAACTCTTGAGCCTTCTCAACTAACAAAGCTGCAGCAGCTAGGGCTTTAACATTCTATTGCTTCTCTTGCAACAGATTCAGTAGTGCTAAAAAATAGGCCACAGGCCATTGCTGTGATCCTAAAGCTTGCATAAGAACACCAGAAGCCACTCCCGCCCTTTCATGAACGCATAAGGTAAAAGGTTTCCTATAATCCGGGAATCCCAAGGCAGGTGCCGATGCAAGGGCTGTCGTGATACTCTCAAAGGATTCGGTAGCATCTTTAGTTCATTTCACTGGGTCAGGTTCATCCTGAGTGGTCATCTGCACTAGTGGTTTTGACATTTCCCCATACTCAGGAATCCAGGACTTACAGAATCCTGCCATGCCGAGGACCCCCCTTAACTGTCTCTTTGTCTTGGGCTGGGGTACATTTAAAATGGCACTTATTCTTTTCTGAGCAAGGCTTCTCTTTTTAGTATGTGCCCTAAATATTTCACCTCCTGTGAGCAATATTGCATCTTTGAGGGTGACACCTTGTGTCCTTTCATTGCTAAGGCACATACAAACTCTATCGAGTCCTGCTCATTAGTCAGTCTCTTGTGTTTCTGAGCATAATAAAAGATCATCCACATACAAAAGCAACGTGGACTGTTCTGGGAGAATTACATCTTGTAAATCTTTATGCAACACAGCTGAAAATATAGCAGGGGATTCCACATACCCCTGAGGGAGATGCACCCATGATATCTGGGATGACCCCCTAAAAATGACTCAATTAAGGGAGTCAGTCCCTCTATTGCCTCTCGTGGGAGAGGGTATTGGGGAATGCGAGGGGGTCCATGTCTGTCCTAACACGTATCCGAACTGGCTCAGCTGACTTTAGTAATCCCATGTCAGTGTTTTTTGTTCCCCATACCCAAGGTGGGACAGCAGTTTCCAAATCCCTGGGAAGCATTGCTAAATATAAAGGAGTTTCGGGATTCATTAGAGCCATCAAGGGAATGACAGAGTCATTTGGCAGGCTCAAAAGAATGCCTTGGTCAGAGCAGTGAATAGTAGCCTGGAGTTTGCACAGCAAATCATGTCCCAATAAAACTGGTTGGTCCTTGGGTAAGTAGGAAAGCGTGTTCCTCAGACAGGGGCCCTATGTGTATGCTTAAAGGTTTGGAAATCTGACAACGAAAAGGATTTCCTTCAATTCCCAGAACACGTTCAATTTTGCCACTCTTAGGAAGATCCAAATCAGTAAGGATGGAGAGGGTGGCTCCTGTGTCTAAGAAGCAATCATACTGTTTTCCTCCAATCATCAAAGGAACTAGGGGATCATTGCGGGATAAGGAAAACACTGGGCAACATAACAACGTGGAACCCCCTTCATCCCATCAGTCATAAAGTCCCCCATTCTGCATTACCCCCTGGAAGGGTTGATTAGGCGGTGTCCAAGCTGGACCTTGGCCCTTATTAACACCGTGAGGAGGTTTAAGTTGTCCCTGGGCTCTCAGTCTACAATCTCTCTTCATGTGCCCTTCTTGATGATAGTAATAACAAATTAAAAGTCCTCTGGACTCCCCTTTATTGGGTCCCACTCTACCAATGAACCCTTGTCCTCTTCCTCGGCCTCTGCCGACACCAGGCTCTGCTCCCTTCAATACAGCCACCAACCTTCTTATATTCCCTTTTTTCTTCCTTCACCCTCTCAGCCTTTCATCGGGCTTCTCACCCATTAAACTCTCTGGTGGCTATAGCCACTATCTGAGAGAGAGAGAGAGGCATCCCTGCAAATCCTTCCACATCATTTAATCTCCACCTTATATCTTCTGCAGCCTGCTCTCTAAACAATCCTCTTATCACTGGCACATTTGCCACTGCCTCAGGATCTAGACCCCCAAACAACCTAGCAGCTTTCATCAGTCTTTCATAATAGTCTGAGGGGTGTTCATCTGGGCCTTGATGGACAGAAGTTACTTTACTCCAATTAGTAGTTCTCTGCCCAGCCTTCTTAATTCCATTTAAAATTACAGTCTTTAAAGAGGTTAATTTATATTGTTCTCCAGCATTGTTGTAATCTCAGTTAGGATCCCCCCCAGTTACATCTCCTGCTGTCAGGGCATTCCATCCTGGTGGCAGTGGGCGTAAATCACCTATAGACTCCTGAGCTCGACTGAGCACTTGTTTCCTTTCTTTCAATGTCCTATGTACAGATTCTGGGTTGTCCCTGACCCTTGGGGTGGTAATCTTTCAATTCAATAGGTCACTGATAGAGAAAGGAGTGTGGACATAGCGGTTAACAACCTGACCCTCTCCGGTATGAACAGGGTACTGTTTTAAGGGCAATTGGAGTACCGGAGGGTCCTGTCCTTCTTGTTTAATTAACTTGAAATTGACATCTCCAGGAACACACTCGGGAGACTAACTCCATGAGCCGGTCGAGGAGTTGTGCAGACTTCGCCTGCGAACGTGGCTTCAGGTATTATAGGCCACTGGCAGATCAGGATACAATGTGGCTCGGGGTCGGGATAGGGTTAGAGGCAGATCCTACACCGGTGCAGAGGCGGTCCCTGGGACCACCCGATTTACCTGAACAGGAAGGGGTTGAGGGGACGTAGCTGGTGGGGGAACAGGCCTATAATCATCTTCCTCTACTCTACACTGCTGGTAAGGAGGAGGTTTAGTTTGTTGTAACATGAGAGTGCACTCTTTATCTTTGCAAATTGGAGCAGCGCTATAAAACAAATACAAATAATTCATTCGTTCTGGTCTTAAATCTTCCAGGATGTTTCTCAAGGTTTTGAGGCGAAGTCTTCCCCAATTCCTGAGAACACATCCCAGAAGTGTGCCGGCATCGAATTTCCCCTGACAATTTCCCATGTCAGGTCTAACTGACTCCTAAATTCCCTGCTTCAGTTCTCCACCATCCGCAGTGTTACCGAGAACAAAGCCCTGGAGTCAGTGACGGTTTCCTTTATGTCCCGGGGAGACCACCCAGCCTATCCAGTCAGCCTCTGTTCCTGCCTGGGTAATCTCCTGTCATCCGAAACTTGTTTTTATACTGGGCTGGCACTCTAAAAGTGTTTAACTGCCAGACGGATGTCCCAGTAATTTCATCGAGGCTGTCCCAAGGAAACCGTCGGGTCTAAGACCCCCGTGTACACATAACATAAAACAGAGACAATTTACCCGTCTCCTGATGAGGCCTCTTCCAACGCGATCTGTCTCGTTGCTTGTGGTCCGTCTCTCAGAGTCCTCCTTATCGTCCCCGCCGGGGCCAACTCCCAAGACAATACAACCCAAGGTAAACTCACCTCGGCGCGCGCTGGTCCTTCTCGAGGGAGGGGCCCCGGAGCGGTTCCGAGCTGGAGAAGTCCCTTTGTGGTCGCCAAAACGGTCATAGAAATTTCTATGACGCCCCTGTACGGGGAGATTTTGGCAAACCAGTAAAGTGCCTGAAACCACTACGGCTTATTGCTAAAAGCAGTCTAGTCAGCAGTCTCAGCTTGACCAAGGCAGGAGGGGAGGGGGGGTTTGGGTGCCACAGAAAGGGCAGCTTGACCCCGCGTCCTTCCTGATAAGAATTGTGTTGAAGTTGCTGATACAGGCATTTTAGAAGAGCAGGATGTGCCCCAGGAATGGGCATGGATTTGCCCCAGGAATCCAGCATGGATTTGTAAAGAACAAATCATGTCAAACCAATCTGATAGCTTTCTTCGATAGGATAACGAGTCTTGTGGATAAGGGAGAAGCGGTGGATGTGGTATACCTAGACTTTAGTAAGGCATTTGATAGGGTCTCGCATGATATTCTTATCGATAAACTAGGCAAATACAATTTAAATGGGGTTACTATAAGGTGGGTGCATAACTGGCTGGATAACCGTACTCAGAGAGTTGTTATTAATGGTTCCCAATCCTGCTGGAAAGGCATAACGAGTGGGGTTCCGCAGGGGTCTGTTTTGGGACCGGCTCTGTTCAATATCTTCATTAACGACTTAGATATTGGCATAGAAAGTACGCTTATTAAGTTTGCGGATGATACCAAACTGGGAGGGATTGCAACTGCTTTGGAGGACAGGGTCATAATTCAAAATGATCTGGACAAATTGGAGAAATGGTCTGAGGTAAACAGGATGAAGTTTAACAAAGACAAATGCAAAGTGCTCCACTTAGGAAGGAAAAATCAGTTTCACACATACAGAATGGGAAGAGACTGTCTAGGAAGGAGTACGGCAGAAAGGGATCTAGGGGTTATAGTGGACCACAAGCTAAATATGAGTCAACAGTGTGATGCTGTTGCAAAAAAAGCAAACATGATTCTGGGATGTATTAACAGGTGTGTTGTGAGCAAGACACGAGAAGTCATTCTTCCGCTCTACTCTGCTCTGGTTAGGCCTCAGCTGGAGTATTGTGTCCAGTTTTGGGCACCGCATTTCAAGAAAGATGTGGAGAAATTGGAAAGGGTCCAGAGAAGAGCAACAAGAATGATTAAAGGTCTTGAGAACATGACCTATGAAGGAAGACTGAAAGAATTGGGTTTGTTTAGTTTGGAAAAGAGAAGACTGAGAGGGGACATGATAGCAGTTTTCAGGTATCTAAAAGGGTGTCATAAGGAGGAGGGAGAAAACTTGTTCACCTTAGCCTCTAAGGATAGAACAAGAAGCAATGGGCTTAAACTGCAGCAAGGGAGGTCTAGGTTGGACATTAGGAAAAAGTTCCTAACTGTCAGGGTGGTTAAACACTGGAATAAATTGCCTAGGGAGGTTGTGGAATCTCCATCTCTGGAGATATTTAAGAGTAGGTTAGATAAATGTCTATCAGGGATGGTCTAGACAGTATTTGGTCCTGCCATGCGGGCAGGGGACTGGACTCGATGACCTCTCGAGGTCCCTTCCAGTCCTAGAATCTATGAATCTATGAATCTATGAATGTCTATTGGGGCCTCAAGGCTGCAAACTCTGGAAAAACCCACACCTGGTTAATCAATAATCAGAACTCTTGCCTGACCATTGAAACTGCTTACTTAACAAGTTTTCTTTAAGGGACATGTCATTATATTCCTAATTTATAAATAAGGGGGAAAAGTTTGAGGTAGTTGGACTCGTTTGGGACTCTTTTGGGACTTGTTTGGACTCTCCCTCTGGATACATCTTGCAGTCCCCACCGGCAGACAGAAGATTTGGCCACCGGATGCCTGCCGCTGTGTCACTCGAGAGCCACACTCAGCTTTGGTAATTATCAAGGGTTGGGGGTGTTTTACTAACCTGTTGCAGACATGTGTAAGTGCTTGAGACTAAGTAAAGTTTAGCTTTAAGTGAAAGCTCTTTTGTGTTGTCCGGTTTGTACCACCATGTACCGGTCGGACAGCCGTGTCTCCCGATTTATTTCCTGATACCACCTTGCACAGAGTAAAAGTTACCAAGAGCTTTGGGTTGAAAGAACCCCGGGTAACACCCCTGGACAGGGAAGCACAGAAAAAATCTGCCTTCATTACTGCTTTGGTCCTTTTTGGGTTTAAAGTATCAGCTTTTGGGTTAATTAATGCAGGAGCCACACTTCAGAGGCTCCTTAATAAAGTGTTATCCCGGTTACAAGTCTGTGCTCAGGCCTATATCAGTGACATTGCAAACACCAGCCATCCCTGGACAGCTCGTAAGAGCCACTTGGGAACTGTGCTGAAGAGTCTCACAGTAGAAATGTCAGAGTGTAAGATAGTGCAAAAGGGCCAAAGTCCCTTATCTAGGTCATTGGGTTGGAGGGGCTAGATTTGCCCAGAGCCATTGAAAGTTGAATCCTCTGTTAACTGGCTTGTAAAAGCAAGTTTAGTCTGTTATAGGCTCAGCAAACGATTACCGTTGGTTTGTGAAAGGTTTCAGCAACAGTGCATCTGCAATGACGCCTCTGCAAAATGACACAGCCTGGCCAAATGATTTGGGCTTCCGCCTGTGAGAAGAGCTTTGGTGAAGTAAAAAATTCTGTCAGAGAAGCTGGTTGTGGCCAGTCCAGACTTTGGCAAGGTATTTGGCCTGTGCACTGGTGCATCCAACACAAGCCTAGGAGTCATCTAATGCAAGCAGGTGGAGATTTCTATTGCTTTCTTAAGTAAAAACCTGACCCCACTGAACAGAATGACCCTGTCATAGAAAGAGAGTGTTCTGCAATTGTGTGGCCCATCAAGGATTCTCCTAACAGCCCTCTCTCCATTGGTAAGGCTCCACAGAACAAAAGGTATCAGCTCCAGACTGGTCTGCTGATATTAGTGCTGCAAGAATATGATGTGCGAATTGTACGTATTCCAGGCAAGGAAAATGCAGTGTCCGATGCACTGTCAGGCAAGGAGGTTCTGAACTGATGCCTTCAGATTAGCCAGTGGATAGCCCTACTGCATCAATGTAAGGGGTGCATGTGACCCGTGGACCTCTTGATGGCAACTGGCAGACAGGACGGGGGGCACAGGGTTTTACAGGAATCCTCTGGATTGGATATATGCACAATAATTCACCAAAGGCTGGCATGTGAGGTCTCGACTGAGAGCCATCACCCACTGGTCGTCGTACTAAATACAACATGTATGTGCCGGTCATATCTCATAAGTTATGTATCTGTACCAGAAATTGTGTTCTTAAAGCTTAAATCAACTAGAGATGGTGAAACTGACAGGATGGAACACACACAGCCAGAGGGTGGCCTGTTTACAGCTAAGATCAAAGGATTCGTCTGGTACCTCAGGAGAGTGCAAGGAGATGCATGGGAGCCTTCACTGAGGAGACAAGTTGAGAGTGTGGCTTGTTTCAGGATCACAGCCTGCCTGGCTGAAAAGCACTGATGGGCGATACGCTAAGACATGACAGTACCTAGTTAAGTAAGTCTAGCTTCTAGAATGTGTGTTATGATTTTATTTTGTATGTAACCATTTGTTCCCAATATTTCTACTTGCTGTCACTTAAATCTGTATGTTAAATAAACTTATACTTGTTTTCACTATAAAGTTATGTAAGTGCTGTGTGTTAAGTGAGGCAGTCATCTGAGTTGTACCTGGTAAACTGGGTGTGTGTGGTTCCTTTAGGGGCAGTGATACTGCAAGTGTCCAGTGGCCCAGGGGCTGGATGCTCCAGGGGGATGCTTAGAGCACTCGGGGCTTGGAGTGTGTCTATGGCCAATCTGCAGAGGGAAGTGGAGCCCACATGGGCTGAGAGGGGGCTGCTTCTGTTGCCCATGGCTGGTGAGTCAGGGAGCTGACCCCTCGCAGGCACAGACCAGGCTCCCTCACGCTAAGGGCAGATGGTAGCAAGGTGGCTCCCAACCCTGGGTACCCCCGGGAAGTGTCACAGCAGGTTGGTTCTAAGAATGTGAAATTCTCAATGCTGTTAATATTCTTCTGTTTTGCTCGGGAAGGACAATGTGGGCACCTGTCCCTCTAGCAGGGGCTGGCGAAAGCTAGTTGGAGCCATGGTTATTATGGAGTGGCTCAAGCTTGGTCAGATTCCTCGGCTCACAGCAATCCCTGAACACCACAGGCCCCATGCTGAGAACGTGCTGGCCCCCGGCCCCTTCCATCAAACCGAGCAGGCTGCAGCTCCCGCACCTCCCCTGATCCTGACAGCAGCCATTCTACATGGGCAAAGGAGGGGGACTGTTGGGTAAGCAGGTCCCAAGCCACTGGAGAGCCTACAGGTCACAGCCAGCCCCTCACCCCACATCTGGGGACTACCTGGCAGCCAGAACAGCCTCAGCTGTGGGGGTTTTCCGTACACCATCTGCTCTGTGAGTGCAAAGGCCAGTGGTTATCTATCTATCTATCTATCTATCTATCTATCTATCTATCTATCTATCTATCTATCTATCTATCTATCTATCTATCCCCATCCACCCCCTCTATCTATCTATCTATCTATCTATCTAGCCCCATACACATCCCCTCTCTCTCTGGGCTAGGGTTTTGTGCTGGTGCCCATCACCCTAATATCTGTGCCCCTGCCAGGCTAATAGCTTTGCTCACATTCTGTCCCTTGCGGGTGTAACTCCCAGTGCCGGGAGGAGTTAGGCCACAAGCACACAGCCTACTCCTGTCAATGTGTTCTGGGACCCCGCAGGGCAAGCGTGCTAGACTCTGCCCCCGGAGGGCCGAGGCTCTGATTACTGTGCACAGCACCTCTGTGTGTCGTGCCCTGAGGCTCCCCGTGCATCACTTCAGGCATCGTGCGTAGCTCCCATCCCGTGCCATGAGAGACCCGGACAGAACATTCTGCCTGGGTTGCTGGTTGCAAATTGCAGAGCATGCTGAGACGGTGTCCCCCTAGCCATGTCTCTTACACGTGCCTGCCACTCGCATATCACAGGTGTGCAGCTGCCACTGCCTGCCCGTGTTACTTCCCCAGGTGGCGCTGGGAGCCGTGGCGTGGAAGGCAGCAACTGCCCCTCTGTTCTACACACTGCTCCCCAGGCACTTACAGAGCCGCTTACAGTGCAGATGCTGTAGGCAACACCAGCTCTTGTATGTTTCTTGGCTGCCTGCTCCTCAGCCGGCCAGCCAGGTATGTAGCTATTCCAACAATTTCCTGCTGCATTGGGGAAAATGGCTTGATAGAAATATACAGTTCAAATAAACAAATCCCCGGTGCTAATGGCATTGCAGACGGATTGCGTCGGCGGGCAGCGCGGCCAGCACCCCAGCGCCCTGCCTGTGTTCCCTTTGGCAGCACAGGCAGCGACCGCTGCCATGGCAGTGTCACAGACATGAGACCCCATCGCTGCTTTTGTGATTTATTAACAACTTTCCCTCCCCAAAACGAGTCACGTCCCAGGCCAAGAAGTTTGCTCATGCGAGCGGAGCCAGGCAGCTGGACGGCACGCTGGAAAAAGGAGCCGCTCTCGGAGGGCCCGATCCTGCCCCTCCCTGAGGTGGAGGAAGACATGAGCCTGTTCACGTGAGCAAGCCTGGCCCTCCCTCCTTGCGCCTGACATCTTCGCTGCCCAGTCAGGAAAGGCCCCATGAAACCCTTGCTGTGCCCTGTGCTTGGGAGCGACGTTTCCACCGGTGCGTCAGTCCGGGGCACTTGCCCACTCACTCAACTCCCCATAGCAGGTGCAGCAGCAGTGGGGCAGTTACTGTGCCTGGAGCCAGGCAAAGCCCTTTGAAATGACACCCTGCCCCTACCCCATTGCTGACCATCTGGGCTAACGTGACAGGTGTCCCTAGTCCCACTCGGGGCAGGGAGCTGCCCCGGATCCTAGATCCCAGAGCCGAGGCGAAGGAGCTGGGTTTCCAGGCAATTGTGAAGGAGGAACCCTGTCCTATTCCCCCTCCTGGGGCAGTGGGCAGATGAGCCCCCACCCCTTCTAGAGCAGCATGAGAAGACTTGTGCCCAGCCTGGGTAGAATTACGGGATTCTGGGTTTCCCCTGCTGGCACAGAGCGGACGCTCCGTGGGCAGCCCTTCCTGCATGGGGCAGGGGGGTGTGGGGACAGGAATACGTGCTGATCAGCTGGTAGAGCACAGGGCACTGGCATTTCCTCCTGTTTCTCTCAGGGGCCGCAATGTGCAGGGCTCTCAGCCCATGCGGCTGGTGCATTTGCAGGCTGGAGGCGAGATACTGAAGCACTGGCAAAGGGGGCAGATTCCCAGCCCCAGACGCTGCTGTCACCCCCTTATCCCCATACAGCTCCACACCTGGCCTGACAAGTGTGCACAGCACACTCTGGTCCCGCCTGCCCTCGGCTTCTGCAGAAACAGTGCCGAAGGGTGTCAGGATGCGGGCAGCAGAGCGCGAGCCCCAGAGGAGACGTGCCACTGGGGAGACAGGCCACAGCTACAGAGTGGGGGCCTTGCGCTCACCCAAGGAGTCGCCAGGGGAAGAGTCTAGGGCTTGGGGAGTCTCCTGCCGGAGCACATTCCTGGTGCTGCCCACACTGCGCCCGCGCACCAGAGGGAGACCCCGTTTGTGCAGCTGTCCAGTGGCCTTTCAGCCACCCCTGTCCCTGGCTGGACTGGAGCCAGGGATCAGTCTGTGCTCCTGCCCAGGGCTCCTCGCAGGTGCCTGTGTCCTGACTTTCCCGTGAGGTCGCTTCCGCCCCGCCCAGCAGCATGAAGGGAAGGGCCTGGCTGCCCCTGCCCTGGGGAAGGGGCTGGTGACCCTGATGCGCCCTGAGAGCAGGTGGCTGCGAATGACATCATGTGTCAGGCAGATTAATGAGTGAGCTCAGCGTGACGCAGGAACGGTGCCCAGGGCCTAGTTTGTTTAACTGATGACTGTAATTTGCATGGAAACCATTCCCAGCCGGGGAGTCAAGGCACATGGCGCTGGCCTGCTCCGCTCGGGCCACGGGCTGCAATCAGAGGCCATTTCCCTCGGTCAAAGGTCACACCCAGCGACTGCAAAAACAGCTTCTCCTTCTGTGCGAGTGCCAGGCGAGGACCCTCCACACAGAGTCCGAGCAGCATCCTCTCAGTGTGGAGGAGGCCGGACACCTGGCCCGGGGAGTGGGGTGAGCTGAGAGGCAGGACCGAGAGCCAGATGACTGGGGAAGTGGAGATGGATGAGCTGGTGCTAATGATTCCCTGGCTCAGCAGCTGGCTTCCCTACTGTGCTTATCAGCTCCCTGGCTCCTAGTACAGGAACATCTATGCTGGGTTTGTCTGCAGCCAGGCGCTCACCCTGGCATCACTCCCTCTGTTCTCAAGGTGGCAGCCTGGGTCTTTCCCAGAGTCACTCCTGCGTCTCCATGCTGCTGCACTGCCCTCCCTGCGCTTGGGTTTGGGAGACTGTCTTGGGCATCCCATTTCCCACTCCAGGGGAAATATCTCTGCCTCGGGCAGACTGCTGATGCCAGGGCTGGGGCGGGGGGGGGGGGGTGTCAGGCTTCCCCATTCCCTCGGGAACCAGCTCCTGCTGTAGGTTAATGTATTTGCATATCCAGGAGCCCCATGTCCCACTGTCAGACAGCATCACTTACAGCAGCCACCCCAAAGACCAGAGCCTCATGAACAGAGCTGTCAGTGGCGCCCGAGCCCTCACACCACCCTGTGTCCTGCCCCCTGCACCTCCCCATCCACTGGCACATGGCGCTGCTGGCCAGCAAAAGGCCTGTGCAGAGATCCCATCACAGGGTGTACCCCCAGAGTCCATGGGGGTGTGCGGTGCATCAAGGGGGCACCCACTGGCAGCCATAGAGGGCTTGTGGGGAGCCCAGTGGGACCCAAGGCTGCCCAAGAGTCGTTTATTGGCTCTGCTCTCTGTAATGACCACAGGAGCAGACTGCCACCAAGGAATCACTCAGGCTTTGCCTGGGCCCAGAGCTTCCTGGGAAAGACATGGGGATCTGTAGCTCTAGGGGCTGGGGTGCCGTGTTCCTGGGGCTCTCTGGGGCTGCCAGACATAGCAACAGAGACAGGTTCCTGCAGTAGCCTGGCTCAAGGGAGCCCGGGGCAGTGGCCAGTCTGAGCTCGGCTTTAACCTGTGCTTCTCTGCGCTGACCTCAGGGCTTTCGGAGTTCTAGCAGGTCTCTTAGAACTGGTCACCTTGTTTTGAAAAGGCTGCTGCAAATACTCCTCTACCTCGATATAACGCTGTCCTTGGGAGCCAAAAAATCTTACCGCGTTATAGGTGAAACCACGTTATATCGAACTTGCTTTGATCTGCCGGAGTGCGCAGCCCCCCCACCCCGGAGCACTGCTTTACCGTGTTATATCGAACTTGCTTTGATCTGCCGGAGTGCGCAGCCCCGCCCCCCCGGAGCGCTGCTTTACCGTGTTATATCGAACTTGCTTTGGTCCGCTGGAGTGCGCAGCCCCGCCCCCCCGGAGCGCTGCTTTACCGTGTTATATCGAACTTGCTTTGATCTGCCAGAGTGCGCAGCCCCGCCCCCCCGGAGCGCTGCTTTACCGTGTTATATCGAACTTGCTTTGATCTGCCGGAGTGCGCAGCCCCGTCCCCCCGGAGCGCTGCTTTACTGTGTTATATCGAACTTGCTTTGATCCGCTGGAGTGCACAGCCCCCCCACCCCCGGAGCACTGCTTTACCGCGTTCTATCCGAATTCATGTTCTATCGGGCCATGTTATATCGGGTGGCGTTATATCGGGGTAGCAGCGTACTCACTGACTGCAAGCCTGGTGCCCTGATGGGGCTGTCCTGACCTCCCACAGGAGTTGTCTCGGCTGGCCTCACCACAGGGAGCCCTGGAGAGATAGTGAGTGCTGGCACCTCAAGGTCCAGTTTCAGCATCATGGAGGCCATGGTCCTGCCCCGTGGAAGTGAGTGGGCCCTGGGGCCCAGCACACTAAAAGGGTGACTCCTCAGGGATCAGGTTCCGGTTGGGGCATAGACCAGACTGGGTGGATCCGTGACATCTTCCCACTGTCTGGGATCACATGGCAATGGCCGGGTTTCTCCCCATATTGCTCAGTTGCCCACCCTCTCCCCGTAGGCCTCAGCATTTCCCAGGGCCCCTGGCCATGTCCAGGGCTCGTGCCCATGTGGGAGTTTGCTCCAGTGTAGCTCACATGCAATGCGTGACCAGCAGAGGAAAGCAATTGCAGAGCACAGTGCTGCAGTTGTAAGCTCCTTTTCGGCACTGGCTTAGTACCTGTCTGATGTGAAAACAGGAGCGGGGACCTCCAGTCTCTTCTGTCGCCTGGGCTCATCTCATGGTGCTGCTGGGAGGTGCCCGACTCCTCCTCCTGGTGTGCTAAGAATAAAGCTACTTAGCTGTGCCTACAGCAGTGGTTCTCAAACTTTTGTAGTGGTGACCCTTTTCACACAGCAGACCTCTGAGTGAGACCCCCCAAATAAATTAAAAACACTTTTTTAATATTTAACACTATTATAAATGCTGGAGGTGAAGCGGGGTTTGGGGTGGAGGTTGACAGCTCACGACTCCCCCCGGTCATAACCTCGTGACCCCCTGAGAGTTCCTGACCCCCAGTTTGAGAACAGTGAGACGAGGGGCTAACCACAGTAAGGCTGTGACTACCCCACTTAACTCAACTCACACAAGCAAACAGATTAAAGACAATAACTAGGAACTATATATAAGGGTCTGATTACAGAGAATTATACACTATTAAAAGATTTAAATGATTAAGATGTCTCAATGCTTGTTAATTACTGAAAGCGATGCTGGCAAGGGCACTAGGTCATGTGACCACACACTCCCCAGTGTTCCAACCCACCAGTGTCTCCCCCTCTGTTCTGTCTGACCCCCAGGTACCTGGGGGTGCACATGGGGACACGCTGCAGGCCTGTGAGGAGATGCCGTTAGAAACACACTTGATCATCCAGGGACCTGGCAGTGCAGGTCTTGTCCTGTTGCAGATGCCATGTACTTTCCTGCCGCAAGATTAAGCCCTAACGACCGCTCTACCTGTTCTCCAGGGGACTCACGCAGGGTCCTTTTCTGGCTGAGCGGTCAGGAGAGCGGTGCAGGCCAGAAGGCCCTCCCCGGGGATCGCTGGAGAGGGACTAGCCCCCCGCTCCCTCCCTGAACGGTGCTGACAGTCTGTAAAGCTTGGAACCCGCGGGCTCAGTTGCAGGCAGGTCTGGTCTCTGGATCCAAATCCCGAGCCGCTGTGGGCTGCTGCAGGGCTGCGGCTGCAGGCGGTGGCCGGAGAGCTGGGCTGTGTCCTGTGGCTGGTAGGCTGTGGCAGGAGGAGCAGATTGTCCCCACCTGAGGCCGGTCTGCAGGCCGGCGTTACAGACAGGCCAGGTGTGGGGCCTGGAGTGCTGGGCTGGCCGCGGCCGGGAGACCCCCTGTAAGGCCGAGCCATTCGCTCCTCCTTTGGCTTTCCCGGCCTCTGCACCTGTCTGCCTGGCTGGCTTCTGCCCTCTCATTGGCTGCTGGGGATTGCTGTGGTCTCCCCTCCTCCCACTGGCTGGGGGGGGACTGCCAGGGTGCATCATAACCCCCTCCCCTTCCCTCCTGCTGCCAGGGGAAGTCAGCAGTGCTGGGCTCTGTCGGAGCCCACAGGGGCCACAGGGAATGACTCTTCTCGTGGGGCACCATCCCCTTGCTAAGGGGGGGTGGGTTGGGGCTACACAGTGGAGAGAGCAGCTCCACATCGGCTGTGCCTTCCCCTGGATGAGCCTGCCCTTCGCTTGTTGAGGGATCAGCCGCTGGTCGCGGCTACCAGTGTGATGGGTTTAGTTCCCATCGAGCACCCTCCCTCTGCACTCGCCCGCGGGGCCCCTGATCTCCACTTGTGAGCAGGGCACTGTTATAGCATCTCCTCTTCAACGAGCCCTGCTTCCCCCTCGAGAGCTGTCCCTGCACTGCAGCTGCGGTGCGCCTGTCCGGTGTGTCTGGAGCCAGCCGTGCAGAGTCTGCGTGCAGCATGAGCACTACCTGAGCTCCACCACTTGGACTCCTCACACCGTTGGCTATGCTGAAGTAGGGCGCCCTGAGTTGGAACCACCATGTCCAGCCCACAGTTGTATGGAGACCAGGCCTTGAAGCCAGCTGGGAAGTCCTTTGGGGACGCCCCTCTTCGGCCCAGTGGGCTGGGCAGGCAAACCCTCGCTGAGGTTCCTTTGTCTGGCTCAGCCACGGCACCAGTGGGTTGGGGGCCTAGGCCCCCTCTGAGCTATGCAGTGTACGGCCAACAGCCTGGACTGGGGTTCCTGGGTGAGAAGCCCAGGGGCTGAAGCAGGGAGCCGTGTGTTATGAAAGTCAGTCCCAGAGGGCTGCTCCTGGGGCCAGGCAGGGAGCCTTAGCTGAGGTCTCAGCACAAGAGAGTGGCCTGTGTGCAGATGGCTGCCCCCTCTGTCCAAGGAAGCAGGGCTTACGTCCATCCTGTGCACAAACTAATCCCACTAGACCAGGACCCAGCTGTGCCTCCCGTTCCTGGTGCTGCCTTGCTCTGATTCTGCTCAACAAAGGGCAGCAGCAGCAGCAGCTCCTGGAAAGTGGCTGGCCGTGCTGACAAGTGCAAGCACCAGCCCCTATGGGAGGCAGCCTGGGAATGAACAGAAAACGTGCTAAGGGCAGAGTAAAGGGGATTTGGCCAGAGAGGCAGCTTGAGTCCCCATAGCACCTCCCTACTGAGCTAGCTACTCTTCCATCTCTGGTCCACTCCTTTCTTTCTCCCCACCTCCTGCGCCAGCTGGTGTCTCCGCGCCTCAGCTGCTAGCCCAGTGTGGCTGGGCTGCGCCATCCTGCCTGCCCTGCGCACTGAGGCGCTGCCTTTCCGTGGGGAGTCCACCCCCAGTTTAATGGCATGCTAAATGATATAATACTGTACAGCCACTAGGTGGCTCTTTGTGTAACATTTTAAGCACAGCAACCATTCCTGAGAGTGCATTTAAGGATCTCATGGAAAACACTCTGGTGTATCTCTCTGGGAAGGAAGCTCTGTGGCCAGTCCATATCTGGTACAGAAGCCTGACGTGCTAGTAGCAGTCCTGCAACCTACCATGTACAAGAAGTACCTGACATGGTGTCAGAAACAAACTAGCATCAGAGGAGAACAGAAACAGAAAGAAAACAGCAGCAAAGGTTGCAACAAAGATTGCAGGATCTCATTAACATGCTGCTTTTCAATGCCCTTCAGAATGGACAGACTGGAAGCGAGATTTCACATGGTTACAAAACTCCATAAGGAAACTGGGAGCATTCAGGTATCAACATTAATTGATGCTGTGGGGAAGCAAGCAGAGCATATCTTGAAATCCTTTGACTTTACTGCAGACAATCACAAAGATGACTAGGAGAGAGTTCTGTCTATGTTTGATACATACTGTATACCTCAGAGAAATGTGGTTTATGACAAAAGATTCGAGAAAATTCAGGAACAAAGAGAAAATGTTGCATGTATTGTCAGAAAACTGTGATTTTGGGAATGCAAAACATGAAAATAATTTTAAGGTAATTACAGGTCTTGCAGACAAGAATCTTTCACAGCAACTATGATTACAGACAATCAAGGGCCGTTGTTTGGGGATCTATCACGTGTGATGACACAGAACCAGCCTGGAGAGTGAAAATGAATATTCATGGGAAATTTAAAATTGGATCAGGAGCAGATGTGACCATCATCTCAGAAGGGACTTACAATCCCCTTCTGCCCCTCCCAGAGCTGAAGTCACCTGACACAACTCTGACTAGCCCTGGGGGTATTCTGAACAGCATGGGCCACTTCACCACAGAAACACAAGACAAAAGCGGGGCATTCAGAGTGCGTGTGATCAAAGACCAACAACTTCTTAGCCACAGCGTGGCAGCCATGATGGGCCTAGTGAGAAAGAAAATAAATACAATTCAGAAACACTTGTACTGATCCCTACTGAACTTCAAAGACACATAATAGTGTAACTGTTGTAAATGGTAGGAATGCAGAACTTAAAGCGGGATATGGAATGGATTGCTAAACTGTATTATACTGGTCAGCCACTAGCTGGTGCTGTGTGTAACATACCTTATTTAAGCTAACCTCAGGCATACCTGGCTGAGCATTAAAGGATCTCCTAGTGAACATTTCTCTGGAGCATGTCTCTGGGAAGGAAGCTTTGTGGCCAGTCCATATCTGGCACAGAATCCTCACTGCTAGTAGCAGCCCTATGACTTACTGTGTACAAAAGGTACATGACACCTGTGGCCGGCTGATCAGCTGCTCTGGGCAGGGTGCAGGTTCTCAGCTCCCTGGGGCCCAGGTTAATGCTCTCTCCCTGCATTCCACACACCCACAGGACCATGTGTCCAGTCAGCAGTGTCCCAGGAGGGGGGATGTGTTGGAGCATCTCCTTCGGTGATTGATGAGAGGAGGGGGTGAGTAGAAGGAAAGAGTGATGTTTTGGAAAGAGCACTGCACTGGGACCCAGGAGATCTGGCCTCAGGTCCCAGCTCTACATTGTGTGACCTTGGGCCAGTCACTAACTCTTTGGGCCTCAGTTCCCATCTGTACAATGGGGATAATGATCCTTCCTTTGCCTAGCTGGGGTGTGAGCTCTTTGGGCAGGCTGGGTCTCTCACTAGGTGTCTGTGCAGCGCCTTGCACAATGAGCACTATAGGTGCAACTGTATCACACACACAACACAGAGGGCTAGAGGAGAAAAGAAAGGGGAGATTGGGGCACTGAGGGTGAGAATGAGAAAGTGACAGAGCAAAGGCGGAGGTGTGGGGAGAGACACATATGGAGTAGGGGAAGGTAGGAAAGGTATAGATCTGGGAGGAGGGCGAAGGGGTTAGTGGAGACAGGGAGAGCATTAGCTTGCTGAGAGAGGGGAAGGATCAGAGGGAAGGCAGTAGTCAGTCCAGACCTGTGCTTATCTGAGCCCTGGGACATTACTCACACAGGTGTGGCCAGGATCCCAGGCTCAGCTGTTGTGAAGGGAGGGGCGCATGAGCACTGGGCTCTGTGTTGGACTGGCTTCCTGTCGGGGCTGCAGGAAGCGAAGAGTTAAACGCTGGTGTTTGAAACGTGAACTTTCTCTGCACAGCCAAGTGCTATGTCCACTCTGTGCAGTTCCCATTAAAGCGGAGGTCGCCCTCCACTTTACTTAACAACTGGGCTGTTACAAAATCCCCCAAGGATTTCATCAGTCATTGCTCTCTCTGATCAGTGCGGTATGTGAAACTTCCACTTAATCACAAGCATCTTCCCGAGATGCCTAGAACCCGCCAGATCAAATCCAACATTTGTTTAATCTTGCCGGAATTTATACGTGATGTCCAGTCCTCATTCTAGGCAGGAATCTGGAACAAACAGAAGAGCAGAGTCAATAATATTTCATGCTTTTGCCACATGTGAGATTTCTGGAGTTTCTGGAAGGGATCAGAGGTAAGTGTGAGAGGCAAGACTCACTTCTCAGACACCCTGGAAGAACATTCTCTGCAGCTGGACACTTGGGCGTGCACTCATGAAGGGGCTCGCTGCTCCGGGGCTGCGTTGCCGGAAGGTGCGGTTATGAAACTACTCCACCAAGCTGCCGATGGCACCACTGGCAGCTGTATGGAGCGTTCCTAGCCCTGCTGCTGCCTAGAGACTGAGGGCTTGTTCTAGACGTAGAGCGGTACACCCAGGGGACTGAACCTGGGGGGCCGGAGAGCCCAACGGAGCAAGGGCTGGGGGGAGGTACATGCGAGGAGAGAGGGGAAGCCCTGGGGGACCCAGATCTGCAGCCTGTCAGGGGGCGAAGTCACGATCACCAGGACGGAGCTGCTGAATGAAGGGGGAGTGTGCCGTGCCGAAGCAGCACTCGTCCAGCTCGCAGCCACAGCAGGAGCAGAACCCAGAAAAGGCTGGATCCCTTCATGGGCCTTAACAACAGGAGTGACTGCAGCGAGTCACCGTGTCCCCAGAATGACCCAGCCGGTGGCTTTGGGGGGAGCAGGGTCCCCCCCATGGGGAAATGTCTGCAGGAGTCCCAGAATGGAAGCTGTTCTTTTGGGAGCCCAGCCTGAAGCCACCGTGCGGGCGGCTCGCGGAGCCACCATCTCCCGTCCCAAGCTCTTGTCACTTCTCGGTCGCTAATGACCGTGCTCCATCCTCCGGACCTCCCAGGCTCTTCCCATGTCTTCCCCGTCCCTTGTTCACCACGGCCTGGAAACCCATCCCTCTACTCCTGTCTTGGCAGCTGGAGCGCTGGCCCATGCAGCCATCACCATCACCTCTGGCCTCCCCGGTCCCCCTGGCCCACCCACAGCACAGCTGCCAAAGCCTTCTCCATTGTGTAGTTAAACATCAATCCCCTTGGCACCCCATCCGGCTTGGCAGGTGTCACGGAGTATGGGGGACTCAGGGCCCTGCACCCCCGGCTTCCTGCGATTCACCATGACTCTCAGCCAGCCAGTAAAGCAGAAGGTTTATTTAGACGACAGGAATACAGTCCAAGACAGGTCTTGCAGGCACAGACAACAGGATCCCCCTCAGTTAGGTCCATCTTGGGGTCCCAGGGCGCCCCAGCCCCCTTGGGAGGTCAGAGCCCCGTCTGCCTCCCAACCATATCACCAGCCAGCTCCTGAAAAACTCTGCCTTCAGCGACCCCTCCCACAGCCTTTGTTCAGTTTCCCAGGCAAAGGTGTCACCTGGCCTCTAACCCCTTCCTGGGTTCTCATGTTACATGCTCAGGTATTCTCCATCGGTCAGTCTCCCATCCCCCAATGCAGACTATCCTAGCCACACTCCCCTGTCAGCATTTAAAGACCACAGTAAGAACAGTCCCAGTTCGTCACATCTCTCCCCCCTTCGAGACCGAACTGAGCAGGGTCACTTTAGCCAGTGACCCGGGGAAGTTCGAACCTACCCCCGTTCCTGTGGATGCCCCAGCATCCCTCCCATTCCTTGGTGAGAATTACACCAGGGCCTTCCAGTTTCACGCCCCCCCTTAGGTCGGGGGTGCTCGATGGCACTTGTAGTTCGCATGTGGGAAGGTTTATGCGGCTTGTGCCCTTTTCCCACCCCAATACCCCTGGGATTCCAACTGGGCTGGGGTCTTCTCCCAGCGTTCCAGTCTGGAGGTCGGTGATTCGGGCTCTCTTGGTTCAGAGCCCCCCTTTTAACCTTGGCCACCCTCTGGAAAGGCTCCTCTATGCTGGGCAAGGGTCCTAAAGCCGTTTTCCCCTTGTCCCGGGCCTTCCTCCCCCTCTGACAGGGGTCACAGGATCGGCAGTACTGTCGGACAGTAACAAAGACCCCAGGCCAGTAAAACCTCTGTAGCAGCCTCTGCTGGGTACGCCAGGTTCCCTGATGCCCTGAGAGGGGAATGTCATGGGCCCGGTACAGCAGCTGGCGGCGATACTTCTGGGGTACCACCAGCTGCCTCCTGATCCCCCCGACTCCATTTTCCCTGGGGGAGCCCATTCTCGGTACAGGAACCCTTTCTCCCACAGGAACCTTTTCCGGCCACCTCTCCCCATGGTCTGTACCGCACTGAGGTCGGCCAGGTCCCTTATCTTCTGCAAGGAGGGATCTTTCGGCAACTCGGCCTGGAACTCAGCAGCTGGGACAGGGATGGCCACCTGCTCTCTCTCGCCGGCTGGGTCTGAAGCTGCAGCCTCCCTGAGCCGTGTCCCTGGGTGTTCCCTCCCCACCAGGTTAGGGTCCTGCGCCTCAGGCAAGGCACCCTCCCCAAGGCCAGGGCGCAGTGCCCCTCGCCGTCTCTGACTGCGGGTCACAACCAGGGCACCCTGGGGGTTGCTTGGCCAGTCCTCCAGGTCCCCCCCCATCAACACCTCAGTGGGCAAATACGGGTGTACCCCCACATCCTTGGGGCCCTCCTTGGCCCCCCACTTCAGGTGTATCCTCGCCACTGGCACCTTGAATGGGGTCCCACCCACCCCCGTCAGGGTCAGGTAGGTGTCGGGCACCACCCGATCTGGGGCCACCACCTCAGGCCGGGCCAGCGTCACCTCTGCGCCCGTATCCCAGTATCCATTGACCTTCCTCCCATCCACCTACAGGGGAACAAGGTACTCTCTCCGGAGGGACAGCCCCGCGCCCACCGTATAAACCAAAAACCCTGAGTCTGGAGCATCCAGCCCCCCAGAGGAGCTGGCCTGGAGCTCTCCTCCCTCCTTAGCAGGTGGTATGCTGCCAGCCCCCCTTCCCTGGGAATGCTGTCTCTCGCCCGGCTGGGTCTCTACCCAGTCAACCCTCTGTGGGTTCGGTCTGCTCAGTCTGTCCCTGAGCCTGGGGCACTGGGCCCGTATGTGGCCTCTTTGGCCACAGTGATAGCAGCCCATGTCCCATGGGTCCCCTCGAGTGGGTCAGATGGCCCTGACGCCGGATGTTCCCCTTTGATGGGGGTTTTCCGTATTTCCCCGCTGGGAGGTCCCATGGTGACTCTCTCTCTGCGTTGTGGTGGGACTGTTCCTTTGGGACTCCTCCCTGTTATCCCCTGACCGGCTCTTTACAAACTCATCGGCCAGCCGGCCTGCATGTCGCGGGTTCTCTGGTTTTTTGTCCCTCAACCACAGCCTCAGGTCGGATGGGCACCGCTGATACAGTTGCTCCAGTACCAGCAGTTTAACCAGGTCCTCCTTCGTCTGGGCCCCATCTGCCCATTTGCTGGCGTATCCCTCCATGCGGACGGCTAGTTGCAGATATGAGATCTCAGGGGTTTTATCCTGACTCCGGAACCTTTCCCGGTACATCTCAGGAGTCAGCCCAAACTCACGTAGCAGGGCCTTTTTGAATAGTTCGTAGTCCCCTTTCTCTGCCTCTTCCAGTTGGCGGTACAATGCCACGGCTTTGGGGTCCAGTAAGGGGGTGAGAACCCGGAGTCTGTCCACAGGATCAACCTGGTGCAGCTCGCAGGCCGTCTCAAAGGCATCCAGGAAGTCATCCATGTCCTCCCCCTCCTTACGTGGGGCCAGGATGCACTTATCAAAGCTCCGTGCAGTCCTGGGTCCCCCCTCACTCACCGCAGCCGGGGGTTCGCTGCCCCTCAGTCTCGCCAGTTCCAGTTCATGCTGACGCTGTCTCTCTTCATGCTGCCTTTGTTTCTCTTTCTCCTCCCGTTCATGCTGCCTCTGTCTCTCTTTTTCTTCCAGTTCATGCTGTCTCTGTTGTTCACGATCCTCCAGCTCTCTCAGTTTTAGCTCTTTCTCCCATTCCAGCCACTTCCGCTCCACGGATGCGGAGCGTCGCCGGGAGGATCCCCTGCTGGCCGGGGGGGGTCACGGCGCCCTCGGTATTTGTTGGGCTCCTCTCCACCCTTCCCCTAGGCATAGGAAGGAGGGGTCTCGGGAAGCCCTCAGCAGCTGGCTGACCACTCCCAGCTGGGACAGACACTGTAGCCTGCCAGGCTGCTTCCCTCAGAGACAGGGATCGGTTCATTCGAGCGATCTCCCTCCTCCAGCTGGGCAATAAGCTGTTCTTTGGTGAGCCTCCCACTGCGCAGCCCCCTCTGCCTGCACAGCTCCACCAGGTCGCTCTTAAGCCGCTTGGCATACATCTTCCTGCTGGCCACTCACAGGCCTGGGTGCTCACCGCTCCCCACAGTCTCCAGGGAGACCCCTAGTGTGCCAGCCCTTCTCGAGGTCACCACCTCTCTGCCAGGGTTGAGCTGCAGACTCCTCCGCCCCTGAGACCACTCGCTGCGATCCCCCGGGGGACCCTGTTACTGCAAAAGTCCTTCTCGCTGGTCACACACTCCCAGGGGTGATAACCATCTCTCTCTGACTCTTCAGCATGCCTGGTCCCCGTCGATCCCCCTTCGTTTTACTGCTCCCCAGTCACTTACTGCAGGAAGCGCCGTCCACGGGGTGCAGTAGATCCCACCGCTAACACCAGTTGTCACGGAGTATGGGGGACTCAGGGCCCTGCACCCCCGGCTTCCTGCGATTCACTATGACTCTCAGCCAGCCAGTAAAGCAGAAGGTTTATTTAGATGACAGGAATACAGTCCAAGACAGGTCTTGCAGGCACAGACAACAGGACCCCCCTCAGTTAGGTCCATCTTGGGGTCCCAGGGCGCCCCAGCCCCCTTGGGAGGTCAGAGCCCCGTCTGCCTCCCAGCCATATCACCAGCCAGCTCCTGAAAAACTCTGCCTTCAGCGACCCCTCCCACAGCCTTTGTTCAGTTTCCCGGGCAAAGGTGTCACCTGGCCTCTAACCCCTTCCTGGGTTCTCACGTTACATGCTCAGGTATCTTCCCTCAAGGTCAGTCTCCCACCCCCCAATGCAGACCATCCTAGCCCCACTCCCCTGTCAGCATTCAAAGCCCCCAGTAAGAACAGTCCCAGTTCGTCACATCAGGGTCTCGCGGGCCCAGCTCCCTGCTCCCTGCCTGTGGCGAGCTGTGCTGCAGCGGTGTGAGGGGCACTGAGCAGTCAGAGGTCACAGAGGGCACCCTGAGGAAGCTGCTAATGGTGAATCTACCGTGCTCCTGGTAGAGCACCCCCCCACTCCCTGACCCTCCAGGCCCATTGGGAGCAGGGACAGATGGGACTGGACGCTACCACCTGCAGAGCTATAAGGCTGTTTCTCACTCTGGCCCCAGGAATATTTAATTATTTATACAACATAGAACAGGTTCAATAGGCGCCTGAGAAAGCCTTACACTGGAATACCCCAGAACCGGGGGTTCAGTCACTTATTTGGGAGTCCCTGCTTGGCTTGGATGTTGGCTTCCCATCCCAGGGGAGAGCCCTCACCACCAGGCTGCTGGCCAGGCTGGCTTCTCTCTGCTTTTTCACAAACCATTTTGAGAAGCCTCAGATTTGTCTCAGTGCAGAACAGGAACATTTCTGAACTCCTGAAAGTTTCCCCAGGACGGCAAACCCATTTCCTGCCCAGCTCCATTCAGGCCATGATGCTGAGACCACGTCTCCTGTAACCGCTTCCGCCCCGCGCCTCAAAGCTATTTAGAATCATAGAAGATTAGGGTTGGAAGAGACCTCAGGAGGTCATCTAGTCCAACCCCCTGCTCAAAGCAGGACCAACACCAACTAAATCATCCCAGCCAGGGCTGTGTCAAGCCGGGCCTTAAAAACCTCTAAGGAAGGAGATTCCACCACCTCCCTAGGTAACCCATTCCAGTGCTTCACCACCCTCCTAGTGAAATAGTGTTTCGCAATATCCAACCTAGACCTCCCCCACTGCAACTTGAGACCATTGCTCCTTGTTCTGTCATCTGCCACCACTGAGAACAGCCGAGCTCCATCCTCTTTGGAACCCCCCTTCAGGTAGTTGAAGGCTGCTATCAAATCCCCCCTCATTCTTCTCTTCTGCAGACTAAACAAGCCCAGTTCCCTCAGCCTCTCCTTGTAAATCATTTGCCCCAGCCCCCTAATCATTTTCATTGCCCTCTGCTGGACTCTTTCCAATTTGTCCACATCCTTTCTATAGTGGGGAGCCCAAAACTGGACACAGTACTCCAGATGTGGCCTCACCAGTGTCGAATAGAGGGGAATAAGCACTTCCCTCGATCTGCTGGCAATACTCCTACTAATGCAGCCCGATATCCAGCTTCTCATCCACTGTAATCATCAGGTCCTTTTCTGCAGAACTGCCTCTTAGCTAGTCAGTCCCCAGCCTGTAGCAGTGCATGGGATTCTTGCGTCCTAAGTGCAGGACTCTGCACTTGTCCTTGTTGAACCTCATCAGATTTCTTTTGGCCCAATCCTCCAATTTGTCTAGGTCCCTCTGGACCCAGGGCCGGCTCCAGGTTTTCGGCCGCCCCAAGCAACAACAACAACAAAAAAAAAGCTGATTGCGCCGGCAGTTCGTCGGCGGGTCCTTCGCAACCCTCTCTTCGTCTTCGGCGGCACTTCGGCGGCAGCTCAAAGAGGAAGAGAGGGACTGAGCTCTGAGGGACCCGCCGCTGAATTCCTGCCGAAGACCCGGATGTGCCGCCCCAATAGCGGACAAAGTGCCACCCCTTTGTATTGGCTGCCCCAAGCACCTGCTTCCTTAGCTGGTGCCTGGAGCTGGCCCTGTCTGGACCACATCCCTACCCTCCAGTGCAGTGGTCCCTAACGCGGTGCCCGTGGGCGCCATGGCGCCCACCGGGGCATTTATGTGCGCCCGCCTAGTGCCCAGCAGGGGAGAGAAGCCGCGGCCCCACGCCTGACGGGGACAGAGAACTCAGGCTGAGCGTGCGGTGTTCTCTGTTCCCAGCAGGCGCAGGGCCTGCCTAGTTCCCAGTAGGGGAGAGAAGCGGCGGCCCCACGCCTGACGGGGACAGAGAACTCCAGGGCTGCAGGCTGCGGGCGTCAGTGTTCTTGGTCCCAGGCAGGCACGGGGCCACGGCTTAAGCCGGAGAGAAGCCGCGGCCCCGCGCCTGCCGGGGACAGAGAACTCCGGGGCTGCAGGCTGCGGGCGCCGGTGTTCTCTGTCCCTGGCAGGCACAGGGCCCGCCTAGTGCCCAGCAGGGGAGAGAAGCCAGGGCCCCGTGCCTGCTGGGGACAAAGTACTTCGGGGCTGTGGGCACCGGTGTTCTCTGTCCTCGCGGCTTCTCTCCAGCTTCTCTCTGGATTCATATATTATGTAGTATTAAATATGATGTTTTTCGTATTATTTAATGTACAAATACAAAATAAGCCTTGAAAAATTGTTGGCGCTCCCCACACTCTTCTGAAAACATGAATGTGCTACTGGCCACAAAAAGGTTGGGGACCACTGCTCCAGTGTATCTACCTCTCACCCCAGCTTAGTGTCATCCGCGAACTTGTTGAGGGTGAAATCCATCCCATCGTCCAGAACATTAATGAAGATGTTGAACAAAACTAGCCCCAGGACAGACCCCTGGGGCACTCCGCTTGATACCAGCTGCCAACTAGACATTGAGCCATTGATCACTACCCATTGAGCCTGATGATCTAGCCAGCTTTCTATCCACCTTATAGTCCATTCATCCAGCCCATACTTCTTTAACTTGCTGGCAAGAATACTGTGGGAGACTGTATCAAAAGCTTTGCTAAAGTCAAGGAATAACATGTCCACTGCTTTCCCCTCATCCACAGAGCCAGTTATCTCATCATAGAAGACAATCAGGTTGGTCAGGCATGATTTGCCCTTGGTGAATCCATGTTGAATCCATTTGTGCCTTGTGGATCTCGGCCTTCCCCTCTAAACCCACTCACCTGCCAGTCTCTCCTCATGTGAGAATTCTTCCAGCTGCCGCTCCTGAGCCCCCTGTTCTTTCTTTCTGCTGTAGGCATGAGCAGGCCTGGACGCAGTTTTACAGGGATGGCCAAGTGATGATCTAGAGACTGGAATTATAATAGACCCAGTATTATTTATGTATACCAACATCTTGGTTGCTTCTGCGAGTGTTGCTGCACAATGAGCAGAGCTCTCCACCTGTCTGCAGCCACACCCAGGTCTCTTTCCTGAGCTGTTACAGTTCCTCTGGAACCCAGGAAAGTGCATAAGGAACTCCCTCCTGTGTGTATTTCCTTGCATGTTTTAGCACAGTCCCACCTTCAGCTAGTTGGATTAGATCTGAAGTTTCCCACAGACTAACTAACCAAAATAATTTTTTATCATCTGCAAATTTTGCCACCTCCCTCTTACATGCCCTTGGTCCACCCTAAAATATTCCTTTGATGGGCTGTAGCTTTGCGGCTCCCTACCCGAGACCCTGAAGTCCTACCTCACCCCACCCCAGGAAGCAGTAGAGGTGGGTCCCCCAGGCCTGCCTAGAGAGGCCTTATGGAAGCAGCCAATCAGAGCCCAGCAGGCCCAGACAAAAGGAGCTGCAGGGCCTTAGCAGCTCAGTTCCAGGCCAAAGGACCAGAGGGGCTGGAGGGGGTGTGGTGTGGTGTGGTGTGGTGCACCTCTCCTGTCTGGCCACAGGAGCTGGAGGGATAACCAGAGTTTGTTTGCTGGGTTTGCAGGGAGAGAGGACCTAAGACCCTTAACCCTGAGCTAAGAGTGAAGCTAAAAGGGGCCAAGTAGAAAGAAGCGCAGGGGAGAAACAGCAACAAACTGCAATTGAGCAGGGTATAGCGCTGTGCATACAGTCCCTGGGCTGGAACCCGGAGTAGTGAGTGGGCCCGGGTTCCCCTGCCAGATACAGTAGCATAAATTCCAAGGGGACAGAGCTTATTTGAGAGCCCGAACGCAGGGGTGGATTTAAAGGACCCAGAGCTGGGGCTAAAGGCATGTGTGAGGGCAATGGGACTGTTCATTTATTAAACTCTTTACGTCCCCAAAAAGGGTTCAGTTGGGCTTTGTGACTTGGACGGAGGGCCAAGCCATGGAAGACGCCCCAAGATCAGCTGGCAGCCTGCGGGCGGTGCTGGGGTGAGAAAAGAATTGCAGTACCACACCCAGCCGCTAGGAGGTGCTCAAGTGGTGAGTGCGCCCCATTACAATTCCACTCCCTCCTTGGCATTTTATTTGTATTATCTATCACCCTGTTGTGATCACATAGCCAGAGTAGACAGAGGCCGCTCCTGGCATCTCCCCGTCCAAATCAATCCCTCCAGCCCCATGATCGTGCTGAGGTGGTACCAACTGTTCAAAATCACTCTGCTTCATGGGGTGCCCAGAACTGCATGTGATTTTCTGGTGTTGTTGCATGAGAGCAGGCCAGAGACGGGCTACCTCTGAGTATGGCCCCAAACCACATTGGCCCGTTTTGCTGCCATATCACGTCACAAACTCATTTTTTTTTTTGCTGTCCATTCTCATTCTTAAACTGCTCCCAGCTCTCCAGCTTTCCAGCTTTCTCCCTCCTGGGGAAGACGTTTCAGATTATTTCCCCCAAAAGGGATTAGCTGCATTTTTCTAAGTTGAAGCTCACGTTGTTTTTTCTGTGCATTTTTCTAATCTCTCTCTCTCGCTCTCTCTCTCGCACACAGAGTTTCTCTGTCCTTACTGGTGTTCTCAGCTCTTCCCATCATGGCAGCATTCATGAAGCTCTTTAATGGGCAGTCTCTTCCCTCTTCCAGCTCATTAATTGCAATGTTCACTAAGATAGCATCTGTGGTACCAGCAGACCCCTACCCCATTGACATTTGACGTTGGCCTGGGCCTTTCACCTGTGACAATGTGGCTATTTAAGCCATTGGAATGAGTTTTGAGAGTGAGATTTTGGGAGACATTGTATCCAATGCTGCACCACCATCCAGTCATATTTACCTCGTGCTGATCCACCAGCCCTGTGATTCTTTTCCCCCGAAAACAATCCAGTTTGTCGTGCCAGGGTTGTTCTTTGCAAGCTCGTGCTGCCGAATGCTCATGTTTTGTCATCTCAGCTATTGAAAGATGGGATTTCTCCTAATACGTGTGTGGTTATTTTATAAGGGACTGACCTCAGTTGTGTTGGGTGGCAATTGCCAGGATAATTCTGCTTCCTTCTTTGGAGTTTAGCACCGCAATCTCTTTCCGCCATGTCCCAGCACTTCCCCAGTTTTCAACAGTAAACATCTGGTTCATTCAGAGCCTGAGCCTGTGAGCCAATATGCACCCTCAGCCCTCACTGCCTTCAGCTACTTAAGGCAGTCAGCCCCTTGAAGGATCTTGCCCTGCCTGTGTTTGCTGCTCCCCTCACTGATCCAGGATACTTGTTGCCTGGATTGGCTGATCTTACCTCATTGGTGTTTGACCAGTGTCATTGTGTTAGCAGCACAGCAAGGAGCGAATGGGGAGTCCTGAAGGGAGCTCGGCATCCAGCTCACTACAACAGCCCCTCATTGTCTCAAGGGGGTAGGTTTAGCAGATAAAATAAAAAAAGAACAAGTTAAAAATCACTTAGAAAAGTTAGATGCCTGCAAGTCACCAGGGCCTGATGAAATGCATCCTAGAATACTCAAGGAGCTAATAGAGAAGGTATCTGAGCCTCTAGCTATTATCTTTGGAAAATCATGGGAGATGGGAGAGATTCCAGAAGACTGGAAAAGGGCAAATATAGTGCCCATCTATAAAAAGGGAAATAAAAACAACCCAGGAAACTACAGACCAGTTAGTTTAACTTCTGTGCCAGGGAAGATAATGGAGCAAGTAATTAAGGAAATCATCTGCAAACACTTGGAAGGTGGTAAGGTGATAGGGAATAGCCAGCATGGATTTGTAAAGAACAAATCCTGTCAAACCAATCTGATAGCTTTCTTTGATAGGATAACGAGTCTTGTGGATAAGGGAGAAGCGGTGGATGTGGTATACCTAGACTTTAGTAAGGCATTTGATACAGTCTCGCATGATATTCTTATCGACAAACTAGGCAAATACAATTTAGATGGGGCTACTATAAGGTGGGTGCATAACTGGCTGGATAACCGTACTCAGAGAGTTGTTATTAATGGTTCCCAATCCTGCTGGAAAGGCATAACGAGTGGGGTTCCGCAGGGGTCTGTTTTGGGACCGGCTCTGTTCAATATCTTCATTAACGACTTAGATATTGGCATAGAAAGTATGCTTATTAAGTTTGCAGATGATACCAACTGGGAGGGATTGCAATTGCTTTGGAGGACAGGGTCATAATTCAAAATGATCTGGACAAATTGGAGAAATGGTCTGAGGTAAACAGGATGAAGTTTAATAAAGACAAATGCAAAGTGCTCCACTTAGGAAGGAAAAATCAGTTTCACACATACAGAATGGGAAGAGACTGTCTAGGAAGGAGTACGGCAGAAAGGGATCTAGGGGTTATTGTGGACCACAAGCTAAATATGAGTCAACAGTGTGATGCTGTTGCAAAAAAGCAAACGTGATTCTGGGATGTATTAACAGGTGTATTGTGAACAAGACACGAGAAGTCATTCTTCCGCTCTACTCTGCGCTGTTAGGCCTCAACTGGAGTATTGTGTCCAGTTCTGGGCACTGCTTTTCAAGAAAGATGTGGAGAAATTGGAGAGGGTCCAGAGAAGAGCAACAAGAATGATTAAAGATCTTGAGAACATGAGCTATGAAGGAAGGCTGGAAGAATTGGGTTTGTTTAGTTTGAAAATGAGAAGACTGAGAGGGGACATGATAGCAGTTTTCAGGTATCTAAAAGGGTGTCATAAGGAGGAGGGAGAAAACTTGTTCACCTTAGTCTCTAAGGATAGAACAAGAAGCAATGGGCTTAAACTGCAGCAAGGGAGGTTTAGGTTGGACATTAGGAAAAAGTTCCTAACTGTCAGAGTGGTTAAACACTGGAATAAATTGCCTAGGGAGGTTGTGGAATCTCCATCTCTGGAGATATTTAAGAGTAGGTTAGATAAATGTCTATCAGGGATGGTCTAGACAGTATTTGGTCCTGCCATGCGGGCAGGGGACTGGCCTCGATGACCTCTCGAGGTCCCTTCCAGTCCTAGAATCTATGAATCTATGAATTCCTTGTGCTCTTTGGAACAGCTGGCTGCATGTTCATGGGTCGGTGGCATTGCACCTGGAGCGAACGGGTCCAGCTGTGTGACTGCTCAGTGGCCTCACGTCGGGAAGAAGGAAAGTCCTTTGGTTCCTGGAGCCCAGAGGAGGTGTTCACTCCACCCCGTCAGTCAGCGGCGGGCCTGTCCCAGGTGCCAGCCCTGCCACGCATTGTCTATTGGCACAGCTTCTCCTCAACATTCACAGCTCACTGGTTACCCAGCTTCAGGAGGGGACAGGGCCATTGGTCTGATCCCATGCAGCACAGCTGGGCTACGGGGCTACCTGAGCCATTAGTCTGCTGGATGGGAGGGTGAGCTGGGCCAGCAGTGAGACTGGGAATTACAGCTCCTCTATTCACTGGCTCTGGGGGGGAAGGAATGAGACAGTGGGTGGGGGGGGGAGAAGAACAGAATGAGAGATGGGGCGCAGAGGCAGCATAGCAGGGCCCACGGAGGGGTGGAGTGCACACAGCATGTGGTGTGTGCACAGAGGAGCACAGAGAGACGGTGCTGGGGGAGGGAATGTCAGTGAACCATTCAGAGGCAATTGCGCAGGACTTGCGTATAAAGCAGCCCCACTCCACCCATCTCTCTCACATCGTAAACACGTCCATTTCCTTCCCGCCTGGGAAGAGGCAGGCTGAGTTCTTGTCTCCCTCACTGGCTGGCTCGTAGCGTGTCGATTGGATGGAGTGAACACCTCCTCTGCTGGGGGCTGGCTGGCTGGTCACACGGCAGCGCACAGTCCCACACGTCCTTCGCCCTGCAGATGTGTCTGCAGAGGCCCAGCGCCAAGGCTCCCAGCCACTCGTCCTCACACAGCCGCTGCCAGTGCTCAGGCACTTGATTCCCACACACCTGTGCCCTCTGGGGAGGGTGACCGCGCTGGCCTAGCTTGTCTCCCTCAACAGGGCGTGGCTACAGCCACTGACTCCTTTAGCTCAAGGGAGGTGCAGCGTTCCCCATTCCCAGCAGTCAGGAGAGGCCAGCCTGGGCAAACAACATTTTCTGCTTTGTCTCCCCCCGCCCACCCCAGGCTGAGCAAAAAAGAAAAGGCCAGCCAATCAGAATGGAGCAGCAGAAGCCAGCCAATCAGAGCAGAGGGGGTAAAAACAGCCCAGCAGCCCAGCGCCCCCGGAAAGTTGTCACCCTGGTCACCCACCCTGGAAACAGCCCTGACAGCAGTCAGCAGGGGGCTGGGTGGGACACTTGTGCAAGGCACTGTCAGCACTGAGGGCCTGGGAGCAATCCTGCCAATGCCTGTGGTGCTGGGGTTTTATGCAGCCCCGGTTCATTACAGCAGCATGGGGCGGGAAGCCTGCTACTTGTAGTGTGCATGGCTGGGGGCTTGCCTGCCAGCCAGGCAGGGGTGAGGGTGTGAGGCTGCCCACAGCACTGTGGGGTGAAGTAGGATGAAACGCATCATTGTCCAGCTGTTTGCAAACACTCCATCTCTGTCTCGCGGGGCAGGAGCGTGACAGGGCCCATTGCGCTCCATCTGGCCCAGCCCAGAGGTGCAATCACTCCCTAATTCCCCCGCAGCCCAGAGGCACAGGCTCCAGCAAGGCAGCTGAGCTCAGGGGGCTGGCCGTGAATGCTATCTCAGCAGAGAAGGCAACGTGCAGAGATGGCAGCATCTCCAAACCAGACACAATTGTACTCGAGTTCCTTGCTGCACAAGACAAGCAATAAACATTCCTGGGGCTTGTGTTCAGCCTGCTTCGTGGAATAAATCTCAGCCCGTGTTGATTGTCTCTCGTTGCCCTCTGGTCCCATGGAACAGTGTGTTCTTCTTCCATGAGTCACCACTTAGTGCTACAGTGATTCTGCAGGCCGAAATTATCTGCCATGAGATGTGATGGGACAAAGGCTGAGACAGCTGGGTCTTGGATGTGACTCATATACCAGCAGCAGGGGCTCTCTGCTTCCTCTGCCACCGCAGATGACCTTGGGCCATATCTGCTCTGTCTTCGCAGAAACCAGCTCCCAGCACAGCCACCAAGGCTGTCAGCTCTGCCTCCTCTCCCAACTGCTTCCGAGCCCTCCAGCTGTATCTTGGAGAGCTCCAGCATCATCAGCTGCTCTGTGCTAATTACAGCCACACTGGCTCTGAGAGCTCCACTCCCCATTTCCTGTGCCCCAGGCCCAGCCATGGCATGTGGGGCTCTCGCTCCTAGTGTGTCACTTATCTCTCCAACCCCTCTTCTGGCTGCCCAGCCAAATATCAGAATATCGCACTAGTAGAGGAGAATGTCTGCAGGGCTAAATGAGATCCATCCGTGGACCATTGGTGTCCTGCCCCAATCTGAGCCCCCCAGAGGGGACCAGAGCCTGCAGGGAGAGGCCCCAGTGGAAGGCTACTGGATCCTGCTGGATCCCAGGACTCCCTAGAGAACCATAAAGCCCTGCCTGTGGATCGCCTGGGGGAGTGTCGAGAGCGGGACTGATGTCGCTCGGATCGCCCGCGGGAGTGATGGGGGCAGGACTGACGTCGCTCGGATCGCCCACGGGAGTGACGGGGGCAGGACTGACGTCGCTCGGATCGCCCGCGGGAGTGACGAGGGCGGGACTGGCGTCGCTCGGATCGCCCGCGGGAGTGACGAGGGCGGGACTGGCGTCGCTCGGATCGCCCACGGGAGTAGGACTGATGTCGCTCGGATCGCCCGCGGGATGACGGGGGCAGGACTGGCGTCGCTCGGATCGCCCACGGGACTGACAGGGACGGGACTGGCGTCGCTCGGATCGCCCGCGGGAGTGATGGGGGCAGGACTGATGTCGCTCGGATCGCCCGCGGGAGTGACGGGGGCGGGACTGGCGTCGCTCGGATCGCCCGCGGGAGTGACGAGGGCGGGACTGGCGTCGCTCGGATCGCCCACGGGAGTAGGACTGATGTCGCTCGGATCGCCCGCGGGATGACGGGGGCAGGACTGGCGTCGCTCGGATCGCCCGCGGGATGACGGGGGCAGGACTGGCGTCGCTCGGATCGCCCACGGGACTGACAGGGACGGGACTGGCGTCGCTCGGATCGCCCGCGGGAGTGATGGGGGCAGGACTGATGTCGCTCGGATCGCCCGCAGGAGTGACGGGGGCGGGACTGGCATCGCTCGGATCGCCCACGGGAGTGATGGGGGCAGGACTGATGTCGCTTGGATCGCCCGCAGGAGTGACGGGGGCGGGACTGGCATCGCTCGGATCGCCCGCGGGAGTGATGGGGGCAGGACTGATGTCGCTTGGATCGCCCGCAGGAGTGACGGGGGCGGGACTGGCATCGCTCAGATCGCCCGCGGGAGTGATGGGAATCTTTTGTTTCGTTAAGTGCTCACTAGAGCTGAAATCCCTTGTGGTAGGACAGCGTTTCTGCCCAGCTGACAATCCCTAAGAGCTGACAATCAGTCATAGTTGGGTGGAACTGCAGAGAGGCAGGTGGCCGCAGAAGGTGACTGACGAATGGACAGCTGGTGGCTGGTGGAGCAGAACCGTAGCTGGTGAGGTGGCCACCCATAGCAAGTGCTCAGATGGTGGAGCGAGCCACGTGCCTTCTTCCCCGGGTGGGAGGTGAACTCACCCAGATGCACCTCTGACCCCTGGGTCCTCACTGACCAAGACAACCCCTGTGAGTGGGGTATGGTCAGGGAGCAGAGGGGGGCACAGTAAAGGAACTTTTGGTTGTAGAATTTAAGAACATGAGGCTAAGACTCTGCCCCATGCACTCTGGGGTGGGTGTCCTGCTCACAGTTTTATGATTATGAATAAGGTGACCAGATAGCAACTGTGCAAAAACAGGACAGGGGGTGAGGGGTAATAGGTGCCTATATAAGAAAAAGTCCCAAAAAACGGGACTGTCCCTTTAAAAACAGGACATCTGGGTTACCCTAATTATGAATCCTGCGTGCGGCATTTTCCCTAATTAATGTTGGGTGACTTCCCTGCTTTCATTAAAAGTTTCTTTTCTACACTCAGACTCTGTGCTTGCGAGTGGTGAAGTATTGCCTCTCCGAGGTGCCCAGGGTGGTGTGGAATTTTCCGAGGTTACTGGGTGGGGGCTTGTAGCGGGGTGGCTACCCTGCTCCTAAAATACAAGGGGTTAAAAACAGCCCGGGAGAGGGCTGTGGCTGGGGCAAGCAGCTCCAAGGCTGATTGGGGAAGCAGCCTCAGCTGGGGCCATGCCCCAATCAGGGCCCAGCTGGCCCTTATAAAAGGGCTATGAGCCAGGGGGTGAAAGAGTCTCCCTCTAGCTGAGGAGGGAGATGGACCTAGCTGCCTGAGTGCTAAAGGATGAAGCAGGGCTGGGGAAAGGCCAGAGGAGCTGGGGAGCTCCAGGCCGGCAACTCCCCAGGCTGCAGGGCCTTGTACAAGGCCCCTGGAGGTACTGGGTTGCAGGGAAAGGCAGCAGGTCACAACCTCCCTTGCCTATGATGACTGGCTTATACAGACTGCAGTCGGCCCCAGTGAAAAGGGGCTAGATGGTGACTGGCAGTAGCCCATAGGCTGAGGCAAGGTGGGGATAGAGAGTGGGGGTTCCCTGGGGGAGGGGAGACCCAGATCTGTGGGGTATTGCCTGGAGGGCCAGCACCCCAGGTAAAAGGACACGAGGGCCAGCGATGGCGAGACACTGGCAGAGGGCGCTCTGGAGCTGGTAAAAAGAGCTAATTCCTGGATGACCAGCAGGAGGCGCCGCTGGGTGAGTCTGCGCCCGTTACAGGGCTCGAGGCGGTTCTGTGTTGTATTGTTGAAAAGGAATCCCTAGATATTGAACCCAGCCTGGTTGCTGCCGGCTCCACCTGGCAGAAGACGTACAGTAGCGACCTGCGTAGAACTCGGCGGGAGGAGCATAGTTGCAGGAGGGAAGAGTTTGGAGGTGGTACGAGGAGGTCGGTCTGTGTGCGCATGGCTAGAATGCTAATTGCAGCTGCAGCACGTCTGTAAATAGTTCTCTTCAGAAAGACCCAGTTCAATTTTCCGAGCCTGGTCTCCTCGCATGTTATTACCTAGCATGCAGTACATGAAACCTAGCTGCAGTGGTCAGTCTAGTCACCATCCACAGCAGCAAAGACAATGTGTTTAACAGGACCACCTAGAACCAGAGCCTGCACGGAGGGACTCAGAACCCTGGGAATGCTCCATTTCCAGACAGAAAACCTGCCCAAACATGGATGTAACAGAAGGAAGAATTGAGTGTGTATACAGAGATGGCTGGGAAAAGGCCGAGACGTGAGTGAGACACTGCTGCCAGGGATAATGCCTGAAATGTGGGCGCCTTACTGAATGGGGGGGGGGGCAACCTAGTGACAGATGATGTGGAAAAAGCTGAAGTACTCAAAGGGTTTTTTTTGCCTCGGTCTTCACAGACACGGTCAGCTCCCAGACTGCTGCACTGGGCAACACAGTATAGGGAGGAGGTGACCAGCCCTCAGTGGTGAAAGAACAGGTTAAGGACTATTTAGAAAGGCTCGATGTGCACAAGTCCATGGGTCCAGATGTAATGCATCCAAGGGTGCTGAGGGAGTTGGCTGATGTGATTGCAGAGCCCTTGGCCATTATCTTTGAAAATTCGTGGCGATCGGGGGAGGTCCCGGAAAAAGGCAAATATAGTGCCCATATTTAAAAAAGAGAAGAAAAAGAACCCAGGGAACTACAGACCGGTCAGCCTCACTTCAGTCCCCTGCAAAATCATGGAGCAGGTCCTCAAGGAATCCATTTTGAAGCACTTGGAGGAGAGGAAGGTGATCAGAAACAGTCAACATGGATTCACCAAGGGCAAGTCATGCTTGATCAACCTGATTGCCTTCTATGATGAGATAACTGGCTCTGTGGATATGGGGAAAGTGGTGGATGTGATATATCTTGACTTTAGCAAAGTTTTTGATACGGTCTCCCACAGTATTCTTGCCAGCAAGTTAAAGAAGTATGGATTGGATGAATGGACTATAAGGTGGATAGTAAGCTGGCTAGATTGTCGGGCTCAACAGGTAGTGATCAATGGCTCTATGTCTAGTTGGCAGCTGGTATCAAGCGGAGTGCCCCAGGGGTCTGTCCTGGGGCCGGTTTTGTTCAACAGCTTCATTAATTATCTGGATGATGGGATGGATTGCACCCTCAGCAAGTTCGCAGATGACACTAAGCTGTGGGGAGAGGTAGGTACGCTGGAGGGTAGCCTTGGCTGGGATGATTTAGTTGGTGTTGGTCCTGCTTTGAGTAGGGGGTTGGACTAGATACCTCCTGAGGTCTCTTCCAACCCTAATCTTCTATGATTCTATGAAATGCTGGAGAAGCAGCTAAAGGTATTGGAGTGCTGTGATCCCAGGCAGAATGAGACTGTAGAGAGAGACTGGTTTTTTACCTGAAACCAAGGAGCAGAAGAACAGAAGAGCAGCCATACTGAGACAGACCAGAGGTCCATCTACTCCAGTCTCCTGTCTTCCAACAGAGGCCAATACCAGGTGCCCCAGAGGGAATGAATAGAACAGGCAATTATGAAGTGATCCATCCACCGTTGCCCATTTCCAGTTTCTGGTAAACAGAGGGTAGGGACATCTGATGAATAGCCATTGATGGACCTATCTTCCCTGAACTTATCTAGCTCTTTTTTGAACCCTGTTAGTGTCTCGGCCTTCACAACATACTCTGGCAAGGAGTTCCACAGGTTGACTGTGCATTGTGTGAAGAAATACTTCCTTTTGTTTGTTTTAAACCTACTGCCTATAAATTTCATTTGGTGAACCCTAGTTCTTGTGTTCTGAGAAACACTTCCTTATTTACTTTCTCCATCCTAGTCATGATTTTTATGGATCTCTATCATATCCCGCCTTAGTCATCTCTTTTCCAAGCTGAAAAATCCCGATCTTATTAATCTCTCATCATACGGAAGCCATTCCATACCCCTAATCATTTTTGTTGCCCTCTTCTGAACCTTTTCCAATTCCATTATATCTTTTTTGAGATGGAGTGACCACATCTGCATGCAGTATTCAAGATGTGAGCATACCATGGATTTATATAGAGGCAATATGATATTTTCTGTCTTATTATCTATCCCTTTCTTAATGATTCCCAACATTCTGTTCTGTCCCAATGCGGCAGCTACCCAGGAAGAAAAAGCAGCACTATATGCAGTGACGGAGGATGCAGAGATTTGCAGTGAAGAGGGGGATGTCTGCAGTGTGACTTTAGCAGAGCCAAAGACTTTCAGGTACATGCGCTTTAGAAGAAGGCTGCCAGCCATTCAACTGCCATTTTTGCAAATATGCTATCAATTCAATGGCCAATTCGATGCCAGCTGGATTGTGAAGCCAGCTGCAATGTAATCCATCCACACCAATGAGCAGCAATATTAGACTGGAGGAATGTAACCAGGTGCTGGTGATGTGCAGTAAAATGAAGCCAGTGGACAAATGAACACGGCGTTCCATTCGCCTGGGTGGAGCCCCTGCAGAAGGACCTGGCAAGTCTGCAAAGAAAAGGCATCATCACACCTGTTGAAACTAGCACTGTAGCCTCGTAGCGGTAAGAAACCTTCAGGTAAAGGGAGGATCGGCACTGATCCACCTCCACTGAACGGAGCATTGAACTCAAGTCACTGCCCATTACCAGCAACTGAGGCTGTAAGACCAGGTCTCTCCAGGGCCCGAGGAGTCACAGTCTGTGATGTCAGCAGTGGGTTCTGGCAGCTTGAGTTATATGATTCATCCAGCTGCCTGGCAACTTTTGCCACACCTTGTGGCAGGTACCTTTGGGCACAACTGTGTGAGCCTGGCCACAGGAGTGCTCCAGTGTAAACTGAACCAGGCACTAGAGGGACTCTCAAGAATCCAGATTATAGCTGATGACATTCTTATTGTAGCAGGAGATGTCAAGGGGGAGGCAACCCATGACCATGATACCTACCTGTGACATCTCCTAAACAGGTGCTGGAAGTGGACTGTTGGGCTGACCACAGACAAGCTGAAGAAGAGGAGAACTGAGGTCCCCTACATTGGACATCTGACTTCTGAGGGACTCTGGCTGGCCCCTGAGACGCAGAGCCATTAAAGAATAGCCCAGACCAAAGATGTGAAGGGATCCAGTGATTTATAAGGATGGCCTTTCCAGATACTGCACACCCCTGTCAGAAACCTGGGAGTCCTCGAGGCAGCTAACACACCATGATGCAGCCTGGGAAGGGTCAAAGACCCAAGTACAGACACCTGAAAAGCAAAGAAAATTATAAGTGAGCCCCGGAGCTAAAGTCCTGCCACCCTGCAGAGCACTAGACCTGCAGTGCAGTGGCAGCGCCTCGGAAGGAGCAGACTGATGCCAAGCCAGAGGCCGCTTTGCTAGCAGAGACCTTACAGACACAGGACGGAGCTGTGCATAGCCAGGAGCTCCTTGTCTGTGGCTGAAACAATTCCATCCATTTGGGCACAAGGTGCAGGTGCAGTCTGATCACAGCATTGTGAGGATGGGGTGCTGGAACAGGGGACACAAAAGAGTTTGGAGGGGGCATTAGGAAATCAGTCTGTGTGCACATGGCTGGAATGTTATCTCATGTAACTGTATTTCTGCTGTCTCCTTCTAACCGCCCTGGTCAGCAGGGACATGTGCTCTGCGGCCTCGTCCACCTCATCCTCTGCTTCACCTTGGCCTGTGAGCCCTTCTGCCCCTCTCATCGGTGACTTAAGGAGCTGGCAGAACGGCTTCAAGGGGCTGTGCTCCCTCTTTAGGAGGCCAGCTGGCTGTGTCAGAGGCAGAATCTTCCCAGGAGTCTGCCACTTTCTCCACATTGGAGTCTGGAGGTGGGAGGGAGGCTTTGAATAGTTACTTACGAGCCTGATTTTATGCCAGCACAATATTTGGCATCCAGCCTGGGTGCCATTTACACAGCTCATGCTCTGGACGGCCACCAGAGCCAGCCAGTTCTTGGATTTCTTGCTGTGGATTCAAAAAGCAAGAGAGGAAAGATAAAAATAGACTCAGAGCACCAGGAAACAAGGGGCCATGTACTGTGCAAGAACAAGAGTACCTATCCCTCGTAGCCATTGCTCGGGCACGGCCAGGGGAAGGCTCATTCTCTCTACGGGTGCTCCCCTTTGGTTTGTGAGCGCCCCTCAGCATGTCGCCCCCCCGGCACTGGACACGCTGTGGCAGTCTTGTGCTGGTACCAGCAGCTCCAAACATCTGCCTGGCTGGTAAAGGTAAAGGCTGAAAGAGCAGGAAGGGCCGAGGCTGGGAGAGGTGACATGGCCCTGGGCAAAGCGTGGGACAGAGGAGAGCAGGGCAGCTGGCATGGCAGAGACAGACAGTCTGAGCAGACAGTGGGCGGCATGTTCTGTGACTGGGACTTGTATCCCAGGGCAGGAGTCCCACAGGTACCAGCTCGGGGCAGAGGGCCTGGGGCTGGGGAGTTCTGACGTCTGGGGATGTTCCCAGAGCGGGGCTGGGGTGATGTCCCTGTTCTCTAACCCCACAATGGCTGCTGTGTCTGGGCTCCCTACGACTGTGACTGTCTCTGAGCCATAGGTCCTGCATGCAGAGCGGCTGGCGTGGGGGACTGGGCTGCACTTGGAATCCACGCATGGTACAGGGATGTCAGACGGAGTGGGGCTGGCAAGTGGAAGGCACTTGTGTTATGCAGGATGGGCCTGATCCCCTGCTGCTGTGGGCAGGCAGTGTGTAGGGGGCCAGGGTAATGAACCCCAGTCCCTGCTGGGCCTAGGGTTTCCAGGCATCTGGTTTTCTACCGGAAAGCCCGGTCAAAAAGGGACCCTGGCGGCTCAAGTCAGCACCGCAACCGGGCCATTAAAAGTCCGGTCAGCGGCACAGCGGGCCTAAGGCAGGCTCCCTGCAGCTCCCAGAAGCAGTGGCATGTCCCCCCTCCAGCTCCTAGGATCAGGGGCAGCCAGTGCGCTCCGTGTGCTGCCCCTGCCCCGAGCGCCGGCTCCCCAGCTCCCATTGGCCAGGAACCATGGCCAATGGGATCTGAGAGGCCGGTGCCTGTGGACGAGGCAGCGCGCAGAGCTGCCTGGCCACGCCTCCGCCTAGGAGCCAGAGGGACATGCTAGCTGCTTCCGGGAGCCACCTGAAGTGAGCGATGCCCAGAGTCTGCACCTCACACCCCCTCCTGCTCTCCAACTCCCTGCCCCAGCCCTGAGCCTCCTCCCTCAGCCAAACTCCCTCCCAGAGCCCACACCCTGCACCTCAAACTCCTGCCCCAGCCCCAAGCCTCTTCCCACACCCTGCACCCCATCCTGCACCCCAACTCCATGCTGCAGCCCTGAGCCGCCTCCCTCACCCAAACTCCCTCCCAAAGCCCACAACCCTTGCTTCACCCCAGCCCTCAGCCCCAGCCCAGAGACCCCCTCCTGCACCCCAAACCCCTCATCCCTAGCCCCACACCAAAGCCCACACCCCCAGCTGGAGCTCTCACCCCCTCCCACACCCCAATCCCCTGCCCCAGCCTGGAGCTCCCTCCCACACTCCCAACCCCTAATTTCTGGCCCTACCCCACAGGCCACACCCTAAGCCCTTACTCCCTCCCGCACCTTAACTCCCAGCCCAGAGCCCCCTCCCATACTCTGAACCCCTCGGCCCCAGCCCGGAGCCTCCTCCTGTACCCCAAACCCCTCATCCTCGGCCCAACCCCAGACCCCGCACCCCAACCCCCTGCCCCAGCCCGGTGAAAATGAGCAAGTGAGTGAGGTTGGGGGAGAGCGAGCAACGGGGTGGGGGGGGAATGAAGTGAGTGGGGGCGGGGCCTTGGAGAAGGGGCAGGGCAAGGGTGTTTGGTTTTCTGCAATCAGAAAGTTGGCAACCTTTGCTTTGGGGAGAACTAACAGAGTGCAGCTGGAACCAGAGACCCTGGAGCTGGGACGTGACCCTGGGGCTGACGGGTGTTTGGGGGAAACTGAGAGCCTGCAGGGAAGCCAAGGACCTCCAGCACCACCCCGAGGGAGCGGCCTTCTCTCTAACAGCCAGGCTTCATCTGAAGCTCCCTGGGGAGGACAGAGGGGCCTGCTGGATACCCTGAGCAGCCCCCTGGCTCTGCCCCCCTGGAGATGGAGTCAGGGCGGGGGCCAGGTGAGCGCTTGCTATGAGAGGGAGCTGCAGGGCTGGGGCAGGGCGAGCACACGGGGACTCCAGAGAGCCCTGGCACCTAAGGCCTGTTCCAGACCCGGGGCAGGGAGCTGGCAGGGCACTGGACACAGAGACTGAACTCCCCCCGCCCCCTCCCTGTGGCTGAGCCAAGCCGTGGGGCAGGCCCAGCATTCCCTGGGGGTCTGACCAGGGCTTCCTGCTCCCTGGGATGCCAAGGGCTGTAGGGGAGCAAGAGGGGTGTGGGGGGCAGGGTTTGGAGACCAAGCACAGCGCAGGCCCGGTGCCCCAGGATCCACCAGCCTCCACACTCCCTCACAGGAGGGTGAGAAAAGGGGAGCTCCCCACACGCCACTGCACCCCCTCAGCCCTTCCCTTTCCACAGACCACGGGGGGCTGAGGGAAACACCTCTTTGCTCTGCCCTCCCGCCAGGCACAGCCTTCGCATGGCTCTGCGCAGCCGAGTACAAATGGCTCAAGTGGTGGGGCTGCCCCCCATCCCCGGGGAGACTGTCCCACGGCCCGTCCATCTCCCCCCACACACACCCCGGGAGACTGTCCCACGGCCCATCCATCTCCCCCCGCACACACCCCAGGAGACTGTCCCACGGCCTGTCCATCTCCCCCCATACCCCGAGGGACTGTCCCACGGCCCAACCATCTCTTCCCCCCCCCCCCCCAGGAGACTGCCCCACGGCCCGTCCGTCTCCCCCCGCACACCCAGAGGGACTGCCCCACGGCCTGTCCTTCTCTGCCCCCCTCCCCTGGTGAGACTACCCCATGGCCCGTCCATCTCTGCCCTGCACCCTGAGGGACTGCCCCACGGCCCATCCATCTCCCCCCACACACCCCAAGGGACTGCCCCACAGCCTGTCCTTCTCTGCCCCCCTCCCCTGGTGAGACTACCCCATGGCCCGTCCATCTCTGCCCTGCACCCTGAGGGACTGCCCCACGGCCCATCCATCTCCCCCCACACACCCCAAGGGACTGCCCCACAGCCTGTCCTTCTCTGCCCCCCTCCCCTGGTGAGACTACCCCATGGCCCGTCCATCTCTGCCCTGCACCCCGAGGGACTGCCCCACAGCCCGTCCATCTCTCCCCCCACACCCCGAGGGACTGTCCATCCATCTCCCCCGCCACACACACACACCCCGAGGGACTGCCCCACAGCCCGTCCATCTCCCCCCCGCACCCCGAGGGACTGTCCCACGGCCCGTCCATCTCTGCCCCCCACCCCTGGTGAGACTGCCTCACGGCCCGTCCATCTCTCCCACCCCCCAGGAGACTGTCCCACAGCCCATCCATCTCCCCCACCTCTCAGGAGACTGCCCCACAGCTTGTCCATCTCCCCTCCACACCCTGAGGGACTGTCCCACGGCCCGTCCATCTCCCCACCTGTCACGGACTTACAGATCGTGCCCACTCTTGGCCCCATACGGTCCGTGGGGGGTGCCCCTGTTAGTGAGACAGCCCTTCGCGGGGGTCCACTCTCTCTCGGGGTCAGGCTCCTCCACCTCCTGCAGCCGCACCTCTCGGCGCCTTAGCACACCTGTTTCTCGCTGTGGGCCTCCTCAGGGAGTCCACTCGCTCTGGACCCCCCGGGCCTCCACCCCAAAGGGGTTGATGCCACCCTGTTCTCTAGACCGGAGTGACTCTCAGCCAGCATAAAACAGGAGGGTTTATTGAGGGTTGAACACAGCACAGGAAACTCTCAGGGCCTCAGGCCTGGCCTCCCTCAGCCCAGCACACCCCAGTCTCTCTGCCTCCAGGTGGGCTCTGCCTGCTCCCCCTCTCCAACCCCGAGCCCCGCCCGCTTCCCAGCTGGGCCTCTAAGATCACCGGCCCCAAGTCCTGCCTCTGTCCATTGTCTTCTCTCCAGGTAAACAGGGTCGTAAACCGGGGCCTCCTCTCCCCTCTTCTGTCCTCTGGCTGGAACCGGCTGGTTAGGTCACTGGGTCCTCACTCTGCAGCCCATTGTCCTCCCACTGGCCAGAACCGGCTGCGTCTCCTCAGCTGGGCCTCCGGGTCGCCAGGTCACCGGTCGCTGGGGTATCCATCATCCCGGCCATCGGCTGGGGCCCCAAGTTCTCTCTCCGGTCCTCTGTAGAAACAAACTCCCTCTCCCCTCACCTCGTTAAACCAGGGTCCCACCCCAGAGTCTCACCCCCTCCACATGCAAACCATTGAAACTCCACAGAAAACAAGAAAACCCCCCACTTTGCCACACCCCCGCACCCGAGGGACTGTCCCACGGCCCATCCATCTGTGCCCCCCACCCCTGGTGAGACTGCCTCACAGCCCGTCCATCTCCACCCCACACACCCCGAGGGACTGTCCCACAGCCCGTCCATCTCCACCCCACACACCCCGAGGGACTGTCCCACAGCCCGTCCATCTCCACCCCACACACCCCGAGGGACTGTCCCACAGCTCATTCATCTCCCCCCCACACCGAGAGGGACTGTCCCACAGCCTGTTCATCTCTCCCCCACCCCCAAGAGACTGCCCCACAGCCCATCCATCGCACTGCAGTGTGTTGGCCTCCCCCGCTGTGCCCACTGCCATGCCCCACCACAACTGGCTCTTTGCTTCTCTCTGCCTACACCAGCCAGTCCCTGCTGCTGCTCTTCCTCTGGGTCCCCCTCCAGCCACAGCCTCCAGCAGCCTCTCTGAGCTCCTGGCTGGGCCTGCCCTGCTCACAAGCTCTGGGTTTTTCCTGCTGTCTCTGGGCTGCACGTTTGTTCTTGGCCTCTGATCCAAGGCTAACGGCTCAGCTTGGCACCGTGCTTCCAAACCCAAGTTTTCGGCCTGTCAGCCCCTAAACGTGATTCCTGGGGAAGATGTCACATCTGGATTCCTCACCTGTGGTCTCTGGCCAAGCGTGGGGCTGGCACAAGACAGCTGGATGGCTGAGATGGATTTTTCTAGGGATGCGGAAGCTGTGACCTGAATCCCTGGCTGCCTCCCAAATCTCCCTTCTACCTCGGCTTTGGCCGCTCTTGGCTGGGAGCCTGGGTTGAAAGCAGAGATCCTATCTCCCCCTCAGGCTTTGGAAGGGGGGAGGTGCATCCTGCCCCCCCATCACTGCTCTCAAGAATATGTTGCTGTAGGATTGAGCTCCGAATATCTGAACGAATGTCTCCCCTGACAATGACAGTAACCACTCCACAGCGTGTCGCAGCGCAGTCAGGCCGCAGCGCCCAGACCACAGCGGGGGGGTGAACCCGGTGTGCAGCGTGACCTTAGACGGCTGGGTGGCTCTCTCCTTCCCCCTCTGGCCCAGCCGGCGCAGGCAGGGGAAAGCGTGGGCAGCGCAGGGTGGCAGCTCCAGGTTAAACGCTGTCATGTCATTACTGTTAAGGAGCCCGATGGGCGCGAACTCCTGGAAACTGGGTGCTTCAGCTTGTGCACAGCACCACAATGGACCTGGGCCTCAGATGGCCTCTGCCTGCACGTGCAGCGTGGTGGGGAGGGCCTGGCCTCTGTTGGGAGATGGGCAGCATGGTGGGGAGGAGGTGGGGTCTGTCAGAGGCTGGGCAGTGCGGTGGGGAGGGCCTGGTATTTGTTGGGGGATAGGGACTGCGGTCTGTTGGGGGGCTTGGGCAGCACAGTGGGGAGGGGGCAGGGTCTGTCAGGGGGCTGGGCAGTGTGGTGGGAAGTTCCCTACTAATAGAGCATCCCCAAGATGTCAGTAAACAGCGCGGGAGGAGGGTGGAGACTCTGGTGTCTTGGGTGGGAGCCATGAATTTGCCTGGGCACGCTGCCCCAACGGGGACTGTGCCTTGAACGCGGTCGGAGGGTGCAGGCGCACGCAGGGACGGTACAGCACAACACACCCTGCACACAAACATTGGGGTCAGCCAATCCAGGAGCAGAAGTGATGCCCTGGGAATCGGCGAGCACTCGGGGCTCAGAGGGACGGATGTAGGGATCTTGCTAGCAGCCCTGGCTGTGGGTGCTCCCAGAGTCCAGGGTTAGGCAAACCTCGGGGTGCAGAGGTGAGGGGACCCATGAGCTGAGAAGGGCTGAACCTGGGGGGAATGGACCAGCTGCCCCTTCATGGAGAGAGCCATGGAAAGCATTAATGAGGGGAGGGAGGGCCTGCTGGGAAGAGAAGGTGGGTGCACGAGGCTGATCAGAGAGGCTGGTGGGAGCTGGAGGCTGGTGGGAGCTGGACGCTCAGGGAGGCTCAGGGAGGCTGGTGGGTCAGGGAGGCTGGAGGGTGCAGGAGGCCGGTGAGTCAGGGAGGCTGGAGGCTCAGGGAGGCTGGTGGGCGCGGGAGGCCGGTGGGTCAGGGAGGCTAGAGGGGCAGCAGTACTGGCTGTTTCTGACCAGGCCTTTGCAGCCTGTAACGTGGCATTCTAACATGGTCACAACATGCTGGGGTCCATCCAGGCAGACAAGACCCAAACCCCGGTGGGAGTCTCTCAGGCTATAGCCTGCCCCAGAGGGTCACAGTGGGGAACGTTAGGAGGGCCATAGTGGTCCCACCTGGGCCAGCGTTCAGCAGCTTCCTCTGCACACTGCCTGCCGGCAGAACGGTCCCCACTGCTCCAGGGACCGTCCCTGCTGCCTTCCAGAGTGACTACAGCTTGTTGGGCAGCGCGGCAGCACCCGTCACTGGGCAGGATCCCATGTCTGGAGGGACAAAGCAGGACCCTGTGTCTGTATGGTAATGACACTACCGGAGCCGGGCTCAGGACATGTTCCTATGCAATCTGAGCCTAACGGAGCCGGCTGCTGTGTGATGAAGAGCTGTCTCAGCGCTGGGCTGCAGGAATACACACGGGCTGCCTGCTCACGCATGTGAACTGCACGACAGCACAAGGCCAACGGGGATGCGGAAGGCAGCATGGGCCAGCGTCCCCACGGGGCCTTGGCATAGCCAGCTGTGGGCGGGATAGGGAGGCCAGCTGAACAGAAGCCTCCACAGTGGTGCTGCAGAGTGAAGCATTGACCATATGCTGGAGCCCAGAGTTCACTTCTTGTCAGCTCTCCAGGCCCTGAAAGGCTGCAGAGGGATCTGGCCTATGGAGGGTTAAATGAGGGAGGCTGCATGCCTGAGCTGGGCCTTTTTGTACAGGAACAGGGACAGCAGGGCTCAGCCCAGCGATTTGAAGGACCAATGAGGATTCATTAGCAGCAGTTTGCATTTCTCTGGGCCTCTCAAGGTGCTTTACTCCCTCTGGGGTCACGCTCAGCCCCAGGGAGGTGGGAGAGCAGGATCCTTAGCCCCTTTTATGCACCGGGAGGCTGCAACTCGGCAATGAAGTGACTTGCTCAAGGTCAGGCTGCCGGGGATAGACCCAGGCCATGGAGCCCCCTGTCTTTCGGTCCCATGAGCAAACTAGTGATATAGAATTATTCTACTTAACGGCCAGGGGGCAAATTTGTCACGTACACATGGAAGATATACAGCTATTGCTATGTCTTAACTCAGGAAGTTCCTTCGAGAGGAAATGTAGCCAAACTCCAAACCTATAGACAATGGAACTCCCTGTGCCTGTATCCTATAGATAACTAACTACTTAGTTTGCAAAATAACAAGGGTGGGGGGCAAGTAAATGAACAATAAGGGGTCATAAGAGGGGCAGATACATGTAGCTTGCTAATTATGTATGGTAATGATGGCAAATTTTGGCCAATCATAGAGCGATAGATTATCATAAGCAACTGCATATAATGCTTTGGTGTAAGTGTTTTCTTTGTTCTTGCTGACTTATGAGCTCGAACCCAATTGCAATTGAAATAAACGGATCGCCCCTCCCGGGGCTCCTTGCTTGGCTAGCTGTGTCTGTCTCTCCTTATTCCTCAGCTGGAACGGACAGAAATTTCTATGACACTAGGATGGTAGGAACCAGGGAGATGAGGGAAGTAAAGATGAACACCAACCAAAACACCAGATGAGCGGCCTCAAAACTTCCAAATTGTGGTGCTTGGAGACTGCCGCCTGCCCTCACCCACAAAGGGCAAGCCAAGAATCCAGATTCAAACATCCCCACATCTTTGGGGAATTTGGAGCAGGATCCAAACATTTTGGTTTGGGCCAATCTCCAGTTGATAGATCCCTGAGCTCATCCAGGCTTCTGTTGCCTCTCGCTGGCTGCTAGTGTGCAGTGTAGCCTTGAGAGGAGGAAGAAACAAAATGAAAATCAAGGGTGAATTTTGAAGAGTAGCATCTACTTTAATAGGTTCAAAGATTCCTAGATTCCAAGGCTAGATGGGACCATTGTGATTGTCTAGTCTGGCCTCCTGTATAACACAGGCCAGAGAAACTGCCCCACTATAATTTCTAGAGCTTGAGAAAAACATCCAGTCTTGATTTAAAAATCGTCAGGGATGGAGAATCCACCACGACTCTTGGTAAACTGTTCCAATGGCTAATTACTCTTTCTGTTAGAAATTTACGCCTTATTTCCAGTCTGAATTTGCCTAGTTCCAACTTCAAGCCATAGGATCATGTTACTTCTTTCCCTGCAACATTGAAGAGCCCATTATTAAGTGTTTGTTCCCCATGTAGATACTTATAGACTGTGATCAAAACGCCTGTTAACCTTCCCTGAGCTCTTTGAGTCTATCACTATTAGGCAGGTTTTCTAATCCTTTAATCATTCTCGTGACTCTTCTCTGAACCCTCTCCAATTCATCAGCATCCTTCATGAATTGTGCACACCAGAACTGGACACAGTATCTGAGCAGCGGTCGCACCAGTGCCAGATACAGAGGTAAAATAACCTCTCTGCTCCTACTTGAGATTCCCCTGTTTATACATCCCAGGGTCGCATTAGCTCTTTTGGCCTCAAGATTGCACTGGGAGCTCATGTTCAGCTGATTATCCAGCATGACCCCCAAGTCTTTTTCAGTCACTGCTTCCCAGGATAGAGCCCCCCACCCTGTAAGTATGCCCTGAATGCTTTGTTCCTAAATATAGACATTTACATTTAGCTGTATTAAAACACATATTGTTTGCTTGTGCCCAGTTTACCAAGTGATCCAGATCGCTCTGAATCAGTGACCTAACCTTGTCATTATTTACCACTCCCCCTACTTTTGTGTCATCTATAAACTTTATCAGTGATGGTTTTATATTTTTTTCCAGGTCATTGATAAAAATGTTAAAGGGAGTAGGGTCCAGAACCATTCCCTTCAGGATCCTACTGGAAATAGACCTGATGACAATTCCCCATTTACAATTATATTTTGAGACCTATCAGTTAGCCAGTTTTTAGTCAATTTAATGTGTGTCATGTTAATTTTATATTATTCTAGTTTTTTAATCAAAATATCATGCAGTACCAAGTCAAATGACTTACAGAAGTCTAAATATATTATGTCAACAATATCACTTTTATCAACCATACTTGTAATCTCATCAAAAAAAGATGTCAAGTTAGTGTGACGGGATCTATTTTCCTTAAAACCATGTTGATTTGTAATAATGACATGACCCTCCTGTGACATTATCCAGGGTACAATCTGGACTGTTGAATAGCTGTGTCTCCATAATCCTCTAGTCTGGGATGCCTTTGACACTGCTTTGCTGTCAGAATAGTCACTCCTGGCCTGCTCATGCAGTCTTCAGCATGCAGATTCACTCCCAGCTAAACACATGAGCACTCTGACTGGTCACTCATGGATTACATGGAGGACAACACCTGCAAATTTTCAGACCTAGCCTTGTTCCCCCAGAAATGTGTGTATTGCACTGTCCAGTACACTACTGACCCATGCAAGCTCATAGAAAGTCCATCATTTCATCAAAGGAGTATGATACATGCACCAGCCTTGTTATCCCAAATGGAATCTCCCACACACTTAATCCAAACACACTGGTTAAGGTAAAACAATAAAATAAGTTTAACTACAGAAAGATACAGGGGCAGCAGGTTTGTATAATTTTTGGTGGTGCCCAGAATGGATCCAAGTCGTGCCCCCCACCCAAGGGACTGGGAGGAAGTTTGGGTGTGGGAGACGGGAGGTGGGCTCTGGGAGGGAGCTGGGGTGTGGGGTCTGGGCTGGGGCAGGCAGTTGCAGTGCAAGGGACAGGCTCTGGGACAGAGTTGGGGTGTGGGGTCTGGGCTGGGGCAGGGGTGCAGGAGGGGGCTCAGGGCTGGGACTGAGGGTTGGGGTGCAGGGGGTGAGGGCTCTGGCTGGGGACACAGGCTCTGGGGTGGGGCAGGGCGGGGGATGAGGAGCTTGGGGTGCAGAGAGGCTGCCCCGGGGCTAGGGCCAGAGAGAAGGACTCCCCCCAACCCTCTCCCCCACTGCTGCTGCTCCTCACCGTAGCCTCACTGGGGGTGGGGGATGGGGCTGCCCTTTGCCCAGTGTGGGCCAGAAGCAGTGACTGTGGGCGCGGGGGGTGCAGGGTGTCACTACAGTCACCCACGCCCTAGCTGCTCAGGTCCAGGAAGCCCCCTCGCCTCCCCTGTGGTGAGTGGGTGCTGGAGGGGGAGGGGGCTGCCATCACATGTGGCTTCCTCCCCTGCTGCAGCCTGCTGCCTCACACCTTAGCCTCACGGGGGGCTGCCCCTTGCCCCATGGCTGTGGGCTGGGGGGGGGCAGGATCACAGTGTCAGACACTCAAGGAAGCCCCAGCAGCTGCTCAGGTGAGTGAGGTCCAGAGGTCTCTTCTGGGGTCTCCTCCCGGTGGGTGCTGGGGGAGGGGAGGGCTGCCAATCGTGGGCACCTCCTCCGGGCAGCAGCAGCCAGCTGCTTCAGCCTGCTCTAGTGCTGTAGCCTAGCCTTAGGCGGTAGCACAGGCAAAGGAGAGCAGCAGGGACCGGCAGCGCAGCCGCCCGCTTTTAATCAGGCAGGGACGCTCCGGGGCCCGGGGGAGGCAGGCGGGGGCCGGGGGACGCTCCAGGCAGGGCCGGGGGAGAGACCCGGCTCCAAACATTGGTGGAGCTGGGCCCCCGGCCCTCAATATTGCTGGAGCCCGGGCACCACAGGCCCGTGTAATTCGCCGCCGCTGGAGAGAGAGATTTTAAGTGATCACAAGTGATGATGAATCAAAAATCAGGATTGGTTACAAAAGAAAATAAAAGAGTAAAACACAAGCGAATACCTAACTTAACAAGCTAAGTGAGCTTAAAAGCAAAGGTTTTCCTCACCATACACTGCAGTAAATGTCACAGACTGGGGCTCCTTTCAGACCGGGACCTCTCTGCCTTAGTTCAGTTCTTTGAGAGTCATTGATGTCTTGAGCAGAGACATGGGAGGAGGAGAGGTGAAGTCAAGTGTTTTCCTCCCTCTTTAATAAAATAACAGGAGTACTTGTGGCACCTTAGAGACTAACAAATTTATTAGAGCATAAGCTTTCGTGGGCTACAACCCACTTCTTCGGATGCATATAGAGTGAACCATATATTGAGATATATATACACACACATACAGAGAGCATGAACAGGTGGGAGTTGTCTTACCAACTCTGAGAGGCCAATTAAGTGAGAGAAAAAAAAAAAAAAACTTTTGAAGTGATAATCAAGATGGCTCAGTACAGACAGTTTGATAAGAAGCATAAGTCAGTTTCTTGTGCTAGAAACATCCTTGCTGAGTCATGGTGACACACAGTCCATTGTGGATGTGAGGTTTGAATCGTCCCTGTAATGACGTGTAAATTTCTTGTTTACACCTCCCCTCCTGCTGGAGGATGGCTGCTTAAATAGGCGATGGCCTTTTAACACCTCTCTGGGGAGCTAGTGTGTCTTTGTCTCTGAAAAACTGGTTTGTGGGTGCTACCCAGAACTGCAACATATTTAAGTGACAATCATACATAGAATCATATAATTTGCATATAGTGTCACTACACATATATCAGAGGGGTAGCCGTGTTAGTTTGGATCTGTAAAAAGCAACAGAGAGTCCTGTGGCACCTTTAAGACTAACAGATGTATTGGAGCATAAGCTTTCGTGGGTGAATGCCCACTTCGTCGGATGCATCCGCCCACAAAAGCTTATGCTCCAATACATCTGTTAGTCTTAAAGGTGCCACTACACATATATTAACAGGATAATGATATTCAGCAGATTATGACTTTTCAAATGATACCTCACAAGGCATACTTTGTACAAAATTTATCATAGTCTTGTGAAAGTGGTGACCATAATAGCATAGACTGTCACACCTCCTTCAATTGTTTATTAATTAAATTCCATATCAGCTGCTCCATTATCTTTCCCGGGATTGATGTCAGGCTGATGGACCTATAATTACCCGGGTCATCCCATTTACCCTTCACAAAAATTGCACAACATTAACTGTTTTCTTGTCTTCTGAAACTTCCCCAGTGCCCCAAGCCTTATTGAAAAACCAACATTAATGGTCCATCAAGCAACTCAACCAGCTCTTTTAAAACTCTTGGATTCAAGTTATCTGGACCTGTTGATGAAAAAATGTCTAACTTTAGTACCTTTTGTTATCATCCTCCCGAGGTACCCGTGGAATGGAAAGAGTGCTATCATCACCAAATGTGAGACCATATCATCAGTTTTTTTTCTCCAAATACGGAACAGAAATATTTACTGAACACTTCTGACTTTTCTGCACTATTATTGATAATTCTACCATTTCCATGTAGCAATGGACCAATATCATGGTCAGGATTCTTTTTTGTTCCTAATATATGTAAAATATTCCTCCTTATTGTCCTTAACTCTGCTGGCCATAGTTTTCTCCTTTTGTGCTTTTGCTCCCTTATCAATTTTCTACAATTCCTAATTCTGATTTATATTCATTACTATTAATTTCCTCTTTCTTCCTTTTGATATTTATTGTTATTTTTATTTTATAGCTGCCTTCACTTCCCCTGTAAACAGGCCATTTTTTAACCAATATGGCCTTTTTTCTCAATTATGGGTTCACGATGTAGCACCACAATTGTTGTGTGTGCTTATATCCCCAGGGCTGGTACTAGGGGCCAGATTTTCAAGCCCAGCTCCCTTTTAGGCATGTAGATAAGAAGAGTTCAGCACCTGCTGTGCACCCGCCATGCTAAGCACTCTCCATGCTTTGCGCATATATATCCATTCTGTGCAAACATGAGGTACTGTTCTCCCTAGATTCCAGGTGCAGATACAGCTGCTCGGGGTATTTGGTGGAAGGGAGTGACCTGAACTGCAGTGACATTTCCTAAGGGTGAGAATGGGTGGCCAAGCCAACAGGAATAGCCCTCCCCCTCCCCCCCGAGGACAGCCCTGCCCCCACTCAGAGCTCCTCACCAGATCAGGGCGTTAGGCATCATATCCAGGATTTGGGAGGTCCTAGTATCTGTGTGAGGAGCTGGTGTGAGCACAGACAACTATTGTTTTCATCTCTGGGCACCTCACTACAGGAACGATCTTGATAAACTAGGGGGAATTTGGAGAAGAGGCACAGGAGTGCTCAGGGGGCTGATGGGAGCATCTCCAGGGAGACAGTCAAAGAGCTGCACCTGTCCATTATGGCTAAGGGACATTATAACCCTTTACAAATATCTGAAGGATGTAACATCATGCTTCCACAGAAGAGGTGGGACCGTGACTTATTGCTGATGGCTCCGACCAGTTCTGCACTATTAACCCAATTCGGAAATTCCTCCTCCGTGCTGCTCTGCCAGAGTCAGTGGCTGGGCAGCTTTGGAGCAATCCGACAAGGTGCTGGTAAGACGGGGCGGGACCTTGTTCACTTTGGGAAGCTTTGTCTAACTTTGGGAGATGTTGTACCCCCAAAGCAGCAAGGCCTGGACACTCGCTGTTGGTTTGTCTCCTGCTTGAGGGATGCAGCACTGGAGCACTTTCAGGGGCTTCCTGGTGCATTTTTCAGTTCCTTACTGGATCTTTGCTTTAGGGCTTGAGAAGCCCTTGGGCCCTGGCAGCCTTAGCGAACCAATGGCTGGAATTTGAAGCCATAAATTCAAATTAGAAATGGGGGGGGGGGGGAAAGCTGGGCCATATCTCATTTATTTTTATCGAAGAAGATGTGTGACTTGGTTTCCCCTCTCACCTTGTATTGTTACCCGTCAGGTGTGAAGGGATTAACTTCTTTCTTGAAACAAGACAGTACCTACAGTGTGGTCACCTAAAGCATGAATGAACTAATGGGAACTAACACCGCTAATGTAATGACCACAAATCTCTAGACAGGAAAGCAAGGCTGCAGAAGTACTGCTTCCTGCAGGAAATTGCATGCAGTGGTTTGACTGGGGTCCAGAGGGACTTGAGAAGTGGATAAAGTTAGCAGCCTGAGGCCTGGTCTACACTACCCGCCTGAATCGGCGGGTAGAAATCGACCTCTCGGGGATCGATTTATCGCGTCCCGTCAGGACGCGACAATCGATCCCCGAATCGACGCTCTTACTCCACCAGCGAAGGTGGGAGTAAGAGCCGTCGACGGGAAGCCGCGGAGGTCGATTTTGCCGCCGTCCTCACAGCGGGGTAAGTCGGCTGCGATACGTCGAATTCAGCTACGCTATTCGGGTAGCTGAATTTGCGTATCTTAAATCGACCCCCCCCTGTAGTGTAGATGTAGCCTCAGAGAGAGGAGAGGTTGCTCTGGGTGTTGGTGTTGGTCCTGCTTTGAGCAGGGGGTTGGACCTCCTGAGGTCTCTTCCAACCCTAATCTTCTATGATTCTATGACTCGCTCCAAGAACTGACATGAGCCAATAAGAACAGCCCTCCTGGAAGGCTCGGAAGGACTGGAAGCTGGCCGGCTGTCTCCATGTGGATGATGGCGCCATCTGGTAGAACAGGCACACACATAAGCTGTTTATGTTTTCTCTGCTTTTGGTTCTGAATAAACCCTTTGCTTTCTGAAGGTGGCTGGTCACTAGCCCTGGGAGAGGGCAGGACGGCCATGGCTCAACTACACTTGGCCCAGAAGGCCATGAAGGGCCCGAGGTGACAGAGGGCAAACATTTTAACAGTGAGGGAGACGAGCCACCCACCAACTGCCCAGCTCCCCTTGAAGGGCTGTGAGGAGTCTGAGCTTCCTTGTATTCCAGAGCCCAGGGAGCCCACAGCGGGAATCCTTGGACCTTTTCAAATCTGGAGTGGATCTAGCTGGGCTGAGGGAGTTGGGGGCGAGCAGACAGCATCTCCAGAAAGCAGCACTGCATGGCTGGCAAGTGCGAGAGTAGCTCAACAAACCCAGCTGTCCTCTGGGATGTCCCCTGGTCCCCATTCTGTGGACAATATCCCCTGCTGAACAGCAGAGATCCCTCCTCCCCATCACTCCCAGCAGCAAAGTATGTTCCCAAAACAGGCGCCTAAGGAGTGGGTCAGAGTTCGACAGAGCTGCAGGTACAGTACTCCCCCCACGCTCCAGGGGACGGGCTGCATGCTTCTAGGGACGGATACAGAGTGACCCAGAGGGTAGTTATGGTCACGAGCAGAAAGCTAGCAGGGCAGCGGGAAATGGCAGTGCACCAACCTCTCTCACACCACTGTGTCCCCAGCGGGAGAGTGGCTGAGGGGATGGCCTCACTTCTTGGCAGCCAGGGCCTCCATCTGCAGCCCAGGAGCCCAATGGCGCCTCTCTAGGCTTTAAAAGCCCACCCCCTTAATTCCAATATCATATGGCTGTGGCATTCTGGGGAATGTCTTGGTTCACGTGCAAAGGAAGCCTGAGGAAATGGACTGGTAAGCGGGGGAGAGAAGGAGGGAGGCAACGGAGCAGGAAAAATGGAGGAACAATTGAGAGGAGGAAAAAGGAAATCCTCTTGGAGCGGGGACATGTTTTCCCAGGCTGTCTGGCTGCTGTCATGAGCTCATTCTCTGGGCTGGGGTTAATGTGGAACGGGATGTCCAGCCCTGAAACCACCAGCACAACCGTCACTGCACCTGCCGAGCATTGCTCGCTGTCTTGGCATCATAGCCATCCCCTTGCCATAAAAGCCGTGCCTGGAATGGAAACTCTGAGTCCCCAGGCATTGCCACTGCTCTTTAATGCAGGCCAACAGGCCATGAATTTCCATGAGTTCATGTGGACTGTTTATCCTGGAAAATTTCTTTTGCTCAGTGAAATATAAAGGACACCTACAGGGAGGAGAGGGCTCTTGAGTTGGCCATATGCAGCTTCTCAGTACCACACAACAGTGATCTCAGCAAGTCTTGCATGCTGTGACTCCTGCACGCCTGGTTCTGGTGTCCACATTTGAAAAAGGATATTGAGAAACTGGAGAGGGTGCAGAGAAGAACGATTCGAGGGTCGGAGAAAACAATTTATAACAAGAGACTTGAAGAGCTCAATCTGCTTAACTGATCAAAAAGCAGAGTGAGAGATCCCAGTGTCTATGTACTTTCATGGGGAGAAAATACTTGATACTAAAGGGTTCTTTAACTTATGGAGAAAGGCAGAACAAGAACAATGGTTGGAAGTTAAACCCAGATTAGAAGTAGCAATTTTAACAGTGAGTGTGATTAGCCCCTGGAACAAGCTACTAAAGGAAGTGATGGATTCGCTGTTTCTTGGTGCCTGCTAACCAGGGGCGGCTCTAGGCACCAGCAAAGCAAGCACGTGCTTGGGGCAGCCCATTTGCAGGGGCGGCAGGGATCCAGCCTGGGAGCTGAGAACCAACAGGGGGCCCTGGGAGCTGTAGTTCCTTGGTTAGCTCCCTGCCTATAGAGCCAGCCCTGGAGCAGGGAAAGAACTACATTTCCCAGCATTCCCTTGGCCACTACCAACAGGAAAGAGGGGGAAGGAGTGAGGAAGCTGAGACCTCACGCTGCAGCCTGCTTTGAATGGAGACCTGCACTGTGAAGGGTAGGGATACCATATTTTAACATTAAAAAAATAGGAGACTCCATGGGGAGGGAGGGTAGCCCCACCCTGCCACCATCCACTCCCTCCGACACCCCAACCCATCCAACCCCCCTGCTCCCTGTCCCCTGATCATCCCCTGCCCCAACTGCCCCCCCCCCCGGAACCCCCTACCCCTTCTCCAACCCCCCAGCTCCCTTACCGTGCCACTTAGACCAGCGTGTCTGGCTTCGTGCAGCGCCAGACTCGCTGCTGCATACATGCTGCCATGCTCCCCTGCGGAGCCACAGCCCCCCCACAGCACCTGCCTTCCAGTTTGAACACCTCAAAATTCAGGAGTGCTCAAGCTCAGTTTGGGCGGCTGTTACTTCATTTCTCCCAAATCAAATATACTGATCCACTGTAACTTGCTGTAGAAAAAGTAGGATAAAATTGAGCAAGAAATGCTTCCCAGTGGTTATTAGGACTGGAATCGCTATTTTCAACAGCCATTGCTGTTTGTTTGTTTGTTTGTTTGTTTAAAAGGAAGACAGTAATATTGCATTGGCAAATTCCCCATAGAAAGAAAGAGTGGAACAAAAGAATAATAAAGGCACCTCAACTTTTCCTCATTTATGTAGGACAGTCTTATAATATGCATCCAGATATCCTCCAATCACTCAAGCTGAGAATTGTTCCACTTTACTGCAGTTCTGTAACCATATGGAAACCAATCCTGTCTGTGTTCTGTGCACATCCAAAATTCCTGCTGAATGACTCGCCCTGGGAGCGAGTTACCAGTGACCCAGGGCTGCGGTGGAAGGAGGGTGCAGGGCGGGGGGGGGGGGAGAGCCCAGGGCTGGGGCGGCAGGAGGTGTGTGTGGGGGCAATGGTGGGGGGGTAGGGGGGAGCTCAGAGCTGGGGCTGCAGGGTGTGTGTGTATGGGGGGGGGAGAACCCAGGGCTGGGGCGGCAGGGGGGTGCGGGTGGGGGGGGTGAGAGCCCAGGGCTGGGGCGGCAGGGGGGTGCGGGTGGTGGGGGAGAGCCCAGGGTGGGGGGTGCGGGTGGTGGGGGAGAGCCCAGGGTTGGGGCAGCAGGGGCGTGCGGCGAGGAGCTCAGGGCTGGGACGGGGGGCAGCCAACATTTTTTTTGCTTGGGGCGGCAAAAAACCTAGAGCCGGACCTGCTGCTAACCCTGGCTGGATGCCTTTCTAGAAGAGATGCTTTAGCCAAGCACAAGTCACTGGGCATCACATCAGGGTAACTGGGCAAAATGTGATATGCAGGAGCTACTGGCCTTAAGGTGAAAGACAATGAGCACAATGGCACTAGCCTTCCCCTACCAGGAGGGCATGTTGCCTCAGATGATCCAAAGCCCATCCGGACTATAGGGCGTGGTTCTACAGAGCATCAGCATGGATTTATTCCCCAGAGCCATGGATCATGTTGCTACATACCACCAGCAGCAACATGGCTGGCCCAAGGTGCATTGGGGTGTCACCACACACTCATGTATGAGCTGTAGTTGAGGCCTCTGGAAATACTGGTGACAGTTTGTCCAATTGTGTAGCAGGAAAGTTTTGAAAATCTGCAGGTTTGTATAATACAAATTGCTCCGGACGCAAAGGCAAATGATCAGCAGCTAGGTAGGAAATTACCTGTCTCTTTAGTCTGTAGCTTGAAATAAAATGGACTAAAATCTTCCCCCATATTCATTCCATCTTGAGAGTTTCCCCAGAGATTTTTCTGTCCCCCCAAGATTTTTTCAGTTCCTCTCAGACAAGGGCCTGAGAGGCAGGAAGAAGCACTCTGGAAGCTGCAAAGGCAGAGTGGGGCCGAAGCACCCAGGGGGAGAGCTCTCTGATAGACCCTTGGGGTGGCTGCCCTGTCCCCCACTCAGCGCAGGGGGAAGCCGCAAGTTCCAGGGCGTGGGGCACTAGTTCTTGCTCAGCCTGTGCAATCCCACGTTCTGGGGTCAGTAGTTCCTGTTCTGAGGAGCAGATTTCCAGGCTGCAGGTGCATGTTCCACTTCCTCCTTGGTGGGCTCTGGGCTGTGTAATGTGTTTGCCTTGGCTGTTCGCCACCAGAACAGCCGCACTAAAACCAGGCTCTGGCTAAATGAGAAGAGACGCCATTGCTATGCAGCAGCACGGCCCCTGTCAGCAAGCAGCATCCCTCCGGCCTCTTGGGGCTGGGCTGGCAATGCAGGGTATCCCAGGAGGCCAGAGAGGGTGCAGAGCCTGGCCAGAACAGGTTGAGGTCCCCAGGGGGCTGGCTGACATGGGACCCAGAGCCCTGCAGTGGGCTTGTGTCTGGCCTGGAGGTGTGTAGCTCTGCACGAGGGGAGCGGTGGCTCGGTCCGCAGGAGGCCGGCAGATGGGGCAGAGCTGGGGAGACGCTCGTGTCCTGCCTGCTGACTCATCTGTAATGGGCTGGTGAACAGGTTCTTCAGCTGGTGTGTGCCCCCCGCCTGCCCTGGGTAAACAGCCTTCCCCCCGCCACAGGGATGTCTCCCTGGTCATAACACAGGGCAGATAGGCCCCGACAACCAAGCCTGAGCTGTCCGGTGCCCCATTACCCCCACTCTGGCTGTGCATTGCCCCAAAGGGTGCTGGGGCCGCTCCGTGTGCACGTTCTCTGGCCCCTGGCCCCACTGAGGCCCTACGGAAGAGAGGCCTGGGAATGGGCTGTGCTGTGCTGTGACTGGTGTGAGCGCGGGAGAGTCAAGGGGCCAAAGCAAGGAGTGGGGAGGCTAGGAGGGAGGGAGGGTTTCTGGTCAATCGGTGACTCCCTGAGAACGCGGGGGCGGTGCTAGCTAGGCCTCCTCCAGGGCCCAGCAAGACCCACGCCTGACGGCGCTCCCCGGTGCCCCTGGGGCCAGCGTGCCACGGCCCCGCGCTCCCTGCCCTGACCCAGCAGGGCCCCGCGTAGCTTCAGGGGGTGGGTTCCTCTGAAGCGCATTAGTGGTTCAGGCTTCCCCAGCTAGCTCCAGTCCAGTAACAGCCTGGCTCTGCCTGGGGCGGGCACGTCCCAGACGCATGGGGGCAGGAGCTGAGCCCAACACTGTGTCTGGGACATCGGAACTCCCTGAGGGGGGCCAGGCCTCCCAGCCCCCCGAGCCTTCGGACCTGAGCGAGAACCAGGGCAGTGTCCTGCGGGGCCCGAGGCGCTCTCTCCCCAAAGCCACGCCAGGCCTGTGCTCCAGGTAGGGCTGCAAGCTTTCTAATCACACAAAACCGAATACCTCTGCCCCACCCCGCCACTGCCTTGCACCTTCCCCAGGGCCCCGCCCCTTCCCCAGGCCCCGCTCCTGCCCCACCCCTTCCCCAAGGCCCCTCCCCCTGCTCACTACATTTCCCCTTCCCTCAGTGGCTCACTCTCCCCCATCCTCACTCACTTTCACTGGGCTGGGGCAGGGGGTTGTGGTGCGGGAGGGGGTGAGGACTCTGGCTGGGGATGCAGGTTCTGGGGTGGGGCTGAGGATGAGGGGTTGGGTGCAGGAGGGGGCTCCAGGCTGGGGGGTGGGACCAAGGGATTCGGAATGTGGGAGGGGGCTGCGGGTTGAGGCAGGGGATTGGGCTGTGGGAGGGGTGAGAGCTCTGGGCTGGGGGTGCTGGCTCTGGGGTGGGGCTGGGGATGAGGGGTTTGGGGGACCCTAGGCAGGCACCCCTTCCCCAGCTCCCATTGGCCAGGAGCCGGTGCTCGGGCAGCGCACAGAGTCCCGTGGCCCCCCTGCCTAGGAGCTGGACCTGCTGGCTGCTTCCGGGGCGCAGCGCGGTGCCAGGACAGGTAGGGGTTAGCCTGCCTTGGCTCTGCAGCACCGCTGACCGGACCTTTAACGGCCCGGTCGGCGGTGCTGACTGAAGCCACCAGGGTCCCTTTTTGACCGTGTGTTCAAGTCCAAAACCGGACACCTGGTCACCCTATGTGCAGGGCTGGGGGGGGGGGGGGGGTTGTGAGGGCTCTCTCCACCTGCCTGGGGGGAATGGGGCCAGCAGGCCTGTGCTCTGTATATGCAGCGCGGGGTGAACAGGGAGAAGGGGCCAGCTCAGGCCCCAAAAATCCTTGCTGTTGGCACTGGCAGTGTTGGTCCGTGGGCAGCGAGGGGGAGCGGACACGCCCTGAGTTGAGCCGCTCCAAGGGGCCTATGGCTGCTCCAGCTTACTGCTCCCCATGCTGGCTCCTTGCTCAGCTCCCCTGCTCCCGGGGGGGCCGGGGGACTGCAGAGCGCGATCATGAGCGGCAGCTGAGCACTTCGCTGGTGCAGTGTGTGACGAACTGGGACTGTTCTTACTGTGGGCTTTGAATGCTGAGTGGGGAGTGTTGGCTGGGAAGGCAGGGGAGTGTGGCTAGGACGGTCTGCACTGGGGGATGGGAGACTGGCCTTGAGGGAAGATACCTGAGCATGTAAGGTGAGAACCCAGGAAGGGGTTAGAGGCCAGGTGACACCTTTGCCCGGGAAACTGAACAAAGGCTGTGGGAGAGGTCGCTGGAGGGGGAGTTTCAGAGCTGGCTGGTGGAATGGCTGGGAGGGAGACGGGGCTCTGACCCCCCGAAAGGGCTGTGGTGCCCTGGGACCCCAAGATGCACCTAATTGGGGGGGATCCTGTTGTCTGTGCCTGCAAGACCTGTCTTGGACTGTGTTCCTGTCGTCTAAATAAACCTTCTGCTTTACTGGCTGGCTGAGAGTCATGGTAAATCGCAGGAAGCCGGGGGTGCAGGGCCTTGTGTCCCCCCACACTCCGTGACACAGTGGGGTCGTGTCTGCGGCTGGCTGCATGTGGCCCTGGAGAGCGGCTCTCTGCACATGCACAGAGCATAATCCGGCCTCACTGCAGGCCAGTCCCTGCTTCCCGGGTGAATAAACCCGGCTCGGAAGGACCTCCCACCTCCCCTTGAACCTGCTCTCGGCTGCCAGGATGCCGGACCAGGGCCCTCGCTGCAGGCGCTGTCCTGAGGGGACACTGCTCGAGGATGCTGGCATGGGCGGCGAGTTCTATAGGCCCTGGCCCGGGGCTCGGCTCCAGCAATGTTTGAGGCCAGGTCTCGCCCTCTGCCCCGCCTTCCGCCCCCTGCTGGGTGTTTTAAAACGGCCCGGGGCCCCCACCAACCACCGGCAGCACAGCAGAGCTGAGTGGCTTCCTCTCTGCTCACCCCATGTGGTGCTGGCCCCTCCCTGCAACCCCTGGGCAGGGTGGGTCTGTGTCCCGCCCCTGCAGCCAATAGGAAGCTGTGGGGGCAGTGCATGGGGTTAGCAGCATGCGGAGGCCCCCCGGCCCACCCTGTCTAGGAGCCCCAGGTAAGCGCCGCACCTCCCACCACCTCCCAGAGCCTGAACCCCCAGCCCAGAGCCTGCACCCAAACTCCGTCCCAGAGCCTGCACCCCTCACCCCCTCCTACACCCCCACCCGTCCCAGAGCCTGCACCCCTCACCCCCTCCTACACCCCCACCCGTCCCAGAGCCTGCACCCTGCACCCCTTCTGCATGCCAATCCCCTGCCCCGGCCCAGGGCCTGCACCCCCGACCTCCTCCCAAACCCAAACTCCCTCCCAGAACCTTAGGCAGGTTGGGGTGGAGGTTTCGGGGGGCGGGCTCTGGGCATTCTGGGCACCACCAACATTTCTACAAACCTGCCACCCCTGGATGCTGGGGCTGGGCCTGGCTCCCAAACACTGTCATCCTGATGCAGGCTCCGGGACTTTCCAGGGCTGCTTTCCCCCCGACTGTATTTCTCGCCACAGCCCCCAGCCTGGCAGCAGAGCGGGCTGGGGTCACACTGCGCCTCTTAGATCCAGACGTTTGCTCAGTGCCACTGGGAGGATGTTACCTGTAAGATCCCCAGATTCCCCTCCGACCCCGGCACCCCTCCATCCTCATCTTCGGTGTGCCCTGCAATTGTCGTCCTGTCTTCCAGCCCTCGCCAGTCTGCCCGCACCAGTGGTTCCACCCTGTAACTCTCCTGCGATCCAGCCTGGGCCTGTTCCTTTCTTCCCCCAGCTCTGCTGGTGCCCCTCACTCCCGACATGCAGCCCCTGCTAGCCCAGCCCTGGGTTCCCCCCCAGCTCTCCCAGTGCCCCTCACTCCCGACACACAGCCCCTGCTAGCCCAGCCCTGGGCTCCCCCCCAGCTCTACCAGTGCCCCTCACTCCCAACATGCAGCCCCTGCTATCCCAGCCCTGAGATCCCCCCCAGCTCTCCCAGTGCCCCTCACTCCCGACACACAGCCCCTGCTAGCCCAGCCCTGGGCTCCCCCCAAGCTCTACCAGTGCCCCTCACTCCCGACATGCAGCCCCTGCTAGCCCAGCCCTGGGCTCCCCCCAAGCTCTACCAGTGCCCCTCAATCCCAACTCGCAGCCCCCACTATCCCAGCCTTGGGGTAAGGACAAAGTGGAGAGGGGAGCTGGCGCTGAGAGACAGAAGGGGAGGGAAGCAAAGGGGGCATGGAGAGGTGCAAGGGGCAGTGCCCGTGTGCACAGCGTAGCCCAGGCAGGCAGGATCTCTGACAGCACCGTTCTGGGAGCACTGGTCCTGGTGAACGCAGCTCAGATGTCTGTCTGAGCCTGAGCAGCAGAGCTCCCTTCCCAGAAAACAGCGCCGGGTCCTGCCCTCGCTGCCTCTCATTCCAGTGGGCAGCTGCTCAGGCCAGACCTCCTCCAGCTGTGTCTGCGGCAGCCAGGCCAGCTGTGTCTGCACAACTCCCTGCTGGCTGCATGGCAGCACGTGGGCTGAATGAGAATGAGCACGCAGTCAAACCCGCATAGCAGTTTGACTGTGTGCTCATGTGGGGAGCCCTCAGCTCCCCACAGGGCTGGTGGGGAGCTGAGGGCTGGGCATGGGCCCTGGCTGCCCCAGCCTCACCATGTCCCAGAGGACAATTCCTGCTGGGAACCCCGGTGCACTCAGGGAAGGGGAAAGAGCCCCTCACGCCAGATGTTTACATGCCCCTTGACCTCGTGTTCTCAACCGGCAGGTTCTGTCTGGGTCACAGGGACGGGACTGATCAGACTCAAAGACTCCGGCTGTTTAGCTGCTCCAGACTGAACAGTGACGTGATCGCAGTGTAGCCGGACCTTCTTGGGGAGAAAACACGCGGCACTAAAGGGCTCTTGACTCTAACAGAGAAAGGCAGAACAAGAACCAACGGCTGGAACCTCAAGCCAGATACCTTCAGATATGAAATTGGGCCAAAAATGTTACCACTGAGGGAGATCAACCACTGGGGCAAACTCCAGGGAAGTGGTGGATTTGCCATCTCTTGGGGTCGTCTCAGCCAGACTGGCCCATTTCTGGAAGATGCTTCAGCCACACACAAGTTCTCCACAGGGGGAATGTGATGCTCTGTGGAGGGTCAGATATAATGGTCCCTTCTGGCCTTGAGCTCTATGAATCTGCGGCTGAGTCTCAGAAGCCCTGGAGGCAGTTCAGCCCTTCTGTAACCCTCCAGCATCAGGCATGGGGAGCTGCCTCCTGCGGCTCTCAGTTCCCCGTGCCTCAGTCACCAGCTGCTGCTCCAGCCTTGGCCGCCTCGCCCAGCTTTGCTGAGGCCTTGGCCATGTGGTGCGGCCCCGAGGGGAGCTCACGGGTGCTGGCTTCTGCAGCCTGGGCAGTGCAGAGTGCTCATTGCACTGAGTTCCTTTCAGTCTGGCCCATCCCCGTCTGCACCCCGGCTAATGATCCCTTCCTGGTTTGCTGCAGGTCCCAGCATCGGGTTCGCAAACATTCAGGGCCCCATTGCCGAAATTCAGGGCAGGGCCAGGTAGAGCTGCCCCCAGCCCCACTGGAGCCTGGAGGCCTGGGTGCAGGCACTGAGGAGGCAGAGCCAGATGGTACCTCCTCCCTCAAGCTGGATTGCTGGAGTCTGGGCGGAGGCTTTATTTTTTTTTTATTTTTTTTTATTTTTTATGGTGACCTGGCTGGTCACAGAGCATGTGGCATCTTGCCCCTTCTCAGGGGGGCAAAGCCAGTGGGTGAAGGGGGAGTGGCAACCATGCTGCCTGGCTGAGTGCTGGCAGGAGGCCGGGGCACCAGCACGCTCCAGCTGTGATGCTGCTTCTGTCCCCGCGTCCGCACAGGCCCAGTTACCCTTCGGCAATTCCTGAGCCCCTTTATAGCATCAAGCGCCCCCAGGATCGCACTCAGCTCCCTGGGTCTGCTCACCCCACTCCAGCCCCTGCGTTCTCGTGTTGTCTCTGGGCCCCCAGAGCCGCACTGAGAGCTCTCCTGGACAAGGACGGAGGGTTAGCACTGCTCCCTGCAGCCCCCGCCCTTTACCAGACCCCAGGCCCCTGACCCAGTGCGTGCCCCAGGTGAGAGCCCCAAGCAGGCTGTGCCCCTGCCCGGGGTGGAGTTGTGGGTCTGGGCACTGAATATGGGTGTGTATGAGGGGGGCCGCGGTTGTGGGATCAGCCCCATTGCCTGAGCCGCCTGGTCACATTCCCTGGGTTTCACCCCATGGAGATTGTGAGATTTCTTGCACCCCGAGTGGGCTGCAGCAAGAGCCTGTGCTACCCAGCGCGCTGACACCAACCCCCATTCCTCGGCGGCACAGCCAAGAACGGTCCTGGGAGTGGGTCTGGGGGACTGGGCTGCACCCACAGCCACAGTGGGCTGGGACGCCGAGTGGGGCAGGGGGCTGCAGGCTAGTGGGACATGGCCAGCTGGGGTGAGGGCGAGAGACTTACGGTCGCCGGGGAGAATTACAGTGCATGTGTGTGCACACACCCCGCCCCCCCGGAGGAGCCCCACAGAAAGCGCGTGCTCACCCCCTCCCCCACTCACAGGAGTCCCTCATCACCACAGACTCCCACTCCCAGGGAGTCCAACAGCACCCACAGCACGTCGTGCACCCCTTGTACACAGTGGGACAAAGCTTCCTCCCAGAGAGACACACCAGACGTGTTCACACTTTGACACGTTAATGCCCTGCCAGGAACAGCTGCTGTGAGCGTAAATCAGGTATTTACACACGGTGCCACTTAGTGGCTGACCCCTGTAATGCAGGTTTCAGAGTAGCAGCCGTGTTAGTCTGTAACCGCAAAAAGAACAGGAGTACTTGTGGCACCTTAGAGACTAACAAATTTATTAGAGCATAAGCTTTCGTGGGCTACAACCCACTTCTTCGGATGCATATAGAGTGAAACATATATTGAGGAGATATATATATACACACCCATACAGAGAGCATGAACAGGTGGGAGTTGTCTTACCAACTCTGAGAGGCCAATTAAGTAAGAGAAAAAAAACTTTTGAAGTGATAATCAAGATGGCTCAGTACAGACAGTTTGATAAGAAGCAAGTGTGAAAATACTTACAAGGGGAGATAGATTCAATGTTTGTAATGGCTCAGCCATTCCCAGTCTTTATTTAATCCTGTGTTGATTGTGTCTAGTTTGCATATCAATTCCAGCTCAGCAGTCTCTCGTTGGAGTCTGTTTTTGAAAAACAGAAAAACTTCAAAAACGAGAGACTGCTGAGCTGGAATTGATATGCAAACTAGACACAATCAACTCAGGATTAAATAAAGACTGGGAATGGCTGAGCCATTACAAACATTGAATCTATCTCCCCTTGTAAGTATTTTCACACTTGCTTCTTATCAAACTGTCTGTACTGAGCTATCTTGATTATCACTTCAAAAGTTTTTTTTCTCTTACTTAATTGGCCTCTCAGAGTTGGTAAGACAACTCCCACCTGTTCATGCTCTCTGTATGGGTGTGTATATATATCTCCTCAATATATGTTTCACTCTATATGCATCCGAAGAAGTGGGTTGTAGCCCACGAAAGCTTATGCTCTAATAAATTTGTTAGTCTCTAAGGTGCCACAAGTACTCCTGTTCTTTTTCCCTGTAATGCAGTTTAACATCTGCATTCCTACCATTTACACTATTGACACTACCATGCTGTCTTTGAAGTTCAATATGGATCAGACTGTTAAGTGTCTGAATCGTGCTGGATTTCTAACTGCGCAACATGAACACATAACAACTGGGTCATCTAGCTATCCATTGGCTGGCTGTGGTCGGTTTGGAATCCTTGAGTCTTCTTGTTCTGCATCCACCATCTGTAGAGTTTGCTGTGTGGATTGTTTTTTCCCAGGCAAACGCTGCCGATGTTGATGGTTTCTGTTTAACTCTCCACTGTTGGTCTCAATCACATATGATCTGGGGGCTGAATTCTTTTTCTTTATAACAGCTGGAGTTGTCCATCCTTTTTCTCCACCCAGTTTGACACAAACAAGATCACCAGGTTCTAGACAGGGCAGTTCTCAAACTGACTGACATCTGTTGTAAAAGTATTCATAAACACTTTTAGCTTTTTTATCAAATTTGGCTACTCTCTTCATGTCTGGCCACTTTGGAGATAGATTATTTTCCAAAGTCGGAACAATAGTTCTGAGTTGTCATCCCATCAGAAGTTGTGGTGGACTATATCCAGTAGTTGCTGTTGGTGTTGATCTGTAGTTCAGGAGGGCAAGAAATGGGTCTTCCTATTGTAGGATTTTCTTGGCTAGTAACATGATCAAATTCATATTTTGCTTGGAATGACTTAAATTCTGCTGTGGTGAATTGTGGTTTTTTGTCACTAGTTGTTTTGGAATACTAAAGTGAGCAAAAGTGCACAACTGTTTCTCAATAACACTACAGCATGTTATGTATTTCAAGCGCCTTATTTCTATATGCTTGGAAAAATAATTCACTATGACCAGGTAATTATGTCCTCTGAATTCGCATAAATCTGCAGCTAGTCACTTCCAAGGACTGTCTGGTAGAGGTGTTGTTATTAAAGGTTCTCTGTGTTGGTCTGTTTGTTCTGCAATGTTCACATGCAGATACTTTATTTTTTATGTTCTTGATGCTGCATGGCCATCACGCTGACTGGTTGGCTCACTCACAGCATTTAGTTAATCCTTGATGTCCTTCATGGATGAGGTTTTGTTTGGAATTATGATGCAATCACCTTTAATCATGAGTCCATTTGACATGCTTAATTGTCTAGGCACCACAAAGTTGTCTCTTGTCACTTCTGTAGTGTCCGTTAGATAATGTGGCCAGCCGGTCCTAATGTAACTTAGAACTTCTTGAAGTTACATGTCTGTTGAGGTTGCTTTTTGTAGCTGGAGTAGTTTTTTTTCTGACACTGGTCTGAATGTGTCCACAGCATCCACGTGCGCCTTTACATCATCTTCAAATTCCTGGGTAGTTGAGTGTGACGCTGGGCTCCATGACAGAGTGTCTGCTCTTCCCAGATTTTTCCCAGGAATATATTTAGCAATTGCATTAAATTACATTAACCTTAGCGATAGGCACTGGGATCTCAATGGAGCTTGATCCAGGTCTTTTCTGTCTGTAACCCTTCTGCCCGTCTGAGTTGGAAGCAACAAGGGGTTCCATTTCAATAACACAATGCAAAACCGGCTTGAGCCCCCACCCAGTGACCTGGGACAATTACATACCACCACCCCGGGCGCCTCTACGAGGCAATACTTCCCCTCTCGCAAGCACGGAGTGTGAGTGTAGCAAAAGCCTTTTAATAAAGGAGGGAAACAATGCGGCATTATGTTGGGGAAACACCATAAACAGGGTTCATAACACAAACCATGAGCAAAAGACCCACCCCCAAATAAGTTTGGCAGTGTCCTTTTCCCCTCAGGGTCTTAAGTCCAGCAACCCCCAAAATCACCCAAAGTCCCAAAAGTCCAACACCCCAAAAGTCTCTTGAGTCCAGCAACCGAAAAATCACCCAAAAGTCCAACACCCCAAAAGTCTCTTGAGTCCAGCAACCCAAAAATCACCCAAAAGTCCAACAACCCAAAAGTCTCTGTTCCTGGTCAGTGCAGCCCCAGAGTTCAAAAGTTTATCTGCAGCATTTTACCTCCAAGCCTGGGGGGGGGGGGCGGGGGTGCAGCGGTGTTAAGGGGCACCTTACGTGGTCCGAGGCTGACTGCCCACCTCTCCCTGGGGTTCTGCTGCAGCCTTCACCGCGAGCCACTCCGCCAGCCGCTCTGCTCCACCAGCCGTCCCGTGAGCCGCTCCAGCCGTTCTGCGAACTGCTCCGCTCCGCCAGCTGCTCTGCTAGCTGTCCTGTGAGCCACTCCATCTGTTCCGCAAACCGCTCCACTCCGCCAGCTGCTCTGCTAGCCATCCTGTGAGCCACTCCAGCTGTCCCGCAAACTGCTCTGCTCCACCAGCCGCTCAGCAACATAGCTTCAGCCCCCCCCCACAGCACTCAGTGATTTTAGCTCTTTAGTGATTTCAGCTTGTAGTAAGGGAGCCTCAGTGCAGGTGCACCATTGGCCCAAAGTGCATTCAGCTCAGCAGCCTGTAACTAGACTCCTAATAGAATTAAAATTAGCTCTGATATTCCATAGTAGAGAGAGAGGAGGAGCAATTGGTATTTCAGGCCCTCAAAGGGGGCCCATACCATCAGGTACAAATGCTTGTCCCCAGCCTCTCTCAATTCACTGGATTTTGGAACCCATGTCCCTTGTCTAGCGAGTGCTACTTAGTTAATGGTGAGTCCCTCTGTCATAAAACAGTTCCATTGTCCTTGATTCACATAGTCAGGATAACAACACTTTATTCTTCCTGCCCCGATAACAGAGAAACTGGGGATCCCACAGCAGCCAAAGTGACCATTTGGGGCTGCTGTGGGCTCATGCTAGGCGGGGTGGGTGTGCCTATGCAAACAAGATCAGCCCCTGAAGTTCTTTTCCACAACTCGCCACAATTCACCACCAGATGTCAGGGTAGAGCTCATCCTGACTCTGCTTACATGTCGATGACGGTTAAAAGTGATTTATGGTCTATTATCAGTGGAAAAAAGTCAAATCCCCACAGATATGTGTACAAGTTCTCACATGCCCATGAGCTTGCCAGGCTCCTTTTCAATCTGTGCATATCGTTTCTCTGCTTCTGTGAATGTGCGAGAGCAAAATGCAACTGGTGTCCACGCCGAGCCATTCCGCCTAGGCCAGAGCTGCTTGTGTCCACACTGACCCCCCTTGTGGGTTTGTGCACATTGTATACTCGAGAACTGGAGCTGCTGAGATAATTTCTTTTACCTTTTTGGAGGGAATTTCTTGATTTGGCCGCATAGCCATAGTGTGTTGGATTTTAACAGCTCATTTGGTAGGTTTGTCACAGTAGAAAGATCTTGTAGGTATCAACCAAGGTAATTTACCATCCCCAGTATGTGTCTCAGTTCTGGTACATTCGTTGGTGCATTCAATTCTTGAATTGCTTTTACTTTCTCAGGGCTAGGACTGATTCCATCTTTATTTATTGTCTGTCCCAAAAGCATGGTTTGGGGTAGGCAGAAAACTCATTTTTCCTTGTTTAGTTTCAGTCTGGACTGACTGATTCAGCTTAGAACTTTGGGGAGGGTTTTGTTGTGTTCTTCCATCGAAGATCCATATAGCAGAATAACTAGAGCTCCATTTGTGGTCATTAACAGTTCTCTCTATCGCTGGAAAATGTCAGATGCACTGGTAACCCCAGAAGGTGATCTTCAAAAGCAAAATTTCCCAAAGGGTGTGATAAATGTAGTCAGCGTAGCATTTTATTTGGCCAAAGGAATTTGCCGGAATCTGCTCGAGGTATCCAGCTTGGAGAGTACGGTTGTTCCTTTCACTCTGGAGAGGAACTCATCGAGAGAAGCAGCGCAGGAGCCAGCAAACAGAGCTGAAAGAGGGGAGTTTGAGTGGATTCTGCTGGAGGAGAAGGGAGGTGGGAGGAGGCAGGTCCCTGTTCCTTAGCAGCAGTGAATGAGTTTTTGTGTGTTTTGCATATTGTGTTTTTCTTTTTTTTTTCCAGTTTGCACAGCCTGGGAGGGGGCAGTGTGCTGTGAGAGAAGCAGAGCCTGTGATTACAGCAGAGCCCGACCGGGGGCGGGGCTTCCCTGATGAGGGGACCTATAAAGGCAACCAAGCAGCCAGCCAGCAGCACGACAGCTGACCAGTGACCACAAGGGGCTTTGAATGGGTGTTTGTCTGGGGTGTTTGGGGAAGGGGTAGGTGGTGTTCTGGGTTTGTTTCTGGGTTTGGTTTTTTCTCTTTATTGTTTTTCTTTATAGGAGCTTGGGAGCAAGGCTATAACAAATACAGGACCTGAGAACAGCAAAACAAGGACACTGGGCTTCAAAAAGGCAGATTTCAACCAACTCAGAGAAATAGCAGGCAAGGTCCATGGAGAGACCAATTAGGAAGAAAAGGAGATGAAGGGGGCTGGCAGTTCCTAAAAGATGTTAAAGCTCAATGTCAAGCTAGTCCCATGCACAGGAAAGAGAAGAAGAGCCACAGGAGGCCAGTGTGGCTGCCCAAGGAGCTTTGTAGCTATCTAAAAACCAAAAGGGATCCATACAGGAGATAGAAGGAGGGGCACGACACCAAGGAAGGATACATGGGAATAGCGTGATTGTGTAGGGACAAAATCAGGAGAGCCAAGGCAAAGCTGGCAAGGAATGCTAGAGACAACAAGAAGGGGATCTACAAATATGTCAGACAAAAAAGAAAGACCAAGGACAGTGTGGGGCCACTGCTCAATGGAGAAGATGAGCTGGTAATGGAAGATGGTAGGAAGGAAGAGCTGCTCAATGCCTGCTTCGCTTCAGTTTTCTCACAAAAAATAACATGTGACTGGATGACTAGTGAAGTTACCATAGACAATAAAGGGGAAGGGACACAGATCGGGATAAGTAAAGAACATGTCAGAGATCTTCTGACTAATTTGAATGAATTCAAGTCAGCAGGGCTGGATGCTATTGACCCCAGGGAACTGAAGGAATTAGCTGGAGAAATCTCGGAGCCACTGGCAATAATATTTTCAAACTCATGGATGACAGGAGAGGTCCCGGAAGCCTGGAGAAGGGCTAACATGGAGCCCATCTTTAAAAAGGAAAAGGAGGAGCTGAGGAACCTGACTTCGATACCTGGAAAGCTACTAGTGCAATGTATAAAACATTTAATTTGTGAATACCTGGAGGATGAAGGGTGGTCACTAGCAGCCAACATGGATTTACCAAGAACAAATCATGTCAAACCAGCTTGATTTCCTTCTTTGACAGGGTAACTGGTTTGGTGGAATGCGGTGGACATAATATACCCGGACTTAGCAAGGCTTTTGACACAGCCCCACGTGACAATCTGATAAGTAAGCTGGAGAAATGTAGGTTCAGTGGAACAACTGCAAAGAAAGAGTCACTATTAATGGAATGATGTTGATTGTAGGGAGGTGTCAAGTGGGGTTCCATAGGGATCTGTTCTGTTATTTAACATCTTTATTAATGACGTGGACTAGAGAGCAAACTGATCAAGTTTGCATATGACAGAAAGCTGGGGGTGGGGGGCTTGCAAACACTTTGGAGAATAGAGCTAAAATTCAAAGGGATCTTGATAAATTGGAGAACTGGGCTACAGAAAATAAAATAAAATTCAGCGAAGACAGATGTAAGACAGTACTCAGCCGGAGTACTGACTCTAATTTTGGTCACCAATTTAAAAAAAGGGAGATAGAGAAACTGGAAAGGATCCAGAGGCGAGCGACAAAGATGATCAAAGGGATGGAATGCAAGCCAATGCAAGCAAAGGCTGAAGGAACTGGGCATGTTTAGTTTGGAAAAGAGGAGATTAAGCAGGGTAATGATAGCAGTCTTCAAATACTTGAAAGGCTGCCATAAAAAAGATGGAGGAAAGTTGTTCTTTCTTGCAACAGAGGGCAGAACAAGAGGCAGTGGGTTCAAACTACAGCAGAACAGAGTTAGATTATATCTCAGGAAAAACTTTCTAACTGTAAGAGCAGTGGGACAATGGAATAGAGGCCTAGGGAGGTTGTGGAAGCTCCTTCACTGGAGGTTTCAAAAGGAGGCTGGAGCCATCTGTCTGGGATGGGTTAGACACAACAAATCCTGTATTTTGGCAGGGGGTTAGACTAGATAACGCTGGCGGTCCCTTCTAAACCTATAGTTCTATAATTCTATGATTCAATGATTCTACAGAGACAGCAGTGTTAGTGACCCAAGGAATTGCAGAGACAATGAAGATGACCGGATGTGGAAGCTGCGGGATGTACATGATCCTGGAGTGGGTACCCAAAAAGAGCTTTGTTTGTATGAAGTGCCACCTGATAGAGCTGATGGAAGAGAAGATCCGAGGTTTGGAGATGCAGGTGGAAGCTCTGGCTGAGTTTCAAAGGGGATTCAAGGAGATGATGGAGGGAAGGCAAGAGGAGGCTGAAGGGAAAAATCAAGACTGACAGATGCAAGCTGGAGTGGAGAGCTGTGAGGGGATACTGCTGGGTGAGGGCAGTGGCCAGTGGAAGCATGTGACTACAAGAACCAGGCAGAGGAAAAGACTGGCTCGTGAAGGAGAAGCAGAGCTCAGGAACAGGCTTGCTGAGTTGGAAAGTGAAGAAGGGGCACAGCAGGCAGTAGTGGAAGGTGGGAGGGCCAGGAAGAAAATAAGAGCAGCTAGTCCTACACAAGGGGAAAAGTCAATGGAGATAGCCCCAGGAGGATACAGGATGACTCAGAGAAGATTTCAAGGGAGAACAAATGACAAGAGGACTTGCAGCCAGAAAGAGCAGGAGGAAGGCTGGAGAATCTCACCACCACCAGGAAGAGGTCAGTCTATGTGATTGGGGACTCCTTACTAAGAAGAACATAGAGGCCTGTCACCAGAGCTGATCTGGAGAACAGATGGGTGTGATGTCTGCTGGGAGCTAAGATACGGGATGTGGACCTGAGGCTGAAGAGTATCTTAATGAGAAAGAATCCACTGATTGTCCTTCATGTGGGAACAGATGACACAGTTAGATTCTTGCTGGAAAGCATTAAGGGAGACTGTGCCACGCTGGGGAAGATGCTTAAAGAACTGGAGGCTCAGGTGACCTTCCATAGGATTCTACCTGTCCCATGAGGATGAGAATGAAGGCAAGACAAGATTATGATGATCAACAGATGGCTCAGACAGTGGTGCTGTAAGGAGGGCTTTGGGATCTCCGACTACTGAGAGGCATTCATGGACAGAGGACTGTTCCCATGGGATGGACTCCACCTGAATAGAGAGGGTAATAGACTTCTGGGATGGAGGTTGGAACAAATGATTAAAAGCGCTTTAAACTAGAAACTCAGGGGAGACAGTTGGGCGATGCTCTTGTAATCTCCACGCTTGATTCTAATATTGACTGGGAGGAAAATCAAGAAAGAGAGAATACAGCATGGAGAAAGGAACAGCAGTGGGTAGGAGAATGGACATTAAGAAGAAATAGAGAGCCAATACCAATGAAACTAACAGTCAGGTAGGTGATACTGGCAGTAGAATGGCTGTACCCAATTGAGTGAGGAATCTGGGTGAAGCTAAGCAGAAACAACTAAGATGATACCAATGCAAGGAGCCTGGGTAACAAAATGGAGGAACTAGAGCTACTGGTGCAGGAAGTGAAACCAGATATTAGAGGGATAGCAGAAACACGGTGGAACAGTAGTTATTACTGGAGTAAAGGTATGGAAGGGTATGTGCTGTTTAGGAAAGATAGAAATAAGGGCAAAGGTGGTGGACTAGCATTGTATATTAATGGTGAGGCAGACTGCAAAGAAAGTAGAAGTGATGGAATGGATAAAACAGAGTCTGTTTGGGTCAAAATCACTTTGGGGAAGAAAGCTCCCAAAGGTTCCCTGGGCTAGTGCTTGGGGTGTGCTACAGACGCCCAGGATCTGGTAGTTAGGGCCCTATCAAATTCATGGCCATGAAAAATGTGTCACAGATTATGAAATCTAATCTCCCCTGTGAAATTTATGAAATCTAATCTCCCCTGTCCAGCCAGGGGTTCCTACCCTGCACAGGGCTCCAGCTGCTAGTCTGCTGGGGGTTGGGAGGGACGAGACTTCCTCGTCCCCTGCAGGGGCTGCTCCTGGGGTGGGTCAGACCCACCTCTGGGATCTCCCCCAGCTACAGGAAGCTTGGTGGCTCCAGCTGTTACCTCCCCACTTGGGGAGGCTGCAGCTCCAGCTGTCAAAGCGCTAGTCTATCTAACATTGCTTTGCTAGCTACTTGTAAGGAAGAGCCTTCATCACCACTTACATACCGTCCTAATATGTCTTTAAAGGTAGAATTTGGGTCATTTACCCTGCTAGTTGCTGAGGGGGCGTGGCTGGGGGTGGTACAGCCGCTGGAGGACCTGACAGCGTTCTGCTCCTTTCCCTGCTGCGGTTCCTGGGACAGCCCTGAACCGCAGGACTCTCCTGGGAACCGCAGCAGGGAAAGGAGCAGAACGTGGGGCCACCAGGTGCCCCCAGACTGGCAGCTCCTCTGGTGCGGTCCTACCACCCCCAGCCCTGCCCTGGCGGAAGGGCTGGGAGGTACAGCCACGCTGGAGGAGCTGCCAGCGTGGGGCTGTCCAGCGGCCCCACATTCTGCTCCTTTCGCCGTGGCGGTTCTGAAGTCTCCGGCACAGCGGGAGGAGGACAGAGCCCCCCTCCCCAGGTAAGGGGGGTGGATCATGGGGAGGGGACAGGAAGAGTGTGGGGGCCCCAGGCTGGGGGCAGGGCAGGGAGGAGTCATGTAGAGGGTCACACGAGGAGGTCACGTGCCCTCTGTTAGCTGCTGCTCCACCTCCTCCCATACAGGTAAGAAATGGATTCCACTTGCACCGCTGGTGCTAATAAAATTTGTGGATGACACAAAGTTGGGAGGTATTGCCAATATGGAGGGGGACCGGAATATCGTACAAGGAGATCTGGATGACCTTGAAAACTGGATTAATAGAAATGGGATGAAATTTAATAATGCAAAGTGCAAGGTCATGCATTTAGGGATTAATACGAATTTTTGCTATTAGCTGAGGATGTATCAGGTGGAAACAATAAAGGAGGAGAATGCCCTGGGTGTATTGGTTGATCACAGGATGACTATAAGCCGCCAATGTGATATGACTGTGAAAAAAGCTAATGCAGCCCCAGGATGCATCAGGTGAGGTATTTCCAGTAGAGTTAAGGAAGTGTTAATACTATTATACAAGGCACAGGTGAGACCCCATGTGGAATACTGTGTGCAGTTCTGGTCTCCCATGTTTAAGAAAAATGAATTCAAACTGGAACAGGTGCAGAGAAGGGCTACTAAGATGATCAAAGTAATGGAAAACCTACCTTATGAGGGGAGACTCAAAGAGCTTGGCTGGTTTAGTCTAACCAAAAGAAGGCTGAGGGGAGATATGATTGCTCTCTATAAATACATCAGAAGGATAAATACCAGGGAGGGAGAGGAGTTATGTAAGTTAAGCGCCAATGTGGACACAAGAAGAAATGGATATAAACTGGCCATCAGCAAGTTGAGGCTTGAAATTAGATGAAGGTTTCTAACCATCAGAGGAGTGAAGTTCTGGAATAGCCTTCCAAGGGGAGCAGTGGGGGCAAAATATCTAACTGGCTTCAAGACTGAGCTTGATAAGTGGGGATTGTATGATGAAACAGCCTACAATGGCACGTAGTCGATCTGCAACTGCTAGTAGTATCCCCAACGGCCAGTGATGGGACACTAGACGGGGAGAGCTCCGAGTTACTACAGAGAATTCTTTCATCCTTTTGCAAAGCTAGCTGGTGGTTGGGTACAAAGCAAGAGGTGGAAGATCATCATGCTACACAGCACCAGACGTATCACTTGGGCCCGTGGCAAAGCATCGCTGCTATATGGTGAAGGTGGCTATCCTTCGGTGTGAAGAAGTACAACTTCCTAAAGTGGCAAATTAGCCCCTAGCTATGGGTTAAATAGCTGCATCCCTGCCAGCCGCCCCTCTTGCTTCAGTTCTCTGTACCAGGCAGGCATTTGTCTGGCTGGGAGGAGAGGGAAGGATCAGCCAATGCACAAACCCCACCCACTTAAATCTGCTCTGTGTGCAGGTGGACACTTTGTCTCTCAAGTCTCGAGTCCTGTGGCGATGGGGGAGTGGCAAAGGGGGCAGGCGGAGAATACTTTTGGGAGCACCTAGGCCCACACCTGCATGCCTGGCAGCCTGGGCATGATGGTCACTCATCATAGACACTGGAGTGGCTGCGTCATTCATATCCTGCCCATGTGTCAGAGCAGGGGACAGTGCTGCTCTTCCCAATCCAGGGAAAGAGGAGAAAAGGATCCCCAAGCAACACCTACTCCATTTCCTGACCTGCCAGCTGACTGTGGTTGGCTGATCGTCCAACTCTGTGGTCGTAATACACAGAATGTGAAATATATAATATGTCCATACTGTCTCATGGCACATCTAGATGCTCCTGGACACTGACAACCAAGCAGAGAGGAGGACTGCCATCATCACCTGAGAACCGAAGAGATGTGACTTCGACATCGCTGCTCTTAGCGAAACTCACTTCACCAATGAGTCAAAGAGGCTGGTGTCGGATATACCTTCCATTGGATTGGTTTGCTGGCTGCCGAGAGGCGCCACTGCCAGTCAGGTGTCGGTTTCCCCATTTGAACAGAAGCTGGACTCTACCAAAAGGCATCAGTGACAGACTTATGGCTCGGTGTATTGGTCTGTCTGGTGGAAGTTGTGCTATGCTCCCACTAGACAAACCCCACAGAAACCAAACACAAATTCTATGAAGACCTAGAAAGTGTCATTAGATCAACTCCACTTAATGATACATTTATAATCATTGGAGATTTTAATGTCAGATTCAGCCATAATCATACAGCCTGGAAAAAGTCATCATCCATCAAAGCCTTGGCAGTGAAAACTCCAACAGTACTCTTCTTCTACCACCTGCTCGGCCAATGGAGTGGTCATTGCCAATACAGTATTCCAGCAAATGAATACATTTAAAACAACACAATTCCTCCTCGTTCCCATCACTGGTATTTGATAGACTTTGTCATAGTGCGCCGCGGGATCTGCAGGGTGTCTACCTGACCAGGGTGATGAGAGGCACTGGTGCGCAGCAAAATGCAGCCAGCCATCCGATCCAAGAAGCATCAGCAGTGAGCCAAAACCATAAAGAAACTTAACATCCAGAAGCTCAAGCTCTTAGATAAACAGAAGGAACTGCAGCAAACATTTTCAGAACCTTTTCCATCATCAGACAGCCCTGTAATGGATGTTGAGTGGAGCCAGCTTTGCAAGATAACACTTAGCTCTGCCAGTGATGTGCTAGGTTTTAGCACAAGGAAACATCAAGATTGGTTCAATGAAAATGACTCAGAGATAATGCAAGTATTTTATTCACTGCGTGCAACACATAAAACATGGTTATCTGACAAGACTTCGACCACTAAGAAAGCCGTCTATCACAGCTTTAAGCAATCTTCCCAGTCTAAGCTGCATATAAAGAAAGATGATTGGTGGAAACACTCAGCAGAAAATATCCAATGGGCTGCAGCCCAGAAAGACAATAAACACTTTTACCATCAATTGAAACTGGTTGTTGGTCCCATATCTTGTGGTAGCATTCCCACCCATAGTGTAGATAGCAGTATACTACACACAGACAAAAAAACCACCATCAATCACCGGCCTGAACAATTTAACAGTCTACTTAATTGTCCTTCTGCAATTTTGGAAGCTGCTATCGACAGCCTACCACAGTTCCCAAGAACTCGCTCAACTGCTAAGTATTATCGAGACAGAAGCCCCCATCAAACAATCATCACAAAGAAAGGTCCCTGGCTTAGACAGAATACCACCAGAAATGGTGATGGTCACATGTGTGGAATGCTCACGCAGCTCTTCAGCAGCATCTGGGAGCAGGAGACCATGCCTCAAGACTTCAAGTATGCCTCAGTTGTCCATAGATACAAATGCATGGGTGACTGAGAAGTTTGCAATAACTATTGTGGTATCTTGCGTCTTTCCATTGCTGGGAAGATTTTGGTGCATCTGACTCAATAGACTCCATTATCACCGATAACATCATTTCAGAGAGTCAGTGTGGCTTTTGCATGGGATGCAGAAGAGCAAATATGATTTTTGCTGCTTACCAAATACAGGAAAAGTGCCAGGAACAAAACCATGACCTCTATATGTTGTTTGCAGACCAGATGAAGGCCTTCGTCACTGTTAGTCATGAGAGTCTCTGGCAGCATGCTGGCTAGAGTGCTAGAAAACGGTATGAAGCAGGGCTGTGAGTTCACACCTACAGTACCTCCCACTCTCTTTGGGACTATGCTGCTAGATTCGTTTCAAGGCTATGACCTGGGTATTTATATGCAATTCCTCACAGATAGAAGCATTTTCAATCTCCAGCATCTTCGTGCTCACACTGAAGTGATCGACTTTGTCAGGGAGTTCCTCTTCGCTGATGGCTGTGCACTCATAGCACAAACTATTGAAGACACACAGCATTAATCAACTGCTTTTCTAGATCAGGAAAGTGATTTGGACTCTCTAGAAGCCTTAAAAAAACCAAAGTGCTTTACCAGCCGGCTCCAGGGAAAATATATTCTGTCCCCAAAATTGCAATTGATGATACACTGCTTAATGCTGTAGAAAAGTTTTGCTCTCTTGGCAGCACTTTATCTAATAATGCCATGACCAATGATGAAATCACACAGCGCATTTCTAAAGTCAGTTCTGCCTACGGTCGACTTTGTCATTGCCTGTGGCATGTGAGAGGCATTCAGCTTCATACCAAGATTAGTGTTTATCATGCAATCGTATCAAGCACGTTTCTCTACAGCTGTGAAGCACAGACATTTTATAGCAGGGACTTGAAGCAATTAGAGTGTTTTCACATGCACTGTCTGCATCTCATCTGTAACATCAAGTGTTCGGATAGGATACCAAAAATCGACGTCCTGGACCAGTGCTGTGTAATGAGCACTGAATCCCTAATCATGCAGGTTCAACTTCGCTGGGCTGGTCACCTTGTACATATGGATGATACGTGGCTCCCCAAAGCCAGATTTTATGGACAGTTGTAAATGGGAGCACCTACGTTGGGAGGCCAACAAAAACAATGCAAGGATCTCAGAGGTCACCTAAAAGCAGGCCAAGTTGACCTGAACACATGGGAAGTTGCTGCTGCCAACAGATCAGAATGGTGGCAGACCTGCTGGTCTGTGGCTAAAGCTATCGAGAACAGCAGAACAGAAAAAGCCAAAGAGAAGCATGAGCGAAGAAAGCAGGCTGTGGTAAAAACATGCAGCCATGTCTGCCCAATGTGTGGACGCATCTGTGGATCCCTCATCACTTTACATTCATACAAGCAGACACACTGAAACAAACTGACTTTCCTATGGCAACTATGACAGGACACTCCAACAACACTATTCGATATTTTCATTAATGACGTGGATAATGGAGTGGAGAGTATACTTACAACGTTTGCAGATGACACCAAGCGGGGAGGGGTTGCAAGCACTTTGCAGGACAGCATTAGAATTCAAAACGACCTTGGCAAATTGGAGAATTGGTCTGAATTCAACAAGATGAAATTCAGTAAAGACAAGTGCAAAGTACTTCACATAGGAAGGAAAAATCAAATGCACAACTACAAACTGGGGAACAACTGGCTGGGTGGATCACAAATTGAATATGAGTCAACAATGTGATGCAGCCGTTAAAAAGGCTACGATAATTCTGGGGTGTATAAACAGGAGTGTCGGATGTAAATCATGGGAGTAACTGGACTGCTCTACATGGCACTAGTAAGGCCTCAGCTGGAGCACTGTGTCCAGTTCTGGGCCCCACGCTTTAGGAAAAATGTGGACAAATTGGAGAGTCTAGAAGAGAGAAACAAAAACGATAAAAGGTTTAGAAACCCTGACCTATGAGGGGAGGTTAAAAAAACTGGGTGTGAGAAAAGAAAACTGAGGGGGGACTTGATAACAGTTTTCAAATGTGTTAAGGGCTTTGATAAAGAGGATGGTGATCAATTGTTCTCCATGTCCACCGAAGGTAGGACAAGAAGTCATGGACTTAATCTGCTGCAAGGGAGATGTAGGTTAGACCATGGTTTTCAACCCTTTTTCATTTGTGAACCGCTAAAAAATGTTGACTGGAACATAAGAACATAAGAACGGCCATACTGGGTCAGGCCAAAGGTCCATCTAGCCCAGTATCCTGTCTACCGACAGTGGCCAATGCCAGGTGCCCCAGAGGGAGTGAACCTAACAGGTAATGATCAAGTGATCTCTCTCCTGCCGTCCATCACCACCCTCTGACAAACAGAGGCTAGGGACACCATTCCTTACCCATCCTGGCTAATAGCCATTAATGGACTTAACCTCCATGAATTTATCCAGTTCTCTTTTAAACCCTGTTATAGTCCTAGCCTTCACAACCTCCTCAGGCAAGGAGTTCCACAGGTTGACTGTGCGCTGTGTGAAGAAGAACTTCCTTTTATTTGTTTTAAACCTGCTGCCCATTAATTTCATTTGGTGGCCCCTAGTTCTTGTATTATGGGAATAAGTAAATAACTTTTCCTTACCTACTTTCTCCACATCACTCATGATTTTATATACCTCTATCATATCACCCCTTAGTCTCCTCTTTTCCAAGCTGAAAAGTCCTAGCCTCTTTAATCTCTCCTCATATGGGACCTGTTCCAAACCCCTAATCATTTTAGTTGCCCTTCTCTGAACCTTTTCTAATGCCAGTATATCTTTTTTGAGATGAGGAGACCACATCTGTATGCAGTATTCAAGATGTGCAGACCCCTTTGGAAATCTATTGTCTATATATGTGTTGAATTCTGTTCAGTCAGTTTTCAGTCTAAGTCTTTCACAGACCCCTTAGACATAGTCCGCAGGCCCCCAGGGGTCCACAGACCACAGGTTGAGAACCACTGACCCAGAGAGTGCCTTAGGGGAGGGGATGCTGTCATGACCCACAGATCTCAAACTCAGGCTCCCAAGGATAATGGGAGCATCCACAGTTCAACCCTCCACCTCGTAGCCTGCAGACAATTGCTTACATGGGCCCCATGAAGCCCAGCCCCAGTGTGAGACTCCTCCCTGGAAGTCTAATTGGTGGATTCCCAGAGCTTAGACTGAAAACTGACTAAACGTAATTCAGCTATAAATGTTACCTGTGCTTGGCACTCCATTTGACGCAGAGTGAGAAAGTGCGGGCCTCTATGGTAACGACAACACTGCCGGATTTTGACCTGTAGGTGGGGGTATTCACATACTTTTGATTGATCAGAAAAACGGAATGCCTTTTCTGGGATCTGAAACTTTATTTTCATATATCAGAGGGGTAGCCATGTTAGTCTGGATCTGTAAAAAGCAACAGAGAGTCCTGTGGCACCTTTAAGACTAACAGATGTATTGGAGCATAAGCTTTCGTGGGTGAATGCCCATGCATCCGACGAAGTGGGCATTCACCCACGAAAGCTTATGCTCCAATACATCTGTTAGTCTTAAATGTGCCACAGGACTCTCTGTTGCTTTTATTTTCATAGTCACATTTTGTGGACCCCCAGAGGTCCACGGACCACAGGTTGAAAACCACTAGGTTAAATATTAGGAAAATCTTTCCAACTATAAGGCTAGTTACGTTCTGGAATAGACTTCCAAGGGAGGTTGTGGATCCCCTCACTGGAGGTTTTTAAGAACAGGTTGGACAAACCTGTCAGGATGGTCTATCTGTACTTGGTCCTGCCAGAGCACAGGGAGGTGGACTTGATGGCTTCTCAAGGTCCTTGCAGCCCTACATTTCTATGATGCTATGATCCGTACTGACGCTCCTTTCAAAAATCCAATATCATCAAATCCTCCATCGAGTTCTTCCACCTTTCTCACTAGGCCCATCATGGCTGCCACGCTGTGGCTGAGAAGGTTGTGAGTCTTTGATCACACACACTCTGAATGCACAGCTTTTGTCTTTGTAAGTTGTTTCTGTAGTGAACTGGCCCATGCAGTTCAGAATACCTCCTGGCTAGTCAGAGCTGTGTCTGGTGACTTCAGCTTTGGCAGGAGTTGACGGTGATTGTAAGTCTTTTCTCAGATGACTGTCTTCTCTGCTCCTGAGTCAATTTTAAAGTCAATAGTCTTTCCATGAGTATTCAGTTTCACTCTCCAAGCACAGCTCTGTGTAATTACACGTGATAGATTTCAGAAACAATGCCTCTTGATTGCCAATAATGGTGATCAGTTCCCTGACTGCCTTTGTATGGCAAACAAATGCAAAATGTCCATATTTTGTGCACTTATTACACCTAGCGACTTTGGCTGGACATGCATCATCTCTTGGGCTATGAATTTTCCACATCATGTACATTTAGGCTGAAAGCTTTGGTGTTTGGCTGGAATTTATCCCTCTTAGCCTCAGGGGTCTTATGATAATGACTTCTAGCAGTCACCCAGAGTCTCTTTTCTTGCTTCTAAGCTTTTTTCAAGTTCTTTAAGTTTTTCCTGCCTTTATTTATTCTGCTGTTTCACTAGTTCTGTCTGTTTTGTTATCTGGATAGCTGTGTTGTAGGGTTAAGTCTGTTTGTAATTGTAGCTGCTGTGAAAGGAATTTATCTATTAGCCCAATAAACAGCCTGTCTCTGATCTTTTCATGTTTTTCAGTCTCAAAATCATAGTTGTCAGCCAATACATGCAGAGCTCTTATAAAACATTCAACATTTTCCCTGGGTCCTTGAAGTCCTTGGTGAAAACAAACTCTTTCATAAACCACGTTTCTCTGAGGTATACAGTCTGCATCCAACGTAGTCAGAACCCTTTCCTAGTCATCTTTGTGACTGTCTGCAGTAAAGGTAAAATATTTATAGATGTGTTCTGCCTGCTCCCCACAGCATCAATTAAAGCACATACCTGAATATCTCCAGTTCCCTTGTGGAGTTTGGCTGCAATGAGAAATTTTGCAAAATGTTGCTTCCAGTCTGTCCACTGTGACGATTTGTCAAAGTGGAAGTTCTCTGGGGCACATGTTGAGGAGATCCTCCAACCTTATTTGCTTTGTTCCTTCTTTTTCGGTTCTCCTCTGGTGCTATGTCACGGACACCGAGTACACGGTAGGGTGCAGGGCTGCATGGACTGGCTACAGAGCTGCTTTCCCAGAGAGACACACACCAGACATGTTCACTATAAGATACTTTAATGCTCTGCCAGGTGTAGATGAGGTTAGTTTAAATGAGGGTATCAAGTATCAGAGGGGAGCCGTGTCAGTCTGTATCCACAAAAACAACGAGGAGTCCAGTGGCATCTTAAAGACTAACAGATTTATTTGGGCATAAGCTTTGGTGGGTAAAAAACCCACTTCTTCAGATAGTGCCACCTAGTGTCTGAACAGTATAATGCAGGTTAGTACTTCATTCCACAGCGTTCAGATTACATACACCCAAAGCACTCTTTCTGGGTGCGCACACCAGCACATACCTGGGGGGCAGGTGCAATGGCCAATGAACTAGTGTTTCACCTCTATAGACCTGAGCTCAGCAAATGCCTGGGGAGTCCAGCTGCTCATGACCGCACGCATGCGCGCACACACACACACACATGTCCCCAGAGAGTGCCACAGCACACGTACACACACTATCCCCACCCCATATACTCTGGGGCATACTGCCCACAAAATACAATTTCAGACACACTGCAACATACAAAGCATTTTCCTCAGGTATCCTTTAGCAACCCCTGTACAGAGCACCTACCGCCCCTCTGGGGAGTCACTAAAACACAACGCCCTCTGAGAGGTGCTGGACAAATTGCCAGCTATAGCCTGAAGCCAAACAGACAGAGACCCATGGAAACCAGTCCTCACCCAGGAACATGTGTGCACAGCATTTATGTACTGCCATGAGGAAGCTCACTGTGCTGGAGTCCTGGCTGGCAGTGACAGGGAGCTGCAGTGGGGAAACTGGGAGCATTGTTTAGCTGGGAGAAAGGATTTAAGCAGAAAAATGTGAATGATATTTGGGAACCATTTAAGAGCCCTTTATGAGATGCCCTAAAAATCACAATCCCACAGTTGAGAAAGAAGGTCTCACTGGTTAAAAAAACAACCTGGCTTAGAGGGGAAGGGAAACAAACAGAAGCCAATAATTAACAAAGGGGCAGTTGATAACAATGAATATAAATCAGAAGTTAGAAAGCAGATAAGGGAAGCAAAAGGACACAAGGCTAGATCTATGGCCAGCAGAGTTAAGGACAGTAAGAAGGAGTTTTTCAAGTATGTTAGGAACAAAAGGAATCCTAATAATGGTATTGATCTGTTACAAGGGGGAAATGGTCAATAAGAACAAAGAAAAGTCAGAAGTGTTCAATAAATATTTCTATTCTGTATTTGGGAAAAAGACAAATGATGACGCTCACCCCAGGCAAGAAAGTTCCATGGGGGCCACTGGATGTTGGGGGCCTGGGATGAGGGATCCAGTGAGAGCCAGCTGCTTGCTGAAGAGTTGTACTCTGCTGCGGCTCGGCACGGGTGGGCTGGCAGCTGGGGCAGGGATCTCCAGACCTGCAGCAGGACAGGCAGACAGGGACACATCTCCAGTGTCATTGGGAGGCTCTGGGCATCCCCTCAGCTGCCACCACATCTCTTCCCTGTTCAGGAAGGGGAGAGGTAGCAGCAGGGAGTCGAGGGTTCCCAAAGAAAGGAGGGTGTAGGAGGCTATCCAGGACTTGTGGGAGGAAAGAGATGTGGTGGCAGTTGAGGGGATGCCCAGAGCCTCCCAATAAGATCTGTGAGCCCAGAGACCAGTTGGGAGAGATGCTCCAGAGGAAGCCAGCATCTGTGGGAGGAGCTTTACAAAGGGCCCTGGGGACCCCTGAAACAGCTGCCAGGTACCTCGGGGCCTTCCAGAAGCAGAGCCGCAAGAACCGTCGTCTCCCAAATACACCCAGCTGAGTAAGGGTGGGCAGTCCAAGGGAAGGTCTTTACCACCCCTTCCCCACACAGCCAGAGCAGATCACACCCTCCAGCAGGGGGGAGCAGGGACATGCACACACCCAGAACAGGTCACGCACCCCCAGCAGGGAGCAGCAGGGACACCCCCCCCCCAGAGTAGGTCACACCCCAGCAGCAGGGACACACACCCAGAACAGATCACACTCGTCCAATGGGAGGCAGCAAGAACACCCCACCCGGGCAGGTCCCACCCTTCCAGCGGGGGGCAGCAGGGACACACACCCACCCAGAACAGGTAATACCCCTCCAGCAGGAGACAGCACGGACATGCACACACCCAGAGCAGGTCAGACCCCTCCAGCAGGGGGCATCAGGGACATGCTCACACCCAGAGCAGGTCACACCCCTCCAGCGGGGGGCAGCAGGGAAATACTGTGATGTTATCTAATTAAAATATAGCCATATAGATCATTGTTGCAACCACTGTTATATATTTGCAGCAAATATTGTACAAAGGTGTCGAGTGAGGTGTCTATGAAAAGGTTATGATTTGCTGGTCATGATTATGCTCTCTGTATGCATGTATCATGTTTGTATTTGAAGTTATAAGTATTGGCTCTATGCTTGGATTTCAGATGTTTGCTCTTGGGGTAATACCCACAAGGTAGCTAGCCAGCACATCTTGGAGGGACTGTTCAAATTAAGTGGCTCATCAAGAAACACTTGGTTGACAATGGACCATGGGAGACGCCCATCTACAGTGAGTGGACTGTCATGTAAAGGTGCTGTCTGGTGAGTAGGTAATGGCTTCCTGCAATGACTGAGGGAAATTGGGCATGAACATGTGACTTGCCCATGTCCAAACTCCATCTTGTTGCTGTAATTTTCCACAGTAAGAACAATGGAATGCCCTCCACATGGCAAAAGCTATAAAAGGCCCTGGAAACACCTCCACTTGGTCTTCAATCCTGCTTCTTACCTCTGGAGGAACTTTGCTACAAACTAAAGCTCTAAACAATGGACTTAATGACCCATCCAAGCTGTGGATGTACTCCAGAGACTTGACTTAAGCCAGCAGTTTATTCCATCACTGCTACAAACCTCAACCAAGAACTTTGCCATTACTGTATGTAATTGAGTCCTTTAACCAATTTTAACTCTCACCTTTCTTTCGTTCTTTCTATGAATGAACCTTTAGATTTTAAAGTAGCAGCCGTGTTAGTCTGTATCCGCAAAAAGAACAGGAGTACTTGTGGCACCTTAGAGACTAACAAATTTATTTCAGCATAAGCTTTTGTGGGCTACAGCTCACTTCTTCAGATGCATAGAGTGAAACACACAGACAGAAGATATTTATACATACAGAGAACATGAAAAGGTGGAAGTACGCATACCAATTGTAAGAGGCCAATCAATTGAGATGAGCTATCAGTAGCAGCAGAAGAAAAAACTTTGAAGCGATAATCGAGATGACCCATAGAAGGTGTGAGGAGAACTTAACATGGGGGGGGAAAAATTCAATTAGTGTAATGACCCAACCATTCCCAGTCTCTGTTTAGACCTAAGTTAATTGTGTCTAATTTGCATATTAATTCGAGTTCAGCAGTCTCTCTTTGGAGTCTGTTTTTGAAGTTTTTTTGTTGCAAAACTGACACCTTCAAGTCTGTCACTGAGTGATTAGAGAGGTTGAAGTGTTCTCCCACTGGTTTTTGAATGTTATGATTCCTGATGTCAGATTTGTGTCCATTTATTCTTTTGCATAGAGTTTGGGTGGGGGGAGGAGGTCTGGGGTGCAGGCCCTGGGCTGGGGCAGGGGATTGGGGTGCAGGAGGGGTGCAGGCTCTGGGAGGGAGTTTGGGTGCAGGAGGGGGCTCTGTGCTGGGGCAGCAGGTGGGTGTGCAGTAGGGGTTGTGGTGCAGGCTCTGTGAGGGAGTTTGGGTGCAGGCTCTGGTCTGGGGCAAGGGGTGGGGGTGCAGGAGGAGGTGAGGGGTGCAGGCTGTGGGAGGGAGTTTGGGGGCAGGAGAGGGTGTGTGGGAAGGAGGTGGGGGTGCAGGCTCTGGGACGGAGTTTGGGGATGGGAGGGGGTGCAGAGGGCGGGGGTGCAGGGGTGAGGGCTGTGGGGTGGCCCTGGGGATGAGGGGTTTGGAGTGTGGGGTGAGGGCTGTGGGGTGGAGCTGGGGATGAGGGGTTCATGATGCAGGAGGGGGCTCAGGGCTGGGGCAGAGCGTTAGGGTGTGGGGGGGTGAGGACTCTGGGGCTGGGGATGAGGAGTTTGGAGTGTGGGAGGGGCTCAGGGCTGGGGCAGAGGGTTGGGGTGCAGGGGGGTGAGGGCTCTGTCTGGGGCTGGGGGTAAGGGCTCTGGGGTGGGACAGGGCTGGGGATGAGTTTGGGGTGCAAGCAGGCTGCCCCTGGGCTGGGGCCAGAGAGAAGGACTCCCCCCAGCCCTCAGCAGCGAGCTCTGGGGGAGGAGCCCCCCTTTCCCACCCCCCCCCAGCAGCACATTCACCCCCACCACTGTCACTGCATGTGCTCCTAGGGCCCCTCTCAGGTCCAGGAAGCCCCCTCACCTCCTCTGTGGTGGGTGCCGGGGGGGGGGGGGGGTGCTGCCATCACATGTGTGCCTCCTCCCCTGCTGCTGCCCCTCACTGTAGCCTCACTGGGGGTGGGGGTGGGGGATGGGGCTGCCCCTTGCCCAGCGTGGGGCAGGAGCGGTGACTGCAGGCAGCGGGGGCCCCTGTGCTGGTGGAGGGTCCCGCTGGAAAAGGGATGGGTCCAAGTTGGAAGGGCAGAGTAAGGGCAGCCTCCCCTGCCACTCGTGGAGGGGGGGGCACTAGTACCCTGTGGAGGCAGTTGATGCCAGGAGCCAGCAGAGCAGAGGCAGGGTGGGGCCGGGGAAGGTGCGGGGGGGGCGGCAAGTGGGGGTCGGAGGACACTCGGGTGAGGTGCGGAGGCGCAACAGGTGGGGCCGGGGGAGAGACCCGGCCCCAAACATTGGTGGAGCCGGGCTCCGGGCCCTGAATATTGCTGGAGCCCGGGCACCATGGGCCCGTGTAACTCGCTGCCCCTGAAACCCACAGCTGGTCACACTCCTCCAGCGGGGGCAGCAGGGACACACACCCAGAGCAGGTCACACCCCTCCAGCGGGGGCAGCAGGGACACACACACAGAGCAGGTCACACCCCTCCAGCGGGGAGCAGGGACACAGACACACACACACAGAGCAGGTCACACCCCTCCATCGGGGGCAGCAGGGAGACACACACACCCAGAGCAGGTCACACCTCTCCACCGAGGGGCAGCAGGGACACACACACAGAGCAGGTCACACACCTCCAGCGGGGAGCAGGGACACAGACACACACACCCAGAGCAGGTCACACCCCTCCAGCGGGGGCAGCAGGGACACACACACACCCAGAGCAGGTCACACCTCTCCACCGAGGGGCAGCAGGGACACACACACACACACACACAACTGGCTATCAATACAATCTCAAGTCCTCCCCACAGGGCACCTTAAGAACAAACAGCATCCCCCATGCAGGTTAATCTCCTTGGTACTGGCCCCCTGGCTTCTGTGAAGGCTCCAGGCTCCTGTCTGGAAAAGGAGGTTTTTTAATAAGGCTGCACTGGAGCAGCAGCCTCTGAGCACAGCCATGCCCCATGGCTCACAGAGGTTCCACATCCCGCCGGATGCCCAAACGTCATCACACGGCTGATGTGTCTCTGTATCTGACTGCAAGGCTGCGCTCATGGCCTGCTTGCATTGCTGGCACTCCCTTGGCTTGCCACAAACACCCATATTTGTGCTTCTCTGCCACAGCCCATGCTGCTCTCGGCTCTATGTGTGCACAGCCTAGACAGGGCCTGTGCCACTGCTGAGGTCCTGACACATGGTTTACGCGAAACTGGTACCGTTGTTGTTTCAGCCCCAGTCTGTGCAGCTAGGCAGGCGCTGCAGGCAAGGCCATTCAAAGAATGGGAACTCCCAGTCGGCTGGTTTCTAACTCTATTTATCATGCTTCCCCCCAGGTACCAGAGCCACAGTCTGGCTCATGTCTCAGGGCCCCCATCTGCTCTAGCAGCTTGTCTGCAGGGGCTGGATCTCCAGCTTCTGGTCATCACTCTCTTCAGAGCCATCAGCCCCACATCCTGCTCTCCGGTGGCTTCCTGAAGGCAGCACAGAAGTAAGGATGGCAATACAGCGACCCCCCTTAAAATAACCTTGTGACCCTCCTGCAACTCCCTTTTGGTTCAGGACCCCCAGTTTGAGAAACACTGGTCTCCCCCATGAAATCTGTATAATATAGGGTAAAAGCACACAAAAGACCAGATTTCATGGGGGAAGACCAGATTTCACAGTCCGTGACGCGTTTTTTATGGCCATGAATTTGGTGGGGCCCTAGTAATTATACTGACTGCTGATGAAACAAGCAGTGATGTTGTTGTGAAACAAGCAAGGAAGATAGCAGACCTCTTTAAGCCCAAAACCATTGTGGAACCCCAGTGTGAAGCCCTGACTCTACCGATAGACCCTGCAAGGTTTGACTTTGGGGATTCACAGTTGTCTGAGTGGTAGAAGAATCGTCTGAGAAAGGAAGTTTGTGAAAGATCCAAGATATTCTTCACAATGAGCGAGATGTGGGATTGGAGCACAACATCAGACTACAAGACTCCTGGCCCTTCAGGAAGTGATGTAGGAAGATTACTCTCTCAGAAATGGAGGACATGTGGCATCATCTTCAGGAGCTGATTGTGAATGGCATCATTGCAGAATCCGGAAGCCCATGCGCTTCCCACATTGTGGTGGTCTGTAAGAAGAGTGGGAAAACCCAGATGTGTATCGACTGCCACACACTGAATAAACGCACCATAGTTGACCAATACACCATGTCTCGAGTACAAGATGCCTTAGATTGTTTGCTAGGGAGCCAGTAGTTCTTGGCATTGGATCTTTGAAGTGGATACTACCAGATCCCTCTGGGAGAAGAAGATAAGGAGAAGACAACCTTCATCTTTCCTTTAGGTTTGTTCTAGGGAATTTCTGAAGCACCCCATGTTTCAATGTCTTATGGATAAAGTTTTGGGAGACGTGAATTTAGTGCAAGTCTTAGTTTATTTGGATGACCTGATTATGTTTGGAAGAACTCTGGAGGAACACGAAGAAAGATGTCTAAAAGTGCTAGACCAGTTAGAAGCCTATAGACTGATGCTTTCAACTGATAAATGCCAGTGAGACGTTGCACTCCATATGCTTTATGGAAGTATGCTTATGAATATGACGTAAATGGCCTTAGTTACTTGAAAGTCTTCCTGTGTACGTGTGGGCCAGCCCACAGGTAATGGAGACTAGGGGTCTTACAGTGACATGTGACCATGTCACCTGATAATGAAATCCATCTTAAATCTGGTACTTTTCCATTTAGAAGGAGGGGTGGGGACCCAGAGAGACAAAAGATTCCCACCTTGTGCCAAAACTATAAAAGGGGATGGAGCAGGACAAAGGGGGCTGCCAGTCATGAGAAAACCCCTGCTTTCCACCTGAGATGTCTGCTGAAACTAATAAGGATTGTACCAGGGGAAGGACTGGGCTCAGACTAGGAAGGAGTCTAGTCTGTGAAAGAAGCTTATTGGAACATCTTTGAGGGTGAGACATTACCTGTAATCAGTTTCGTAATGTATTAGGCTTAGACTTGCGTGTTTTGTTTTATTTTGCTTGGTGACTTACTTTGTTCTGACTGTTATTACTTGAAACCACTTAAATCCTACTTTTTACACTTAATAAAATCACTTTTGTTTATTAATAAACCCAGAGTAAGCGATTAATACCTGGGGGAGCAAACAGCTGTGCATAGCTCTCTATCAGTGATATAGAGGGCGAAGAATTTATGAATTTACCCTGTATAAGCTTTATACAGAGTAAAATGGATTTATTTGGGGTTTGAATCCCATTGGGAGTTGGGTGTCTGGGTGCTGGAGACAGGTAACCTGCTGAGCTTTTAACTTTTAGTTAAAGTGTTGCAGCATTGTGGGCGTGGCCCAGACCCTGGGTCTGTGTTGCAGCAGGCTAGCGTATCTGGCTCAACAAGGCAGGGTTCTGGAGTCCCAAGCTGGCAGGGAAAACGGGCTCAGATGTAATTTCAGCACATCAGGTGACAGTCCCAAGGGGATCTCTGTGACCGAACCCGTCACAGCCAGTTCTGCAGAACATTGATCAAGTATGTGGGTCACATTGTGTCCCAAGTGGGTGTAAATACCAATCCAGATAAAAACAGAAGCATTGATTATATGGTCTCCCTCACATATTTACAGAAGCTCAAGACCTTTCTAGGATTTAGCACCTGCTGCCCCAGATTTGTGAAGAATTATAGTACCATCATAAAGCTGCTGAATGATCTCACCAGGGGATACCAGTCCAGCAAGACTAAATCTAAGACCAAGGGTAAGGAGAGGTCCCTAAAACCTCCCAAATAGAGACACTCTGGCCCCTGGGAACCCTTTGGACCCCAATGGGATGAGGGATGTGAAAAAGCCTTTTGAGAAATCAGTACTTGCCTAAATCATGCTCCAATCCTAGGCCAGATCTACACTAAAAAGTTAGGTCAATCCAGCTACATCACTTAGGGGTGTGAAAAATCCACCCCCCTGAGCAACGTAGTTAAGCCACCCTAGCCCCCAGTGCGGACAGCGCGAGGTTGACAGAAGAATTCTTCCCTTGACCTAGCGACTGCCTCTCGGGAAGGTGGATTAGCCACAGCAATGTGAGAACCCCAGTCTTTGCTGAGGCAAGGAAGCCTTTTCTGCTGCATACGGAGGCTAGTTTGGAGAGTTTTAGAGCAGCTCTATACCAGGAAGGTGAAGGCAAAGGAAACCTGTGGCCTTTGCCAGCCGAGGACTGGCTGATAGCCAGACTTGCCACCCCAGTCACAAGCTGGAGTTCTTGGCCTTAAAATGAGCCGTCACTGAGAAGTTTCGAGACTATGTGTATTAGCTCAGATTCTTCTGTGGACAGAGGCAATCCACTGCCTTACGTGTTAACAAGCGCCAGGCTAGATCCTGCAGGGCAGAGCTGGATGGCCACCCTGGCTAGCATTCAGCATTCAGTGCTGATTGGGGAGAAGCGATGCAGCTGCATTGTCCCAACGTCCGCAGGCACCAGAAATTGCTGTGATGTCTATGGATTAAGTGAGAGCTATTTGCAGTGAGTTGTCAAGAGTCAGAAGCCCAGGAGAGTCTTCATGCTTGTGCTGCAGAAACTCTGGGCCTGCCCCGGAACATGTGCCATTAGCCGCGGTGAACTGTAGTGTCATTGCCTAGGCTCAATTGTGCTGATGGCAAGAAGCCCCACTGCAAGATAATGATATTCACGAAACTTTGCTTACGGAAAAGGAGGAGCGAAATCCAGCTACAGGATGACTTTGGACATTTGGGAATGGAGAGAACCCTGGAATGTATGCATAGTAAGTTCTATCGGACCCGGATGGCTGAGGATGTTGCAGGAAATACATGGCATGAGCTGGGTACATTCAAAGGCAAACTCTGCCCACTAGCGCTGTGTATCTGGAGAATATCACCAGCAGCAAGCTTGGAGCTGGTATGCATTGATGTCCTGTCTTCAGAAATTGACAGAAAGAAATGTTGGGAACATTTTAGTAGTGACTGACCCCTTTACGTGGTAGGGCAGGCATATCCCACATGTGACCAGAAGGCTACTGCTGTCACTCGAGTGTTGTGGGAGAAATAGTATTCAGTGTATGGATTCCCAGGTCAGATACACTCCGATCATGGACGGGACTTTGAAAGTCACCTTCTGAAGGAGGTGCTCAGGACAGCAGGAATTAAAAAGTTCAGACCAAGTCCTTATCACCCACAAGGTGGCCCTTAACCAGAGTGGTTTAATCAAACTCTGTTAAATATGTTGGGGACTTTACATCTTCTGATGTTTGGGTGAGAACCCAGATTACCCATAGACTTGGGCTTTGGCATATCAGAGGATGGAGAGAGCTACGAGCTGCATCACCAAGTCAGCTGATAAAGAGAAAAGTTGTGGGAGGCTTTTCGCTTGGTTACTGCTGCAGCCCGGGAAAACTCAGACAGTAACAAACATTGGGATGTTGCGAGGGGGTGGTCTGAGGAACTCCTGCCAGAGGACACCGTTCTGTTGTGACATTTGGGTGTTGCTGGCAAACACAAGCCAGCCAATGGATGGACGGCACTGCCTTACCTGGTGGTGGAAAAACTGGGCCATCTGCCTCTCTACAAGCTCAAAGCTGAGATGCAGCCAGGGAAATAAAGACACAAGAGTCCATAGGAACATTACAAGTGGGGGAATTTGTAGGAGCCCGCTATGAAACGGGCCAGGAGGTGGGACCTGGGTGGCAAAAAGGTGCTGGACCAAAGCCACATGCAGTGGGTCCCCTGGGGGTAAACCACCACTACTCAGCATGTCTGAGAGTGAGTCTGGAGAGAAAGGCACTACCATGGTGTACCCTAGAACTCCAGTTCTTTGGCTCTGAACCCCATGGTGGAAGCTTTTAAGCCCATTGCTGGCACACCCATGCCACCGATGAGACCAGCCTGGAGTAATGAGGCTGCCCCACCACTCTTCCCAGAGCTCCTTGAAGAAAGACTGGACTCCTGATGGCACACCTCGGTTGCTGGGCAGTGGGGACATCCCCGGTGGAAGGCATCCCCGGTGCTCCAGATGCTCTAGTGCTAGAACAGGAGATACAGGGCCTACATCAGTGCCTGAGGAACCTCAAGGGAACGCTCCCCCTCCCTAGCCCCTGGAGAAGTCCCCCGCCCCTGCAATGCCCACTCTCAATAGGTGTGACGGGGTATCAGGCCAGGAACCAGGTTAATTTATGGGAGGTTCGTGAAGAACCAAGACACTTCGCTCACAGGCTTGGGGCAGCCACAGTAGGCTTCCTCAGACCCTTAGTGGGTCTGGTGCAATATGGAGCGTGACTTGCCCGGATGACAAATTCTCGGCCGAGGGGAGGATGTAAACAGGGTCTGAAGGAACTCTCCCCTGACAGCTCCTGATGGGCTGGGGGAAAGACCTCAGGAGCAGACCGTATTTGCATCGCTACTCTTACTCTGCCTTTGTTTTCAGCAGACAGAGCTGCTTTGCCAAAGTGATCAATTTTGGCTGTTTTGGATTAAAAGTCACATTAGCATGTTAAAAATAGCTGGGTGGACACTGCAGCTCGGGGGGGAGTGCACAGAGCTGGGAGCCAGGAGATCTGGCCTCACCTCCACGGACTGTATTTCCATGCACTTCAGAGCCCTTATTACTGTCTGACTGACCCAACGGGGGTGGTGGGCAATTGCATTGGTGTGGGGCAAAAGGTCTGCGTGTGTCTAGCCAGATGAGGCCTGTATCTCACCGTCTGGGACGGCGGCGCCGGTGCCCGGAGGCCCGTATCTCACCGTCTGGGACGGCGGTGCCGGTGCCCGGAGGCCCGTATCTCACCGTCTGGGACGGCGGCGCCGGTGCCCGGAGGCCCGTATCTCAACGTCTGGGATGGCGGTGCTGGTGCCCGGAGGCCCGTATCTCACCGTCTGGGATGGCGGTGCTGGTGCCCGGAGGCCCGTATCTCACCGTCTGGGATGGCGGTGCTGGTGCCCGGAGGCCCGAATCTCGCCGTCTGGGATGGCGGTGCTGGTGCCCGGAGGCCCGTATCTCGCCGTCTGGGACGGCGGTGCCGGTGCCCGGAGGCCCGTATCTCGCCGTCTGGGACGGCGGCGCCGGTGCCCGGAGGCCCGTATCTCGCCGTCTGGGATGGCGGTGCTGGTGCCCGGAGGCCCGTATCTCGCCGTCTGGGATGGCGGTGCTGGTGCCCGGAGGCCCGTATCTCGCCGTCTGGGATGGCGGTGCTGGTGCCCGGAGGCCCGAATCTCGCCGTCTGGGATGGCGGTGCTGGTGCCCGGAGGCCCGTATCTCACCGTCTGGGATGGCGGTGCTGGTGCCCGGAGGCCCGTATCTCGCCGTCTGGGATGGCGGTGCTGGTGCCCGGAGGCCCGTATCTCGCTATCTGGGATGGCGGTGCTGGTGCCCGGAGGCCCGTATCTCGCCGTCTGGGATGGCGGTGCTGGTGCCCGGAGGCCCGTATCTCGCTATCTGGGATGGCGGTGCTGGTGCCCGGAGGCCCGTATCTCGCCGTCTGGGATGGCGGCGCCGGTGCCCGGAGGCCCATATCTCACCGTCTGGGATGGCGGCATTGGCACCTGAGGCCTTTGCTTTCACACTCCATGCTGACAGCCCCTTGCCCCTTCCCGTGCCCAGTTGTGACCTTTCTGTAACAGTACCATTAACTCAGCCTGCAGTTGCTTCACTCCAGCCTATGCGGCTTGTCTGCCTGCCCCCTGGGAGCCGGCCAGTGGGTCGGGTCTGCTCTGCCAGGCGTGGTGCCGCACACAAGGTCAGCCCACAGCCAGCCAAGAGCTGCTGCAGCCACAGGTTAGTTAAGGTCACTCATGGCAAGGAAAGGGGGAGAGAGCAGGGACTGTCGAGGTCTGTGCCAGGATCTGACTGACAGGGGTGGGGGCCAGTTCCCTTCTCCCTGAAAACTCGCCCCGGAGGACTCCCCCATCCCCCAAATGGTCAGTGAATTCCTGGGTCCCCGCAGCCTGCAACCTGCCTTTATTCCATACTGCAACAAGGGCGGGCTAAGGCATCCGGGATCACAAGGGGGAGCGGGGACCCAGTGCCCAGATCACAAGGGGGATTGGGGTCCCGGTGCCTGGTCTTAGGTGGGAGCGGGGACCCAGTGCCTGGATCACAAGGGGGATTGGGGTCCCGGTGCCTGGTCTCAGGTGGGAGAGGGGTCCCAGTGCCCAGATCACAAGGGGGAGCGGGGTCCCAGTGCCCGGATCACAAGAGGGAGTGGGGTCCCGGTGCCTGGTGTCAGGTGGGAGCGGGGTCCCAGTGCCCAGATCACAAGGGGGAGCGGGATCCCGGTGCCCGGTCTCAGGCGGGAGCAGGGTCCGGGTGCCCAGATCGCAAGGGGGAGCAGGGTCCCGGTGCCTGTTCTCAGGCGGGAGGGGGGTGATCCAGGCTGTTCTTTGTGGTGCTGTGTATGACCCTGCTGCGCTCCCAGAGGAGGGCTTTGTAATCCGTGAGTGCGATGGCAGTGCCCAGCCCCCCTAGTCCCTGCCGTGGAGTTGAGCTTCTCCAGAGCCCCTTATCTCTCCTGCGGCACCCTGCAGCGCAGTGCTGCCATGAGCAGGTTCCCAGCCCTCCGCCCAGGCCGGGCATTTACAGCAGCTTCCTAGGGACAATTGGAGGAAGCCGCATTTCTCTGCAAACCCAGGGAGGTTTGTTTTGGAAGCTGCGGCTGCTAAGACAGGAGGGAGGGGACCAGGTTGCAGATGCTGGGCCTCCACCAACCACCTTGCCCAGGGCACAACAGCCACAGCACCGCTCTTCCCCTGCAGCACAGCCCGCAGTTCACACCCGCACAGCCTGCCAGCACCACCTGGCACAGGCACACTCCTGGGCTGTGCATACACACACACATACGCAAACACCCGGGCTGTGCATACACACATGCATACACAGGCAGAAACCCGGGCTGTGCATACACACATGCATATACACGCACACACCCGGGCTGTGCATACACACACACACACCTGGGCTGTGCATACACATACGCATACACAGGCACACACCCGGGCTGTGGATACACACACGCATACACAGGCACAGAACCTGGGCTGTGCATACACACACGCATATACATGCACACATCCAGGCTGGGCATACACACACGCATACACAGGCACACACACACGCATACACAGGCACACACCCGGGCTGTGCATACACACACACACACACACACACCTGGGCTGTGCATACACACACGCATATACACTCACACACCCGGGCTTTACATACACACACGCATACACAGGCACACACCCGGGCTGTGCATACACACACGCATACACAGGCACACAGCCCAGCTGTACATACACACACACATATACACGCACACACCCGGCCTGTGCATACACACATGCATACACAGGCACACACCCGGGATGTACATACACACACGCACACACCTGGGCTGTGCATACACACACGCATACACAGGCACACACCCGGGCTGTACATACACACACGCATACACACGCACACACCTGGGCTGTGCATACACACACACATACACCTGGGCTGTGCATACACACACATATACACAGGCACACAGCCCGGCTGTGCATACACACCCATATACACACACGCACACCTGGGCTGTGCATACACACAGGCATACACATGCACACACCTGGGCTGTGCATACACACACACATACACAGGCACACACCACAGCTGTGCATACACTCACGCATACACAGGCACACACCACAGCTGTGCATACAGACACATATATAGGCACACGCCCGGGCTGTAGATACACAGTCATGTACACATGCAGACACACATGTCCGAGCCATCCATATGCACACCCAGAGGCATGCCCCGTGACTGCACATACACACATACACACTCCACTAGTGTGTATACTCATGAACACACACACACACTGGGATGCCCCTCTCCACACACAGACACACTATGTCCTTCTAGAGATGCACACAATGCTTGTTTGTGCACACACACGTATACAAACACACACAAGTGCATCCATGCATTGGTGCACACTGCACACTCACCCAGAGACGGCTTCCCACAGACACGCTACACCTGCCCACAGCCACACATGCTGGGGTTTGGCTCACCTCAGTGTCACGATGCCACATCAGGCCTCGTGCTTAATTTGTAATAAAAGAGGTGCCAGTAATTTTTTTACGTTCATAACTGATGCAGCCAGCCCATAGGTGCTGGGGCTAGGAACTGCCAAGTCCTGGCAGGCCCTGGCACAAATAAGCACTGGTCAGACCTGTCTGTATTTACCAGCCCCAGTGACACAGGCGGTCATCCCTCCACTGCACCCCCAGCCCCTCCACTCCCTGTCAGCCCTGCCGCACTCTGTGCCTGAGGGGTCCCCCACTGGGCCCTGCCCCGGGGGCTGTCTGGGATACCAGGAATGCAGCTGGCCATTGGCAGCTGGACGCGGTTCTCACGCCCATCCCCGCCAATGGCAGCTGCTGGCACCCAGGGAGCTCTGAAAGTCAGGGGAGCTGCTGTGTTTCAGGACAAACTCCTTAAAAGGCTGGAGAGACGGGAAGTCATTGCAGGCTTTTCCCATGGAGCCCGGAGCTCTTGGAGGACTGGCTGCCAGCACTGGCCGGAGAGGCCTGGAGAGATGCCCTAGCCTTGCTGCTCCTGGGTGCCTCTCGCTAGCTTGCGTCTCTTCTGAGCAACATGTGCTGGGGCGCTGCCCCTTCATGTGTGCCACCTGCTCGTGGCTCTTAGGCAATGGGAGTGCCCATGGCCCAGCTGCTAGCACCAGCTGTGCCCAGCTCGTCACAGTGGGAGCCGTGTCAGTTACAACACTGACCCCTGGGGCTGGCTGGAGGTCACTGCAGGGCTCGTGAGGAGCAATGTGGTCTGAGCCTGGGTCTGTTCGGAACAAGCCTTCTTCCACACAGACACGCGGGCCACTCCCCACCAGCCCTTAGACCAGTGGCTCTCAACCTTTCCAGACTACTGTGCCCTTTGCAGGAGTCTGATTTGTCTTTGTAGCCCAAGTTTCACCTCACTTAAAACTACTTGCTTACAAAATCAGACGTAAACATACAGAAGTGGCACAGCATGCTAGTACTGACAAATGGCCGACTTTCTCATTTTTACCATAGAATTATAAAATAAATCGACTGGAATATAAATATTGTACTTACATTGCAGTGTATAGTATATTGAGCAGTATAAACAAGTCATTGTCTGTATGAAATTTTAGTTTGCACTGACTTTGCTAGTGCTTTTTCTGTAGCCTGTTATGAAACTAGGCAAATATCTAGATGAGTTGATGTACCCCCTGGAAGACCTCTGGTCGGGACGCAATTTGTCCCGATATTTCGCTGGTGGAGAAAAAAAAAAAAAACACCCCCCCGGTGTCCCGATATTTTCTTCCTCTCATCTGGTCACCCTAGTTGAGAACCACTGCCTTAGATGGCCTAGAGCTGTTTGGTCCCTGCCCACTCCTCTCTGGAGGAGGGGCTGGGGCCCAGAGGCCTATGATACTGGCCTTCTGTGCTCCTGCAGACATGCAGTCATGTTGTTCCTGCTATGGTAGCACAGGCTGGTGCTTTGACACCCCAGTGGGTACTGCAGAGGAGACAGTGTGGGAGCGTGTTCGCCCGGCCTGCTAGGGTTGCCAGGTGGCCGGTTTTCAACTGGAACGCCCAGTCGAAAAGGGACCCTGGCAGCGCCGGTCAGCACTGCTGACAGGGCTACTCAAAGTCTGGTCGGTGGCGCAGCGGGGCTAAGGCAGGCTCCCTGCCTGCCCTGGATCCGCGCAGCTCCCGGAAGCGGCTGGCATGTCTGGCTCCTAGGCACAGGGGCGATCACGGGAGCTCCACATGCTGCGCCCACCCTGAGCCCTGGCTCTGCAGCTCCCATTGGCTGGGAACCACGGCCAATAGGAGCTGCGGGGGTGGCGCCTGCGGGCGCAGAGCCACCTGGCCGCCCCTGCGCCTAGGAGCTGGACATGCCAGCCACTTCTGGGAGCTGCACAGAGCCAGGGCAGTCAGGGAACCTACCTTAGCCTCGCTGCTCCACCAACCGGGAGCCGCCTGAGGTAAGCGCTGCCTGGCTGGAGCCCGCATCCCAACCCCCAGCCCCAGGTTGGAACCCTCTCCTGGAGCCTGCACCCCACACCCCCTCCTGCACCCCAACCCCAGCCCCGAGCTCCCTCCTGCACCCAAACTCCCTCCCGAAGCCTGCACCCCACAACCCCTCCCACACTCCAACACCCTGCCCCAGCCCTCAGCCCGCTCCCACACTCTGAACCCCTTGGCTTCAGCCTGGAGCCCTCTCCTGCACCCCAAACCCCTCATCCCCAGCCCCACCCCAGAGCTTGCACCCCCAGCTGGAGTTCTCACCCCCTCCTGCACCCGAACCCCCTGCCCCAGCCCAGTGAAAGTGAGTGAGGGTGGGGGGAGAGTGAGCGACAAAGGGAGGGCGGTGGAGTGAGTGGGGGACGGGGCCTCAGGGAAGGGGCAGCGCAGGGTGTAGGGCAAGGGTGTTCGGTTTTGTGTCATTAGAAAGTTGGCAACCCTAACCCAGCCCCAGGCAGTCTCTCTCCCATGCAGGTCTAGCTGCTGCTGCTAACGGGACTCTCTGAGCCATCTATGAATCCCCAGCTCAGCCAGGATCCCCGTTAATGCCAATCCGGGGGGTTATTTTCATCCTGCAGCGGAGTGCTCCCCAAATGGCATGGGGGCAATGCCCTGGACAATCCAAACTCTTCAGGTCTGTCTCCTCGAGCTGGGAATTACACCTCCAGGTCCTGTGCAGATGTCCAGTGAGATAGTGGAGGGCGCTCCTGCTCCGGTCAGCCCCAGGGCCTGTGTTCTGCATTCCTCCATCGCCAAGAAGCTCCTGGCCTGACAGCTCAGCTCTGTGCTTTGGCCTGAAGAACTGCGAAGGGGGCAGCCCGTGCTCTGCAGTGCAGCCGCTGCCTCCTGCTCTAAGGGGGACTGGGGAGCTTTCCCAGAACCTGCCTTGCACTCAGCACCTCCCTGATTCCGTGATTCAGAGCAGACAGCTTGGCTCCTGGCTCAGGAAGGAATATGGGCAGCACCAGGGCAGCTGCACTCTCCCACTCAGCACTCCAGGGACAGGATGCCCCGCCTGCTCCCAGCTCGCCAGGCGGCTCTTGCAGCAGCCACGGTTGGACGTGATTTTGCTTCGCAGACCGAGGAGATTGTGCTCGAAGTGCTGGGCTGCAACAACTCACAGCAAATCCAGCTCCCCTGGCTGTCCTTCCCCTCTGCAAGCACCCTCACTGCTGCTGCCACGTGGCCTGAGGCTGGCCGCTGCCTCCCGCTATGCCTGGCCCTAGCCCCATGGCGTCGGACGGGGGAGTGAGGCAGGCTCCAGCTGCACCTGTGATGGCTGCTGCTCTGCATTCACTCAGCTGAGCCCACCCTGGTTCATCACAAAGCTCTGCCCATGGCAGTGACCCATTTGCCTGAGTGGCTCCCTCGATGGACTGGGTGTCTCGGGCACCAGGGTTGAGGAAAGCCAACACCCAGGCCGAGGGGCTAGGGATGAAAGAAGCACAGTGCCAGCAGCAGGGGAATGGCTGAACGGCTCTCGTCTAGGTGCTTGGGTACTGTTGGGATCAGAGCCCTCTGCAGCCCACCTCCCACATGGCAGCAGCGTGGCTTGATGCAACCCCTGCTTGGCTAAGGGATGGGCTGAATGAGAGGAGCCAGCCGGAAATCCTGCCCCAGACCAGTGGGGACAGGTGATTGGCCACAGTCATCCTGACCATAAGAACATAAGAATGGCCCTACTTGGTCAGACCAAAGGTCCAACTAGCCCAGTATCCTGTCTTCCGACAGTGGCCAATGCCAGGTGCCCCAGAGAGAATGAACAGAACAGGCAATCATCAAGTGATCCATCCCCTGTTGCTCATTCCCAGTTTCTGGCAAACAGAGGCTAGGGACACCATCCCTGCCCATCCTGGCTAATAGTCATTGATGGACCTATCCTCTACGAATTTATCTAGTTCTTTTTTGAACCCTGTTAGTGTCTTGGCCTTCACAACATCCTCTGGCAAGGAGTTCCACAAGTTGACTGTGTGTTGTGTGAAGAAATACTTCCTTTTATTTGTTTGAAACCTGCCGCCTATTAATTTCATTTGGTGACTCCTAGTTCTTGTGTTATGAGAAGTAGTAAACAACACTTCCTTATCTACTTTCTCTATACCAGTCATGATTTTATAGTCCTCAATCATATCTCCCCTTAGCCGTCTCTTTTCCAAGCTGAAAAGTCCCAGTCTTATTAATCTCTCCTTATACGGAAGCCCTTCCATATCCATAATAATTTTTGTTGCCCTTTTCTGAACCTTTTCCAATTCCAATATATCTTTTTTGAGATGGGGCGACCACATCTGCACACAGTATTCAAGATGTGGGTGTACCATGGCTTTATATAGAGGCAACATGATATTTTCTGTCCTATTATCTATCCCTTTCTTAATTATTCCCAGCATTCTGTTTGTTTTTTTGACTGCCGCAGCACATGGAGTGGATATTTTCAGAGAACTATCTACAATGACTCCAAGATCTCTTTCTTGAGTGGTAACAGCTAATTTAGACCCCATCATTTTATATGTATAGTTGGGATTATGCTTTCCAATGTGCATTACTTTGCCTTTATCAACATTAAATTTCATCTGCCATTTTGTTGCCCAGTCACCGAGTTTTGAGAGATCCTTTTGTAGCTCTTCGCAGTCTGCCTGGGTCTTAACTATCTTTAGTAATTTTGTATCATCTGCAAATTTTGCCACCTCACTGTTTACCCCTTTTTCCAGATCATCTATGAATATGTTGAATAGGACTGGTCCCAGAACAGACCCATGGGGGACGCCACTATTTACCTCTCTCCATTCTGAAAACTGACCATTTATACCTACCCTTTGTTTCCTATCTTTTAACTGGTTACCAATCCATGAGAGAACCTTCCCTATTATCCCATGGCAGCTTACTTTCCAGTTATGATTATCCACCATAACCCGTGGGAAATTGTTCCAATGGTTAATTACTCTCACTTTTAAACATTTACATCTTATTTCCTGTCTGAATTTGTCTGGCTGCAGCTTTCAGCCATTGGATTGAAGAGTCCATTATCAAATTTCTGTTCCCCATATCGGTACTGATAGACTGTGATCAAGTGATCCCTTCTCTCTTTGTTAAGCTAAATAGACTGAGCTCCTTGACTCTATCGCTATAAGGCAGGTTTTCCAATCCTTTACTCATTCTTGTGGCTCTTCTCTGACCCCTCTCCAATTTATCAATATCCTTCTTGAATTGTGGACACCAGAACTGGACACAGGATTCCAGCAGCAGTCGCACCAGTCCCAGATGCAGAGGTAAAACAACCCCCATACTCCTATTCAAGATTCTGCTGTTTATGCATCCCAGTATGATATTAGCCCTTTTGGTCACAGCTTCATAGTGGGAGTTCACATTCAGCTGATTATCCATCATGCCCTCCAAGACTTTTCAGTCACTGCTTCCCAGGAAAGAGTCCCCAATCCTTGTAAGTATGGTGAGATAGCCTCTGTATTAATTGCCATTTCCCCAATCTTTGTGTCATCCGCAAACTTTATCAGTGATGATTTTATGTTTTTTTATGGATCATTGATACAAATATTAAAATAGCCTAGGGACAAGGACTGACCCCTGTAGGACCTCACTAAAAACACCCACTCCATGATGATTCCCTGTTTAGAGTTACATGTTGAGACCTGTCAGTTAGCCAGTTTTTAATTCATTTAATATGTGCAGTGTTGAATTTGTATAGTTCTAGTTTTTAAATCATAATGTCATGTGGTACCAAGTCAAATGCCTCACAGAATCGAAGTATATTACCTCAACACTATTACTTTTATCAACTAAACTTGTAATCTCATCAAAAAAGATATCAAGTTAATTTGACAGGATTTTCCATAAACCCCTGTTGATTGCCATTAATTACATTACCCTCCTTTAATTCTTTATTAATCAAGTCCTATATCAGTCACCCCATTATTTTGCCCTGGATGGATGTCAGGCTGACAGATCTATAATTACCCAGGTCATCTCATTTACTCTTTGCAAATATTGGCACAACATTAACTTTCTCCCAGTCTTCTGGTGCTACCCCAGTGTTCCAAGACTTACTGAAGATCAACATCAATTATTCAGAGAGCTCCTTGGCCAGCTCTTTTAAAACTCTTTGATGCAAGTTATCTGGACCTGTTGATTTTAAAATGTCTAACTGTAGTAGTGGCTTTAATATCTGCCATTAGTTACATTGCATTTCACCCTCTTGTGGTAGTTCTAATGATAACACTTCTTAGCACAGAAAATGCCTGTTAGACTCCAGTACTCAGAATCCTTCACAGGGAGTTAAGTGTGTTTGTTTGGAGGGAGAGATAAATATAGCCTATGTTAGCAACAAACCTCAAGGTCTTTGTGTCTCCTAACAAGAATCCCAGAATGCCATGTGGGGGGCAATATTCAACGTCACCACACTCACTTCCTGGAGATCCCAGTCCCCCCATCTTTATTGTCACAATGTTGTGAAGTCAGTAACAATGCTCACCCCGTTGTCACGCCAAAACACGCTTCGTCCCCAGGTCAGTAAGGAACTTAAGCACACGCCTAAGCTTAAACATGAAAGTGGTCCCATTTGCTTCTGATTTACTCACAGGTGTGTAGCCTGGCACATGCCTATGTACCTTGCTGAGTGGGGCTCAAGACACTACAGCTCCTTCACATGTTCCCCTGGGCACACCTCTGTCACATTCTATGCCTTGGGGGAGTGCCCTGTGACCCACATATTCCTCATTTCTATATCACTGTGATATTTCGCATAATGCATGCCATGTAAGGTATCAGGAGAAAGTCACTATTCTATCTAAATATGTATATTATTAATGCATATGAAGTTATGAGAATGTGTTGTATGGTTGTCACTAAAATATGCTGCGAGTTGGGGAACTGCTCAGATATTAGCTCCCCAGAGACAAGGATGCTAACCAATGCCCAGGCGGGTGTCAAACAACCATCAACAGTCATTGTCCTGCAAGAAAGTTACAATTCAATGTCTCGCTTGCACAACCACACCAGGGGAATTGCTCAACCTTGCCTGGGGACTCAGCAATGCCCCCCAGACATGCCTGGACTTGTGTTCTCCAAGCACATAGACTAAGGGTATAAAACAGAACATAGGGGCCCCATGCTTGGCCTTTCTCCTTCCCCTACCTACACTGCGAGCAACAAGGACACTCAGAAGACTGAAGATTCCAACAGAGGAGACTGGCCCAGGTTTAAAAGATAAACTTGTATATTAAGGACTGTAAGATCCAGTGGGGTGAGAACATTGCTTAATCTAAATACTGTCTAGTGTGATGAGGGTTAAAGTTCAGACTGCGTGCTTTTATTTTACTTTCTTTTGGTAACCACTGTGACTTTTTGATGCTCACTTATAATCACTTAAAATCTCTCTTTTGTAATCAATCAACTTGAGTTTGCCTGAAGTGCTTGGTAAATCTGCTCAGGTTTACAAAGGCTGGTATATATCCACCTTCCATTGATGAAGTGGAGAACCAATTAATACATTGGCATTGCTCGTCTTGAGCAGGGCAAGACGGTATATTCCTGAGGTACAAGGCTGGGAGCTGGGGGGGATTTGGCTCTTGTGCCTTTCTCTGTGTGATCCATGAGTGGCTCTGGGGGCAGTCATGCAATCGAGCTGGGTGTGGGGTTCCACATGCTGTTGTGCTGAGTGATCACAGCGCCTGGAGGGGTTTGCTCTGTGTCACTAGCAAAGCATTGTGAGAGACAGCCCAGGCTAGCGAGTTAAGGGGGCACAGCGGTCCCACAGTTCCAGGCTGCACCCTGGAGATCCCCTCACAACCTCCACTCCTCTCTCTGCCAAGAGAGCCCGTCGCTGCAGGCACTGCACCAGAGACCACAGCTGTCACAAACAGAGCTGGGCTGAGGATTTTGAAATTTGGGAGTAAAACGAAAACTTTAAAAATTCTCTGCAAAGTGGGGCCCAGCTCGCTTGGGAGCCCCAGCTCTGAGGTGATGTGCATGGAGAGCTACCCCATGACGGCTGAGGAGCCATGAGCCTGGGAGCCCTCACTAGCCCAGCCAGCAGGCTGCTGAGGAGTGAGGAAGGTGAGCTGGTGGGAAACCAGCCAGGTTCCACCAGAATGTTGTTAAAATCAAACGGTCTGTAAAACGTTTTGATTTGCAGGAACTGGAAATGTTCCATTACAATGGTCCCAAGCAGCTCTGGTAATGCGATGTCACTGCTGCCCAGCACAGACACTCTTGTCTGCTCCTGCCTGCTTTGTTTCCAGGGGAGATTCTGGAGGAAGATCTCTAAGGGCAGGAAAGGGCCCACTAGCCATTTTGTAGCCTCCTTTATGGAGGAGGCCAATGCAAAGAGGTGTGCCATGCACTCAGATCCAATAGAAGTGAAACAAGTAAATTCTTTGCTCCAGGGGCAGGGAGTTCCACAGCTAAGGGCCCTCCACAGGTAATGCTCTGCCCAGGGCTCTGAAGAGTGTCATGTGGGCTTTGTGGCTGCAATGCCCCTGAGGCTAGTTTGAGGTCTATGTGGTGGCAGGGGGCATGTTGGGGATAGTGTGTGCTGGGAGAGGCTAGTGTCTAAGTCATCCAGCAGTCACACACTCAGCTTGTGAGCAGACACATATTCTTCAACTACCTGAAGGGGGGTTCCAAAGAGGATGGAGCTCGGCTGTTCTCAGTGGTGGCAGAGGACGGAACAAGGAGCAATGGGCTCAAGTTGCAGTGGGGGAGGTCTAGGTTGGATATTGCGAAACACTATTTCACTAGGAGGGTGGTGAAGCACTGGAATGGGTTACCTAGGGAGGTGGTGGAATCTCCTTCCTTAGAGGTTTTAAGGTCAGGCTTGACAAAGCCCTGGCTGGGATGATTTAGTTGGTGATTGGTCCTGCTTTGGGCAGGGGGTTGGACTAGATGACCTCCTGAGGTCCCCTCCAACCCTGATATTCTATGATTCTACACAGGCGTTGGGAAACACATAGATTCTTGTGCCTTTTGGGTGGCCCAGTCTCATGAGTCCCAGCCTGGAGGCTGGGGAAGCCATGCCGTACAGCGCTGATGGAGAAAGGATTGTCCAGTGGTTACAGCACTTGTCTAGCAGTTAGCAGACCCAGGTTCTATTCCCTATTCCATCACATACTTCCTGTGTGACCTTGTGCTGGGACTCATGAGACCAGGTCCCCCAAAAGGCACAAGGATCTACTTTGGCTCTGGAAATACTGCAGGAGAAGGCATGAGGTGTTTGAGGTGCTCACAGCAAGAGTGCACAACTGAGCAGGCTCCATGGTTATGGCGTAAGTGCGGCAGTTTTAAGGCATGAAAACCACTGGGTTGTTTGCCATTGAGCACAGTGCATCATGGGATGCTGATGCAATGTTCCCATTCTCCCCTGCAACAATGTTTTGGTCCCATGAGGCATTGCACAAACTTCGCAAAGCACACTGCACCAAGTTGCACTTTGGGATAGCTACCCATGATGCACTGCTTTGTGTATTGATGCAGGCGCTGCTAGTGAGGACACACTCCATCGAGACAATGAGCATAGTGTGGCCATGCACAATCGACTTCATTAATTTGGGGGCTTGAGATCTAATTAGATAAAGTTGACTTAATGTTGAGGTGTAGACAAGCCCTTAGATTCGCTGGGTCTTGGTTCCCAGCTACCCAATGGGGATCATAAATCTGCCCTGCCTCCAGGGGTGGGTGAGGACAATACACACAGACTCTGGGGTGCTCAGATACTTTGGTGGGGTGGCCCATGTAAGTACCTATGAGAGGTAACTGGCTAGAGGGCGAGGGCACACCCCCATTTGTGTGGCAGTGCATGTTATGTATGTGTTGTCCATGTGTATGCATGCGGTTGTGTATGGCAGTATACATGTCCATGGGGGCAGCATGCCTACATGTGTGTGAGTGTCTGTGAGCTTTTGTAACAGTGTGTGTGGTCTGCGTGGCAGTGTCTGTGCATGCTGTCAGAGAGGGAGTGTGCATGCATGTGTGTCTGTTGTCCATGTGGCAATGTATATGTGTGTGCGGTGTCTGTGTGGCAGTGAGCACGTGCGTGTTGTTTGTGTGGCAGTATCTGTGTGCGTTGTCTGTTTAGCACTGTGCAGGTGTGGGGGCTGCGCTGTTCCTGCGGCAGCATGGGTGTTTGTGCGTGTTGTTCCTGTGGCGACGTGCATGTGTATGCGTGTGTTGTTCCTGAGACAACGTATCCATGTACGTGCATGTTGTTCCTGTGGCGGCATTTGCGTGTACATGTGTGTTGTTCCTGTCATGGCATGCGCGTGTACATGTGTGTTGTACCTGAGGCAGCGTGTGTGTATACTTGCATGTTGTATCTGAGGCAACGTGTGCATGTATGTGCGTGTTGTCCCTGTGGCAGCGTGCCTGTATACACGCACGTTGTTCCTGTGGCAGCATGCGCTTCTACGTGTGTGTTGTTCCTGTGGCGGCGTTCGTGTGTACGTGCGTGTTGTTCCTGATTTGGTGTGCCCGTGTACATGCGTGTTGTACCCGAGGCAGTGTTTGCGTGTACATCCGTGTTGTTCCTGATTTGGTGTGCCCGTGTACGTGCGTGTTGTACCCGAGGCAGCGTGCGCATGTACGTGCACGTTGTACCTGAGGTGGCGTGTGCGTGTACGTGTGTGTTGTTCCTGAGGAGGCGTGCGCCTGTGCATGTGTGTTGTACCTGAGGCGGCGTGCGCGTTTACGTGCGTGTTGTACAAGAGGCAGCGTGTGCATATACGTGCGTGTTGTACCTGAGGCAGCGTGCGTGTGTATGTGTGTGTTGTACCTGAGGCGGTGTGTGCATGTACGTGCGTGTTGTACCTGAGGCGGCGTGTGTGTGTATGTGTGTTGTACCTGAGGTGGCGTGTGCGTGTACGTGCGTGTTGTACCCGAGGCAGCATGCACGTTTACGTGCGTGTTGTACCTGAGGCAGCATGCGCGTGTGTGTATGTGTGTTGTACCCGAGGCAGCGTACGCGTGTGTTAGGGTTACCATATCGCAGTCCTGGAAAAAGAGGACACTCCAAGGGGCCCCGGCCCCGCCCCAACTCCGCCCCTTCCCCATCCCCGGCCCTGCCCCAACTCCGCCCCTTCTCCGCCCCGGCCCCGCCCCAACTCCGCCTCTTCCCCAAAGTCCCCGCCCCAACTCCTCCCCTCCCCTGAATGCTCCACCCCCTGCTCCTCCCCCTCCCCTGCTTCCCGCGAATCAAATGTTCGCGGGAAGCCTGAAACAGGCAGGCAGGCAGCAGGTAAGCTGGGGCAGCGGCGGGGTGGGGGGTGCGAGGAGGCGCGGCCCAGTCCGGCCTCCCCGGCCGAGCGGCTCCCTCCGGTGGCCGGCCAAGAGGCTCTGGCCCCGGCAGCTCCGGCCCGGCTCGGGCCCTGGGGTGCCGGCCCCGGTTCCGGCCGAGCGGCCCCGGCTGAGCACCTCCGGCCCCAGCCCTAGTGACTCCAGCTCGGCTTGGGCCCCGGGGCACCGTCCCTGTCCCCGGCCGAGCGGCTCTGGCCCGGCCCCGGCCCTGGCCGAGTGGCACCGGCTGGCGGCCAAGCACCCCCAGCTCCGGTCCCAGCGGCTCCGGCCCAGCTCAGCTCGGGCCCCGGTTCCGGCCGAGCGGCGCTGGCCGAGCGGCGGCGGCCAGTGGCGGCATCCGAGCTCACAGCCGCCTCCTCCTGGGCTCCGGCGGCTGCTGCGCTGGGGAGAGCGGCGGGAGCCAGGAAAGTTGGAGCCCGGGGAGGAGGCGGTCCCCTTACCATGCCTCCCTATTTTCCCAGACATGTCCCGCTTTTTGGAAATTCCTCCCAGATGGGGATTTGAGGACCAAAAAGCCGGACATGTCCGGGAAAATCCAGACGTATGGTAACCCTAGCGTGTGTGTATGTGTGTTGTACCCGAGGCAGCATGCACGTTTATGTGCGTGTTGTACCCGAGGCAGCGTGCGCATGTGTGTATGTGTGTTGTACCCGAGGCAGCATGCGCATGTGTGTATGTGTGTTGTACCCGAGGCAGCATGCACGTTTATGTGCGTGTTGTACCCGAGGCAGCATGCGCATGTGTGTATGTGTGTTGTACCCGAGGCAGCATGCGCGTGTGTGTATGTGTGTTGTACCCGAGGCAGCATGCGCGTGTGTGTATGTGTGTTGTACCCGAGGCAGCATGCGCGTGTGTGTATGTGTGTTGTACCCGAGGCAGCATGCGCGTGCTCGTGTTGCTTTCGTGCGGGGCAGGTGCCCCTCATTGCGCCGATGTTGTGGAAAGTGGTGCAGGGACAGGAGATCATGAAAGCCTCCTTGGGAGTCTGGGGAACGGGTCACCCTTAGTCCAGACACCCTGAGAGAGAGAGCGGCTCTGTGCCTCTGGGGAGGGACTAGGCGTCACGCCCCTCCCCAGCAGGGCAGCTCCAGGTCCTGCCTGCTATGGACTAGAGGAGCAGTTGGGGCTGAAACCCGCTTCCCCTCAGGTTACACCCCCCGCCAGCCGAGGCACTGCCCGCGCAGATGGGCGAAGGCAGGGCAGGCACTGCCTGTGGCTGGCTCCCTACATGAGCAGCACGTTGCAGACTTGTGGTCCTGGTGGCTCCTGGCGCCAGGCCGCTCTCCAGGGCCGTGCTGGCAATGGCTCAGCTGCGCGGCGCGGGGTAATGCTACAGAAACCGCTGGCTCCAGTTCAAGTCTGGTCGAGCCTGTAAGAAAACAGCAGCAAGGCAGTTCGAGCCCTCGGCTCCCAAACAATGGCAGTGGCTGGGCTGTTTTTCCCTGAGAAGGAGAAGAAAGAGCTGGCGAGGCAGGGCCGCCCTGCTGCAGCTGGGCCTGCAGGCGCTCCACATGCTGCTCTTGAGCGATGCTTGGAGCGAGATGAATAAAGGAGGCTGTAAACCGGCATCTCGCGCTGTGTCTGACCCAGGCGAGGATACATTAGTTTTGGACAGAACAGCCAGTCTGGGAATTGAGTGGACGGCTCACGGCTGGTTTTAGAGCTTTAGAGAGCAGGAAACAACGTCTCTACAGTGGTCACGCTGCTTTCCAACACTGGCAAGAGTACAGCAGAGGGGCCGGCCTCAGAGAGGGGGTGAGAGGAGCCAGTCGGTAACTCCGAAATCCAGTCACTCTGGTAACAGCCCCGGCCTTCTAGGGCACTTCAGCTGGACATCAGGGCCAAATGCACCCCTGATGTCAGTGGAGTTACACTGGGGTGACCCCTGCCCCAGATATGACAAGGTGTCTGATCTGACCAGAACACCCCCCAGTCTAGCAGCCTCTGGGTTCTAACACTGCTCCGGAGCCCAGCAGGGACCAGCCGTCTGGCAGCGAAGCCAGAAAAGAGTCAGAATCCTTCCGAAAGCTGCTGTTCTCCGGCCCCTCCTGAGCCCCATCAGAAGGAGCAAAGTGTAGCTACTTCCTGGTGTGCGCTGAAGGGACGGACATAGGACCCCTGAGCGCAGAGGCTTGAAGGGAACCAAAGCTCTCTGCAGGAGACAGGGGACGGGCTTGCTCTGGTAGCACTAGTCCCAGCAGTAAGAATCTGCCCCATGGCAGTTCTGTGCAGTCTTTTCTGCCCTCTGGGTTGACATTTGTTTGTGGGCTGGCGTAGGGAAATGCTATGAATGGTACATGGACCTGGATTATGGCGGGTGCAGGGGATCCTGAAAGGGCTGGTATATCTGGGGAAAGCAGGCCAGCCTGGGCTGACAGCTAGTGGACTCTGCTTGAGGAGTGAGGCCTAATTCAGCAAGGAGACCAGAGACTGTCAGAGAAAGCAGAGGCTGTCTGGGGCAGCAGGGCCTCTCTTTCGGGATATTGCTCTGCTCTGCACTGGGGTTGTCACACAATCAGGCTAGCAGAGGCTAAGCTGGGGCCATTGACTTTGCAGAACCAGATGGGGCAGTAGCAGAACTGCCCAGGACCTAGCTGTAGCACGCCTGGTGGTGCCAGGCCTGGCAACCACAGGTCTGAGAGGGCCTTCAGCCTGATGAAAGCAGGAAGGCTTAGGACAGCCATCTCCTGGTGCCCACTTGCCCACTCTGCATCCAGTTGGATTCTTGAATGAGGTTAAGATGGGTGGGTGTGTCATGCTCGCAATGAGTTCTGGGCCCCAACAAGCCAGACAGTTAATAAGCCTGGAAGCAGATAAGGTTTGAGGTTGGGGCTCAAGCCAACCATTTTATTTATTTTAAAAGAAACCCCAAGACATCACCCGGACTGGCTTTAGCGCATAGAACCTTAGCGCAGAGAACACTGCGGCAAAGATGAAATACGGTGTCGCAAACACAACCCCAGCTTCAGCAAGAGACAAATTCTGTGAAAGAGTGCAAGGAATCCTTGAGACACGCAAAGGGTTTGTAACTGACAAAAGCTGCTAGTTCAGCATGGTGGCTCTCCAGACAGACCTGAAGTGGTCTGTCCTATCTTGACAGTTGGAGTGCCATGAAATGTCTGTATGAGCAAACTCCACTTTCATTCTTGGGCAAACAGGTCCCCAGCTGGGCCCCTTTCAGATGAGCTGTGGGTTTGTTAGGGAGAAAATGTTACTGAAAGATTATTAAGAATAATAACTATATGAGCACGGCTGGCAGGTGGCCATCTAAGAGGAGAGGTGGCTTACTGACCTGGGAACAATCAAAACTCTAAGCATATGCAAATCAGCCAGTCCAGGTGATGTGGTCTTTAGGGTAGTAAAGAAACTGGCGCATTAACTTAATGAACTACTGATCATTATGTTGGTGTCACTAGGCATAGCTACCAGGTAACTCAGGGGAGTAGAAGGCCAAAAGAGCCGATGAAGCTCTTCTGCTCTGGGTCTGTGAGCCACAGTGACTCCATCTTGTGAACTCTCACCTACTTCTATGCTAACTGCTTACATGTTGAAGCAGAAATGTACTGGTCAGCTTTTCTCTAGCATACAGCTGCTGTTTTGCTCAGACTGCTGTAAACGGGCCTTGCAAGGCCAAAAGACAGACGAATGGGAATTTTTCTAATTGTAACTGCTAGAGAAGGGAGGGGAGGGAGGGGTAAGAGGGAGTAACAGACAAAGGCTTACACAGAAACAGCTTGGAATATAAAAGGGAAAAGTTGTTTGTATGTGCGGCACTGGATTTGAGACATGCTGGTCTCCTAGTGCCATTTCAGAGCTCTGAAATAAACTTGGCTTGCTTTCTCCCCTCGGTGTCTTTATTGGTGCCAAGCACACCGGGCGACGGACCCCTGTTTGCCATATCTCGGGGCCCAGTTCTGGGCAGGCAACAATTATTTTCTTTTTGTAAATTATGAGCAACTGTGGAAATAGCAGAGGATGGAAGGGAATTACATGTATTACAGCTCACACAACATTAAAGGGAAGAAAAGTGACCCTGGCAACTCCTGTTGAACTTTTATTCCTAGTGACATAACGGCATAAGTATTAAGAGAGCAAGTCATTCAACATTAGGGCCAGATCTGCAGAAGTCCCCAGCACCCAATGGTTCTTGTTGTGACACTTTGTGGCTGGATTTCAAAAGAGCCCAGCCCCCAACACGCTCAGCATGTCTGAAATGTGGCCACTTCCCCAGGTTGAGGGGAGCGCACTAAAGCCCTGATCCTGAAAACCACGTCCGCACACACATGAGAGCAGCCCCATTGACTTTGTGAGGCGGGACTGTTCACCTCATGCACAGTCTGAGTCTGAATGACTGACGCTTTTCAAACAGGAGAATAACAAACACCGACTTGGGAACTTCCTGTAGGAATTTTTTGCATGAAAAATCATTGTGCATGTTGAGAGACACTTTGTAATGGATCCATAGCCCCATCTGGCCACTGACCAGCAAGGGCTGATATAAATCCACAACTAACAGCAAATGCAGTTCACTGCTTGTGAAAATATTTACACATCACTGTTTGTACGATTCAGCTCCACTAATGAATTCAGAGACGATACCAACATGGGAAGAGCCCAGAAAGCTGATCACAACAGAGAAATAATACAAAGGGTCTTGGAGGGAGAAAAAGAATCCAAAACACAGATCTGCAATGGGAGGAAAGGATCTGGCAGTGGTGATGCCAAAAGGACTTTGAGGGAAGAGTGGATGGTAAATTAGATGATGTAGTTTGTATATACAGCCCCAAAGGTCTCACTTCATGGAGCAATGGTGTGATAGTCCCCGTACAGGTTCACGTATGGTCACACCCGGAATGTCACGGTCACTATTACCTGAAAGATACTGACAAAATTAAGGAAGCCAGAGAAGAGCAACCTAAATGATCAAAGAGCCAAAGGGACTAACTATGATGAGGGAATAAAAGAGATAAACCTAAGCCATGGCTTGCAGGTGGACAAGCTACACTCTGCATGTATTGGAAAATTGATAACACCAAGGATACAGAGGAGTTGTTTACTGGGGTACCTGGAGATGAATGAAAATGCAGGCTGGATGCCAGGAGACACTCTGACAGAGACAGACCAAGCTGTGGAACTGCCTCCATGGGAAGTGATAGAATCCTTCTCACCCGAGACTTTTAAAACTCCCCTGGATAAACCCTTGTAAATGGGCTGTAGGGAATGATCCTGCAGTTGCAGGGAGGTGGGCTGGGTGAGCTCATAGGGCTTTTACCAGTCTGTGTTATCCACATAGCAATGGTCTTGCTGAGAAAACAGGCCACACCCTAAAAAGCAGGTGGGACAAGCCAAGGCTGATGGCAAAGATCCCTACCACAGTTGTGGAACACAACTACCGACAACCCTGCAATACTTGCCCAGCTGCTGTTGAGCCAGTGGCTTCATTCACTACTGTACTCTACAGAGAAACAGCTGGAACCTAAGCGGGGCGAGTCCCCAAAAGCATTCTTGTTAGAAACGGGCCGTGCTGAACACTGGGGTTCAATCCAGGTGAGAGAGGACAATGGCCTCTGGAATCCTGCTTTCAGAATGAAGCAAAGGTCACTTCAGGTGGGCCTCCTGGATGGATGGACTATGGCCAGCTGTTATTATTTGCTCCAGACAGAAAAAAATCATGAGGTTGTGAACCTGCCAGTGATCTCTGTGGTCCTGCCAGAACCTGGGAGACAGGCTGCTAATACAGACGCGCCCACCAGAGTGGCACGTCCAAACCCTGTTCCTTCAACCACAACCTGTCAGCCATCCAAGCAGCAAGCAGTGAGGAAAGTTTTGAACTGTGTGGGCCCCAAGGGGGTAGGTCAGGGATCGACATCCCTTGGCCCACGCCGCTTCCCACAGCCCCCATTGGCCTGGAACGGCGAACCACGGCCAGTGGGAGCCGCGATTGGCCGAACCTGCGGATGCGGTAGGTAAACAAATTGGCCCGGCCCGCCAGGGGGCTTCCCCTGGCGGACTGAGTGCCAAAGGTTGCCGATCCCTGGTGTGTTTGTGCTGTGCGGGGTGTGTTTCTTCAGTGACAAGATAGAAAACAATCAGTGCAACTGATGATCACCACTGCTGAGATTGCCATGGTGAATTGAAAGGAGGGAGATGTTCCAGAACGTGTCACTCTCGCTTCCATTCAAAGAGCCTCTCCCTGCTCCAGAAAGTGATTCCCTTTGCATTAGTCACTGAGTCAGGACGAGTAACAACTGTGTCGTCCTAGTGTTCATCAAGAAAAAATATTACCAGAGAGACCGGTCTGGGCTTGAGCTGCTGGGGGGTACAGAGAAGCTGGCAAGGGGGGAGCAGGGCTTGCAGAGCATGACCCTTGGCCCAAGCAGTGTGTGCAGTACAGACAGTACCACAGAGAGGCCGGCCTGTGCCCGGGTGGGAGGAGAAATGGTCCAGCGTCTGCAGGGTTCTGCCTGGCACTGGCTAGGAGAGTCTGTGGGGCCCTTACTGGTCCTGGTTCTCTACAGCCCAGATGGCTCCTTTTCTCTTGCAGGGGCTTGGTGAGATCAGGTGGGGGCTGGGCTGTCTGTGCTCTGTGTTCTTGGGGATCACGAGGCCGTTCAATCCCGGGGGGCCATGATCTCAGTGCCCTGCGGCATTTGTAGCACATCTGGTCAACCCCTGTGTAAGCGCTCCAAGGGGAGGGACCCGTGGGAGGGCTTTCGGCAGGAAACGAGGGCAGTTTGTTTTCCTGGAGACCCCATACTGCTGCTGCCTTGATGTGATGTGTCTGCCTGCTGACCACCACCACCGCTGAGCAGGATCGAAGGGCCTGGCAGCGAGGGCAGATGGAGGGATCTCAAACATCCAGCAGAGGGGAGAGACAACCGAGGAGGCTAGCAGTATCATGTGCAACCAAGAGAGAGCAACAGCATGGGGGGCTAGGTAGGGTGGCTGTGGGCAGCACAACCAGCGACAGGCCGACCACGCAAGGAGAGCACACAGGAGTCAGACACTGGGGATGATTTCTTAGAATCTGGTCAATTACACACAGCGGCCCTTTCCCAAGAAGGGTCCCTGTGGCCTCTTACAATACTTTGCTGTGTAGAGCAGAGGAGACGCCTCCACTAGGGGAGGACAAGGGACTGGCTGACCAAATGCCATGGGCTGAAGCCAGCCTGCAGTCCCCGGAGAAAGCACACTCACTGCTGTTGCAACACGCGGGTTAAGGGTGAGATGCACATTCCATCGGAAACCCCTATTTTCAGCTGTTTATACAGTTCTCAAAAAACATCCTTTTGGATTGAATTTGCTCATGCTTGATCTCAGCCCAAAAATGAAGAATTATTTTGGGATGGTTTAAACAAAAGTTGTTCAGCTGTTCCTGAGTAATGTAAGCATCGAAAATAAATGTGTTTTCCTCTTTTCAGACATTTTCTGTCCTTATTTGTGCTCAGAGAACTCAAAACTAGCTTCACATTTTGGAAACTTCAGACTTGGCAAGTGCCTGGCTCTCAATGAGGGATCATGGCTTTAATCAGCTGGACAATATTTCCTTAAGGAATAATGAAGTGGGAAAGGATCACAAATTGCACCGAGCAGTATTTTGTTTTCTTTAGAGGAAAGTTCCTGTGAATAGAACAGGAGTACTTGTGGCACCTTAGAGACTAACAAATTTATTTCAGCATAAACTTTCGTGGGCTACAGCTCACTTCTTCAGATGCATAGAGTGGAACACACAGACAGAAGATATTTATACATACAGGGAACATGAAAAGGTGGAAGTATTACCAATTGTAAGAGGCCAATCAATTGAGATGAGCTATCAGTAGCAGCAGAAGAAAAAACTTTGAAGTGATAATCGAGATGACCCATAGAAGGTGTGAGGAGAACTTAACATGGGGGGGGGGGGGAATTCAATTAGTGTAATGACCCAACCATTCCCAGTCTCTGTTTAGACCTAAGTTAATTGTGTCTAATTTGCATATTAATTCGAGTTCAGCAGTCTCTCTTTGGAGTCTGTTTTTGAAGTTTTTTTGTTGCAAAACTGACACCTTCAAGTCTGTCACTGAGTGATTAGAGAGGCTGAAGTGTTCTCCCACTGGCTTTTGAATGTTATGATTCCTGATGTCAGATTTGTGTCCATTTGTTTCCTGTGAATAGTTATAATAAATCCGGGGCCAGGCATTGCTGCTGTAGGAGTTGAGGGCTCCCAGCAGGAGGTGATCAGAACTTGGCACTAGCTGGGCCAATAGGGGATTAAATAAAGAGTTAATAAACACGGATATTCCAAAACCAGCCCCTAGGTTAAAGCAAAGTTAAAAATATAAACACAGACTATTCCCAAAGGCAAGGTTGCCATGGTCACTGGTATATTAAGGTGACATTTCACTGTCTAACTAGCTACTGACAATGTTTTATAAGTGCAATGTGACTGACCTCCTGGTATTACAAGAACCTTAAACTTCCCAAATTGTTTTGTATTTCCTTGCTGTGATATTAATGGTGATGGCTTTGTTGTTAATTTCCTTGGTTTTAATTTATTTTATTATATTTTTAACAAAGGGGTTGGGGCTGAGAATAGCAAAAAAGTGTGGATAGCTCATTTCATCTAAGGCACTTGACATACTTTAAAATATCAGCGAGTTAAGCCCCACAATCCCCCTGTGATGTAGGTGAAATACACGTAGAGAACGGTTCATGCTGTCACTTCTGGACTGGGACACAGCAGCTGAAAGAGCGCACCAAACCATAAGGAGTGTTGTGTCTCTGGGGTAGCAGAACGGGTAGCTCTGAGTCACAATGTTTGGATTTAGATCCAGATATGAACCTCTCCATGGCTCTCAGGTGTTCAAATCAGGGGTCTCACCCTGTCTCAATATGGAAATAAGTTGCCAGCCAGATGCCACGTTCAGAACAGGATTTTCCCGAACTTTGCCAAGCTTTACAGTGAGGATGGATGGGGATTTTTATTCTAGCCTATGTGACCTTCACTCCCCAAGTGTCTATGCACAGCCACAGCCCTGATCCTGAACCTCTGATCCCCGCAGCCTGCCAGCAAACGCCAGCCATACCCTGGCTTCCACCAGCCTGGTTACTATCTGCAGGTGACCCCAACACACTCCCAGGCCTGAGTTTCCCCCCCAAACATTGTCCAGCCCCCTCCTGGACAGCCCAGACATGCCAGATTTATTTAGAAGGTAAATCATCGAAAACACAAATTAAGCACAGGCACATAAGTACAACTACTTTGTTTCATCAAACTTATGTATTTATTAACATTATACAAAAGCAACAGCAGAAGAGTCCCTGAGCCGGTAAACTTAAAAAAGGTGTGTAATTTTTCATGTATACTTAATTTTACTGTGAAATTAAAATAAATATATAATTCTATCTCTTTCATTCTATAGTTATGCTATATCTAGGTTTAAAGAACTGACCTACTTCAACGATTTTTGATAAGGGGTGCGAGAACATATTTTGAGAACCAAAGGGGTGCAGGCTGGAGTAAAGGTTAAGAACCACTACTCTAAGGATACAATACACAACAGCTTACCACCTGAACTGGAGTTACCCAAACAGTTTAACTTAAACACACTGGATTTGATTGAACAATAAAACAAGTTCAAACCCACATGCTCCTACCAGCATTACTGCCCAACCTCTTTGGTCAGGACCCCGCCCGCAGTTTTGTCTGCTTAGGTGAAAAGATAGAGAGAGCCAAGGCCTGGTCTACACTACCCGCCTGAATCGGCGGGTAGAAATCGATCTCTTGGGGATCGACTTATCGCGTCTCGTCAGGACGCGACAATCGATCCCCGAATCGACGCGCTTACTCCACCAGCGGAGGTGGGAGTAAGCGCCGTCGACTGGGAGCTGCGGCAGTCGATTTTGCCGCCGTCCTCACAACAGGGTAAGTCGGATCTGATACGTCGAATTCAGCTACGCTATTCGCGTAGCTGAATTTGCGTATCTTAAATCGACCCCCCCCATAGTGTAGATGTAGCCACAGAGAGGGTTCACACTGCAGATAGTAACCAGGCTGTAGGAGCCAGAGTGGGGCTGGCATTTGCTGACAGGCTGCTGAGGTTCTGGACCAGGGCTGTGGCTGCACACAGACACTCGGGGTGAATTTCATGCTGGTGGCTGTTTGTGAGCAACTTGGAGAGAGCTACAACAGCGAGGCCTTGTAAGGCACCCCAGGTTGCAGGGCAGGTGACACAGCTCCTTGCTGGTCTGGATTGCACCCTGGAAGGTCACAGCCTATGTCTAGTCACAAGAGAGTGAAACGATATTAATATCCTTAGACGCATTTCTGCAAAGTCCAGGCGCCCCAAGACACCACAGTTCTCTTACCCAGGGAGTACGGAGCTGTGCATTCAGGGCATCAGACAGCACAGTTCAGAAATCAGTTATTTTAGCTGGGAAGTGATCATATGAAAAGAAAAATGAGTCACAGACTTTGAACCTAATTTCTTTAGGCAGCTTCCACTCACGCCAATTCCACACTGCCACATGCATCTGCAGGGCACTTAGTGCCTGATCCTGCACCCAAATGAGACAAGGGGAATTTTTTTCACTCAGGCCCTTAGTCCTAAATCGCAGAAGCTGGTTCAAGAAGTAACTATAGTTCAACCACTCTGGGTGTATCCACCCTGGCGCTGGAAGGTGTGATTTCCAGCCCCAGGAGGCATACACAGGCCAGCTCCGATGAAGCTACTGTGCTAAAAATAGAAGCCTAGTGACAGCAGCACAAGCAGCAGGAGGGATAACCACTCTGAGTACACTAGGCACAAGTGTTTAGTGCCCTCGTTCAATAAGTGCGAGTGCAGGTATTTGTAGGGACCAGGGTGTGGGCAGTCGTACCTAATGGTTAGCCAGGTGCCTGGCACCAGAGCTGGAGCCAGAGTCAGGAGTTGAGCCAGGGGTCAAAGCCAGAGTCAGCGTCGGGGTAGGGTGTAGGAGCAGGAGCCAGGAGTCAGACAAGTAGGCAGGGTCCATAGTAGCAGCCAGCCAAGGATTCACCTAGTTACTTAGACGACTTCCTGTGCCTCTTTCAACCAGCCAGGAGCTTTGTGAGCTAGAGCTTCAGCAGCCCCCTTCTCCAGTGGTTCAGGGGAACTGCTGGGTGGCGGCCAAGGTCTGAGCCATGGGCGACAGATCTAAGGGGCTTATACCCTCTTATACCCTAAAACAGGGCAAGCAATGCTGGATGCAGCACACTTCCCTTTGGAGCGTTGCCGGTGGAAGCTCCCGAGAAGTGGGGGAGGCACCGGCACCTGGACTGCGCCCCCCCCCCCCGCACTGCGCCCCGAGACCCCGCCCCGGTTTGGCCTCTTCCCCTGTGGCCCTGCCCTTGCTCTGCCTCTTCCCAGCCCTGCTCCACCCCTTCCCCGAAGGCCCCCCTGCCTGCTGCTCACACGTCTCTGGGGAAGGGGGTGGAGAGCTGCTAGCCGCCAGTGGGAGGGGCATGGGGGCAGGGGCAGAGAACAGTGAGCGGTAGACGTGGGGAGCCTCAGGGGAAGAGCAGGGGTGGAGCACGGGCAGGGCCTCAGGGGGAGGAAGCTGAGCGGGGGCGGGGCCTTGGGGTGGGGCCACAGTCCGGGTGCCAGTGGCCCCCTCTCTTTTAGGGAACTTCCAGTGGTGGTGCCCAGCCTCCCCAAAGGCAAGAGTCAGTACCTAGGGACCTGCAGGCCTTGGTTTGAGGCATGTAATCCCTCACATCATCCCTTCCCCTGTGGGCTGGGTTTTCCAGGCTGTTTTCTGTGGAAGACATTCACCAGGTCACAGCATAGACATTCTCAACCAGTTCCCAGAGGCGCTCTTCAGGCCTGTAGCCTTCCCAATCCACAAGATATCAGAGTCAACCCTGGCTGGTTCAAGCATCAAGGATCACGATATACTCATCCTGGTCTTGAACACGATCCAGTGTGGGGAGGTGTTGGGAGCAGTGAGGGGCTTCAAGAGTGAGATATGAAAAACTGGGTGTATTTGGAGAGAATGAGGTAAATAGAGTTCAAAGGTGACTGGGTTAATTTGCCAGTGAACTCGGTAGAGGCCAAGAAAATGGCAGTCCTATTTATGAGATGGCCTGTTCATGTATAGGTGCTTTGTAGACAGCCAGACCTTCTGGCCTACCAAATGGGTGGACCCTTCCTATCATCGATGGGTCGAATATTGTTTGCAGCTCATCTTGGCATCCTGCATTTGAACTCTTAAGTTAAGCTGGGTGTCACATATCTGTTATATCCAGTCCCAGGCTGCTGGATTGTGGGAAGTTGCGGGTAGCTCCAGGTAGAACTGAGGGAGGAACTCATGGTTTAGAAAAAAGGGGCTTTATCCCATAGAAGAGTGTTCTGTGTTATTGTTCGCAAACTCTGCCTGAGATAGCAGCAAGGGCCAATACTTCTAGTGGAGGTTTATGCAGCACTGAAGAAACTTCTTTAGCATCTGGTTGATTCCCTCTGCTTGACCATTTGTCTGAGGGTGGTAGGCAGAGGAGAGAAAGGAGTGGATTCCCAAAACTTGGATAGCTTCTCTCCAGAAGCAGGAAATAAACTATGCACTGCACTCAGAGACAATGTGCTCTGGGAGGTCATAGAGGCAGACAATTTGGTCCACCCAGAGCTGAGTGGTTTCCTGGGAGGAGGGTAGACCAGTGCAGGGGATGAATTCTGCCATCTTTGTGAGGAGGTCCATGACTGTGAGAATGGTCATGAACCCACTGGACTTGGGTAGTTATACTACAAAAATCTAAGGTGGTGACTGTCCAGGAGCCAAGCTGAGTCTCCAGGGGTTGCAGGAGTCCAAGGGATTTATTGTGTGGCACCTTGAGGTGGGGCCAGAGGCCACGTAGGCCTGCACTGTGGCCCACAGGCGAGGCCACCAGAAGACATGAGAGACAAGATGCTGAGTTTTAAAGTGGCCAAAATGTCCAGCCAGGGGGGATGTAGTCCTTAGAAGCCCAGCGCGAAAGTACATACATCCTTTTATGTAGGGTCCCCCATCTCAGATATTGTGGGGTTCCTGACTTATGGCTTCCTGCTTGCCCAGAGGGATCCCTTTGGCCAAGGCTGACTGTTAGAGGGTGAGCAGATCTTGGCAGGGAGCCAGGCCCAGAAAGTTATGAGGCTTGAGGATCCTGGAGTTTTCAGGTCCTTTAGGTCAGTGTAATATTCACCCTGCCAGGACAAAGCATCAGCCTTCCTATTTTTGTTTGATTACAAAAGCAAAGCACAAAAAGAATAAGGTCCACCGAAGTTGTCTTTGCCCTACGCAGATATTCAAGTCTCTTATGATTACTGTACACCTGTTCGGAATAGTGGGCCCCTTCAGATAGTAGCACCAGTCTTCAAAGGTGGTCTTAATGGCCAGTTGGTAATTTTGCCCTGAGGTGTGAGTTTCCTAGAATAAAAGGTGCACAGATGTAGCAAGTGTTGAGGACTGTGCCTGTGGGACAGCACCGCTCTGATCTCCAAGTTGGAAATGTCCACTTTGATGATGAAGGCTTGCATGGAGTCAAGGTGCACCAATATGGGAGCAATAGTAAACATGAGTTGTAATTGCTCTAATGTCTTCTGGGCCTCAGGAGACCAGAGGATCGTGGTGTTTTTGCAAAGCAGGGCAGTGAGAGGGACCATCCACTCCAAGAACTTTGGGGTGAACTGACAGAAGTAGGAAACGTAGTTCATGAACATTCTGTGGTGCTGCCCACTTGAGGGCTGCCTGTACCTTGCACAGATCCATTTAGATACCAGCAGGAGATAGGATGAACCCTATGAGGTGTTCACACCTCAATTGCTAGAAGAGGGCCTCATCCTCCCTGATTGAACTAACCTCGTTATCTCTAGACTGATTCTTGCCTGCATATTTATACCTGCCTCTGGAAATTTCCACCACATGCATCTGACGAAGTGGGCATTCACCCACGAAAGCTTATGCTCCAATACGTCTGTTAGTCTATAAGGTGCCAAGGACTCTTTGTCACTTTTTGATGAACCCTAGGAATTCTATGGAGGACTGACCAATGGCACATTTGGCATAGTGTCTTCAGGATGGAATGGACACGCATAGTGTGTTGTTTGGCGTTGTCCAAAAAATAAGTATGTCATCCAGGCATGTTAGCACATATTGGCCATGAATGTCCTGGAGAATGTTGCAGGTGCCTTTGTCAAACAAAAGAGCATCACAAGATATTCAAGTGACCATAACGCGTTTGAAAGGCAGTCTTCCATTCATCCCCAGCTCTAACACGTACTAGGCTGCACGCCCTCCCACTTTGTGTGGTGCTCACACGGTCCATTCGCTTGGGGATTAGTAGTAATGGGTTTCAGTTTCTAATGGTGGCCTGCTTCAGGGCCCAATAGTCCACACATAAACAAAGAGGACTGGTGCCTGGGCAGGCAAAGTGGATTTATGAATAAAGCCTTTTGCTAGGTTCTCCTGAGGGTAGGTGCACAGCGCAGGGAGTTCGGGCTCAGATATGGCATATATAAACCCAAACGGAATATTTGCCCTGGTTGTTGCTCCACTGGGCAATCACAGTCCCTCTGCAGGGGGAAATGTCTGTATTCTTTTTTCCGATGATATCTTGGTAGTCACTGTATTTCGATGGAAGTCGGGTGGATCTGGTCAGAATCAGTGGGTGCGCCTGCTGGGGAATTGCTGTGTGCTGCTCATTTCCTGGGATCAAGCAGTGCAGCTGGCAGAATCCGGAGAGAAATTCAAACTCTAGTTTGCACCAGCGGATAAGGGGGTGTGGAGGGCTAGCTGCCAGATTCTCAGGATCAGAAGGAAATGCAGGGAACATGGCACTGAAATGTAGGGTCTCTAGAAGCCCTTGGATCCTAACTTTGAGAGGAAAACTTGCTATAGCTGCTGGCCTGATGATCGTCTCCACCAGGTCCAGAACAGGCTTGGGCTGCAGGGGAATCTGCAGCTGCATCGAGAAAGTTGTCCGTTGCACCTGAGTCAATAAGGGCCTGCTGCAGCGGGAGTGGATGGGGATGCCTCGGGATTCATAACTCAGCTGGTACTTGAGGTTTGGTGCCAGTCGGGGGGGGGGGGGGGGTCAGTGTGTGTGTTCAGGTTTCAGGGGGACACTTTATCAGTGCACCCAGGCCAGCCCCCTTCACCAAGTCTGGGCTGGCTTGTTTCCTGGATTCCTTCAAACTGGGTTCCTCATGGGGCACCTGGAGATAGCGTGGCCCAGCTTGCCACTGTAAGAACACAGGTTAAGGGGTTGCTGGCACTCTCTTTCTTCACGGGCAAGTTGCTGGTGGGTCAGGTCTCTCTGCATCAGCTCAACCCGCTGGGGTGGAATCTGATAGTGGGGGGCATGGTTGTGACACCCCTCTTCTTTCCTCCCACCTCTCGCATAGACAACTGTTGGTACAGATGACAAGAGCTACAAAAAGCAACAGAGAGTCCTGTGGCACCTTATAGACTAACAGATGTATTGGAGCATGAGTTTTCGTGGGTGAATGCCCACTTCGTCAGACTCCGCTTGTTTTTTTTCCCCACTACAAGTTAATTGAATTGTTGTAAAATGTTCAAACTTAATACAAATTTCAAAGAACATTTTTTCCAGTGAAAATCCTATAATACACGGTAACTTCTAGTTCATGTTACTAGATCTAAGAGGCTGAAATCTGTTGTGTGAAACATTTTAAATTTGAACCTTCTACGTAGCATTAAAGGTTCTTGATACAGGTATCAGATACGCATGCGTCTGACGAAGTGGGTATTCACCCACGAAAGCTTATACTCCAATACATCTGTTAGTCTATAAGGTGCCACAGGACTCTTTGTTGCTTTTTACAGATCCAGACTAACACGGCTACCCCTCTGATACTTAAGATCTACAAAGGTGTCCAGAGCCGTTGGGGTCTTGATTCGGGCCAGTTCAATCTTAACCTCGTCGCACAAGCCCCCTCAAACTGGGCTGCCTCATTCCATTCTGTGTCCAATATGCAATGGCGGAAGTGAGCTGCATAGGCAGCCGCTGGGCCCAACCCCCTCAGAGATTCTGCAAGGCAGCGTCAGCAGAACAGGCGTGGCTGGGGTCACTGAAAATGGTTGATATTGCCCTCAGGAAGGCATCCCAGTTGGACAGAACCAGAGTGCTGGATGGAGCCCAGTCCGACGCCTCCCTGTCAGCAGGCTGACTACCAGGCCTACCTTGGCACGGTCAGGCACGCACATCTGCAGTTGAAGCAAGAACAAGAGGCAACATGGATTCACAAAGCCTCAGAATTTGGAGTGGCTCCCATTGAAGTGCTTGGGCAGAGGGATAGCAGTCCCAATTCGGGTGACAATGCAGCCAGATGGGCTCGGAGCACAGCGTCTCCATGTGGAATTGATGGACTTGCTCCCATAACACCTGCTTCTCAGTGGCCAACTGCACATTCTGCATCTGCAATGCTCTGTTGTCTGCCTGGAGGCAGATCATCCAATCATGCAGTGCTGATGCCCCTTGGGGCATGGGGAACTCCACGGGCCTGCCCTTGGCAGAGTCGGTAGTGCTCCGAGCAAGCTGTAGGGACTGGGGCATGGACAGTCAGGCCTCAGGTTAGCTTCAGGAGCCTGGAACAGGAGCTGGATTCAGAGTCAGGTGCCAAGCCAAAGGTCAGATCCAGAGTCAGGAATCAAGACAGGGGTTGAAGCCGGAGTTATCATTGGGGTAGGGCATCGGAACATGGACCTGGAGCGAGGCAGGAAAGCAGAAACCGGGAGCAGATGGGAAGGCAGGACTCAGGAGTCAGACAAGTAGGCAGGGTCCATATAGCGGCCAACCAGAGATTCACCTAATTGCTCAGACAACTTCCTGTGCCTCTTTCTGGTTTAAGTAGTGCATCCTAGCCAATAGGTGGGGCTGGCCATCTCTCCAGTTGTGGGTGGGGCTTTTTGTGAGCTAGAGCTTCAGCAGCCCCCATCTCCAGTTGTTATGGGGAGCTCCTGGGTGGTGGCTATGGTCTGAGCATTGACTAGGGCCTTGTGGGCCTGGCTTGGAGCTCTGCAATCCCTCACAGTATGACTACTCCAGCTGGAAATAACACCTCTGGCGCCTTAGAGTATGTCCACACTGTAAAAAGTGGTGTGTTCTGAACTCTGGTCAAACTAGCTGTTAATACACAGCAACTTGGCTTTCGACTGAGGTTAGTAGCTTGAGTTCAACCCCAGGCTGGCCTATAGTCTTGAACTAGTTGCTGTGACTTCACAGCTCATTTAACCGGAGGTCAGAACACACACAGACCTGCCCTCTGTATAAAGCACCGATAGCCCAGTGACACTAAATACTAGGAAGGGAGATTTCAAAGAAATGAGGGAGTGAATCAAAAATGCCCTCTCACGTCAAAAGTGATGAAATTCCTTAGATTCAGCACAGAGGCTATTTCAGCCCCACCAGTCCCGCAGCGCTTGCAAATCTTCAGTGAGTGAAAGATGCAGGAAGACAAGTACTAAACCACTGCAGCATAATGGCAAGATTCAGAAGGTTATTCAAGCCTGCAATAGAGTTGCCGTTTACTGAGCACCCCCTATTGGTCAGAGTTTGCTTTGTAGGTGCCCTACCCCTGTTAGCCCCCTCTTGTGGGTCCCTTAAGAAGTCCACACAGTCTTTCATGTGGCTCACAGCACCACCACGCAGAGCTTGTTTAAAAACAGAAGTGGTTCAAATAGTCCTTTGGGTCCCAAAATGAAGTCTATTACCTTAACCCAAAGTTCACACTCAGCCCTTGTTCTTCTGCCATACCCAAAGCTCTTCCTCCCTCCCAGCCTGCTCCACCCAAAGCTGCCAGTCCCAGCCTTCTCTGGCTGGAGCCCCAGCCCTGGCTCCCTGCAGCTCTGTATAAGGAATCCCCTGATCTAACCCAGGTGTGGCTCCTTCATGATCAGGGTTGGCTGGCCCTGGGCCTCCTGCCCGTAGGGCCAAGTCACACGGTTACAAAGTCAAACAGGAATCTTTTAAAACGTGGAGCTCCAGCCCAAGGGAAGCCATTGTGGCAGGCAATGTGCATGATGAAAACTAGCAGGGTTAAGAGGAAATTCGACAAGGAAACTCCCAAGAGATGTAGAGACAATAACAGGAACTTTGTAAAGTATATCAGAAGCAGGCACTCCGTGAGAGAATGAGTGGGTAAAGGGAACAGTTAGAGAAGATAATGACATTGTTGACTAGCTTTGCATCAGTCTTTCCACAGAGGATGTTAAGGAGATACTTCCCTTAGAGCTGTTCTTTTCTGGTGCTAAAGCTCAGGCGCTGTCTGAGACTGATGGGTCGGGAAAGGAGGTGCTGGAACAAACCAATGCAAGTGGCCATGTCCGCAGCCAAGAGTTCTGAAGGAGCTGAAAACTGAAGAGGCTGCAGTGTTGACAGAACATGCACTCTCTCATGAAAGCAGCTAATACCCAGGAGGGCTGCAGGGCAGCAAATATACCTGTCTTTAAGAAGGGCAAGAGAAGTGCGCCTGGGCATTACAGACAGCAGAAACGACTGTGAGGAATTTCAGAAGGATTTAATAGCAAGGTTAGGTGAATGGGGGGCACAATCATACAACCAGAGGGTTAGAAGGGACTGCGAGGGTCATCTAGTCTAACCCCTGCTGAGATGCAGGATTTGTTGTGTCTAAACCATCCCAGACAGGTGGCTCCAGCCTCTTTTTGAAGCTTCAGTGAAGGAACTTCCACAACCTCCCTAGGCCTCTGTTCCATTGTCCTACTGCTCTTACAGCTCGGCAGTTTTTCCTGAGGTTTAATCTAAATCTGCTCTGCTGTATTTTGAACCCACTGCCTCTTGTCCTGCCCTCTGTGGCAAAAAAGAACAACTTTTCTCCATCTTTTTTATGGCAGCCTTTCAAGTATTTGAAGACCGTTATCATTTCCCTGCATAATCTCCTCTTTTCCAAACTAAACATACCCAGTTCCTTCAGCCTCCTATGGCTGCATTCCACCCCTTGCACTGCTCTTGCCCACAGGCACCCCCTGTCCCCAGCTCCCATTGGCCGTGGTTCCCAACCAATGGAAGTGAGGAGCTGATGCCCGGGGTAGGGGCAGCGCACAGAGCCCCGTGGCCCCCCCGCCTAGGAGCCGGACCTGCTGGCCGCTTCCAGGCGCAGTTCGGTGCCAGGACAGGTAGGGATTAGCCTGCCTTAGCCCTGCAGCACTGCCGACCAGACCTTTAACGGCCCGGTCAGCTGCCGCCAGGGTCCCTTTTCGACTGGGTGTTCCGGTCAAAAACCGGAAACCTGACAACCCGATTTCTCTTCAAAATTATGGGGTCTAAAAAATATTTTTTCTCAACAACAGTTGATCATCATCTGACTCCCAGAGCCACAGGCCCATTGTGCTTATTCTTCAATCCAGCCCTGCATCCTGGACACCCAGCCACACTCGCCCCTCCCTGTCTCCTGACCCTCAGCTGCGACCCTGGTGCTCCCCCAAACCGTTCCTCCTAAGCTGCACCCCTGGTGTTCCCCTAAATCTCTCCCCCTGTGCTCTCCTGAAGGCCTCCCCAGTGCTCCCCATAAACCACTCATTCTAAACCTGCTCCCTCTGCATTTTCACACAAAATTGCTCCTCCCAATACACTCACACTAAATTGGTCCCTTTCCTGGAGCTCACAATAAACAGGTTCCCTGGTGTCCTCTGTATGGCTCTAGCAGGCAGTAAGTTGCTCCATTTCTTCTCACATAGGGATATCAACCCCCACCTCCCCACTGTCCTACAGAGCTCTGATAAATAATTACAAGGGCCTGGGATCCCAGATGTCCCTTCACGTGCTGTATTAACAATGTCCCCAATTTCATCCCCCATGGTGGGGATGGCAGCGATTAAGCGCCTTTGTAAACTCTGTCCATGTTGATCTTAGCAAACCTTATCTCTGGGATCAAGATCATATTTTTATTTTAATTCCAGGAAGGTCGAGTTTTTAAATAGGCCCAAGATTGGAAACAGCTCTCTCCTACCACCCGGCCCCACACATTTTACTTGGGAACTCTCTCGCTGGAACGTGCCCCAATACAGGACTTGCTGTGAGTGAGAATTGACTCGCAGCTGCTGATGTGCAGCAGGCCTGGGCTAGCACTGTTGTGGCAGCCTGCACTTCATGCCATCTGCCTTCCATGCTGGAACGGGGCAGTCAGAGATTGCCAGACAAGATGCCAGGTTGGTTTCAAAGGAAGAAATGAATAAACAAAGATGCAGAAGGAAAAGAATAATGGGCTCCCACCCACCCCACTAGCCAGACAGCCCGTCACTCTGCAGCCATCTGAGGGGTGAATCCTGAGTACAAACCTGGGAAGAACAGCAAGATTTGGCCCATTAGAACAAATATCCTTCAGTGGGCTTAGAGGTGCCAGAGGCCGCCGCAGCCAGGGGGTGCTGCAGCAGGGGCCTGCGAGACGCGGCTCTGCATAGTCACAGACCCATCGCCGGCTGCCCCCTTCCCCATCCCTGCCTTGTCCTAAGCAGGTGATCCCTTCACCAGCTCCAAACCACAGCATAAGGCAGGCCACATGGCTGGGAAACGGGTGAAGAGGTGGGGTTATGCCTGTGGTTTTATGGCATTTACTGTTATCTTTGGGACACCACACACAACTCCCTACCCACAGGAGCTTGCAGGCCTGTGCAGACAGACTAACCAGATGAAAAGGAGGCAGGGGACTGTGGGGGGCGGATGCTGGAAGGTTTCAGTGCAGCAACCAGGGTTAGCAGCAGCATCGCTGACTCTCGCCACGAGCCCTGCTGAGCCCTGCTGGAGCCCAACTGGTGATGACAGGAGATGCTTTAGCACCCAGGGGAAAACCTCTCTGATTGGCTGCCTTCCTTCCTGTCATACCTCTTGTAAAAGAGCAGCCAATCAGGGCTGCTCCAGGAAGCAGGCAGAGTTCCCCCCTCCCCGCAGGAGCCAGAGAAGTTTTTGGGGAGTGGAGGGTGCAGTATAGTCTGGTGAAGTCTCTTTAAAATGAGATCTCTTTCATTCTCATTTGCAGTGGTGTAGCTATGCTGGTCCCAGGACATTAGAGACAAGGTGGGTGAGGTAGTGCCTTTGATTGGACTAACTTCTACTGGGGGCAGGGACAAGCTTTCAAGCTCCACAGAGTTCTTCTTCAGGGCTCTGCGTAGCTTCAAAACTTGTTTCTTTGGCCTGGTCTACACTGAGGGGGAGGGGGGGAATCGATCTAAGTTATGCAACTTCAGCTACGTGAATAACGTAGCTGAAGTCGACGTACTTAGACCTACTCACTGCGGTGTCTTCACTGTGGTGAGTCGACTGCTGCCGCTCCCCCATCGACTCTGCTTGCACCTCTCGCGGTGATGGAGTACGGGAGTCGATGGGAGAGCGTTCGGGGGTCGATTTATCACGTCTAGACTAGACGTGATAAATCGACCCCCGCTGGATTGATCGCTCCCCGCCTATCCGGCAGGTAGTGTAGACATACCCTTGCACCAACAGAAATTGCTCCAATAAAAGATATTTGCTCACCCACGGTGTCTCTTTCAATTAGTGATGTGTAATCACAGAGGTTTTCCCATTGTGAGGGGTCACTCATATGATCATAGAATCATAGGACTGGAAGGGACCCCGAGAGGTCGTCTAGTCCAGTCCCCTGCACTCATGGCAGGACTAAATATTATCTAGACCATCCCTGACAGGTGTTTGTCCAACCTGCTCTTAAAAACCTCCAATGATGGAGATTCCACAACCTCCCTGGGCAATTTATTCCAGTGCTTCACCACCCTGACAGTTGTTTTTCCTAATGTCCAACCTAAACCGCCCTTGCTGCAATTTAAGCCCGTTGCTTCTTGTCTTGTCCTCAGAGGTTAACAAGAACAATTTTTCTCCTTCCTCCTTAACAACCTTTTATGTACTTGAAAACTGCTATCATGACCTCTCTCAGTCTTCTCTTCTCCAGACTAAACAAACCCAATTTTTCAATCTTCCCTCACAGGTCATGTTTTCTAGACCTTTCATCATTTTTGTTGTTCTTCTCTGGACTTTCTCCAATTTCTCCACATCTTTCCTGAAATGTGGCGCCCAGAACTGGACACGATACTCCAGCGGAGGCCATATCAGCGCGGAGTAGAGCGGAAGAATGACTTCTCGTGTCTTGCTTAGAACACTCCTGCTTATACAGGCCGATGCAGGCTCACACTCTGTAGGAGCCACCTCTCGTGTAACTAAGGAAGAGAGTTGGGGTTTAAACTTCGTATTCCTGGTGTCAGTCTGGGTTCCTGACGTACAGAGGCTGCAGCATACTCACAAGAGAGACACTCCTGGCTACAATGGTGACCAATGGGTCAGTCCACTCCCTGATCTCCACACCCACCACATCCCTGCAGCACCCACCTGGGAAAGGGGAAGTGGTGAAGAACCAGTGGCGCTGGAGAAAAAACAGAGGCAGAGACTGGGGGGGCGCAGAATTAATTAATTAGAATTTTGGTGATTGTGGGGTTGCCCCATTCAGCAGCATCTTACACATGTCTGTGCAGGGTGGGCTGACTGAAATCAAAGAATTTAAATCACTGATTTTAATCGTGATTTAAATAAACAAGGGGGAAACCCTGATTTAAATAATTGATTTTACTCTTGTTTTGTCTTTATACTTTTCAGTTATTTTCCTAAGGAAAGGTTGATTCTTATTGGTTGGTAACCATTAAAGCATGTTGATTTGCAACTAAATACGGTCTTTACACTAAATTTTTGTTAGCCAGGAGGATACACTATCTCTATATCAGTGGTTCTCAAACTGCATCGCACCGCAACCCCATTCTGACAACAAAGTTACTACATGACCCACAGAAGGGGGACGGAGACGGAGCACAGCTGCCCTACGTGGGGGTGGGACTCAAGCTTCAGCTTCAGCTCTGGGTCCCAGCAAGTCCAATGCTGGCCCTGGCGACCCATGGGGTCGTGATCCACTTTGGGATCCTAACCCACCGTCTGAGAACCACTAATCTATATACCTTTATTTAAGCAATTATGTAGCTTAATTTACATTTAATCAGATTCTTAATTTATACATTTTTATGTTAGAAAATGGTGAAGGATGCATTTCTTCTTTACTAAATCATGGTGAATTTTTAAAATTATGATTAGTGTCCAGCTCTGTTTGGTCAAAAATTAAAATTCAATAATATATTCATAAAAAGAGCATTTGAATTGTTTTTGTCAGTTCAATAAAACTATTTTAAATGTGCTGGATACGTAAGAAAAAAGTTTATTGGAACATGTTTTGCATTTAAAACTAACTGATCTATAAAACAGAGGAAGTATTAGCTGTAGCTAGTAACAATAATAGGGCTCAGATGTTCCTAGACGTGCTAGCAGATGAATTCCTTCATCAAGTAGTAGCTGAACCGACGAGGGGGGATGCCATTTTAGATTTGGTGCTGGTGAGTAGTGAGGACCTCGTTGAGGAAATGGTTGTAGGGGACAACCTTGGCTCGAGTGACCATGAGCTAATTCGGTTTAAACTAAATGGAAGGATTAACAGAAATAAAACTGTGACTAAGGTTTACGATTTCAAAAAGGCCAACTTTAATAAATTAAGGCAACTACTTAGGGAAGTGCATTGGGCTAACATACTTAGAGAGCTAAAGGCAGATGAGGCCTGGGATTATTTCAAGCTGAAGTTGCACGAGCTGTCTGAGGCCTGTATCCCGAGAAAGGGGAAACGGTTAGTGGGCAGGAGAATTAGACCTAGCTGGATGAGCGGGCGTCTCAAAGGGGCGATTAAGAAAAAACAGAAAGCGTACAAAGAATGGAAGAGGGGAGAGATCGGCAAGGAAACCTACCTTATTGAGGTCAGAGCATGTAGGGATGCGGTGAGAAAGGCCAAAAGCCGTGTAGAGTTGGACCTCGCGAGGGGAATTAAATCCAATAGTAAGAGGTTTTATAGCCATATAAATAGGAAGAAAACAAAGAAAGAGGAAGTGGGGCCGCTGAAGCATGCAGATGGAGTGGAGATTAAGGATAATCTAGGCATGGCACAATATCTAAATGAATATTTTGCGTCGGTCTTTAATAAGGCTAATGAAGGGCTTAGGAATAGAGGGAGCGGGACAGAGGGGAATAAAGGAGGGGCGATTGACATTACAGTATCAGAGGTGGAAGCCAAACTTGACCAGCTAAATGGGACTAAATCGGGCGGACCGGATGATCTTCATCCTAGAATATTGAAGGAGCTGGCGCGAGAAATTGCAAGCCCCTTGGCGATAATTTTTAATAAATCTGTAAACTCGGGGGTGGTACCAATGGACTGGAAAATAGCTAATGTGGTTCCTATTTTCAAGAAGGGGAAAAAAAGTGACCCGGGTAACTACAGGCCTGTTAGTTTAACTTCTGTAGTATGCAAGGTCTTGGAAAAAATTTTGAAGGAAAAAGTAGTTAAGGACCTTGAGGTGAATGGCAATTGGGACAAATTACAACATGGGTTTACGAAAGGAAGATCGTGCCAAACCAACTTGATCTCCTTCTTTGAGAAAGTAACAGACCTTCTAGATAAAGGAAATGCGGTGGATCTAATTTACCTAGATTTTAGTAAAGCGTTTGATACTGTGCCGCACGTGGAATTATTGGTTAAATTAGAAAAGATGGGGATCGATATGAAAATCCAGAGGTGGATAAAGAACTGGTTAAAGGGGAGACTGCAGCGGGTAGTACTGAAAGGTGAACTGTCGGGTTGGACGGAGGTCACCAGTGGGGTTCCTCAAGGTTCGGTTTTGGGTCCGATTTTATGTAATCTATTCGTTACTGACCTCGGAACCGAATGTAGGAGTGGGCTGATAAAGTTTGCGGATGACACAAAGTTGGGAGGTATTGCCAATTCGGAGAAGGATCGGGATATTCTGCAGGGAGACTTGGATGACCTTATAAATTGGAGTAACAATAATAGGATGAGATTTAATAGTGAGAAGTGTAAGGTGATGCATTTAGGGATGACTAACAAGAATTTTAGTTATAAGTTAGGGACGCATAGGTTGGAAGTGACGGAGGAGGAGAAGGACCTCGGAGTCCTGGTTGATCGCAGGATGACTATGAGTCGGCAATGTGACGTGGCTGTGAAAAAAGCTAATGCGATCTTGGGATGCGTTAGGCGAGGTATTTCTAGTAGGGACAGGGAGGTGCTGCTTCCGTTATACAAGGCGCTGGTGAGACCTCATTTGGAGTACTGTGTGCAGTTCTGGTCTCCTATGTTTAAAAAGGATGAACTCAAACTGGAACGGGTACAGAGAAGGGCCACTAGGATGATCCGAGGAATGGAAAACCTTTCCTATGAAAGGAGACTCGAGGAGCTCGGTTTGTTTAGCCTAACCAAAAGAAGGCTGAGGGGGGATATGATTGCTCTCTTTAAATATATCAAAGGGATTAATACCAAGGAGGGAGAGGAATTATTTCAGCTCAGTAGTAATGTGGACACGAGAACGAATGGATATAAACTGGCCGTGGGGAAGTTTAGGCTTGAAATTAGACGAAGGTTTCTAACCGTCAGAGGGGTGAAATTTTGGAACAGCCTTCCGAGGGAAACGGTGGGGGCGAAAGACCTCTCTGGCTTCAAGATTAGGCTTGATAAGTTTATGGAGGGAATGGTTTGATGGGATAACGTGATTTTAGTCAATTAGGCATTAACGTGCCATCGCGGGTAAAATGAGGATCCGGCTGTAGAATCTTGCCTGTATGCTCGGGGTTCTGCTGATCGCCATATTTGGGGTCGGGAAGGAATTTTCCTCCAGGGTAGATTGGCAAAGGCCCTGGAGGTTTTTCGCCTTCCTCCGCAGCATAGGGCAGGGGTCGCAGGCTGGAAGACTCTGTTGTGGGTGGGTCAGCTTTTGTGGCCTGCATCATGCGGGAGGTCAGACTAGATGACCATATTGGTCCCTTCTGACCTTAAAGTCTATGAGTCTATGAGTCTAGTTAGTGAATTATGATTGTTTCTGGTCACCCTGTCTGCCAAGATTTTAGAACTAGTACAGCTCATCTTCTCACACCTAGTTTTTAGTTATAGATTGGAAGAGGGAAACAACTTTCCTGCTTTTTCAGCTTCCAATCGATTTCTTAACTTGAATTAACTAGTCATTGAACTGAACTTGTTGAACAAACTGAAATGAAGAAATATACTCTCTGCATCTGCAGAAGAGGCTCCTGTCAAAAGCTGGTTTAGCCAGTGACTTCCACCAGTTCAATGGTTTGATTTTCTTTAAAACTTGGCAGCCCACATGTACTACTTAATATTACCTTTTAATTTTATTTAAATTATTTTAATAAATTATAGTAAGTTTAGGTCTAAGAGAGGGGCAAAGCGGTTACCTATGGTATTCTGAAGGGTCACCATAGTGTCTGTATTATTCCAAGCTTTGACACTTCAGACTCTCTTATCTTTTTTTGCAAATTTTGAAGTATTACATCTGAACTGACTGTAGGGATCAGTGCCCCATGGTCTGAGTCTGTGTGTAGGCTTCTGTAGACTCTACAGTCTAGTACACTTGTTTTCCAGCATTATCTTTCTAAGATGAAGTTGATCATGTTTTGTGTAGTACCATCATTAGAAATCCATGTTTCTTTATGGACTGTGCTGAACTGCTGTGTTTGTTATAAACAAGCTGTTTATAGCGCAGAACTAAGGCCTTGCTCATTGCTTAATCGTATTCCTTCTTTTCCTCGGATGTTCTCCCAGTCTGTTACTCACTTCCAATATTGACATTAAAGTCCCCCATTATGAGCAAAAAAATCTCTAGATGGGGTTTGGGAAATCTCTGCTTGAAGTTCATTGCAAAATTGGTTAATGACACTGTCTTCTGCATCCGTTGTGGGTGTGTAGACTTGCATTATAATCACAGGGCCATGTTTCCCTTGTAGTTTAAGGCTCATTCTGTGTGATGAGATGTACCTATAGCTGTTCAAAGAACTGCGAGCTTTTTCTGATAGTGTGAAGGCAACTCCTTCTCTGTGGACATGGTCTGTCCTTCCAGAATAAATGATTTTACGGAACTTTATGGAAAGTTCACCACATTCAGTCCAGTGTGTTTCACAAATACCAAGAATATCTATGGAAAAGAAAAAGAGCTACAGCTCTAGTTTTGGGTTCGTCAGTTAGCATTCCAATTTAGGTCCTTTCATAGACCTGGCCAACACAATAGAATAACTCTGGGCAGGGGCGAAAGACGTCATTCATGCCAAGAGCAAGTAGGTTTTAGGGATGAGGTCATACCAAAAAAGAAAGACTGGATGACACCAGAGATTGAAAACCTATCAAGAAGAAAAAAGGAAGTGTTTCAAAAACACCTGAAAGTTGAAGATTTCCCCGAGAGAAAAACCAAGCTAGACAGCTCAACCAGAAACAAAAAAGAATGGTTAACAAGGCCACAAAAGACTGGCTTGAGAGAGAAGGCAAATAGCTTGAACAAAACTTTCAAAAAAGCAATGCAAGAGGGGCTTTTTGGAAAGTCAGACTACTATCAAAGATCTTCGCACCTGTAACAAGTCAGCTACGTGATGCTCAGAGGATAAAGATCAAAATATTAAAAGATAGAATAATTTAATCAGTTACTGAATGGGAATAGTCAAGTTGACCCACCTGTCCTTGAGACTACCAACTGTGAAGCAACAACGAAGAAGAACACATATTGGAGGAAGAAATTGCAGTCGCTATCAGGTCTCTGAAAAACAAGAAGGCACCTGTTCCAGATCGTTTGCTGCCTGAAGTGTTAAAACATGGCAGAAGAGGCAGGGTCATGCTCCTTTGCAAACTATTTAGCCTCATCTGAATGAAAGGTGAAGTCCCTGAAGAGTGGCAGCGCTCCGTCATTGTTCCTCTCTCTGAGAACCTGGACCCAACAGATTGCAACAACTTGAGAGGAATGTCTAAAGCATTACGAGCAGGGCGTTACGAGCAAGGCGTTACGAGCAAGGATTCCGTAGAGAGATTCTCAACCACATGAAAAAAAAAGGGCAGAGGAAATCCTTTCTGAGTCACCAGCTGGCTTTATGATGTTCCACTGCAGATCAGCTCTCTGCTTTTTGTCAAATCTTGGAGAGACACATAGAGTTCAACCAGCCCCTGTTTGCACATCCTTTGACTTTAGGAAAGCATTTGACCGCATTAACAGAGAACGCTCAGTTGGAAAGTACTCAAGTAGTACAGTTTTAGCAGCAAGTTGTTTCAAATACTGCAGAGTCTGTATAGCAGAGCTTGGCATGCAGTACGACTCAGTGGTGAGTGGAGTGACTTGAAGTCAAAAGTGGAGTCAAACAGGAATGCAGCCTCAGTCCAATAATTTTTGCTCTATACTTAGAAAGCATCTTGTCCAACTCCCTTAGTAACTCTGGTGAAGGCTGCAGGATACCAGGGCAAATTCTCAATCACCTTGACTTTGCAGATGATATCATGATAATGCTACAGAGGAATACAACCAAGAATCAGCAACTAACCTGCAGACAACAGCCAGAGAATGGGGATAAAAATTGAATAAATAAAAGACCAAACTAATGGCAACATCAAAAACCAAGAAACAGGTAATCTAGTCATTAACGGTACAGCTAGCTCCTGCTATTTGGGTTCCATCATAACATGTTACAACCCCTACACAAATGACATAGACAAGCAGATCGCTACTGCCAGCAGAACGTTTGTGTGCCTGAATAAACATGTTTGGGACCTTAAATCAGTGTCCAACCAGCTCAAACCAGATTATATACCACACTCCCTGGACCTACATTACTTTGTGGTTGTGAAACATGTCACGGATCCCCGGGGTCTATGCTATGTCCCAGCTATTAAACAGTCCCTTGGAGGTACCCTTCAATGTGCCCGACCCCAAGGGGACCCACTCCTCTGTAAGGTTAGGCCACGCTGCCTCATCACCTCCTAGCTTGAGTCTCTAGATCCCAGCCCTCCACACCATGAGCTCTGTTCAGTGACTCCAACTGAGATAGATGCCTGGTGAGAGACTTTTTGTCTTCTTTAGGGACCAGTGCACTGCAACAAGTATGTGCAGTGATACCAGGCAGCCTTTTAAAAGCAGAGCAGGGTTTAGTAGTCAGCTGGAACGCAGCACTGGAAGTCCTTAGTGTAACCCTGTTGCCAGGTGGAGCCGGCAGCAACCAGGGCCGGGTTCAATATCTAGGGGCTCCTTTTCAACAATACAGCACAGAACCGGCTCGGGCCCCCACTCAATAACCTGGGGAAATTACACACCACCCGGGCATCTGTGAGAGGCAATACTTCCCTACCCGCAAGCACAGAGTCTGAGTGTAGCAAAGAAACTTTTAATGAAAGGAGGGACGTCACCCTACATTAATTAGGGAAAATGCTGCATGCAGGATTCATATTCATAAAGCTGTGAGCAGGACACCCACCCCAGAGTGTGGGGCAGTGCCTTCCGCCTCATGTTCTTGAGTTCTACAACTCAGTTCCTTTCGTCCCCCTCTGCTTCCTTACCACACCCCACACACAGGGGTTGTCCTTGGTCAGTGAGGACCCAGGGTTCAGAGGTGCATCTGTGTGAGTTCACCTCCCACCCAGGGAAGAAGGCACCTTGCTTGTGCCACCATCTGAGCACTCAGGCTGGCTGGCTGCCCCGCCAGCCGCAGCGCCTCTTTGTTGGCTGCCTCATCAGCCACTGTGCCTCACCGCCCCACTGCTCACCAGCCACCGGTCAGTCTCCTTCTGCTGCCACTTGCCTCTCTGCTGTGACCTCAGTAGGTCAGTGTCTTAGGCCTTGTCTACACTGGCATTTTACAGCACTGCAACTTTCTCGCTCAGGGGGGGTGAAAAAACACCCCCCTGAGCACTGCAAGTTTCAGCGCAGTAAAGCGGCAGTGTAGACAGTGCACCAGTGCTGGGAGCTGTTAACGTTGCTCTTGAAGACATGATTTTTAGCTCCCAGCAGGCTGGGCAGAAACACTGCCCCACCACAAGTGATTTCAGCGCTCTATGAGTACTTAAAAATAACAAACAGCTCCTAATGAAGCCTATTTAGCTTTAGCTCTACCTTTGAACAGTGGGGAGGAACAGGTTAAACCAGACCGGGGACCTTTAGGGCGTATCCATACTTCCTAGAGGGGTGAAATTTTGGAACAGCCTTCCGAGGAAAACGGTGGGGGCGAAAGACCTCCCTGGCTTCAAGATTAGGCTAGATAAGTTCATGGAGGGAATGGTTTGATGGGATAACGTGATTTTAGTCAATTAGGCAATAACGTGCCATCGCTGGTAAAATGAGGGTCCGGCTGGAGATTCTTGCCTGTATGCTCGGGGTTCTACTGATCGCCATATTTGGGGTCGGGAAGGAATTTTCCTCCAGGGTAGATTGGCAGAAGCCCTGGAGGTTTTTCGCCTTCCTCCGCAGCATAGGGCAGGGGTCGCAAGCTGGAGGATTCTCTGCGACTTGAAGTCTTTAAATCACGATCTGGAGACTTCAACAGCTGAGTTAAGGGAAAGTGGGGGGGTCAGCTTTTGTGGCCTGCATCATGCAGGAGGTCAGACTAGATGACCACAATGGTCCCTTCTGACCTTAAAGTCTATGAGTCTATGAGTCTGGCTAGGACATCTGTCTCCACCCCTCTTACTTTCACAGGGGTCTGGCTTCGAGCCCCTGCCTTAGTGAATTTCTTTCAACTGATGGTGACCCCCTCAATCAGGACAGGCTCAGCACAGTTCTGCTTCCCTTTACTCATGCAATACAGATAACAACATGGATAACAACATTTCACTGCCCCTGCATTCAGTAATACATAATTTTGTAACCCAACACCAGCCAAAATTGATCACTTTTGAGCAACACAGCTCCTGTCTGCTGGATACCTAGGTGTGTTCATGTAAATACAGTTTGCTCCTGAAGTCTCTCCCCCGTCCCAGCTTGCTGTCAGGGGAGAAGTCATTCAGACCCTGCTCACATTAGGTTAGTACAGAGGAGCAACAGTTAAGATATGGTTCATACTGGCTAAAGCCAGGGCTCTACCCAGCCAAGCTGCTGTGGAATCCATTTTGGCTCTCTCTCCCTGTCCCTTTGTTTGTCAGTCCCAGGCGAGCTCTGTCTCTCTAAAGGCCAGCTCTTAGCCTAGCCTCCTGTCACTTCCAGTCCAATGTCCTCCTGCAGGACACCTACTGAGTTCACTTGTTCTGCCTGCCATTGTTATGTGCCTGTTGTTCAGTCCCTGGGATTCCCATTGTCTTTCTGGATCCTCTGTTGATATAGGTCAGTTTCAGCCAGTCCTTAATGACCCAGTCACACCACCCCAGGCAGTTACGTCACACAAACACCTCATGTCTCCTGCTTTGCCCCAGGAGCAGGATCTTAACTCTTCTGCACCCCCTGGTAGCAATCCCTATCCAGTAAGTCGCTGCCATGCACATCCGTCATACAACCATTACAGAAAATTCCCATGTCATCACATAAGGTACAGTAAGAAATGACCACATCTGTAGAAAGTGTGGTACGAGACTGCAATCATCAAACATCTCCAACGACAGTGGGGTGGCCATGTTGGTAGAAGGACTCCATACTGACTGCCTAAATGTCTTCTCTGTGGAAGAGTGCATGGAGCTGTTCCGGGAAGGAGGATTGCTAGGAAGAGAGGGGATCCACCTAACAAAGAGAGGGAAGAGCATCTTCGTAGGCAAGCTTGCTAACCTAGTGAGGAGGGCTTTAAACTAGGTTTGCTGGGGGATGGTGACCTAAGCCCAGAGGTAAGTGGGATACCGGGAGGAAACACAAGGAGGAGGGTACAAGACGGGAAGCCTCCTGATTCATACTGGGAAAGTAGGGCAATTGTCTAGTTATCTTAGGTGCATGTACAGGAACGCAAGAAGCCTGGGAAACAAGCAGGAAGAATTGGAAGTCCTGGCACAATCAAGGAACTATGCCATGATTGGAATAACAGAAATTTGGTGGGGCAGTTCACATAACTGGAGCACTGACATGGATGGATATAAACTGTTCAGGAAGAACAGGTATGGAAGGAAAGTGGAGGAGTTGCACTGTATGTAAGAGAGCGGTATGATTGCTCAGAGCTCCAGTATGAAACTGGAGAAAAGCCTGTTGAGAGTCTTTGGGTTAAATTTAGAGGCAAGAGCAACAAGGGTGATGTCGTGGTGGGCGTGTGCTATAGACCACCGGATAAGAAGGATGAGGTAGACAAGGCTTTCTTCGGACAACTAACTGAAGTTTCCAGATCACAGGCCCTGGTTCTAATGGGGGACTTCAATCACCCTGACTTCTGCTTGGAGAGCAATACAGCAATGCACAGACAATCCAGGAAGTTTTTGGAGAGTGTTGGGGACAACTTCCTGATACAAGTGCTGGAGGAACCAACTACGGGACGTGCTCCTCTTGACCTGCTGCTTACAAACAGGGAAGAATTGGTGGGGGAAGTAGAAGCGGGTGGCAACCTAGGCAGCAGTGACCATGAGATGGTTGAGTTCAGGATCCTGACAAAAGGAAGAAAGGAGAGTAGCAAAATATGGACCCTGGACTTCAGAAAAGCAGACTTTGACTCCCTTAGGGAACTGATGGGCAGGATCCCCTGGGAGGCTAATATGAGGGGGCAAGGAGTCCAGGAGTGCTGGCTGTATTTTAAAGAAGCCTTATTGAGGACGCAGGAACAAACCATCCCAAAGTGCAGAAAGAATAGCAAATATGGTAGGCGACCAGCTTGGCTTAACAGCGAAATCTTCGGTGAGCTTAAACTCAAAAAGGAAGCTTACAAGAAGTGGAAATTTGGACAGATGACTAGGGAGGAGTATAAAAATATTGCTAGAACATGCAGGGGTGTAATCAGGAAGGCCAAGGCACAACTGGAGTTGCAGCTAGCAAGGGATGTGAAGGGTAACAAGAAGGGTTTCTACAGGTATGATAGCAACGAGAAGGTCAGGGAAAGTGTGGGACTCTTACTGAATGGGGGAGGCAACATAGTGACAGATGATGTGGAAAAAGCTGAAGTACTCAATGCTTTTTTTGCCTCGGTCTTCACAGACAAGGTCAGGTCCCAGACTGCTGCACTGGGCAGCAAAGTATGGGGAGGAGGTGACCAGCCCTCTGTGGTGAAAGAACAGGTTATGGACTATTTAGAAAAGCTGGACATGCACAAGTCCATGGGGCCAGATCTAATGCACCCAAGGGTGCTGAGGGAGTTGGCTGATGTGATTGCAGAGCTATTGGCCATTATCTTTGAAAATTCGTGGAGATCGGGGGCGGTCCCGGACGATTGGAAAAAGGCAAATATAGTGCCCACATTTAAAAAAGGGAAGAAAGAGAACCCGGGGAAATACAGACCAGTCAGCCTCACTTCAGTCCCTGGCAAAATCATGGAGCAGGTCCTCAAGGAATCCATTCTGAAGCACTTGGAGGACAGGAAGGTGATCAGGAACAGTCAACATGGATTCACCAAGGGCAAGTCATGCCTCACCAACCCGATTGCCTTCTATGATGAGATAACTGGCTCTGTGGATATGGGGAAAGCGGTAGATGTGATATATCTTGACTTTAGCAAAGCTTTTGATACGGTCTCCCACAGTATTCTTGCTAGCAAGTTAAAGAAGTATGGGCTGGATGAATGGACTATAAGGTGGATAGAAAGCTGGCTAGATTGTCGGGCTCAATGGGTAGTGATCAATGGCTCGATGTCTAGTTGGCAGCCGGTATCAAGCGGAGTGTCCCAGGGGTCGGTCCTGGGGCAGGTTTTGTTCAACATCTTTATTAATGATCTGGAGGATGGGATGAATTGCACCCTCAGCAAGTTTGCAGATGACACTAAGCTGGGGGGAGAGGTAAATACGCTGGAGGGTAGGGATAGGGTCCAGAGTGACCTGGACAAATTGGAGGATTGGGCCAAAATAAATCTGATGAGGTTCAAACAGGACAATTGCAGAGTCCTGCATTTAGGAAGGAAGAATCCCATGCACTGCTACAGACTGGGGACCAGCTGGCTAAACAGCAGTTCTGCAGTAAAGGACCTGGGGATTACAGGCCCTGGTTCTCATGGGAGACTTTAATCACCCTGATATCTGCTGGGAGAGCAATACAGCGGTGCACAGAAAATCCAGGAAGTTTTTGGAAAGTGTAGGGGACAATTTCCTGGTGCAAGTGCTGGAGGAACCAACTAGGGGCAGAGCTTTTCTTGACCTGCTGCTCACAAACCGGGAAGAATTAGTAGGGGAAGCAAAAGTGGATGTGGAACTCCTTACCTGAGGAGGTTGTGAAGGCTAGGACTATAACAATGTTTAAAAGGGGACTGGATAAATTCATGGTGGCTAAGTCCATAAATGGCTATTAGCCAGGATGGGTAAGAATGGTGTCCCTAGCCTCTGTTCGTCAGAGGATGGAGATGGATGGCAGGAGAGAGATCACTTGATCATTGCCTGTTAGGTTCACTCCCTCTGGGGCACCTGGCATTGGCCACTGTCGGTAGACAGATACTGGGCTAGATGGACCTTTGGTCTGACCCAGTACGGCCTTTCTTATGTTCTTATGTTCTTATGAACCTGGGAGGCAGTGACCATGAGATGGTCGAGTTCAGGATCCTGACACAAGGAAGAAAGGAGAGCAGCAGAATATGGACCCTGGACTTCAGAAAAGCAGACTTTGACTCCCTCAGGGAACAGATGGGCAGGATCCCCTGGGAGAATAACATGAAGGGCAAAGGGGTCCAGGAGAGCTGGCTGTATTTTAAAGAATCCTTATTGCGGTTGCAGGAACAAACCATCCCGATGTGTAGAAAGAATAGTAAATATGGCAGGCGACCAGCTTGACTTAACAGCGAAATCCTTGCTGACCTTAAACGCAAAAAAGAAGCTTACAAGAAGTGGAAGATTGGACAAATGACCAGGGAGGAGTATAAAAATATCACTCAGGCATGCAGGAGTGAAATCAGGAAGGCCAAATCACACTTGGAGTTGCAGCTAGCAAGAGATGTTAAGAGTAACAAGAAGGGTTTCTACAGGTATGTTAGCAACAAGAAGAAAGTCAAGGAAAGTGTGGGCCCCTTACTGAATGAGGGAGGCAACCTAGTGACAGAGGATGTGGAAAAAGCTAATGTACTCAATGCTTTTTTTCCCTCTGTCTTCACAAACAAGGTCAGCTCCCAGACTGCTGGACTGGGCAGCACAGTATGAGGAGAAGGTGACCAGCCCTCCGTGGAAAAAGAAGTGGTTCGGGACTATTTAGAAAAACTGGACGAGCACAAATCCATGGGGCCAGATGCGCTGCATCCGAGGGTGCTAAAGGAGTTGGCGGATGAGATTGCAGAGCCATTGGCCATCATCTTTGAAAATTCTTGGCGATCGGGGGAGGTCCCGGATGACTGGAAAAAGGCTAATGCCCATCTTTAAAAAAGGGAAGAAGGAGGATCCGGGGAACTACAGGCCAGTCAGCCTCACCTCAGTCCCTGGAAAAATCATGGAGCAGGTCCTCAAGGAATCAATTATGAAACACTTAGAGGAGAGGAAAGTGATCAGGAACAGTCAGCATGGATTCACCAAGGGCAAGTCATGCCTGACTAACCTAATTGCCTTCTATGATGAGATAACTGGCTCTGTGGATGAGGGGAAAGCAGTGGATGTGTTATTCCTTGACTTTAGCAAAGCTTTTGATACGGTCTCCCACAGTATTCTTGCCGCCAAGTTAAAGAAGTATGGGCTGGATGAATGGACTGTAAGGTGGATAGAAAGCTAGCTAGATTGTCGGGATCAACGGGTAGTGATCAATGGCTCCATGTCTAGTTGGCAGCCGGTTTCAAGTGGAGTGCCCCAAGGGTCGGTCCTGGGGCCAGTTTTGTTTAATATCTTTATTAATGATCTGGAGGATGGTTTGCAGATGACACTAAACTGGGAGGCATGGTAGATACGCTGGAGGGTAGGGATCAGATACAGAGGGACCTAGACAAATTAGAGGATTGGGCCAAAAAAAACCTGATGAGGTTCAACAAGGACAAGTGCAGAGTCCTGCACTTAGGATGGAAGAATCCTATGCACTGCTACAGACTAGGGACCGAATGGCTAGGTAGCAGTTCTGCAGAAAAGGACCTAGGGGTCACAGTGGACAAGAAGCTGGATATGAGTCAACAGTGTGCTCTTGTTGCCAAGAAGGCTAATGGCATTTTGAGCTGTATAAGTAGGGGCATTGCCAGCAGATCGAGGAACGTGATCGTTCCCCTTTATTCGACATTGCTGAGGCCTCATCTGGAGTACTGTGTCCAGTTTTGGGCCCCACACTACAAGAAGGATGTGGAAATATTGGAAAGAGTCCAGCGGAGGGCAACAAAAATGATTAGGGGTCTGGAGCACATGACTTATGAGGAGAGGCTGAGGGAACTGGGATTGTTTAGTCTCCAGAAGAGAAGAATGAGGGTGGATTTGATAGCTGCTTTCAACTACCTGAGGGGGGTTCCAAAGAGGATGGAGCTCGGCTGTTCTCAGTGGTGGCAGATGACAGAACAAGGAGCAATGGTCTCAAGTTGCAGTGGGGGAGGTCTAGGTTGGATATTAGGAAACACTATTTCACTAGGAGGGTGGTGAAGCACTGGAATGCGTTACCTAGGGAGGTGGTGGAATCTCCTTCCTTGGAGGTTTCTAAGGCCCGGCTTGACAAAGCCCTGGCTGGGATAATTTAGTTGGGAATTGGTCCTGCTTTGAGCAGGGGGTTGGACTAGATGACCTCCTGAGGTCCCTTCCAATCCTGATATTCTATGATTCTATGATTCTATGATACAGTGGACTAGAAGCTGGATATGAGTCGACAGTGTGCCCTTGTTGCCAAGAAGGCCAACGGCATATTGGGCTGTATTAGTAGGAGCATTGCTAGCAGATCGAGGGAAGTGATTATTCCCCTCTATTCGACATTGGTGAGGCCACATCTGGAGTATTGCATCCAGGTTTGGTCCCCCCACTACAGATGTGGACAAATTGGGGAGAGTCCAGCGGAGAGTAACAAAAATGATTAGGGGGCTGGGGCACATGACTTACGAGGAGAGGCTGAGGGAACTGGGCTTATTTAGTCTACAGAAGAGAAGAGTGAGGGGGGATTTGATAGCAGCCTTCAACTACCTGAAGTGGGGTTCCAAAGAGGATGGAGCTCGGCTGTTCTCAGTGGTGGCAGATGACAGAACAAGGAGCAATGGTCTCAAGTTGCAGTGGAGAAGGTCTAGGTTGGATATTAGAAAACACTTTTTCACTAGGAGGGTGGTGAAGCACTGGAATAGGTTACCTAGGGAGGTGGTGGAATCTCCTTCCTTAGAGGTTTTTAAGGTCAGGCTTGACAAAGCCCTGGCTGGGATGATTTAGTTGGCGATTGGTCCTGCTTTGAGCAGGGGGTTGGACTAGATGACCTCCTGAGGTCCCTTCCAACCTGATATTCTATGATTCTATGATTCTACGAGCCAGAAGCTGTGGCCGTCCAAGGAAACCCCGGTGTAACACAGTAGGTAAAGCCATCCAGGCAACCTCCCAACAGGCTCCGATGGGGCAGCTCAGAACTGACATGGATGGAATCTGCTCATGACCTGGGCATATGATGACAGTAAGTTTAGGCCTCAGGATTTCAAATTTAATTTTAAAGAGGTTTATTTTAAAAAAATAAATTCATATTGAATTTAAATTAAAAACATCCAATTTAAATAACAAATATCCATTAAAAATAATCATTTTTACGCACCTTGCATCTGTGTGATTTGATCTCGGTTGTGTCCTCACACGAGAGCCCCAGGCTGTAACTCTGGGAGAGCTGGCAGCATGGTAATGGTTGCCCGCGTGCAGGGTCGGGGGGGGGGGGGGAGAAGAGAAATCTAATAGCCCAAACCAGAGGAGCCCATCCTTTAAAATGATCTCCTGGTTTTGGTGGTCTGACTCATGATCTTGGAGGGTCACGATCCTGTACCAGGCTTTGAGGAGGAAACAAGCTAGATGGAGTCTGGGAATACGATAAAGAGACTGTTCCTAGTTTGATGGGGTGGCCCAGTTCAAAATGGAGAACGGGGGAAGGGCAGATGGGGCAGCGGGGCAGGAAGCTGGAGGAGGGGCGCCCAGCAAGGGAAATGTGAGCCAGACCAGTGAGGGGCGAGCAGCTAGAGCCTGAAGTGAACGGTGAGGGGAGGCAGGTGAAAGGATCTGGGCAGGGGAGTGATCTGGCCGAGCAGCAGGAAAGGCAGGAGTTTCAGCGCTGGAGACAGAGGAAAGGGTGGATGTTAGCGTGACTCATCCCCGGGGCAGTGACTCACTGGAGCAAGCCTCGGGATGGATTTGGCCCTGGGACTCTAGCACTGCAAGCCCGGAGAGCTGATCCAAAGAGCAATAAATTACTGTCCTGATCTGACCTATGCTAAGGTCAGCATGACACGTTTGGTCTCATCTCTTCAGCTCTGGGCTCAGGACATCACGTGGTGTTGTCAAGTAACTACGTTTACTGGTGTATGCAGTGCTAGTGTAGCCATGTCAGTCCCAGGGTATCAGAGAAACGGGGGAGGGGGGGATCTTTTTTATTGGACCAACTTCTGTTGGTGAGAGAGACCTGAAGAAGGGCTCAGTGTAAGCTCGAAAGTTGGCCTCTTCACCCACAGGAGTTGGTCCAATAAAAGATATTCCCCCCTCTCCCTGTCTCTCTACCATTTACTGGGCTGGTTTGGAATTTCCCAGCCAGTCAGTGACACCCCAGGCCAGGGGTGCTGGAGCAATGTGTATAGTGCGGGTGCTGAGAGCCACTGACCCAAACTGGAAACCCTGGATATGACGGAAACCACTTCAAGCCAGGGGGTGGGGCAGCACATACCCTCCCCCCCGCACCCTTAGTTCCAGCACCTATGCCCTGGGCATGGCGAACCCTCCCCAGTGTCCCCAGTGTCCTGTCCCAGTGTCCAGGATCCGAGCCACTGTTCGCATCTACTGCCATGTCAGCAGGCCAAGGGCTTCACTCACCTTCTCTGGGTAGCAAGTCCCCCTGCCCTGCCTCTGTGCAGCCTTGAAACAATATCTGCATGAGCATGAAATAGTCTTTGTGTGGGACTGCATTGCCCCTCAGGGTGCCTCACTGGGACGGGGGGTACAGCTCCTGGGCTGTGGCTGGAGGAGTTAGGCCTTCGGGGAGTGTGATGTCTCCTGGGGTGCTTTGGGGATCGTGCTGGTCAGGGGGATGTGATACACACTGGGAGGTGTGCAGCTAACACGCCCCACCTTGCACAGCTCTGCTGGTGCACTGAGGAGTGGGACCATGTGCTGCCCTACCCGTATGTGTCCCCTCTCTGCGGCTAGCTGTGCCAGCTGCCCCGTCCCTTCCCATTCTGCATTCCCCAGCACAACCTGCCATCCGGTGCTGGGAAGGGACAGCTCCCCTCTCTAGACACCCAGGCAGAACAAGCGAGAATTTGGCCTGTGGCTGCAAGATCTCTGGGGCAGGGCGCTTGTCACTCCCTGGGCTGAGAAGTGTCATGCCCATTTAATGCATATGCTGTATTAATATAATCACAATAGTCAGTGGTTCATAACAACTGAACTCCTGAGCTCTGAAGGGGCTGTGTGCTGAACATCCAAGCCTGGCGGATCCTGGCAGAGACAAGCACTGCGCTCAGCAAATAGCCCCATTCCTGAATCCTGTGGTCATAAGAACATAACATAAGAACAGCCGTACTGGGTCAGACCAAAGGTCCATCCAGCCCAGTATCCTGTCTACCGACAGTGGCCAGTGCCAGGTGTCCCAGAGGGAGTGAACCTAACCGGTAATGATCAAGTGATCTCTCTCCTGCCATCCATCTCCACTCTCTGACAAACAGAGGCTAGGGACACCATTCCTTACCCATCCTGGCTAATAGCCATGTCACGGACTCACAGATCGTGCCCACTCTTGGCCCCGTGCGGTCCGTGGGGGGTGCCCCTTTTAGTGAGACAGCCCTTCTCGGGGATCCACTCTCTCTCGGGGTCAGGCCCCTCCACCTCCTGGAGCCGCACCTCTCGGAGCCCTAGCACACCTGTTTCTCGCCGAGGGCCCCCTCGGGGAGTCCACTCGCTCTGGACCCCCCGGGCCTCCACCCCCAAAGGGGTTGATGCCACCCTGTTCTCTAGACCGGAGTGACTCTCAGCCAGCATGAAACAGGAGGGTTTATTGAGAGTTGAACACAGCACAGGAAACTCTCAGGGCCTCAGGCCTGGCCTCCCTCAGCCCAGCACATCCCAGTCTCTCTGCATCCAGGTGGGCTCTGCCTGCTCCCCCTCTCCAGCCCAGAGCCCCCCTGCTTCCCAGCTGGGCATCTGAGATCACCGGCCCCAGGCCCCGCCTCTGTCCATTGTCTTCTCTCCAGGTAAACAGGGTTGTAAACTGGGGCCTCCTCTCCTCGCTTCTGTCCTCTGGCTGGAACCGGATGGTTAGGTCACTGGGTCCTCACTCTGCAGCCCATTGTCCGCCCACTGGCCAGAACCAGCTGCGTCTCCTCAGCTGGGCCTCCGGGTCACCAGGACGCCAGGTCACCGGTCGCTGGGGTATCCATCCTCCCGGCCATCGGCTGGGTCCCCAAGTCCTCTCTCCAGTCCTCTGCAAAACACACTCCCTCTCCCCTCACCTCGTTAAACCAGTAACACCCAGGGAAACTGAGTCCCACCCCCTCTGCATGCAAACCATTGAAACTCCACAGAAAACAAGAAAACCCCCCACTTCGTCACAAGCCATTAATGGACTTAACCTCCATGAATTTATCTAGTTCTCTTTTAAACCTTGTTATAGTCCTAGCCTTCACAACCTCCTCAGGCAAGGAGTTCCGCAGGTTGACTGCGCTGTGTGTAGAAGAACTTCCTTTTATTTGTTTTAAACCTGCTGCCCATTAATTTCATTTGGTGGCCCCTAGTTCTTATATTATGGGAACAAGTAAATAACTTTTCCTTATTCACTTTCTCCACACCACTCATGATTTTATATACCTCTATCATGTCCCCCCTTAGTCTCCTCTTTTCCAAACTGAAAAGTCCTAGCCTCTTTAATCTCTCCTCATATGGGACCCGTTCCAAACTCCTAATCATTTTAGTTGCCCTTCTCTGAACCTTTTCTAATACCAGTATATCTTTTTTGAGATGAGGAGACCACATCTATATGCAGTATTCAAGATGTGGGCGTACCATAGATTTATATAAGGGCAATAAGATATTCTCCGTCTTATTCTCTATCCCTTTTTTAATGAGTCCTAACATCCTGTTTGCTTTTTTTGACTGCCGCTGCACACTGCATGGACATCTTCAGAGAACTATCCATGATGACTCCAAAATCTCTTTCCTGAGTAGTTGTTGCTAAATTAGCCCCCATCATATTGTATGTATAGTTGGGGTTATTTTTTCCAATGTGCATTACTTTACATTTATCCACATTAAATTTCATTTGCCATTTTGTTGCCCAATCATTTAGTCTTGTGAGATCTTTTTGAAGCTCTTCACAGTCTGCTTTGGTCTTAACTATCTTGAGCAGTTTAGTATCATCTGCAAACTTTGCCACCTCACTGTTTACCCCTTTCTCCAGATCATTTATGAATAAGTTGAATAGGATTGGTCCTAGGACTGACCCTTGGGGAACACCACTAGTTACCCCTCTCCATTCTGAAAATTTACCATTTATTCCTACCCTTTGTTCCCTGTCTTTTAACCAGTTCTCAATCCATGAAAGGATCTTCCCTCTTATCCCATGATAGCTTACTTTGCATAAGAGCCTTTGGTGAGGGACCTTGTCAAAGGCTTTCTGGAAATCTAAGTACACTATGTCCACTGGATCCCCCTTGTCCACATGTTTGTTGACCCCTTCAAAGAACTCTAATAGATTAGTAAGACACGATTTCCCTTTATAGAAACCATGTTGACTTTTGCTCAACAATTTATGTTCTTCTATGTGTCTGACAATTTTATTCTTTACTATTGTTTCAACTAATTTGCCCGGTACTGACGTTAGACTTACTGGTCTGTAATTGCCGGAATCACCTCTAGAGCCCTTTTTAAATATTGGTGTTACATTAGCTATCTTCCAGTCACTGGGTACAGAAGCTGATTTAAAGGACAGGTTTCAAACCATAGTTAATAGTTCCGCAATTTCACACTTGAGTTCTTTCAGAACTCTTGGGTGAATGCCACCTGGTCCCGGTGACTTGTTACTGTTAAATTTATCAATTAATTCCAAAACCTCCTCTAGTGACACTTCAATCTGTGACAATTCCTCAGATTTGTCACCTACAAAGGACGGCTCAGGTTGTGGAATCTCCCTAACATCCTCAGCCGTGAAGACTGAAGCAAAGAATTCATTTAGTTTCTCCACAATGACTTTATCATCTTTAAGTGCTCCTTTTGTATCTCGATCGTCCAGGGGCCCCACTGGTTGTTTAGCAGGCTTCCTGCTTCTGATGTACTTAAAAAACATTTTGTTATTACCTTTTGAATTTTTGGCTAGCTGTTCTTCAAACTCCTTTTTGGCTTTTTGTATTACATTTTTACACTTAATTTGGCAGTGTTTATGCTTATGATTTGACTTCCACTTTTTAAAAGATGCCTTTTTAATCTCTCACTGCTTCTTTTACATGGTTGTTAAGCCACGGTGGCTCTTTTTTAGTTCTTTTACTGTGTTTTTTAATTTGGGGTATACATTTAAGTTGGGCCTCTATTATGGTGTTTTTGAAAAGTGTCCATGCAGCTTGCAGGGATTTCACTCTAGTCACTGTACCTTTTAATTTCTGTTTAACTAATCTCCTCGTTTTTGCATAGTTCCCCTTTCTGAAATTAAATGCCACAGTGTTGGGCTGTTGAGGTGTTCTTCCCACAACAGGAATGTTTAAAGTTATTATATTATGGTCACTATTTCCAAACGGTCCTGTTATAGTTACGAATTGAACCAGATCCTGCGCTCCACTCAGGACTAAATTGAGAATTGCCTCTCCCCTTGTGGGTTCCTGTACCAGCTGCTCCAAGAAGCAGTCATTTAAAGTATCGAGAAATTTTGTCTCTGCATTTCGTCCTGAGGTGACATGTTCCCAGTCAATATAGGGATAATTGAAATCCCCCACTATTATTGAGTTCTTTATTTTGATAGCCTTTCTAATCTCCCTTAGCATTTCATCATCACTATCACTGTCCTGGTCAGGTGGTCGATAATAGATCCCTAATGTTATATTCTTATTAGAGCATGAAATTACTATCCATAGAGATTCTATGGAACATGTGGCTTCATTTAAGATTTTTACTTCATTTGATTCTATATTTTCTTTCACATATAGTGCCACTCCCCCCCCCCCCCCCATGACCTGTTCTGTCCTGCCGATATATTTTGTACCCCGGAATGATTGTGTCCCATTGATTGTCCTCAGTCCACCAGGTTTCTGTGATGCCTATTATATCAATATCCTCCTTTATCACGAGGCACTCTAGTTCACCCATCTTATTATTTAGACTTCTAGCATTTGTGTACAAGCACTTTAAAAACTTGTCATTGTTTATTTTCTGCCCTTTTCTGATGTGTCCGATTCTTTTTTATGTGAATGTTTCTCATCTGATCTGGCCCTTACATTATCCTCTTCCATCCTCTGCTCCTGACTAAAACCTAGAGAATCTCTATCAATAGACTCTCCTCTAAGAGAAGTCTCTGTCCGATCCACGTGCTCCTCTGCGGCAATTGGCTTTCCCCCATCTCCTAGTTTAAAAACTGCTCTGCAACCTTTTTAATGTTTAGTGCCAGCAGTCTGGATCCACTTTGGTTTAGGTGGAGCCCATCTCTCCTGTATAGGCTCCCCCCATCTCAAAAGTTTCCCCAGTTCCTAATGAATGTAAACCCCTCCTCTCTACACCATCGTCTCATCCACGCATTGAGACTCTGAACTCTGCCTGCCTACCTAGCCCTGCGCGTGGAACTGGAAGCATTTCTGAGAATGCCACCATAGAGGTCCTGGATTTCAGTCTCTTTTCTAGCAGCCTAAATTTGGCGAGGTACTGGTCTGGCCAGGTACTGAACTGAGGGCTTTGTCACAGCCTTGCCCAGCACTGTGGGTGTGTGACGCATACGCTGTGCGATTTTCACTTCCCCCTGGCAATCACAGCCCCATTCCTACAGGAGAAGTCAGATATCAGTAGTCAAGAGGTATCTTTATCCACTCCCCCCATGACAGTCACGGGCCCTGGTCAGCTGCACCAATGCTGTGGACATTTGTGATCCACTTTGTACGTGGTTCGTAACACAGCTTCCCCAGAGCAGACAGCATGGGCTCAACTTTCCATGGGATCTGGCAGGGAAGCTCACCACTTTAGTGAGAGGAAGGTTGGCCAGAGGTTAGGGCTCTAGCCTAGGACTTGGGATGTGGGTTCAATCCCCTGCTCAGTCACAGCCTCCCAGTGTGACCTTGTGTGATAAATGAAGGGGGGGGGTAGCTCCCTTTTATGGACAGCCAGTAGCTATAAAATCCCTCTTAGTCGCTGTTCTCTAATTGCTCTACTTGTAAAGGGTTAAAAAGTCTCACTGCTCTGCCTAGGTAAAAGGAAGTGAGTGGGCACCTGGCCAAAAGAGCCAATGGGAAGGCTAGAACTTTTTAAAATTGAAAAAAGACTCCCCTTTTGTCTGTCTGTGTTTGTTCTCCAGGGAAGAGGCAGACAGGGCAGAGTTATGCTGTGAGAAGCTTGGGCCAGGTATGAAAACCCATCAGTATCATCCCTAGAAACTACTTATTTGAAACCCCAGATATGTAAGTAGATCAAGAAATGTCTAGGAAGACACGATTAGGTTTATCTCTTTTATTTCTTTATGTCTTATGGACTCCACTGTGCTAACCCCAGGTGTTTTTGGTTTGCTTGTAACCTTAAGCTGGACCTCAAGAAAACTATTCTTGATGCTTAAGCCTTGTAGATGCTTTTTTTAAACCTAGCCTGAGTTCCCAGATGTATTTTCTTTCCTTTTTTTTATTTAATAAAATATACCTTTTTTAAGAACAGAATTGAATTTTTGTATCCTAAGAGGTTTGTTCACATGTTGTTTAATTAGCTGGTGGCAACAGCTGATTTCCTTTGTTTTTCTTTCTCAGCTCTTCCCTGGGGGTGTGTGTGAAAGGGCTTGAGGGTACCCCACTTGAAGGAATTCCCAAGTGCGCCTTCCTGGGCTCTTAAAGGGGTTCTGCATTTGGGTGGTGGCAGCATCTACCCAGCCAAGGTCAGAGAAAAGCTGTAACCTTGGGAGTTTAATACAAGCCTGGAGTGGCCAGTATTAATTTTTAGAATCCTTGCGGGCCCCCACCTTCTGCACTCGAAGTGCCAGAGTGGGGAATCAGCCTTGACACCTTGGCCAGTCATTCAGTCGCTCTGGGCCTCAGCTCCCATCCATGGGGATACAGGAAGTCCCCTGCATACACTGGGGTTGCGTTTACACAAAACCGTTTCGTGCTTCACCTCGCCTGTTTGTGTTGCATGCAGATCATATGAAGGAGAAGTGGTCTCTTCACAGAGGATTTCTAAGTGGATGGCATCCAGTATCAAGACTGCATGCGAAACTGCTTCGGCTACCCCCCTCAGTGGGTGCAAGCTCATTCTATGAGAGTGCAAGCTGCATCTGTGACATTTTTAAGTGACATCTCAATATTAGATATTTGCAGGGCTGCGACGTGGTTGTTGATACACCTCTACCTCGATATAATGCGACCCGATATAACACAAATTCGGATATAACGTGGTAAAGCAGCGCTGCAGGTGGGCGGGGCTGCACTCTCCGGCAGATCAAAGCAAGTTCGATATAACGCGGTTTCACCTATAACGCGGTAAGTTTTTTTGGCTCCCGAGGACAGTGTTATATTGAGGTAGAGGTGTACATATGTTTACAAACCATTATGCCATTACTGCAGCATGCAGAGCAGATGCAAACTTTGGGAAGGCATTCCTACAGTCCTTGTTTAAACAGACTCTGAGCCCCGCCTCCTGTGGATACTGCCTGTCAGCCACCCAAGTGGAATACACATCTGCATTTACTCCAAGAAGAAGAAATGGTTACTTACTGTAACTGGGTCTTCGAGATATGATGCAGACATGTATTCCACAACCCCATAGGTGCCAACTCCATGGGTGCTGCATTAGGCGTAACAGCCAAGTGTCTGGGAATGGGCAGGATGATAACTGGGTTCTTTGGAGCCTCGGTAACGGGCAAGAGCAATCTGGACGCCTGTTCCCAGGACTCCCACCAGCAGAGCTCCCCAGTCGGCACCGAATAGCAGCACTATCCCCTCAGCAGTGTACCGCTCTCAGCCCAAAGTGTTCTGGAGCCATTCAAAAGTGGGAAGAAAACCTGTCCCCTTCCCTTCCAGCTGAAAGCCCTGGCTTGTGTCACTCACATTTGGCTCATAGGCCTGTGTTGTACAGGGAATCAGACTAGATGGTCACAATGGTCCCTTGGAACTCATGAATCTATAAAAGTCACTTAGGCCCAGGTCATAGAATCATAGAATCATAGATCCTCAAAGGTATGTAGGTGCCTCACGGGCAAGGACTTTCTCAGCATTGCAGGGCTGGTCTCCCCAGTGCGGTCACCTCCCACCTCACTGTAAAGCCAAGGATCACACTAGCCCTTTTTGCCACTGCATCTGGGAGCTCCTGTTGAGTAGCTTCTCCCCAGTGATCCCTAAATCCTTGTCAGAGTCCCTGCTTCCCAAGCCCCAGCCCTCCAGTCTGCATTCCTTCTTCCTAGGTGGGTGAGCTTGCGTTCAGCTGTAAAATGTGTTTTGTTTCAATGTGCCCAGCTTACCAGCCAATCCTGCTCACCCTGTCTGGCTGCCCCAGCCTCACCACTGTTTACCACTGTGCCAATCTTTGTGTCAGCGGCAAATGTGATCAGCAGAGATTTGATGTTTACTTCCCGATCGACGAGGAAAATGCTAATTAGCATCGGGCCAAGGGCCTGCAGAGCCCCACGGGAAATAGCTCCAGTCAATGATGGTGCCCCACTGGGGATTACTCTTTTACCCAGTTCTTAATCCATGTAACGTCTGCTCTGCTGATATCGTGTAGTGCTCGTTTTTATTTGGAATGTCAGAACGCCGCATAAAAGTCTCTAGTTTTTACACCTGTGCAGTTTCCCTTATAACCTGTAATCGCCTCAAAGAATGAAATCAGGTTGGTCTAACAATACCTGTGCTCCACAAAACCATGTTGACTGCATTCCAATCCTTTCATTCTTTATTCATTGGAATGCCATATCCGCGTTGCTGTTACTTTGCCTGGGAGCAAGGAGAGGCTAGTCTGTAGTGTCCTGGGGCAACCTGCTTGCCTTTGGCAGGTTATTCCAGTCTCCTGGAATTTCTCTGGCATTCCAAGACTTATTACTAATTAACACCAGCAGGCTAGAGATCTCCTCTGCCAGCTCTTTTCGGACTCTTGGGTGCAAGTTATTTATGCCTGCTGATTTTCAAATGTAGCTAACGTGGCGAGGCCACTAAGCTGAGCAGCCGAGCACTGAAATGGTCCCAAGCAGCATTTGCAGTTCACACTCGGTCACATTGCTTTGGCCTATATGCAACCTCGAGCGGAGTTTGCGTCCTTCATTGCTGCTCCCGTCTATCCAGCCATCTCAGCCGTTTCTGGGGCAAAGGTCTCCTCTGCATCAGCCCTGCCAGCCCCGGGGGATAAAGGCTTCTTGCCAGTGTGCAGGAGACTCTGGCTGGAACCTCACTGCTGAGTTACTGGGGTCCGATGGGTCTTCGCATTGACTCAGTGTGGGAGCAGAAGGTACCAGGTCTGGTAATGCCACAGCTCAGAGATGCTTTGTCATGCTTGCCTCTGACCTCTGGGGCTGTCACTAGGGCTGGCTTAGTGGGTTAGATGCTGGAAGTGGGGGAAAGACCCTAATCCTGAGGGCAGCCATTAGCAGGAGGCTTCTTCCCCCCATCTGAGCTTGTTTGGCTGCTTCCCGCCGAGCCAGCTTCTCACACTCAGCATTGGGAAGGACGCTTCTGCAGCTCTCACAGACACACCAGCCTCGGCAGAGCCAGTGCTCAGGGCGGTTGGCCTGTTGTACAGGTGCTGACAGTCAGCGAGGTCCCCAGGGCTGGCAGGGGCCCATCAATGGGCTGGTAACACTGCTGCACTTTCCCTTCTGGGCAGCAGGTGCTTAGTGGGAGGAGGGGGGCCCTGTGTGGCGGGAAGTCAGTCCCGTGAATAACGACCTGTGAAATCCGGAATGCCTCCGGCCTGGCTGGAGCAGGGCCTTGCGCACAGCACTTCCTTCCCGCTCTCTTGTACTGGAGAAAATCCTTTGGCGCAGCTGGGATCTGCATGACGCCACACCAAGCTCATTTCCCTCGCACAGGCCAACACCTGCTGAGCTGGCTTGTTGCCCCCCGCCCCGGCTCCCTCAAGCCCATGGGCTGGCCACTCCGGGAAGGCTCTGGTCTTTGCACGGCTAGCTTGGAATTAAATCACAACCATGAGAATACAGCTCTCCCAGGACCCACTTGACTTATGTTCTGAGAGCGGCGGCATCAGTAAATTATCTGGCTTGGTGCTAGACTGCAGCGAAGCGACCTCCGGCGAGCTCACAGCTAGGATGGGGCGCTAGGCGAGTGCTGAACAGTGGCAGTCCACAGATCCAGGTGGGGGTTCATCTGAGTCCTAGCTCCACGGCTCCTTCCTTTGCTGTTGCCAGCTGGTGAATTCCTGAACCCCCAGCCACGGGGCAGAGCCTGCAGAGAGCCTGACAGGCTTGTGCGGAGAATGCGGACGGCTTGTTCCTCCTCCATGAATTCTCCCTCCCTTGGTGTCAGTGAGACCCTAGCCAGCGACGAGAAGGGCAAGGAGAGCCCTGGAGGGAGCAGCGCCCAGCCAGGCCTGCCGAAGACAGAGCACAGATTGCATCACTGTCCCCTCCACAAGCTGCAGCCCTGACTGAAAGGGATCTTCTCCTAGGGTGGGAGACAGTCTGTGTGCACAACCCATCCAGCTCCACCCACAGACATCTGCCCCATCCAGCCCCACCACAGGTGCCAGACCCCCATTCCATCAACAGGCGCCAACCCCGACCCACACACACAGCTCCACCCCTAGTCACCAGCCCTGTCCCATACACACAGCTCCACCAATGGGCAACAGCCCTAATATTGTCACAAGATAGAACTTTCCAAGGTCATTGCATCCTGGGATTCTCCACCATGCCTCCAACCTCTGCTTGGCAGTGATGGTGTCCCCTCCTGGGCTGGCTGGAAAGGGAGCCCTGCTCCTGAGCTTTCCCCTCTATACATCTTCCTAGTAAGCAGATGCAGAGCATGAGGGTCCTGCCTTGCTGTGCTGGGGGAATGGGGAGATTTCCTCCTGGGGGTGCAGGGGGCTGAGCAGAGAGGACTGTGGATGGCTCAATGATGAGGGGCCATAGACGAGGTGAGGGAGGGCTGTTGCGAGAAGGGGAGATTCTGCAGCTGAAGCTGTGTCAGGGACGGGCTGAAGGGATCTGCAGAGGAGCCCCCGAGGGTCAGTACAAGTGTGACGGGACTCCATGGTGCAGAGCCTGTGGCCTGTGACAGGAGGGGGGCGCGGGTTGTGCAGAACTGCAGGGCTCTTAGCCATGGGAGCGCTGCAGGATCACAAAGGCGTCTGTTACTGGAGCAGGTCCCCAGTGCATGTCTCTTGCACATGCAGTCTCTCCCAGGCCAGGGAGGTGAGCCGGGGCAGCGAGGCTTGTGAAAGGGCCAGGGCCCCGGCAGGCCTGCAGCGAGAACAATGGCTGACATCATGTTTTATTTCCAAACCGGGCCCTGTAGTGTTAGAGGAGACAACGTTTATTTTTTCGCCTGCTCGTTCTCGCTCCCCCGGGGCTGGCCACGGCACAGCACATTCCATTGCAGTGAGCACCACGCTCCCACCACAGCACATTCTTCCCACTTCAGCTGCCTGTTTCGGAGCGGAGAGCACGGCAGCCCCAGGTCGCCTGGCCTCGCTGAGCCAGGGAGCCAGGAGCGTCTCCTCACCCGCACCTGGGACTCGCTGCTCACAGCTGCTCTCTCCTGGAGCACGCTCGTGCTCCCCCACTGGGCTGCCAGCCCCTGCCCCAGCCAGCCAGGGGAGGAATGGCGCACACACCCAGCCTGGGGAGGAATGGCGCACACACCCAGCCTGGGGAGGAATGGCGCACACACCCAGCCAGGGGAGGAATGGCGCACACACCCAGCCTGGGGAGGAATGGCGCACACACCCAGCCTGGGGAGGAATGGCGCACACACCCAGCCAGGGGAGGAATGGCGCACACACCCAGCCTGGGGAGGAATGGCGCACACAACCAGCCAGGGGAGGAATGGCGCACACACCCAGCCAGGGGAGGAATGGCGCACACAACCAGCCAGGGGAGGAATGGCGCACACAACCAGCCAGGGGAGGAATGGCGCACACAACCAGCCAGGGGAGGAATGGCGCACACACCCAGCCAGGGGAGGAATGGCGCACACAACCAGCCAGGGGAGGAATGGCGCACACACCCAGCCTGGGGAGGAATGGCGCACACACCCAGCCAGGGGAGGAATGGCGCACACACCCAGCCAGGGGAGGAATGGCGCACACACCCAGCCAGGGGAGGAATGGCGCACACACCCAGCCAGGGGAGGAATGGCGCACACACCCAGCCAGGGGAGGAATGGTGCACCACACCCAGCCAGGGGAGGAATGGCGCACACACCCAGCTCTGCTGAGTCCCACGTACAAAGCCTGGGGCCTGAGGGCAGCATCCAGCCCTTCCAGCTGTAGGCCCTGCCCAGGGCAGGCACCAGCCCCATTAATATCCTGTGTTCTCCCCACAGCCTCCACAGGCAGCCCTTCACTGCTGCCCCTGGCAAGGCCTGGCAGTCTGCTGGACTGAGGTTGCATCTGGCATTCTCTGGGGCATCCCAGTGGCATGAAAAAGTCTCTGAGGAGGCCCCCATCCACACACCCGATGGGTGACTGGCAGCAGGGAGAATCTGGCGGCCGGGGGGACCGTGGTGAGGAAGGGGGCTGTGGATAAGGGGGGTGGGAGCCTCACAGATGGACGGGTGGTTGAAGGGCTGCGTGGGACGCATGCTGAGAGCAGAGTGCTGGAGGAGGCGGTGCTGGGCTTGCTCCATGCTGCAGTTTGGGTGCGTGAGGAGCTGGGTTTGGGGTTGTTTGAATCCCCACTAGTCGACAGACAGAGAGGCCTCTGCCAAGTGATCCGAACAACGCAGAGCTGGGCTAGTGTTTGCAGTGGCTGCTCCTAGCAGTGAGAGCAAAGTGCATCTGGTGCCATCGCAGCCATCTCCCAAGCCCAGACACCCGGTCAGACAGGGCATGTCTGAGCTAGCTGTGCTGTCTCTGGTCCCACCCGCTGCACCACAACCCTCCACAAGGGGGCTCCACGGAGTCCGATTCTCAGGGCGCCGGGCTTCCTGGCCCCCAGCACCCTTGCTGGGCCATGACCACAAGCTGTCTGCGCACACCGCCCTGGCCCCTGACGGCAACAGACACCCTGGAAGCCGGCTCCTAGCCCTGAGCCGCTCGTCACTCTGAGAGGAGCCCTTCCCTCAGCCCAGCACAGGCCACCTACCCTACTCCCGGCTCCACTCCCCAGCCTGGGTCCGGCCACCATTCCCACTGCTCACCATGTCCCCTCCACCTATATCCCCTCTGTGCAAATCTGCTTATCACCTGCCACTGACAGCAGCCCCCAATCCCACCCCCTCCCCTACAGGACACTGGCCATGTGCACCCAGCAATGGGACACTGGCCATGTGCACCCAGCCCCCACCCCTCCCCTATGGGACACTGGCCATGTGCACCCAGCCCCCACCCCACTCTTCCCCTATGGGACACTGGCCATGTGCACCCAGCCCCCACCCTCACCCCTCCCCTATGGGACACTGGCCATGTGCACCCAGCCCCCACCCCCACCCCTCCCCTATGGGACACTGGCCATGTGCACCCAGCCCCCACCCCCACCCCTCCCCTATGGGACACTGGCCATGTGCACCCAGCCCCCACCCTCACCCCTCCCCTATGGGACACTGGCCATGTGCACCCAGCCCCCACCCCACTCTTCCCCTATGGGACACTGGCCATGTGCACCCAGCCCCCACCCTCACCCCTCCCCTATGGGACACTGGCCATGTGCAAATCATCAGCAGCAAACACAGAGACTATTGCAGACCATTGCCCCAGTCAGAGTGACCTCGTCTGATGGCGTAATACCAGGCTTCTCAGAGTGAAGTGCCCAGTTCTGTCTCAATCTTGCAAATCCGTGAATCTCTGGGGCAGTCACACAGACGATACCAGGTAGGGCCAGGGTGTGCCCCCCTTCAAATGTTGATGGAGAGTCTGAGCGCACAGTGTGCTGGGGTGTTTTTGTCTCTCCTGGCACCATGGCCAAAGAGCATGCAATGATGCCTTTCAGTGTAGTGAGCAATTGGAAGTAGGCCGGATCTCTGTGAGATTATGTCATTTTGCACAAAGTTGAACCACTTTATGCTCAGGATTTGGCATTGAGAGCACACATGGAATGCCTCTAGCTGCTCCTAGTCTGCCTGTAAGAGGGTCCAGGTTTCTGACCCATAGAGCAGTACAGGCAGTACACCACTTTGACAGATACTGAACTTTGTCTCAGCGCAGAGATATTTTTACATTCATAGGAGAGACACAGACTTCACGGACTTTTACCTCTGTACTTGGCACTGGTGCAGGTGCTGCTGGAATACTATGTCCAGTTCTGGTGTCCACAATTCAAGAAGGATGTTGATAACTTGGAGAGAATACAGAGAAAAGCCCTGAGAATGGATTAGAAAACCTGCCTGATAATGACAGACTCAAGGAGCTCAATCTATTTAGCTCAGGGGTGGGCAAACTTTTTGGCCCAAGGGCCACATCTGGGTATGGAAATTGTATGGCGGGCCATGAATGCTCATGAAATTGGAGGTTGGGGTGTGGGAGGGCAGGAGGGCTCTGGCTGGGGGTACAAGCTCTGGGGTGGGGCTGGGGATAAGGGGTTCAGAGGGCAGGGGGGGGATCAGGGCTGGGGCAGGGGGTTGGGGCGTGGGAGGGAGCCAGGGGGGCAGGCTTCAGATGGTGCTTACCTCAAGGAGCTTCCAGAAACAGCGGCATGTCCCCCTTCCAGCTCCTATGCAGAGGTGCGGCTAGGTGTCTCTGTGCGCTGCCCTGTCTGCAGGTGCCGCCCCTGCAGCTCCCATTGGCTGTAGTTCCTGGCCAATGGGAGTTGCGGGGGCAGCGTGCGGAACCCCCTGTCTGCCCCTAGACATAGGAGCTGGAGGGGGGAACATGCCACTGCTTCCGGGAGCCATGTGGAGGGGGCAAGCCCTAGACCCCACTTCCCAGCAGGAACTCGAGGGCTTGATTAAAATGGCTGGCAGGCCGGCTGTGGCTCCTGAGCCGTAGTTTGCCCACTCCTGATTTAGCTTAACAAAGAGAAGGTTAAAGGGTGACTTGATTATACTCTAAGTACTTTCATGGGGAACAAATACCTAGTAATGGGCTCTTCAATCTAGCAGAGAGAGGTCCTATGATCCAATGGCTGGAAGTTGAAGCTAGACCAATTCAGACTGGAAATAAAGCGTACATTTTAACCATTGGAACAACTTACGAAGGGTCATGGTGGATTCTCCATCACTGGCAAGTTTTAAATCAAGATGGGTGGTTTTCTAAAAGCTCTGCTCCAGGAATGATTGTGGGGCAGTTCTCCGGCCTGTGTTACACAGGAGATCAGGAATAGATGGTCACAATGTTCCCTTCTGGCCTTAGACTCTATGAATCTATGGAGGAGGTGACAAGACCTATATGTCAGCTTGCGCATTGTTTGAATACTGCTTGAAGCCTAGGTAGATGAACTCATCAATGCTCTCCATGGTGCTCACCTGCACCGGGGGTTCAGGTGGCCCAACTCCAAAGTTGTTCTTCTGCCATAAGACACTCAACCCAATAGTGCAGGCAGCCTCTTGGAAACCTCAAAGGGTAGGGCTGAAATTCTCTGGCTTATCCACAAGCAGGGCAGTGCCATCGTCTGGGCTGGCGAACACTTTTTAACTAATCTGGACTCCGACATGTGGAGTGGCAAGTCCTAACATCCAGTCAGTAGCTTGACAGAATAGTGCTGGGGCAAGAATACATCCCAGCCACACACCTGAGGTTGTGTAGAAATGTGGTGTAAGCCATGAACCTACACGCACTCTCACACTGGTACCAGTGTGCAGGTCACGCACCAGATTTAGCAGAACATCTGGGACACCAACTCCTTTCAGTGCGAACTGAAGTGCTGACCAGTGAACTGAATCAAAAGTCACTTTGATGGTGATGTATGCCATGTGAAGTGGGTGCTTGAATTCTCAGTACAGCTCAGCTCGGAGCTGTATGGTAAGGACAGAGTCCACCATTGCCTGCCCAGTGGTGAAACCTGATTGCTGTGGATGATGATGTCTGTTAAGGAACAGCCACATCCTGCTAAGTACAATGTGAACGAAGACCTTTCCAGGGATGAGATTGGCCTGTAGTTGCCACACTTGGCGTGAGATCCTTTATCCTTGTACTGACGCCGTCTTTCCGTTCTGCTAGTACTATGCCTGATCCCCACACTTTTACAAACAGTGGAGGCAGGTCAGTTCGCTCTGGTTCCAATGCACCTTTGAGCAGCGTGGGTGTCATACCACCAGGTCCAGCAGCGTGTCCATTCCATAACGTTTGGATGGCTTTTTGTACTGCCTCAAGTGACAGCGTCTGTTCGTGGGTCTGCTGCCGGACAGTTTGAACAGTCATCAGCAGGTGTGTGGTTCAGGCACTTTCATAATGTCTTTTCCAACTGTCCAGGCCCTCATCTCTCGATGACAGGGAGAGCCGCCTGGGCTCGTGATGGGGATGTTAGAAGGCTGTTTATGGCTGACAGCCAGGCATGCTATGGCTCTGTAGGCAGAACAGATTGTGCTTTAGGCCCTTCTCTGCTTTGTCAACCAGGGAGTTGGTGTAGTTCCCACAGTCACGTTTTGCCATAGCCTGGAAAATGCCTTTCAGCCCTTTATGTTCTGAGATGTCTCCCTGCTTGCATGCGCCTGCCTTTTCTGCAGTATGTCAAAAGCCTCTTCAGAAAGCGAAGGTTACTTGCATGACATTCTGAAGCCAATTATTTCAGCGGTGGCATGTGATGCAGCATTACTTACGTCTCTGCAGGCAGTCTCCGTGTCGTCCAAGGGGGTACCAGGTTACCAATGGGATCTTTGATGGCTGCATGTATTTCACAGCTTCAGCAGGATCCCCGGAAGGATACTGGACATTGTGTTGATGGTCACCTGGCTTGCGAGGAGCTGGAAGATGCAGTGAGAGCTGAGACATGACCAGTCTATGGTCTGAATTTGCTGGTGCTTCTGCGCTGCTGAAGACCTGGTGAGATTTTACTATAGAGCAATTTCTGATGAGGACGCAGTCAGTTTCCTCCATGCACTGTTTGAATTACAGATCCAGGGATAGCCTGGTGCAGCCAGCCACCAAATCCCAACCCCTGCCCCTATGGGACACTGCCCGTGTGCACACAGCCCCTAATCCAAACCCCTACCCCATTCCTCATGGGACACTGCCAATGTGCCCCCAGCCCCCAATCCCCACCCCTATGGGACACTGCCTGTGTGCACCCAGCTCCCAATCCCAACTCCTTCCCCATGGGATACTGCCTGTGTGCACCCATCCCCCAATACCACCCTCCCACTATGGGGCACTGCCCGTGTGCACCCAGCCCCCAATCCCCACCCCTATGGGACACTGCCTGTGTGCACCCAGTCCCCAATCCCAACCCCATTCCTCATGGGACACTGCCAATGTGCCCCAGCCCCCCATGCCAATTCCAACCCCCACCCCCATGGGACACTGCCTGTGTGCACCCAGCCCCCAATACCAACCCCTCCCCCTATGGGACACTGCCTGTGTGCATCCAGCCCCCAATACCAACCCCTCCCACTATGGGATACTGCCTGTGTGCACCCAGCCCCCAACACCAACCCCTCCCCCTATAGGACACTGCCTGTGTGCACCCAGCCCCCAATACCAACCCCTCCCCCTATGGGATACTGCCTGTGTGCACCCAGCCCCCAATACCGACCCCTCCCCCTATGGGACACTGCCTGTGTGCATCCAGCCCCCAATCCCAACCCCTCCCACTATGGGAGACTGCCAATGTGCCCCTGTCACGGAGTGTGGGGGGACACAAGGCCCTGCACCCCCGGCTTCCTGCGATTCACCATGACTCTCAGCCAGCCAGTAAAGCAGAAGGTTTATTTAGACGACAGGAACACCGTCCAAGACAGGTCTTGCAGGCACAGACAACAGGATCCCCCCCAGTTAGGTCCATCTTGGGGTCCCAGGGCACCACAGCCCCCTTGGGAGGTCAGAGCCCTGTCTGCCTCCCAGCCATTTCACCAGCCAGCCCCTGAAACTCTCCCTTCAGCGACCCCTCCCACAGCCTTTGTTCAGTTTCCCGGGCAAAGGTGTCACCTGGCCTCTAACCCCTTCCTGGGTTCTCATGTTACATGCTCAGGTATCCTCCCTCGGCCACTCTCCCATCCCCCAATGCAGACCATCCTAGCCACACTCCCCTGCCTTCCCAGCCAACACTCCCCACTCAGCATTCAAAGACCACAGTAAGAACAGTCCCAGTTCGTCACAGCCCCCTGTCCCCCAATCCCATCCTAGAGCTGCCCAGTGTCCCTGTCTGGTGAAGGTGACTGAGAAGATGGTGACTGTGCCACATGTGCTTGGACACTGGTGATGCCCAGAGATCTCCTGGTGCTCTGAGGTTGGCTTTGTGCCATGCTGAGTCTCTCAGCAGCTCTTGCTGTGGCCTGAAGCATCGGGGCCATTCTTATTCTGCCCCCTCTCAGCAGAGTTGCTGCCTGATGGACCCAGGAGACACAGCCCTTGAACTGGACAGATAGGAGGAAGTGCAGTGCAGGACCGCTGCACCGTGAGAACCAGGCACTGGGCAGCCCCGGCTCAGAGCAGGGCAGGGAGGTGTGCTGGTGGGGGGACCTGTCCCCTCACACTGAGAAGCTGGAAGTCAGTCTCGAAGAAGAGACATCTGGATACCATCGTGGAGTCTGGGTTGCCATCTTGTAGGATCTAGGCACTCTGTGGCGGATGCATGAGCCCTGTGAGTAGCTGGCTCCAGGGCAGGGAGGAGCAATACCAGTGCACCAGCAATGGATGTCTCTTGACTTGTGAACTTCCTCTCTGTGCTAGAGGAAGCATGGAAGGTGCAGCCAGCCAGATGCACTGGGAGACCTTGGCCTCAGCCCTGCTAACCAGGTCCCTGGGGAGCAGGGGTTGCTCCTCCTGGGTCTCTTGACTCCCTTGCACCAGCAACATGGCCTCAGAAATCAGGAGACTCAATGGCTGTATCTCAGACTCCTCCAAACAGCGTTTCTCAGCCACTCACAGCCACATGCTCACTGCTCTGAGCTCTTACGACTCTCCCTGCCCATTACACCATCTGTCACCGAAGCAGAGGACAGGCCATGAGCGAAAACCCGGCCCAGGATTCCTCGCTCCCTCTGCTCCTCTTTCCTCTAGTAAAGCTGCTCTGCCCCTGAGCGGCATGGTGCGGGGGGGGCAGCATTTCCTCCTGTTGCTTTGGGATTCAGACTAGGTCATTTCCATACTGACCCCTGCTGGTGAGGAGCCTCTATAGCGCGTCACAGCATTAACGCGCCGTCACTGACCAGCTTTCTTCACATCACGCCATGCCATGAAATTAGCGGCATTTTAAAAATAAGTGGCTAACTCTCACAAGGCCTACAATTAAAACAAATAATTGCTCTGCCGTCCAATGGCATTGTCTTCACAATGACAATTAAAACATGGAATTTATAATGTAATATTGTCTGCGATTGATCGTAAAAGTTCTGTACAAGAGACTAGCGCTGGCCTGCCCAGCTGGTCGGAAAGCTAAGCCCGTTTTGGCTGATTGTAATCATGTTGGAGGGTGAGGTTCTGCAGTTCTAATCACTTCCATCTGCATCTCTGACTCATGTGGCTCCTTTTGCAAAGTGTCTAAACATTTCCAACCCCTCCACTGGTCCTTCCAAGCTGTTTCCCTGCATACTGGTGCCCATGGCTCCCTAGACAGCCTGTGTGCATGGAAATCATGTGAGCAAGCCGTGAATTGAGGGGAGGGTGGTAGGTCCGTTCCTTTTTGTTCTCAGCAGCATCAGCTGCCTCTGTGATGGGGAGGGTTCCTGGGGCATTACAGAGCTCTCCCTTCTGTGCCCTTGCCACGCAGAGTTCCCAGTCCAACACTGGATTCAGTGCTGATAGCTTTGGCTCAAGTGGAACCTTTGTTCTTATTGGGGTGTAAGCTGCTGGGGATGTTGTATTGGCAGTCAGCGATCACACCTGGGACCGGGTTCTCATGAAACATCACTCAGTTTTCAAAGAGATGTTGTGTCTCATTAGTGCAAAGGTAAGTGGTATTATCCTTGCGTTTTTGTGACCTCTGCCCAGGGCAGGGCTGGGAACATGGCTGGGCTGTTTGGAAAGTCCCAGCTGTTCATCTCAGTGCATCTCTGGAGCATCAGGCACAACCCAGGACACGTTCTTCCTGGGGCAGAGCTGCGTCTGCTCCACACCATGGCAGGTCCTTGTCTATGCTGCAATGTCAGCCTGGACTCAGACTCAGGCAGGAGCCCAAACACCCCTTCTGTCTAGATACAAATCTCTCAGACTTGGGCTTGGACCTAGGGTCCTAGAGGGTTGGAGACTGAGTCAAGCTGGGACCCAGGGTTTGAGCCCTATTGCTTTGCAGTGTAGACACAGATCCCCGCCCCCGACTTGGGTCCTGGGAGTCCACCGACAGTATACCACAATCCCATGGGCCAAATTCCTTTGTCTGCTCTATCCCAAGAACCTACAGTCTACTCCAGGGAAACAACCCCCTTTGGTGCTGTGCAGCAACTCGGTGAGTCAGTGTTTAACCAGTTTGTGGTGTCTGCAGGCACCAGCTGGGAGCACTCTGGGTTGCAGTGGGCATTGACCAGAAGCCCTTTTGCAAAGCGTGCTGCCTCATGGTCACAGGAGCACGGCCAGACTTGGGAAATCTCTGCTGTGCGGCCAGCAAAGCAGTGGATTTAGGAGATGTACCAGGAATGACCATGCATAGCAGCAAATAGCAAAGAAGCTGGCAAATTTACTGGGCCTGTGACTAGGGCAGGGAACGGACTACGCAGCTCAGGACTGAGTACAGGGAAACCAGGGACCAGAGCGGCACCTTGGGCAACTCACCGACTTCATTTTATGAGGCATTTAACTGAGTGGTAGACACTGTGCCGAGCATGGAGCCAGCAGCTGTGTGCGATACCTGGCCAGCTGGGATGGTGCCATGCTGGCCTCGGAATCCAGCCTGGGGGCTGATGGCAGCCAGTGGCAGGCAGCAATGAGGCCACCAAAGCTGACACCAGTCCCAGAGGAGGCTTTGGGGCAGGAGCAGCAGCATGTCCTGGAGCTATACTTGGAGGAGCTGTTTGATGCCCCCCCCCTCCGAGGAACAGCCTGCAGACATGGAAGCGATGGAAGCCTCCCCTGAGCTCCATTTGAATGTGTATTAGCACAGCAATGGGAGGGATTTCCGTGCAGAGGTTAGTAGAAGCTCCAGCTAGCAGCATGTAGCCACTAATGGAGGACTGTATGCCTGCACCATGGCTCCCCAGCCTTCCCATCATGCGGAGCTCCACGTGCAAACAGTAAAAACGCCTTGGAAGTGAATTGTGGTTTGAGGAGGTGCAGAAATAATCTCCTTGCCTTGCCAGGCCTGCAAGTTCTCCGTCCTTTCCCGGGCTGGCCGGCAGCAGGGAGCTGTGGGGGACGGGGGTAGAAATGGTTCCATTTACAAATCCAGGCCACTTCAGCTCAAGGAGTCCCATAGGAGGATGGTCGTGGAGCTCTGTGTGTTCACATGCAGACATACCAGGCTAAGCCACGTGGAAGCTGACACATCCTCCTGTTAATCGCCTCACAAATTCTGACCCAAAGAGGGGTACAGACAGCTGCATACATTCCCAGATGCAGGAACTCCAGAGAGGTAGCCTATTTCGGGGAAGAGCAGAGTTTCCAAGGGCACCTCAGCTGACCAGCCCACACCATGCACAGATGTGCTCTTCAGTCACTAGACATTTGACTACATCGGCTGCATGCACTGTAGAGTCTCACCACAGACTGCAATAAAATCTCCCTTTGCACTCGGGCACCACAATAACTGTTCTCTGCTCCAAAATGGGGAAGGCCTGAAATGATAGAAAAAGCTTTTTTAGCACAGCCACTGATGGCACCACATTCAAATCCAGGTCATTTTACAGTTTTTAGTAAACAAACCAAACCAAAAAAGCATCTGTGATTTTTAACTTATCGTTGTCTCTAGACATCTTTTGCTGCAATTAACCAGGCTGTGTTCAGGGAGTGTCTGTGGTCTGTAGCATCCCTCTCACAATATACTGAAGTTCAGTTTGGAAAAGTAACATTTTATATTCTTGAAATTCCACAAGGATTCTTCCTGTGCTCCTGCATGTGAGAAGAAAACCCTCGGTGTCTGGTCCTCTGCCAGGCCCCTCGCCCCCTACTGGCTGCAGCACCTCCACAGCTTGCCCACAGTGCAGCAGAAGCCTGGACCAACGTACCTCCACAGACCGTTCCAAGAGGGAGTGTTTCCGTGATCAACTGATGGCTGAAGTTCTGGACAGGGCCCACAAGCAGGTCCAGAACCAAGGGCAGAGGGACTTGTGGCTATGTCACGGACTCACAGATCGTGCCCACTCTTGGCCCCGTGCGGTCCGTGGGGGGTTGCCCCTTTCAGTAAGACAGCCCTTCTCGGGGGTCCACTCTCTCTTGGGGTCAGGCCCCTCCACCTCCTGGAGCCGCACCTCTCTGAGCCTTAGCACATCTGTCTCTGCTGTGGGCCCCCTCAGGGAGTCCACTCGCTCTGGACCCCCGGGGCCTCCACCCCCCGAAGGGGTTGATGTCACCCTGTTATCTAGACCGGAGTGTCTCTCAGCCAACATAAAACAGGAGGGTTTATTGAGAGTTGAACACAGCACAGGAAACTCTCAGGGCCTCAGGCCTGGCCTCCCTCAGCCCAGCACATCCCAGTCTCTGCATCCAGGTGGGCTCTGCCTGCTCCCCCTCTCCAGCCCAGAGCCCCCTTGCTTCCCAGCTGGGCATCTGAGATCACCGGCCCCAGGCCCCGCCTCTGTCCATTGTCTTCTCTCCAGGTAAACAAGGTTGTAAACTGGGGCCTCCTCTCCTCGCTTCTGTCCTCTGGCTGGAACCGGCTGGTTAGGTCACTGGGTCCTCACTCTGCAGCCCACTGTCCGCCCACTGGCCAGAACCGGCTGCGTCTCCTCAGCTGGGCCTCCGGGTCACCAGGACGCCAGGTCACCGGTCACTGGGGTATCCATCCTCCTGGCCATCGGCTGGGTCCCCAAGTCCTCTCTCCGGTCCTCTGCAAAACAAACTCCCTCTCCCCTCACCTCGTTAAACCAGTAACACCCAGGGAAACTGAGTCCCACCCCCTCCGCATGCAAACCATTGAAACTCCACAGAAAACAAGAAAACCCCCCACTTCGTCACAGGCTAGAGGAAAGGCGTGGCAAGAGGCAAGGGGAAAGGCTCAGGCTGCCTTTGAGGCACAGGCGCCGACTTTTCAAAGTGCCGGGGAGTGCTTGAACCCCGGCTGTGCCCCAGGCCCTGCCCCATTCCACCCCTTCCCCAAGGCCCCACCTATGCCCCACCTCTTCCTGCCCCCACTCCACCCCCACCCCTCCTCTTCCCCCCCCAGTTCTGCCCCTTCCCCCGTGTGCTCAGTACTCCAGATGAGGCCTCACCAATGCCAAATAGAGGGGAATGATCACGTCCCTCGATCTGCTGGCAATGCCCCTACTTATACAGCCCAAAATGCCATTAGCCTTGTTGGCAACAAGGGCACACTGCTGACTCATATCCAGCTTCTCATTCACTGTAACCCCTAGGTCCTTTTCTGCAGAACTGCTGCCTAGCCACTCGGTCCCTAGTCTGTAGTAGTGCATGGGATTCTTCCGTCCTAAGTGCAGGACTCTGCATTTGTCCTTGTTGAACCTCATCAAATTTCTTTTGGCCCAATCCTCTATTTTGCCTAAGTCCCTCTGTATCCTATCCCTACCCTCCAGCGTATCTACCACTCCTCCCAGTTTAGTGTCATCTGCAAACTTGCTGAGGATGCAGTCCACGCCATCCTCCAGATCATTACTGAAGATATTGAACAAAACCGGCCCCAGGACCGACCCTTGGGGCACTCCGCTTGATACTGGCTGCCAACTAGACATGGAGCCATTGATCACTACCCGCTGAGACCAATGATCTAGCCAGCTTTCTATCCACCTTATAGTCCATTCATCCAGCCCAAACTCCAGTTGTGCCTTGGCCTTCCTGATTACACCCCTGCATGCTCTAGCAATATTTTTATACTCCTCCCTAGTAATCTGTCCAAATTTCCACTTCTTGTAAGCTTCCTTTTTGAGTTTAAGCTCACCGAAGATTTCGCTGTTAAGCCAAGCTGGTCACCTACCATATTTGCTATTCTTTCTGCACTTTGGGATGGTTTGTTCCTGCGTCCTCAATAAGGCTTCTTTAAAATACAGCCAGCTCTCCTGGACTCCTTGCCCGCTCATATTAGCCTCCCAGGGGATCCTGCCCATCAGTTCCCTGAGGGAGTCAAAGTCTGCTTTTCTGAAGTCCAGGGTCCATATTTTGCTGCTCTCCTTTCTTCCTTGTGTCAGGATCCTGAACTCAACCATTTCATGGTCACTGCCTCCCAGGTTCCCATCCACTTTTGCTTCCCCTACTAATTCTTCCCTGTTTGTGAGCAGCAGGTCAATAAGAGCTCTGCCCCTAGTTGGTTCCTCCAGCACTTGCACCAGGAAATTGTCCCCTACACTTTCCAAAAATTTCCTGGATTGTCTGTGCACCGCTGTATTGCTCTCCCAGCAGATATCAGGGTGATTAAAGTCTCCCATGAGAACCAGGGCCTGCGATCTAGTAACTTCTGCTAGTTGCCGGAAGAAAGCCTCGTCCACCTCATCCCCCTGGTCTATAGCAGACTCCCACCATGACATCACCCTTGTTGCTCACACTTTTAAACTTAATCCAGAGACTCTCAGGTTTTTCTGCAGTTTCATACCGGAGCTCTGAGCAGTCATACTGCTCTCTTACATACAATGCAACTCCTCCACCTTTTCTGCCCTGCCTGTCCTTCCTGAACAGTTTATATCCATCCATGATAGTACTCCAGTCATGTGAGTTATCCCACCAAGTCTCTGTTATTCCAGTTGCATCATAGTTCCTTGACTGTGCCAGGATTTCCAGTTCTCCCTGCTTGTTTCCCGGGCTTCTTGCATTTGTGTATAGGCACTTAAGATAACACTGATGTCCCGCTTTCTCAGTCTGAGACAGGAGTCCTCCTTTCTTGCGCTCTCCTGCTTGTGCTTCCTCCTGGCATCCCACTTCCCCACTTACCTCAGGGCTTTGGTCTCCTTCCCCTGGTGAACCTAGTTTAAAGCCCTCCTCACTAGGTTAGCCAGCCTGCTTGCGAAGATGCTCTTCCCTCTCTTCCTTAAGTGGAGCCTGTCTCTGCCTAGCACTCCTCCTTCTTGGAACACCATCCCTTGGTCAAAGAATCCAAAGCCTTCTCTCCGACACCACCTGCATAGCCATTCGTTGACTTCCACAATTCGACAGTCTCTACTCAGGCCTTTTCCTTCCACAGGGAGGATGGACGAGAACACCACTTGCGCCTCAAACTTCTTTTTCGTTCTTCCCAGAGCCACGTAGTCTGCAGTGATCCGCTCAAGGTCAATCTAGGCAGTATAATTGGTGCCCACGTGGAGAAGCAGGAAGAGGTAGCGATCCGAAGGCTTGATGAGTCTCGGCAGTCTCTCCATCACATCGTGAATCCTAGCTCCTGGCAAGCAGCACACTTCTCGGTTTTCCCGGTCGGGGCAGCAGATAGATGACTCAGTCCCCCTGAAGAGAGAGTCCCCGACCACCACCACCCACCTCCTTCTCTTGGGAGCGGTGGTCGTTGAACCCCCATCCCTAGGACCGTGCATCTCATGCCTTCCAATTGGTGGAGTCTCCTTCTGCTCCCTTCCCTCAGATGTATCATCTTCCCCAGCTCCAGAGTGGTCTGCCATAGGGAGAGGCAGGCACTCATACAGACTGGGTATAGCTTTCAGATCAGTGATCTCTAAATAAATGATACTTGGCTTTAAGGAGGCCATCTGGTCAGTGTGTATCCTGCCATTGCTCCCGGAGGGAACGGAACTGCAGGTACTGAATCCGAGTCAGGCCTGTGAGGTGATCATGGTTAGTGCCAGGGCACTGCAGCCCCAGGGCCTGGTCTGAGAGCAGGAAAATTGTGATTCCACCCCAGAGAGGTGACAGCCCGAGGTCGGGGCAGGGGAGGTGGGGACGGTGCGCTCAGAGATACCACAAAGGGCCAGCGAGGCAGGTAGCCTGGGAACTGAGACACCCTCTACTATCAGAAATCTATTCTCCATGTAGGTACGTGTTATTTACCCCTTCTCATCATACAAGAACAGGGTCAGCCAATGCAATTAATAGGCATCAAGTTTAAAGCAAAGAAAAGGAAGTACTTCTTAACCCAATGAACAGTCAGCCTGTGGAACTTGTTATCAGGGGATGTTGTTAAGGCCAAAAGTATAACTGGGTTCAAAAAAGAATTAGATCAATTCATGGAGGACAGGTCCATCAATGGCTATTAGCTAAAATGATCAGGGTCGCAACCCCCTGCTCTGGGTGTCCCTAGCCTCTGACTGCCAGATGCAGGGACTACATGGGGGATGGATCACTGGAGAATTGCCCTGTTCTGTTCATTCCCTCAGGGGCACCTGGCACTGGCCACTGTTGGAAGACAGGATACTGGGCTAGATGAACCTTTGGTCTGGCCATTCTTATGTTCTTATGTACAGACCGTGATAAACTCACCCCTTAACCTTAACACAGTCTCCAGCAATGGTGGCACTAATGCCGTGACCAGAGGTAACACCACCTCCCTGCTTCGCTTTGACATTTCCTGCTTCTAGGTGCAAGGATTGCATCAGCTGCTTAGTTACAGCTGGTTTCCATCAGGAGCCTTAGGTCCTTTCCGAGTCCCTGCTTCCCAGGACAGAGCCTCCCATTCTGTCAGGGTGACCTACGCTCTTGGTTCCTAGCTGTGTGACCTTGCATTTAGCTGCATTCAAATGCCCATTGTTCACAAGTGTCCAGCTCATCATACAGTCCGGATTGCTCTGTATATCTGACCTGGCCTCTGCACTATTTACCTTCCCACCAATGTCTATGTCAGCTGCACATTTTACCATCAGCAATTTTATGTTTTCTTCCAGGTCATTGCTGAAGATATTGACCAGCCTTGGGCCGAGTAGGACCCAGCAGAAGTGTCCCGGGGTGGGTGATCCCCATTAACCAGCATGTTTACTTGTAAGTGCTGGGATTTTCAAAGTGCTCAGGCGAGTAAAGTACCCATCTGCCATCCAATTCCAATGGTATTGGGGTGCCCAGTTCCCCCCACATAGGGCTTTGCAGTTAAAAGCAAACCCACCATCATTCTGGTTTTCACTTTGGGGTTTTTCCCATTTTCCCACCTTGTCTCCTTTCGCTGCTGAAAAACAGGGCAGGAGGGTGAGACAGGAAGCAACAAAACCCAGAAAAAAAGTTCCATTTTTGGTTTTCTTACAGAAAAACAAGTTCTTGATGAAAATTTCCACAAAATGTTGGGAGTGTTTTGGACCATCTTGGCCAGTTATTTCCCAGTGTGCCCCAGCAAAGCAGTGAATGTGCAAGTCCTTGAGTCACAGAAAAGCGGGGGAGTGAGCTGAGCTTTTCCTGCTGGTATATACAACCCCTGTGTCATGGGCACCCTTCCCACGGACCCCTCATTCCGCTCCCCATTCCCACTGTCCCAGGGACCCCTCACACCCCGCTTCCCACGGACCTCTCATTCCGCTCCCCATTCCCACTGACCCAGGGACCCCTCACACCACACTTCCCACGGACCCCTCATTCCGCTCCCCATTCCCATTGACCCAGGGACCCCTCACACCCCGCTTCCCACGGACCCCTCATTCCGCTCCCCATTCCCACTGACCCAGGGACCCCTCACACCCCGCTTCCCACGGACCCCTCATTCCGCTCCCCATTCCCATTGACCCAGGGACCCCTCACACCCCGCTTCCCACGGACCCCTCATTCCGCTCCCCATTCCCATTGACCCAGGGACCCCCTCACACCCCGCTTCCCACGGACCCCTCATTCCGCTCCCCATTCCCATTGACCCAGGGACCCCTCACACCCTGCTTCCCACGGACCCCTCATTCCGCTCCTCATTCCCATTGACCCAGGGACCCCCTCACACCCCGCTTCCCACGGACCCCTCATTCCGCTCCCCATTCCCACTGTCCCAGGGACCCCCTCACACCCCGCTTCCCACGGACCCCTCATTCCGCTCCCCATTCCCATTGACCCAGGGACCCCTCACACCCCGCTTCCCACGGACCCCTCATTCCGCTCCCCATTCCCACTGACCCAGGGACCCCTCACACCCCGCTTCCCACGGACCTCTCATTCCGCTCCCCATTCCCACTGACCCAGGGACCCCTCACACCCCGCTTCCCACGGACCCCTCATTCCGCTCCCCATTCCCACTGACCCAGGGACCCCTCACAACCCGCTTCCCACGGACCTCTCATTCCGCTGCCCATTCCCACTGACCCAGGGACCCCTCACACCCCGCTTCCCACGGACCTCTCATTCCGCTGCCCATTCCCACTGACCCAGGGACCCCTCACACCCCGCTTCCCACGGACCCCTCATTCCGCTCCCCATTCCCACTGACCCAGGGACCCCTCACACCCCGCTTCCCACGGACCTCTCATTCCGCTGCCCATTCCCACTGACCCAGGGACCCCTCACACCCCGCTTCCCACGGACCTCTCATTCTGCTCCCCATTCCCACTGACCCAGGGACCCCTCACACCCCGCTTCCCATGGACCCCTCATTCCGCTCCCCATTGTTCCAGGGACCCCCTCACACCCCGTTTCCCACGGACCCCTCATTCTGCTCCCCATTCCCACTGATCCAGGGACCCCTCACACCCCGCTTCCCAGAGACCCCTCATTCCACTCCCCATTCCCACTCTCCCAGGGACCCCCTCATACCCCACTTCCCACGGACCCCTCATTCTGCTCCCCATTCCCACTGATCCAGGGACCCCTCACACCCCGCTTCCCACGGACCCCTCATTCTGCTTCCCATTGTTCCAGGGACCCGCTCACACCCCGCTTCCCACGGACCCCTCACTCTGCTCCCCATTCCCACTGATCCAGGGACCCCTCACACCCCGCTTCCCACGGACCCCTCATTCTGCTCCCCATTCCCATTGTTCCAGGGACCCCCTCACACCCCGCTTCCCAGGGACCCCTCATTCTGCTCCCCATTCCCATTGTTCCAGTGACCCCCTCACACCCCGCTTCCCATGGACCCCTCTTTCTGCTCCCCATTCCCACTGTCCCAGGGACTCCCTCACACCCCACTTCCCACAGACCCCTCATTCTGCTCCCCATTCCCACTGATCCAGGGACCCCTCACACCCCGCTTCCCACGGACCCCTCATTCTGCTTCCCATTGTTCCAGGGACCCCCTCACGCCCCGCTTCCCACGGACCCCTCATTCTGCTCCCCATTCCCACTGATCCAGGGACCCCTCACACCCCGCTTCCCAGGGACCCCTCATTCCGCTCCCCATTCCCACTGTCCCAGGGACCCCCTCATACCCCACTTCCCACGGACCCCTCATTCCGCTCCCCATTCCCACTGTCCCAGGGACCCCCTCACACCCCACTTCCCACGGACCCCTCATTCTGCTTCCCATTGTTCCAGGGACCCCCTCACACCCCGCTTCCCACGGACCCCTCACTCTCCTCCCCATTCCCACTGATCCAGGGACCCCTCACACCCCGCTTCCCACGGACCCCTCATTCCGCTCCCCATTCCCATTGACCCAGGGACCCCTCACACCCCGCTTCCCACGGACCCCTCATTCCGCTCCCCATTCCCACTGACCCAGGGACCCCTCACACCCCGCTTCCCACGGACCCCTCATTCCGCTCCCCATTCCCACTGTCCCAGGGACCCCTCACACCCCGCTTCCCACGGACCCCTCATTCTGTTCCCCATTCCCACTGACCCATGGACCCCCTCACACCCCGCTTCCCACGGACCCCTCATTCCGCTCCCCATTCCCATTGACCCAGGGACCCCTCACACCCCGCTTCCCATGGACCCCTCATTCCACTCCCCATTCCCATTGACCCAGGGACCCCTCACACCCCGCTTCCCACGGACCCCTCATTCCGCTCCCCATTCCCACTGACCCAGGTACCCCCTCACACCCCACTTCCCACGGACCCCTCATTCCAATCCCCATTCCCATTGACCCAGGGACCCCTCACACCCCACTTCCCAGGGAGCCCTCATTCCGCTCCCCATTCCCATTGACACAGGGACTCCCTCACACCCCACTTCCCACTGACCCCTCATTCCGCTCCCCATTCCCACTGACCCAGGGACCCCTCACACCCCGCTTCCCTGGGACCCCTTATTCCGCTCCCCATTCCCACTGTCCCAGGGACCCCCTCACACCCCGCTTCCCACGGACCCCTCATTCCGCTCCCCATTCCCACTGACCCAGGGACCCCTCACACCCCGCTTCCCTCAGACCCCTCATTCCGCTCCCCATTCCCACTGACCCAGGGACCCCTCACACCCCGCTTCCCAGGGACCCCTTATTCTGCTCCCCAATCCCACTGTCCCAGGGACCCCCTCACACCCCGCTTCCCTCAGACCCCTCATTCCGCTCCCCATTCCCACTGACCCAGGGATCCCTCACACCCCGCTTCCCAGGGACCCCTCATTCCGCTCCCCATTCCCACTGTCCCAGGGACCCCCTCACACCCCGCTTCCCTCGGACCCCTCATTCTGCTCCCCATTCCCACTGACCCAGGGACCCCTCACACCCCGCTTCCCACGGACCCCTCATTCCGCTCCCCATTCCCACTGTCCCAGGGACCCCTCACACATTTCCCACAGACCCCTCATTTCGCTCCCCATTCCCATTGTTCCAGGGACCCCCCTCACACCCCATTTCCCATGGACCCCTCTTTCTGCTCCCCATTCCCACTGACCCAGGGACCCCTCACACGCCGCTTCCCACGGACCCCTCATTCTGCTCCCCATTCCCATTGTTCCAGGGACCCCCTCACAACCCGCTTCCCAGGGACCCCTCATTCTGCTCCCCATTCCCATTGTTCCAGGGACCCCCTCACACCCCGCTTCCCATGGACCCCTCTTTCTGCTCCCCATTCCCACTGTCCCAGGGACTCCCTCACACCCCACTTCCCACGGACCCCTCATTCTGCTCCCCATTCCCACTGATCCAGGGACCCCTCACACCCCGCTTCCCACGGACCCCTCATTCTGTTTCCCATTGTTCCAGGGACCCCCTCACACCCCGCTCCCCACGGACCCCTCATTCTGCTCCCCATTCCCACTGATCCAGGGACCCCTCACACCCCGCTTCCCAGGGACCCCTCATTCCGCTCCCCATTCCCACTGTCCCAGGGACCCCTCATACCCCACTTCCCACGGACCCCTCATTCTGCTTCCCATTGTTCCAGGGACCCCCTCACACCCCGCTTCCCACGGACCCCTCACTCTGCTCCCCATTCCCACTGATCCAGGACCCCTCACACCCCGCTTCCCAGGGACCCCTCATTCCGCTCCCCATTCCCATTGACCCAGGGACCCCTCACACCCCGCTTCCCAGGGACCCCTCATTCTGCGCCCCTTTCCCATTGTTCCAGGGACCCCCTCACACCCCGCTTCCCATGGACCCCTCTTTCTGCTCCCCATTCCCACTGTCCCAGGGACTCCCTCACACCCCACTTCCCACGGACCCCTCATTCCGCTCCCCATTCCCACTGATCCAGGGACCCCTCACACCCCGCTTCCCACGGACCCCTCATTCTGCTTCCCATTGTTCCAGGGACCCCCTCACACCCCGCTTCCCACGGACCCCTCTTTCTGCTCCCCATTCCCACTGACCCAGGGACCCCTCACACCCCGCTTCCCACGGACCCCTCATTCTGCTCCCCATTCCCATTGTTCCAGGGACCCCCTCACACCCCGCTTCCCAGGGACCCCTCATTCTGCTCCCCATTCCCATTGTTCCAGGGACCCCCTCACACCCCGCTTCCCAGGGACCCCTCTTTCTGCTCCCCATTCCCACTGTCCCAGGGACTCCCTCACACCCCACTTCCCACAGACCCCTCATTCTGCTCCCCATTCCCACTGATCCAGGGACCCCTCACACCCCGCTTCCCACGGACCCCTCATTCTGTGCCCCTTTCCCATTGTTCCAGGGACCCCCTCACACCCCGCTTCCCATGGACCCCTCTTTCTGCTCCCCATTCCCACTGTCCCAGGGACTCCCTCACACCCCACTTCCCACGGACCCCTCATTCTGCTCCTCATTCCCACTGATCCAGGGACCCCTCACACCCCGCTTCCCACGGACCCCTCATTCTGCTTCCCATTGTTCCAGGGACCCCCTCACACCCCGCTTCCCACGGACCCCTCATTCTGCTCCCCATTCCCACTGACCCAGGGACCCCTCACACCCCGCTTCCCTCAGACCCCTCATTCTGCTCCCCATTCCCATTGACCCAGGGACCCCTCACACCCCGCTTCCCAGGGACCCCTCATTCCGCTCCCCATTCCCATTGACCCAGGGACCCCTCACACCCCGCTTCCCACGGACCCCTCATTCCGCTCCCCATTCCCACTAACCCAGGGACCCCTCACACCCCATTTCCCACGGACCCCTCATTCCGCTCCCCATTCCCATTGACCCAGGGACCCCTCACACCCCGCTTCCCAGAGACCCCTCATTCCGCTCCGCATTCCCACTGTCCCAGGGACCCCCTCACACCCCGCTTCCCACGGACCCCTCATTCCGCTCCCCATTCCCACTGACCCAGGGACCCCTCACACCCCGCTTCCCTCGGACCCCTCATTCTGCTCCCCATTCCCACTGACCCAGGGACCCCTCACACCACGCTTCCCACGGACCCGTCATTCCGCTCCCCATTCCCACTGTCCCAGGGACCCCTCACACATTTCCCACAGACCCCTCATTCCGCTCCCCATTCCCACTGTCCCAGGGACCCCTCACACCCCATTTCCCACGGAACCCTCATTCTGATCCCCATTCCCATTGTTCCAGGGACCCCCCTCACACCCTATTTCCCACGGACCCCTCTTTCTGCTCCCCATTCCCACTGACCCAGGGACCCCTCACACCCCGCTTCCCACGGACCCCTCATTCTACTCCCCATTCCCATTGTTCCAGGGACCCCCTCACACCCCGCTTCCCAGGGACCCCTCATTCTGCTCCCCATTCCCATTGTTCCAGGGACCCTCTCACACCCCGCTTCCCATGGACCCCTCTTTCTGCTCCCCATTCCCACTGTCCCAGGGACCCCCTCACACCCCGCTTCCCACGGACCCCTCATTCTGCTCCCCATTCCCATTGTTCCAGGGACCCCCTCACACCCCGCTTCCCATGGACCCCTCTTTCTGCTCCCCATTCCCACTGTCCCAGGGACTCCCTCACACCCCACTTCCCACGGACCCCATTCTGCTCCCCATTCCCACTGATCCAGGGACCCCTCACATCCTTCTTCCCACGGACCCCTCATTCTGCTTCCCATTGTTCCAGGGACCCCCTCACACCCCACTTCCCATGGACCCCTCATTCCACTCCCCATTCCCATTGACCCAGGGACCCCCTCACACTCCACTTCCCAGGGACCCCTCATTCCGCTCCCCGTTCCCATTGTCCCAGGGACCCCCCTCACACCCCACTTCCCACGGACCCCTCATTCTGCTCCCCATTCCCATTGTTCCAGGGACCCCTCACACCCCGCTTCCCACGGACCCCTCATTCCACTCCCCATTCCCATTGACCCAGGGACCCCCTCACACTCCACTTCCCAGGGTCCCCTCATTCCGCTCCCCATTCCCATTGTTCCAGGGACCCCTCACACCCCGCTTCCAACGGACCCCTCATTCCGCTCCCCATTCCCATTGTCCCAGGGACCCCCCTCACACCCCACTTCCCACGGACCCCTCATTCTGCTCCCCATTCCCACTGATCCAGGAACCCCTCACACCCCGCTTCCCTCTGACCCCTCATTCTGCTCCCCATTCCCACTGACCCAGGGACCCCTCACACCCCGCTTCCCACGGACCCCTCATTCCGCTCCCCATTCCCACTGTCCCAGGGACCCCTCACACATTTCCCACAGACCCCTCATTCCGCTCCCCATTCCCACTGTCCCAGGGACCCCTCACACCCCATTTCCCACGGAACCCTCATTCTGATCCCCATTCCCATTGTTCCAGGGACCCCCCTCACACCCTATTTCCCACGGACCCCTCTTTCTGCTCCCCATTCCCACTGACCCAGGGACCCCTCACACCCCGCTTCCCACGGACCCCTCATTCTGCTCCCCATTCCCATTGTTCCAGGGACCCCCTCACACCCCGCTTCCCACGGACCCCTCATTCTGCGCCCCTTTCCCATTGTTCCAGGGACCCCCTCACACCCCGCTTCCCATGGACCCCTCTTTCTGCTCCCCATTCCCACTGTCCCAGGGACTCCCTCACACCCCACTTCCCACGGACCCCTCATTCTGCTCCTCATTCCCACTGATCCAGGGACCCCTCACACCCCGCTTCCCACGGACCCCTCATTCTGCTTCCCATTGTTCCAGGGACCCCCTCACATCCCGCTTCCCACGGACCCCTCATTCTGCTCCCCATTCCCACTGACCCAGGGACCCCTCACACCCCGCTTCCCTCAGAGCCCTCATTCTGCTCCCCATTCCCATTGACCCAGGGACCCCTCATACCCCGCTTCCCAGGGACCCCTCATTCCGCTCCCCATTCCCATTGACCCAGGGACCCCTCACACCCCGCTTCCCACGGACCCCTCATTCCGCTCCCCATTCCCACTAACCCAGGGACCCCTCACACCCCACTTCCCACGGACCCCTCATTCCGCTCCCCATTCCCATTGACCCAGGGACCCCTCACACCCCGCTTCCCAGAGACCCCTCATTCCGCTCCCCATTCCCACTGTCCCAGGGACCCCCTCACACCCCGCTTCCCACGGACCCCTCATTCCGCTCCCCATTCCCACTGACCCAGGGACCCCTCACACCCCGCTTCCCTCGGACCCCTCATTCTGCTCCCCATTCCCACTGACCCAGGGACCCCTCACACCACGCTTCCCACGGACCCGTCATTCCGCTCCCCATTCCCACTGTCCCAGGGACCCCTCACACATTTCCCACAGACCCCTCATTCCGCTCCCCATTCCCACTGTCCCAGGGACCCCTCACACCCCATTTCCCACGGAACCCTCATTCTGATCCCCATTCCCATTGTTCCAGGGACCCCCCTCACACCCTATTTCCCACGGACCCCTCTTTCTGCTCCCCATTCCCACTGACCCAGGGACCCCTCACACCCCGCTTCCCACGGACCCCTCATTCTGCTCCCCATTCCCATTGTTCCAGGGACCCCCTCACACCCCGCTTCCCAGGGACCCCTCATTCTGCTCCCCATTCCCATTGTTCCAGGGACCCCCTCACACCCCGCTTCCCATGGACCCCTCTTTCTGCTCCCCATTCCCACTGTCCCAGGGACCCCCTCACACCCCGCTTCCCACGGACCCCTCATTCTGCTCCCCATTCCCATTGTTCCAGGGACCCCCTCACACCCCGCTTCCCATGGACCCCTCTTTCTGCTCCCCATTCCCACTGTCCCAGGGACTCTCTCACACCGCACTTCCCACTGACCCCTCATTCTGCTCCCCATTCCCACTGATCCAGGGACCCCTCACATCCCGCTTCCCACGGACCCCTCATTCTGCTTCCCATTGTTCCAGGGACCCCCTCACACCCCGCTTCCCATGGACCCCTCATTTCACTCCCCATTCCCATTGACCCAGGGACCCCCTCACACTCCACTTCCCAGGGACCCCTCATTCCGCTCCCCATTCCCATTGTTCCAGGGACCCCTCACACCCCGCTTCCCACGGACCCCTCATTCCACTCCCCATTCCCATTGACCCAGGGACCCCCTCACACTCCACTTCCCAGGGTCCCCTCATTCCGCTCCCCATTCCCATTGTTCCAGGGACCCCTCACACCCCGCTTCCCACGGACCCCTCATTCCACTCCCCATTCCCATTGACCCAGGGACCCCCTCACACTCCACTTCCCAGGGTCCCCTCATTCCGCTCCCCATTCCCATTGTTCCAGGGACCCCTCACACCCCGCTTCCAACGGACCCCTCATTCCGCTCCCCATTCCCATTGTCCCAGGGACCCCCCTCACACCCCGCTTCCCACGGACCCCTCATTCCGCTCTCCATTCCCATTGACCCAGGGACCCCCTCACACCCCACTTCCCAGGGACCCCTCATTCCGCTCCCCATTCCCATTGACCCAGGGACCCCCTCACACCCCACTTCCCAGGGACCCCTCATTCTGCTCCCCATTCCCATTGACCCAGGGACCTCCTCACATCCCACTTCCCACCGACCCCTCATTCTGCTCCCCATTCCCATTGACCCAGGGACGTCCTCACATCCCACTTCCCACCGACCCCTCATTCTGCCCCACTCCTGGGATGGCTTGTGCAGGCAGGCTCCAGGCCAGGCCATTCATGAGCTAGACAGAAGGAGAGCAAGGGCTCTTCCTGTCTGTGCTCCTCAGGGGCTACAGAATATGGGACTCTGGCACAGGCAACAGCTCTGCCCTTGGTACCTGTCACTGCCCCAGCCTGTACGGACTCTCCTCCGACCAGCCCTGGGTACCTGCCACTGCCCCCAGCACGTACCGACACCCCTCTGATCACCTCTGGGTACCTGCCACTGCCCCCAGCACGTACTGACACCCCTCCGACCAGCCCTGGGTACCTGCCACGGTCCCAATGTGTACAAACGCCCTCCGACTAGCCCTGCATGAGGCCACACCAGGGGAATTGCTCAACCTTGCCTGGGGACTTAGCAATGCCCCCAGACATGCTTGGACTTGTGTTCCCCAAGCATATGGGACTGAGGATATAAAACAGAACAGAGGGGGCCCATGCTTGGCCTTTCTCCTGCTCCCACCTATGCTGCAAGCAACAAATATTCTCAGAAGCCTGAAGACTCCAACAGAGGAGATTGGCCCAGGTTTAAGAGACAAACCAGTATATTAAGGACTGCAAGATCCAGTGGGGTGAGAAAAACTGCTTAATCTAGTTGCTGCCCAGTCTAATAGGGTTGAGAGTCTAGACTGGGTGCTTAGATTGTATTTCTTTTGGTAACTAACTCTGACATTTTGCCTATCACTTAATATCACTTAAAATTAGTCAGTCTATCTTTTGTAATCAATAAACTTGTTTTACTGTTTGTCTTTACCAGTGAGTTTCCCTGAAGTGCTGGTAAATCTGCTCAGGTTTTATAATGGCTGGTGAGAATCCACTTTCCATTGATGAAGTGGTGAACCAATTAATAAATTTGCACTGCTTGTCTTGAGCAGTGCAAGATGGTATATTCCTGAGATACAGTGCTGGGAGCTGGGGGGGATTTGGCTCTGGTGCCTTTCTCTGTGTGATCCATGAGTGGCTCAGGGAGCATTCATGCAATCTAGCTGGGTGTGGGGCTCCATATGCGGTTGTGCTGAGTGATCACAGCTCCTGGAGGGGTTTGCTGCTTGTCACTAGCAAAGCATTGTGAGAGACAACCCAGCCTGGGGAGAGTTAAGGGGGCGCAGCGGTCTCACAGTCCCAGGCTGTACCCAGGGGATCCTGTCACAGTGAGGAGAGCCAAGAAGGTACCTAATCAGAACAAGGAGGCTGCTTATGTAACTGGGCCACAAAGAGTGCCACGGGCAGTGGAGGTGATTCGAGAGGGTGGTGAGGTAGCTGAGAAGCCAAGTGAAGGTTTTGAATCAGACTTGACTGTAGAAAATGATGGGAAAATTCACATCTCAAAGGCTCTTCTGCTGAGAAATCAGCATGGCTCCGATGCAGCCCGCAGTCTCGTATGGGGAAGCTATGGAGTAGCCGAGACACCCAAGTCAGCAGCTCAGCAGGATGCAGCGCAAGTCAGTGCACGGTCTGCAGGGAAATGAAGTGTGAGGCAGAAGGGATGGTGCCAAGAAGGGTGTGCCGTCATTCCCGACCTCTGGCCCAGCGCTGGCCTGGCGCTCACGGTGCCCTTGGGAATTCACCCTCACCTCAGTTCACTGGGAACGGCAGGAGGGCAGGAGTTTCAAACGGCCAATGTGAAGAGTGCAATTAGGGGCAATGAGGCGTGAGACTGCGTGCACAAATCCGATGGGTTTCAGATGTGAACTGAAGTCTCCAGTGAAAGGGAAAAAGAGGCTGTTTCTTGCAGGCACATCACTCTGCACCTAATTGGTTCGCCCCAAATGGCATGTTCAACCTATCATCAGATACTCAACTCACTCCACTGAACGCTCCCCAGTCACACACGGATCAACAAACAATGGTCTTTGTAACCAAGAGGCAAATTAGGAGCAGGTGAACACTTCCTGCTAATTATGATGAGACCAAAGCGTTATGTAAACAATCTTCTGATCACTTGCCCTCTAAATCTTTATTAATTCCTTGTAGCTAGCAATGACCGTGGCTCTGCCTGCTCTGGAGAGGGCTCGGAAGCTACCCCTTTCCAGGGACATTCTCACAGCCAGGCACAACCCCTGCTCGCGGCCTGCACGAAAACCTGCTGGGGAGGCATGGCTGGAACTCCTTGCCCTGTGCTCCTGGCATCTGCAGCCGGGTCTCCGCAGGAAGGGCCCGGGTCTTGCCCTGTGCTCCTGGCACCTGCAACCGGGTCTCCGCGGGAAGGGCCCGGGTCTTGCCCTGTGCTGCTGGCACCTGCAGCCGGGTCTCCGCGGGAAGGGCCCGGGTCTTGCCCTGTGCTCCTGGCACCTGCAGCCAGGTCTCCGCGGGAAGGGCCCGGGTCTTGCCCTGTGCTCCTGGCACCTGCAGCCGGGTCTCCGCGGGAAGGGCCCGGGTCTTGCCCTGTGCTCCTGGCACGTGCAGCCGGGTCTCCGCGGGAAGGGCCTGGGTCTTGGCCTGTGCTCCTGGCACCTGCAGCCGGGTCTCCGCGGGAAGGGCCCGGGTCTTGGCCTGTGCTCCTGGCACCTGCAGCCGGGTCTCCGCGGGAAGGGCCCGGGTCTTGCCCTGTGTTCCTGGCACCTGCAGCCGGGTCTCTGCGGGAAGGGCCTGGGTCTTGGCCTGTGCTCCTGGCACCTGCAGCCGGGTCTCCGCGGGAAGGGCCCGGGTCTTGGCCTGTGCTCCTGGCACCTGCAGCCGGGTCTCCGCGGGAAGGGCCCGGGTCTTGCCCTGTGTTCCTGGCACCTGCAGCCGGGTCTCCGCGGGAAGGGCCCGGGTCTTGCCCTGTGCTCCTGGCACCTGCAGCCGGGTCTCCGCGGGAAGGGCCTGGGTCTTGGCCTGTGCTCCTGGCACCTGCAGCCGGGTCTCCGCGGGAAGGGCCCGGGTCTTGCCCTGTGTTCCTGGCACCTGCAGCCGGGTCTCCGTGGGAAGGGCCCGGGTCTTGCCCTGTGCTCCTGGCACCTGCAGCCGGGTCTCCGCGGGAAGGGCCCGGGTCTTGGCCTGTGCTCCTGGCACCTGCAGCCGGGTCTCCGTGGGAAGGGCCCGGGTCTTGCCCTGTGCTCCTGGCACCTGCAGCCGGGTCTCCGCGGGAAGGGCCCGGGTCTTGCCCTGTGCTCCTGGCACCTGCAGCCGGGTCTCCGCGGGAAGGGCCCGGGTCTTGCCCTGTGCTCCTGGCACGTGCAGCCGGGTCTCCGCGGGAAGGGCCTGGGTCTTGGCCTGTGCTCCTGGCACCTGCAGCCGGGTCTCCGCGGGAAGGGCCCGGGTCTTGGCCTGTGCTCCTGGCACCTGCAGCCGGGTCTCCGCGGGAAGGGCCCGGGTCTTGCCCTGTGTTCCTGGCACCTGCAGCCGGGTCTCTGCGGGAAGGGCCTGGGTCTTGGCCTGTGCTCCTGGCACCTGCAGCCGGGTCTCCGCGGGAAGGGCCTGGGTCTTGGCCTGTGCTCCTGGCACCTGCAGCCGGGTCTCCGCGGGAAGGGCCCGGGTCTTGCCCTGTGTTCCTGGCACCTGCAGCCGGGTCTCCGCGGGAAGGGCCCGGGTCTTGCCCTGTGCTCCTGGCACCTGCAGCCGGGTCTCCGCGGGAAGGGCCTGGGTCTTGGCCTGTGCTCCTGGCACCTGCAGCCGGGTCTCCGCGGGAAGGGCCCGGGTCTTGCCCTGTGTTCCTGGCACCTGCAGCCGGGTCTCCGTGGGAAGGGCCCGGGTCTTGCCCTGTGCTCCTGGCACCTGCAGCCGGGTCTCCGCGGGAAGGGCCCGGGTCTTGGCCTGTGCTCCTGGCACCTGCAGCCGGGTCTCCGTGGGAAGGGCCCGGGTCTTGCCCTGTGCTCCTGGCACCTGCAGCCGGGTCTCCGCGGGAAGGGCCCGGGTCTTGCCCTGTGTTCCTGGCACCTGCAGCCGGGTCTCCGCGGGAAGGGCCCGGGTCTTGCCCTGTGTTCCTGGCACCTGCAGCCGGGTCTCCGCGGGAAGGGCCCGGGTCTTGCCCTGTGCTGCTGGCACCTGCAGCCGGGTCTCCGCGGGAAGGGCCCGGGTCTTGCCCTGTGCTGCTGGCACCTGCAGCCGGGTCTCCGTGGGAAGGGCCCGGGTCTTGGCCTGTGCTCCTGGCACCTGCAGCCGGGTCTCCGCGGGAAGGGCCCGGGTCTTATAATAAGTGATGGAATGGATAAGACAGAATCTGTATGGGCAATAATTACACTGGGTAAAAGAACTACTAGAGCCTCCCCTGAGATAGTGCTTGGGGTGTGCTATAGACCGCCAGGATCTAGCCTGGATGCGGACAGAGAACTATTTAATGTTTTTAAGGAAGTAAAAACTAATAAGAGCTGTGTAATCATGGGGGACTTTAACTTCCCGGATATAGATTGGGGAACAAATGCTAGTAACAATAATAGGGCTCAGATGTTCCTAGACGTGCTAGCAGATGAATTCCTTCATCAAGTAGTAACTGAACCGACGAGGGGGGATGCAATTTTAGATTTGGTACTGGTGAGTAGTGAGGACCTCGTTGAGGAAATGGTTGTAGGGGACAACCTTGGCTCGAGTGACCATGAGCTAATTCGGTTTAAACTAAATGGAAGGATTAACAGAAATAAAACTGTGACTAAGGTTTATGATTTCAAAAAGGCCAACTTTAATAAATTAAGGCAACTACTTAGGGAAGTGCGTTGGGCTAACATACTTAGGGATCTAAAGGCAGATGACGCCTGGGATTATTTCAAGTTGAAGTTGCACGAGCTGTCCGAGGCCTGTATCCCGAGAAAGGGAAAACGGTTAGTAGGCAGGAGATTTAGACCTAGCTGGATGAGCGGGCGTCTCAAAGGGGCGATTAAGAAAAAACAGAAAGCGTACAAAGAATGGAAGAGGGGAGAGATCAGCAAGGAAACCTACCTTATTGAGGTCAGAGCATGTAGGGATGCAGTGAGAAAGGCCAAAAGCCGTGTAGAGTTGGACCTCGCGAGGGGAATTAAATCCAATAGTAAGAGGTTTTATAGCCATATAAATAGGAAGAAAACAAAGAAAGAGGAAGTGGGACCGCTGAAGATGGAGTGGAGATTAAGGATAATCTAGGCATGGCACAATAGCTAAATGAATATTTTGCATCGGTCTTTAATAAGGCTAATGAAGGGCTTAGGAATAGAGGGAGCAGGACAGAGGGGAATAAAGGAGGGGGGATTGACATTACAGTATCAGAGGTGGAAGCCAAACTTGACCAGCTAAACGGGACAAAATCGGGCGGACCGGATGATCTTCATCCTAGAATATTGAAGGAACTGGCGCAAGAAATTGCAAGCCCCTTAGCAATAATTTTTAATTAATCTGTAAACTCGGGGGTGGTACCATTGGACTGGAAAATAGCTAATGTGGTTCCTATTTTCAAGAAGGGGAAAAAAAGTGACCCGGGTAACTACAGGCCTGTTAGTTTAACTTCTGTAGTATGCAAGGTCTTGGAAAAAATTTTGAAGGAGAAAGTAGTTAAGGACCTTGAGGTGAATGGCAATTGGGACAAATTACAACATGGGTTTACGAAAGGCAGATCGTGCCAAACCAACCTCATCTCCTTCTTTGAGAAAGTAACAGACCTTCTAGATAAAGGAAATGCGGTGGATCTAATATACCTCGATTTTAGTAAAGCGTTTGATACTGTGCCGCATGAGGAATTATTGGTTAAATTAGAAAAGATGGGGATCGATATGAAAATCCAGAGGTGGATAAAGAACTGGTTAAAGGGGAGACTGCAGCGGGTAGTACTGAAAGGTGAACTGTCAGGTTGGAAGGAGGTCACCAGTGGGGTTCCTCAAGGTTCGGTTTTGGGTCCGATCTTATTTAATCTATTCATTACTGACCTCAGAACCGAATGTAGGAGTGGGCTGATAAAGTTTGCGGATGACACAAAGTTGGGAGGTATTGCCAATTCGGAGAAGGATCGGGATATTCTGCAGGGAGACTTGGATGACCTTGTAAATTGGAGTAATAATAATAGGATGAGATTTAATAGTGAGAAGTGTAAGGTGATGCATTTAGGGATGACTAACAAGAATTTTAGTTATAAGCTGGGGACGCATCGGTTGGAAGTGACGGAGGAGGAGAAGGACCTCGGAGTCCTGGTTGATCGCAGGATGACTATGAGTCAGCAATGTGACATGGCTGTGAAAAAAGCTAATGCGATCTTGGGATGCGTTAGGCGAGGTATTTCTAGTAGGGACAAGGAGGTGCTGCTTCCGTTATACAAGGCGCTGGTGAGACCTCATTTGGAGTACTGTGTGCAGTTCTGGTCTCCTATGTTTAAAAAGGATGAACTCAAACTGGAACGGGTACAGAGAAGGGCCACTAGGATGATCCGAGGAATGGAAAACCTTTCCTATGAAAGGAGACTCGAGGAGCTCGGTTTGTTTAGCCTAACCAAAAGAAGGCTGAGGGGGGATATGATTGCTCTCTTTAAATATATCAAAGGGATAAATACCAAGGAGGGAGAGGAATTATTTCAGCTCAGTACTAATGTGGACACGAGAACAAATGGATATAAACTGGCCGTGGGGAAGTTTAGGCTTGAAATTAGACGAAGGTTTCTAACCGTCAGAGGGGTGAAATTTTGGAACAGCCTTCCGAGGGAAACGGTGGGGGCGAAAGACCTCTCTGGCTTCAAGAGTAGGCTAGATAAGTTTATGGAGGGAATGGTTTGATGGGATAACGTGATTTTAGTCAATTAGGCATTAACGAGCCATCGCTGGTAAAATAAGGGTCCGGCTGTAGAATCTTGCCTGTATGCTCGGGGTTCTACTGATCGCCATATTTGGGGTCGGGAAGGAATTTTCCTCCAGGGTAGATTGGCAGAGGCCCTGGAGGTTTTTCGCCTTCCTCCGCAGCATAGGGCAGGGGTCGCAGGCTGGAGGATTCTCTGCAACTTAATTTAAAGACTTCAAGGGAAAGTGGGTGGGTCAGCTTTTGTGGCCTGCATCATGCGGGAGGTCAGACTAGATGACCATATTGGTCCCTTCTGACCTTAAAGTCTATGAGTCTATGAGTCTTGCCCTGTGTTCTTGGCACCTGCAGCCGGGTCTCCGCGGGAAGGGCCCAGGTCTTGCCCTGTGTTCCTGGCACCTGCAGCCAGGTCTCCGCGGGAAGGGCCCGGGTCTTGCCCTGTGCTCCTGGCACCTGCAGCCGGGTCTCCGCGGGAAGGGCCCGGGTCTTGCCCTGTGCTCCTGGCACTTGCAGCCGGGTCTCTGCGGGAAGGGCCCAGGTCTTGCCCTGTGCTCCTGGCACCTGCAGCCGGGTCTCCGCGGGAAGGGCCTGGGTCTTGCCCTGTGCTCCTGGCTCCGCCAGCCAGGTCTCTGTGCGAGGGGGGTTTACATTCTACTTTTATAACTGTTTTTGGTTTCTGTTCCCCTTGCCATGGGGCTGTGGGGTCTAGTTTTATAGCCACGTAACACTTCAATGCTCTCTAGCACAGGAAAGTTAAAACCGAGTCAGCACATCTCGTAGCAATGATCACATCCAGATCTACCCCTCAGGCAGCAGAGAGCAAATGCAAAGCATTTCACCCTTCACCTGGGGTCCCGCAGCTGCTTCTAGGTGTGCAAGAGGGGCCCCTAACTCTCTGGAAAACGTACATGCACTAGCAGCCTGCACCCTAAGCCCACCCTGCCATCTAGACATGGAGTAGGTGTTGTGTTCCTCGGTGCCAACTCCTGGAGTGTGTGTAAGGGCGCAGGGCTGCTCAGACCTCATGCACCGCTGGGCCAGGGTGGACAGGTCAGCCAGCGCCTGGGGGAGTCTACCCTGATAGGCTCAGGCAGCTCTGCCTCTCAAGCTTGTTGGAGTTCAATGGACCCTGGTGTGCATGGGCATAATGAACATGGATCTTCCGAATGCCCATGCTTCGGTCCCTCTGCGAAGAGACGGAGGCATTGCAGTGCATGGGGCAGGCAACCTAAGCAGCTGCTCCTTGAGGAGGAGAGCCAAGAGTGTGCCAACAGGGTCCGGTGCCGGGCTGGGGACGGGGCAGCAGGAGCCCCAAACTCTTCAGGGTGGGGCCTGGAGCCCTGCAGTGGCACTGGGATCCCACAGGTCCCGCAGGACCCACTGCCAGAATAGCGGGAGTGAGCAAAATGTACTTTGTTGCCAGCAGGATTGGGTGGGAAAACATAATGCAAGTTTGGCTACAGCTGCTGTTTAAATTGACCTCATTCAATCACTTAACTTGAGCCTCTTTTTAAAATTTATTTATATCAAAAACCTAGTGGCTGTGAACAGTTTTCCTGTTAAACGCTTTCCATAAAGCAATAATAATCCTGACATGGAAATAACTTGAATGGTAGGTTTCAAAGTTCTAAAAAATGGTGCTTAAGTGGTTTAAAAAATCTCAGTTTTTAAAAACAGCTTACCTTTTATAATCATTACAAAAACTGGCACCTTTTAAGGCAAAATTGTGGTGCAATTTGTTTTGACATTTCGGGTGATACACACATGACAGCTGTTTGTCAGAACTAGAATTTCAGCAATGTAAAGCAAGTTTTTCATTTTTCTTAATTAAAGGTTTTAATACTTAATTTTAAGCGAGGGGTAGAAAGAGACGATGTCTGTTATAACAGGAGTTAATGTATTTTTATACATGGTTTAAGTGAAATTTGTTTTATTCTTTTAGTGGTAAAAAATTGGGGCTGAATTCCATTTCTATATAATATATTAACTAACCTGTCTTTGGGTTTTGTTTTTAGTAGCATGGTGATGGGGGAATCTGCCTCTCTTAAGGGATTTGCGGGATCTAAGGTTTTTGTGGGTTGGAGTGGGATAAGAAACAATGGGGGAGCAGATGGGAGTGGGTATTGTGAGGTGGGATGGGAGTGGGATTAAAAAAATAGTCCCTCACAGGGCTCTAGTAGGCCCTGTTTTTACAGTGCCAGGCTCAATGCCCCCCTCCTCTCCGAGTGCTGTCACCATACAAACAAGCATTAATAATGACACAGCTTTTGAAAGCGAATTCCGGGCACTTGGCTGAGATGGAGCGATATGAAGGGCACAGGCTGAAAGCTGAGCAATCCTTGCATCCTCCCACCCCATGACACAGGAAGCTGGGCTCATTCCATGGCACAAAGGGCTGGTCAGTTAAGAATGAATAAAGGGACACTCCACCTCTGCAGTGCAGATCTGGCCGGTGGAACTCCCTGCTGCAGGAGGCCATGGAGTCTGAGAGTGGGGGAGGGTCCCTCACATCTGTGCCTGAGAGTTTTTTCTCCTCCTCCTGCCCTTGACACTTCGATGCTATATCCCTCTTAGGAAGGTACAACGGGGCTGCCTGGGAACAGCTGCCTCTGCCTCCTACCATGCCTTGCTGCACCACTGTCTCCTACTGCCCTCCCCACCATCCTGCTCCAAAAGGGGGTAGCGGGGGGGGGTGGCCCTTGGATTCCCACTCCAACGGGTGCAGAGAGGCCATGGCACCTCAGTCCTGCAGAGTCAGAACCCACCTGAGTCCAGGTTTCCCTCGGCATGTGGGAAGCTGGCTGAGCCATGAAATGGTAGGAGCCTGGGACAGAGGCTGGCTTGAGTCCTGGGGAAAGCGCTGGGTATTTACCAAGGCCCACAGTGGCTCTTCACTTCCTCTCCAGGGGAGCGAAGAGCTCACAGCACCACCTGCCACAAGCCAGGCCTGTGGCTCATAGACACAGCACATGGGACTCACATAACAGAGCAGAGACAAGGACTTAGCAACAATCTAGCAGTCCCTGGCCCCAGCTAGAGGCATGTGACCGGAGATCCTGCAGCGTCCAGCAGGGGAAGCCTGCCGAGCAGCCAAGGCCGGCTCCAGGGTTTTGGCCGCCCCAAGCAGCCAAAAAAAAAAAAAAAAAAAAGCCTTGATCGCGATCTGCGGCGACAATTCGGTGGAAGGTCCTTCGCTCCGAGCAGGAGTGAGGGACCGTCCACCGAATTGCTGCCGAATAGCTGGACGTGCCGCCCCCCTCCGGAGTGGCCGCCCCAAGCACCTGCTTGCCAGGTTGGTGCCTGGAGCTGGCCCTGCGAGCAGCAGCGCCACAGTGAGGGTCACTGCTAGGCAGGGAGCAGGTTCCAGGACATATGGGAGAGGATGTCCCTGCCCACTAGAGACTCCCAGGCCCTACCCCTCAGACCGTACAGAGACCCCAAGTCACTTCCATGAATGAAAAATCACATCTTTTCCTTCGCCTTCAGGGTGCCCCTTAGTGGGGGTCACTCACACGGCTGGGGCTGCACCACTGTTTGTAGCACGCTAGCTCAATCGGAGCCAGTGCAGCTCTGTCCACCCGAGCTGGGAACTACAACACACTCTCAGTTCCACCACTTCCCACTCTGCTTAGCGCAGGTGCAGCAGTGGGGCAGAGACAGGCACAGGTGGGACTGGACGCTCCCTTCTGGGGAGCTGCTTGGCAGAGAGGCCTCAAAGACATAGTCCAGCTGTTTGCTTCTGTGTTTTCTGGGTGGGTATTTGGCAGGATTTACTCTAGGGAAGCAAGGAGGTGACTGGGGAGTCCTAGTGGGCTCAGGGATACAGAGACCTTCACCTCTAGCTCAGCAGGTATCATTCACCAGGTGTGTGGTGGTCCCCTATGGAGGACAGAACCAGCTGGTATTATAATAATAGAAATAGCTTAATTCCTATTAAATAACAAGGCTACTTCCTCATCCAAGAACATGATCTTCACAGTTATACCTGAACATAAACGAACCCCCCAGCAAATTAAATCGCAACCGGTCAGTCCCCACAGAACCACGCTGCAAAGTAACTCCGCGGTCCAAACCCTTACGCTGAGCTCACCTGGGTCTCCGCTAGCGTCTTTGTTCATCAGCTCTGTCCAGTCTGCTGAGTGAAAAGCAGGGCAACAACATCTTCCCTCCTCTTGCTCACAGGACTCCCCCCCGGACCCACGCAGATGCGCTCCTGGGCTGTGGAATCTCTCCATTAGCCAGGCAGCTAAATGCTAGGTCGCCTTACAGCCACCACAGTAATTACTGCAGTGGCTGATGTCCACACTACCCTCCCTCTCTCGTGGTGTTTATCCTCACCAGTGTGGGGGGCTGACAGCCAGAGCTCTCAGCTCCTCGCAGCTCTTCCCTGGGAGCCCAGCTGCCTGTCCCCCGAGGGCTTCTCGCCTTCCCATTACCAGCTGGGAGTGGGAGGAAGCTGCCTAGGACTTCTTGCCTCCCGCGGGAGATCCACATCCAGAGTCCAGTTGGCTTCTGTGCTCCCGGTGGGGAGCGGGGAGCCAGACAATGGGGGGCAGCAGGTGTCCGGAAGTTACTGAAGTCAATAGAATACTCCCAGTGTCATCGAGGGGCACTGGACCCAACCCTCAGCACTGGGCGCATTACCCCGTTTCGGGCTATGGGGCACTAAGCCATTAAAGTGCTTTAAATCCCTAAGGACTTTAGCTAAAGACTTTAGCACTGGGCCTTAGCTAAGCCCTGCTGTGTCGTGCAAGGCCCACCAGCCTTGCTCTTGACTCAGGTGAGCCAGTCTGCTCTCAGGGTCAGGAGACAGGGTCATAGGCTGCAGATTCCGCTGGGCTGGCTTTCTGGCTTCTTACCCCCTCAGAAGGTTTTCATTGCCCCTGAGTGCATCCCCTAGCCACGATGGTGCTGTTATGCAGACAAGGAAGAGATGGTGGCATGTGCAGTGCCTGGCCTGTACTTGCTTGCTAGGGTTGCCAGTAGGGTTGCCAACATTCTGATTGCAGAAAAATGAACACCCTTTCCCTGCCCCGCCCCTTCCCGAGGCCCCTGCCCTGCCCCTTCCTGAGGCCCTGCCCCCACTCACTCCATCCCCCGTCCCTCCGTCCCTCGGTCTCCCCCACCCTCAATCACTCACTCATTTTCACTGAGCTGAGCAGGGAGTTGGGGTGCAAGAGGGGGTGAAGGCTCTGGCTGGGGGTGCAGGCTCCAGGGTGGCACCAGAATTGAGGGTTTTTTGGAGTGGGGGAACAGGGGATAAGGTGTGGGAGGGGGTATGGGTTCTGGGCTGGGGGTGCGGGCTCCGGGGTGGGGCTGAAGGGTTCGGAGTGTGGGAGGGGGTGCGGACTCTGGGAGGGAGTTTGGATGCAGGAGGGGGCTCAGGGCTGGGGCAGGGGGTTGGGGAGCAGGAGGGGGTGTGGGCTCTGGCTGGGTGGTGCTTACCTGAGGCGGCTCCCAGAAGTGGCCGGCATTTACCTCCGGCTCCTAGGCAGAGGTGCGGTCAGGCGGCTCTGTGCGCTGCCCCCATCTGCAGGCTCCGCCCCTGCAGTTCCCATTGGCCACGGTTCCTAGCCAATGGGAGCTGCGGAGCCAGTCTCTGGCTGGGGCACTGACAGCGCTTACTAAGGGTTACATGAATTAGTCCTCCAGAGGCTGAGATGGGCCTGCAGGGTCAGAAGTGTCTGGCTGAAGTAGAGAACCATCCCCAGGCAGCTGCTGGGAGGTGCCCATGGGCGCCGGAACAGGGAGGACCAGGTGGCCATGACTCCCCCACATTTTACTGGCCATAAAGACGAGCGACGGGGGGAGGGAACAGGGTCTTGGGGGGAAGAGGCGGTGCAGGGGTGGGGCCTCGGGGCAAGGGGCAGCGCGAGGGCAGGGGATCGGGGGGAAGAGGTGGTATGGGGCGGGGTCTCGGAAGAAGGGGCAGCGCGGGGGCAGGGTTTGGGAGGGGGGGCAGCTCAGGGGGGTGGGACCACGGTTCGGGCGCCAGTGGTCCCTCCGCTGTTAGGAAGCTTCTGCCACCACTGGAGGTGCCAGTAGGCCTTTCTCTAAACCCCAAGAGCTTCACACCTCACTGCAACCCAGAGAGTGCTGGTGGCCAATCCGAGGCATTTCAAAACACCCACCCAATCACATCAGACAGTTCTACACGGAACTTGTGTTCTTTGGCATCACAATCAGCCCTCAGCTCTCTGCTAGCAGAGAATCAACCACGGCCATTATGAAATCTTCACTCAGCTCCAGGCACAGTCTGAATCCAGTGCTTTTCACACACACACACACACACACACACACACACACACACACACACACACACACACACACACACACACACACACACACGGCACGGCACGGCACGGCAGAGGGAATTAAAGCCAGCTTTGAGTTATCCTGGACAGCAAGGGAAACCTCCGGAGGCAGCATCTCTGGACTCTGGCAAGGAGGCAGAGTCCAGGGACACCAGACACCGAGTGTCAGTTTCCGGGTGGTGTAAATCCAGAGGCCCAAGTGGGCAGGTGGGATGGCATCCCAAAGAGAAAGGCTTCCCAAGCCAGGAGGCAGCTGCTGAAGCCATTTCAGTGATGGGGCCTTCTGTAGGGTTGCCATCCCTCCAGGATTGTCCTGGAGGCTCCAGGAATTAAACATTAATCTTTAATTAAAGATTATGTCATGTAATGAAATCTCCAGGAATTCGTCCAACCAAAGTTGGCAACCGTAGCTGAGAGACGCAGGGACAGCGGAAGATCAAATGCAGCCCATGATTTAGAATAGTCTGTAAGTGAATAAGGTAAATGCTGGTAAAGCAGCAAGGAATCCAGGCTGCCATGCCTGCCTGCCAGCGGGCCCTGATGTGCAGTTTGCATTAGCTGGCCTGCCTGGAAACTCCAGCTGCAGGCTTCAGCTGGTTGAGTAGGCCTCGCCAACTCCATACGCAAGCTCTGTAGTTCATTTACATTTCAAAGTATCAAAGAGTCCTGTGGCACCTTATAGACTAACAGACGTTTTGGAGCATGAGCTTTCGTGGGTGAATACCCACTTCTTCGGATGCATGGGTATTCACCCACGAAAGCTCATGCTCCAATACATCCGTTAGTCTATAAGGCGCCATGGGACTCTTTGCTGCTTTTACAGATCCAGACTAACACGGCTACCCCTTTGATATTTCAAAGTATGTTCAACAAGAGGGCTCTGAACAAATGCTCTCTGCTTTGTCTGCTATGTGCAAAGCACATCTGCAGTGAAACTGGGCTGGGCAAAAGGATTTAATTCAATTTGCACAAAGCCCCGGGGAGGTTACAGTCTGAACCTGCTTGCCTCAACCCCACCACTCAGCAGCTTTGCTGTGTCTACGGCACACCGGGCCTCCTCCGCTCGCTCCCCGCGTGGGACACGAAGGCAGCAGGACAGACAGTGCTTTGTGTTCTTGTCCTGCCGATGATGTCATTGTGAGGTGCTGTTCGGGGTCACGCTGCCGCCTGCCCAGCCTGGAAGAGCACAAAGCACCCGGGGGGACACGGTGCAATGTGCTCAGCCTGGAAGAGCACAAAGCACCCGGGGGAACACGGTGCAATGTGCGCAGACTGGAAGAGCACAAAGCACCCTGGGGGACATGGTGCAATGTGCGCAGACTAGAAGAGCACAAAGCACCCTGGGGGACACGGTGCAATGTGCGCAGACTGGAAGAGCACAAAGCACCCTGGGGGACACGGTGCAATGTGCGCAGACTGGAAGATGGAGGGGTTGAAAGGCTGCCTGGGGAGCTAGGCCCAAGGCAGAGGCCCTGGCCACCCCTCCTCGAGCAGGACATTACAGCCCAGTGGAACTGGTCTCAAACCCTGCTCTTGAACCAGGCCCACGGGGCTCTGGGGAGCAGCCTTAGCTGTCACCCCACGCTGACTCAGACACTCATGGGTGGGCCCACTTCCAGGGATCTGTGACCTGCTTCCTTTCTGCCCTTGTCTGTGCAACAAGTCATTGCCTGCTAGTTGATACTTGACCCTGCCCTGCTGCCCCACCTGACCCCACCAGCTCCCTTGCTGCACATTCCCCTTGGATTGGATCTGCTGGCTATCGGACCTCGTGCACCGATCCGGACTGCCCTTCAAACTGCCTGACCCTTCATCTACAGCCATGTGGGGTGAAATTACAAGCGACCTGGGAAAAGATCCAATTCCCTGCTCTGGGCAGAGTGTGAGGAAGGGCCGTCCTTTCTATGAGACAGCAAGCCTGCTGCAGTCAGTCCCTGAACAGCTCATTCAGTGCGGATGAAGGAAGCGCCATGGAGCCAGGACCCTCTGGAGGGGTTTTCATGCTAGGAACTTGGAAATCTAGCTGATGTGGGACTCCAAGAGCCGTCGCAGTTCAGAGCACTCGTCAGAACGCTAATCAATTCACATGAAGTCATGTTCCCTGTGGTTTGGAAGAGGTCGTGATGCAGGTTGGAAAATTTCACACTCACGTTTTATGTATGATGTGATGCTTGGCTCTGGGTGCCATTCATTTACATAGTTTATGCGTGGCAGGAGGGATTCCCAACCTCCCATCAGAGGTTCTCTTGCATCCTCCAGACCTTTCCCACAGCATAGGGTAGGGAGTGCCCAATGCCCCCCACTGCCTCTGCCTCCGCTCTGCCCTCAGAGACAGCTTCCACAGCAGTGCCTGGCATAGGTCCAGCAAGCAGGTGGACAGATAGTTAAGAAGACAATGCCCATTGTCCCAGGCCAGTGTCATTTCCATTTGGCTGCTGGCTTTCCCAGTATGGCAGGCAGAGCAGAGGACAGATGAAGGGTTATGTGGCTCTCACAGATTTATGTCTGAGGTTTTATAGCTATTAGAGTACAGGCTGAGCCCCAGGAACAACGCTAACTTGTACTTCCTGACGACCAGAACACAGACAAAGGGTGCAGTCTCCAGGGTCTTTAATCCACTGTGACATCTGAAGAGGCAGCGAGAGGCAGGTGAGTGCAAGCACCATCTCATACACACGGGAAGGTTAAGAGACAAAGGCTGAATGAATGGAGTGAACAATGGACGGAACAATGCGGAGGAATGGATGCTACTTACCAGTGCCAGTTTTCTGTCCACGCCAACACACTGAACCATTTAGAGCTAATTTCATGCTAACTCCTTTAATTAAGAACATCTTCATTTTCTTTTGGAAAAAAGAGTTTTTTGCATTTGCTAACTGGAAACAATCTCCTCCTCCACTGAACCTTTAGGGCAGGGAGTCTCTTCCAAGGCAAAGTGAGGCCACTTCCTGTCAGACACTGATGTCACTTCCTCTAATGCTCTATAATAAGAACAACACCACTTAGCACTTCTGCAGCAAGCCACATGTCCAAAGAGCTGCGCAAACGTTAGCTAATCAGCCCTGTTTGCTAAGCAGAGCGACCTCACCGAAGGGTTTCTGGCTAGTGGTTTCATCATTAATGCAATGTTTTTCCCTTGCTCTGCTAACACTTTCCAAACATGCTTTTCAGAAAGCATTTGATTAATGGTTTCAAGTAGCTGTACAGAACACAATGAAACGCATCCAGCGATCGTGGTGTCTGCAGACTCCCTCACTCATCAAATCAGGGACTAAACAATCAGAGAAGGAGATCTGCAAACATCCCGAGGGGGATCGGAGACCTGTGCCACAGGCAGTGTGAGCATCTGAGGGACCAGCTGGGCCAGGCTAATGGAGCAAGTCTTTGGTAGTATCACACAGTTAAAGAATTAGGGGTCTGTGGCAGGCATGACATATGCTGACATCAGTAATGTTGTGAGCAGGAGCGACGGATTCTTCCTAAAAGTAGGGGGCCCATGAGGCCCCGCACCCTGCACGGCCCCATCCCTGCCCCTCCTCTTCCCCGGAGCCCTGCCCCCAGGCCAAGCCAGAAGCCGGAGCTGGGCCAGGGAGCCCGGACCCCTCTACCTGCCCAGGATTGAGGAGCCCCAAGAGCAGCTCCCGGCCCATGTCTCTGCCCCCTGGACCCCCTGCCCAGGGCAGGTATAGGGTTTGCAGCTCCCCACAGCTGCCCGCGCGGCTCTTACCCCAACCCAGATCTGGCTTCCTGCCTGGCCTGGAGCTTGGGTCTCGGGGGCAGAAGAGCTGCAGCCAGGCCATGGTAAGAGCCACCCGGGCAGCTGTGGGGAGCCGTGGACCCTCCATCTGCCCTGGCTGCAGAGGCTGGGGGGCTGCTCTCAGGCCCCCCACCCTGGGCAGTGGCGGGTCTGTGGCGCCCCACAGCTGCCCAGGCTCCCCAGGCTGCTTTTAACCAGACTGGGCTCCAGCTTCTGGCCTAGCCGAGGGGTGGGGTCTTACGGGGAAGAGGAGGGGCAGGGGGCTGGCCTGTAGTGAAAAGTGGACGGGCCAGGCTCGTCCACTTTCAAATGTGGGAGGGTCATGTCCCCTTGGCCAGCCCCGTTCCGGCAGCCCTGGGTGTGATGACAGTGTCTTGGCACCTCTCTCAAACTGGCTGGGACAGGAACATTTGCACATGGACAGAAAACATGCTGAGGTGGGGGAGGGAGCGTACACAAAGGGTAAGACAAATGGTCCAACCTCTGCCTAGTTGGGTGCCACAGAGACTGGAAGACTAATTCACCATCTGAGAGTCAGGGCAGGCAGGCTCCACTCACATACTCGACTGGGAGAAGCTGTGAGCCCCAGGAAAGATCCTGGGACCTGGAAAGTTTAAAAACACAGACAGGAAGCAGCCGCAAAAGCTTTTCTAGTTGTTTGTTCCCCATTGCTGGGGAAGACTTCACTTCACCCTGAGGTGGTCTTACACTGGGGTTAGTCCGCCCCCTCTGGCATGCAGTTCCACAGCTGGATCACTGGCAGAGAACTCTCCCAATGACACCTGAGGCTTTGCAGCTGTCTTGTCTCTGTGGGGCCTAGCTGTCCCAGAAGGCTGTGGGATGAAGTAGCCAGCACCCAATCTTTTGAGGAGCCTGTCGAGTAGGACCAGGGTTTTGAAGTTGGTCTAGCAATACAAGGGAAGGCAGTGGGTTTGGTGGAGCATTGGTGTGATATGCCAAAGCACTGACACTGCTGTATCAGTGCAGCCGGGAGGAGAGCAGAATTTAGATCACAATGACCCGGCCCCTGGGTGAGCAGAAAGGGCTTGGTCTTCCGAACTAGCATTCATGCCTAGAGACGTCAGTATTAACAGCAAAGGGGGAATAATGGTCCCAAGCCAGCAAAGCACTTCAGCACATGCTTAACTTCAAGCGCCTGAGTAGTCTCATTGACTTCACTTAAAGATAAGCATGTGTTTAAGTGCTTTGCTGGATCCTGGCCCAAGAGAGGAACAAGCAAAAGAATGAAGGGGTTGCAAGGCCTGAGTTCTGAGGACAGAGTGCAAGAATAAATATAATAACTTGGCAGAGTGATAGCAAAGCCAGGGCTGTGCTAGCTGCACGTGACTGTGTACAAAGTGTGACACTGGGGAGAATAAAGCACCAACCGGGCAGCACCAGGAGGGTGAGCAATGGGATGGAACTGACCAAAGGGAAGTTCAATCAGTAGGTAAGGATAAGGTCTAGCAGTGAGTTCTGTGAGACTCATAGATTCATAGATTCTAGGACTGGAAGGGACCTCGAGAGGTCATCGAGTCCAGTCCCCTGCCCGCATCGCAGGACCAAATACTGTCTAGATCATCCCTGATAGACATTTATCTAACCTACTCTTAAATATCTCCAGAGATGGAGATTCCACAACCTCCCTAGGCAGTTTATTCCAGTGTTTAACCACCCTGACAGTTAGGAACTTTTTCCTAATGTCCAACCTAGACCTCCCTTGCTGCAGTTTAAGCCCCTGTGGAAGAGTCTCCCTAAGGAAGAGGTGCCAGCCCCATTGCTTCAGGAAAGAATCTTAGATCCATGCCATGGAGCTGGACAAGGTGACCCAGTAAGGCCATCTCTGAATTTTTAATGCATCAAGATGCTGGACAAAAGGCAACGCCTAGATTTGGGAATCATGTGCTGGAAGGATACGGAGAAAGTCAGAATCACAGAGACAAGGGTAAGAGGTAAGGGCCAGTGGTCTTAGGCTACAACTCCTGTACGGAAAAAGGATAAGGAAGTGAAGACTGTCATCCAACGCATTCAGGCTTGGGGGCCTGAAGTTAGGCAGCTGAATCCCCCCTGAAGCAGCTAAATAAAAGGCCTTATTTTCAAAGATGCTGCACCCCTGCAGTTCCCTTGACCTCAGTAAAAGTTGTAAGTGCTCAGCACCTCTGTAAATCAGGGCACTTTGATTGAAATTCCCCAGAGGGATTTAAGCACTCAGCTGTGAACATGTTGGCTGTGTTCCCTAGAGAAGAGGAGGCTAAGGGGGCTGCCTGAGGAGAAGTAGATGCACGCTGGGAGAGGCAGGGCACGCTGGGAGAGATAGATGAGGTGCATGGTGCTTGTCATGTTCCTGTACCAGATCTGGTTACAGAGCTTGCTTATATACACCAGCTGTGTTCATCATAAGCTCCTCTAATGCTCTGCCAGATATGGCTGAGGTTCGTTTAAATAAGGTATTTTACAAATGGTGCCACCTAGTGGCTGACCAGTATTATACAGTTTAACATTCCATTACATCTCCGTCATTAAGTTCTACATTCCTACTATTTACAATATTTACACTATCGCGCTAGCACTGAATTTCATTAGGTATCAGTCTGTTCAGTGTCTCCGAATCATACTGGTTTTCTAATTACACAACCTGAATGCGTAACAACTAGGTAATCTGACTGTCCATTAGTTGAAATGACTGCCTGTGGTCGGTTTGGAATCCTTTCTTCTTCTTGTTCTGCATCCTCCATTTGTAGAGTTTGCTTTGTTGATTGTTCTTTCCAAGGAACAAACTGTAGATGTTGACTGTTTTTGATGAACTCTCTCCTGTTGGTCTCAATCATGTATGATCTGGGGGCTGAATTCTTTTTCTTTATAACATCTGGCGTTGACGATCCTTTTTCTCCATCCAGTTTGACACAAACACGATCAGCAGGTTCTACACCTGACAGTTCTCTAACTGAGTGATGTCTGTTGTAAAAATGTTCATAAGCACTTTTAGCCTTTTTATCCAATTTTGGCTACTTTCTTCATGTCTGACCACTTTGGAGATCGATTCTTTTCCAAAGTTGGAACAATAGTTCTGAGTTGTCTTCCAATTGCGAGTTGTGCTGGACTATATCCAGTAGCTGTTATTGGTGTTAATCTGTAGGATTTTCTTGGGTGTCTGTGGCTAATGTGAGCTGCTAGTAATATGATCAACATCATATTTAGTTCAGAATGACACAAATTCTGCTGCAATGAAATGTGGTCCATTGCCCATCACTAGTTGTTCTAAAATACTGAAATGACCAAAGTGAATTTCAGTTTCTTGATAACACGTTATATCTTTCAAGTACATTATTTCTATATACCTGGAAATATAGTCCACAATGACCTGGTAATGATGTCCTCTGAATTTGCATAAATCTGCATCTAGTCTCTTCCAAGGTCTCTCTGGTAAGGGTATTTGTATACTGTAATGTTTAGCATTGTCTCTTAAGTTGATCTGTACGGGATCTCCAATATCATCAAATCCTCCAACAAGTTCCTCCACCTTTCTCACTAGGCTGTCATGGCTGCCATGTGGTATCTGAGAAGGTTGTTGTTCTTTGGTCCTTTGATCACATGCACTCTAAAGCACAGTTTTGTCTTTGTAAGTTGTTTCTGTTATGAACTGTCCCATGCAGTTCAGAATACCTCCAGGGCTAGTCAGAACTGTGACTTCAGCTCTTCTAGGGTTTGAAGGTGATTGTAAGTCCCTTCTGAGATGACTGTGACATCAGCTCCTGAGTCAATTTTAAAGTCAATAGTCTTGCCATTAAAATTCAATTTCACTCTCCAGGCAGGCTCTATGTCATCACAAGTGAAAGGTCCAAGACACAATGGGTCTTGATTGTCTGTAATATGAGTCAACTCCCTGACTGCTTTGGTGAGACAAACAGCTGTAAAATGTCCATATTTCATGCATTTATTGCACCATGTGCCTCTGGCTGGACATGCATCATCTTTTGGAATATGACTTTTTCCACACCTTGTGCATGTAGGCTGCAATTTGTCCCTCTTAGCCTGAGAGATCTCTCTTCTTGCCTCAGGGGTTTTGTGATAATGACTTTTAACACTCAAGTGTCCGTCTACAGTTTCTAAGCTAGTTTCAGGTTTTTCAAGTTTGTCAAGTTGCTCTAAGTTTTGCTGTTTCTCCAGTTCAGACTGTTTTGCTCTCTGTATAGCTGTTGCTAGGGTTAAATCTCCTTCAACTGTAGCTGTTGTGAAAGGGTTTTATCTGTTAACCCAATAACCAGCCTGTCTCTCTGATCTTTTCATGTTTTGCATTCCCAGAATTAATTTTCAGCCAGTGTATGCAGAGCTCTTATAAAACATTCAACATTTCCCCCTGGTCCTTGAATTCTCTGGTGAAAACATGCTCATTCATAACCACATTTCTCTGAGGTATAAAGTATGCATCACACATAGCCAGAACCCTTTCATAGTCATCTTTGTGACTCTCTTCAGTAAAGTCAAAGAATTTAAAGATATACTATGGCTGCTCCCCATAGTATAAATTAAAGAAGATACCTGTATATCTCCAATTGCTTTGTGGAGTTTGTTTGCATTTCAAAATATTGCAAAATACTGCTTCCAGACAATGATATTTTCATCCTCTGGACATCTAAACGTTCATCTAAACTCCTCATAGATTTCCACCACAATTTCAGTAACCACAGCCTGTCCATTAAGCTCTCTCCGGAACACTCCCATACTAGCATCAACTTCCTGGACACCATGATTAGCTTCAACAATGGAACCCTACAGACAATTGTATGCAATAAACCCATGGATCACCACACTTACCTTCATATATCCAGTAACCACTCCAAACACACCAAGAAATGTGTTGTCTACAGCCAGGCACTCAGAAACCACTGAATATGCTCTGAGGAGAAAGTCCAGGATATATATTCAAAATCACCTTCACCAAACAAGGACACTCCACCAGAGAAGTAGATCACATCATGGAACTGGCCACCCAAATAGCCTGAGAGTACCTGCTTCAATACAGAAAAGTACCTGCTCTGACCATACAACCCTAGTTGTCGCCTACCACCCCACACTGAAAGAAATCTTTCCTAACCTCTCTCTTCTGGTCTTCAAACAAACCCACAATCTCTCCAAGCTCATCATCAGAAGCTCCCCATAGACCAGGACACACCAACTCAAAGCGTCACCAGACCCTGCCAGAACAACCGATGCAAAACCTGCAGATATATCTCCACTGCTTCAATGTTCAATACTCCCACACCACACCTTTCAAGATCCATGTTCCTATACGCCAGTGGCTCTCAAACGTTTGTACTGGTGACCCCTTTCACATAGCAAGCCTATGAGTGCGACCCCCCCTTATAAATTAAAAACACTTTTTAATATATTTAACATCATTATAAATGCTGGAGGCAAAGCGGGGTTTGGGGTGGAGGTTGACAGCTCGCAACCCCCCATGTAATAACCTTGCGACCCCCTGAGTTTGAGAATCCCTGCTATACGCGCCTATCACAACATGTGGTGTACCTCATCCAGTACACTAAATGCCCCAATAACAGCTTTGTGAGTGAAACCAGACAATCACTACGCTCTCAAATGAACTCACAGGAAAATGATAGAAGACAAAAACACCCTAACACCTGTGGATGAACACTTTTCACAAAAAGTGACCACTTTATATCTAACTTAGCAGTCCGCATTCTCAAAGGAAACCTACACAACACTTTCAAAAGATGAACCTGGGAGCTTAAATTCATAACTGTGCTAGACACTAAAAATCATGGTCTTAAAGACACTGGATTTATTATGGCTCATTACAACAATCTGTAACGCATTAACCCCTCCTTTTAGTCCTATGACTACAGGGATGTTAACGGGCCACTTCACCTGGAATAGTCCCCTAGAATATTTGCTGACTATTTATGTAAACTATCTGTTGGATCTTGTATTTAGCTGTGACATACCTTTCCTAGACCTGAGGAAGAGCTCTGTGTAGCTCGAAAGCTTGTCTCTCTCACCAACTGAAGTTGGTCCAATAAAAAATATTACCTCACCCACCTTGTCTCTTTAATATCCTGGGAACGACACAGCTACAACTACCCTGCATACTTCCATTCTGAAGGTGTGCCAAAGCTGAAGTTCTCTGAAGCATCAAAGAGTGGCATGATGATGAGATCCTCCAATCTTTGTTACTTTGTTCCTTCTGGCACCTTAGAGACTAACAAATTTATTTGGGCATTAGCTTTCGTGGGCTAAAACCTCTGATGAAGTGGGTTCTAGCCCATGAAAGCTTATCCCCAAATAAATTTGTTAGTCTCTAAGGTGCCACAAGGACTCCTCGTTGTTTTTGCTGACACAGACTAAAACAGCTACCCCTCTGAAACGTTGTTCCTTCTGTTTCTATTCTTAATCCCACTGTCACGTTCCTGTACCAGCTGTAGACTGGCTACAGAGTTGCTTATACACCTCAGCTGTGTTCATCATAAGATCCATTAATGCTTTCCTGCCTGGGGTTCCTTTAGAGGAGGTATTTTACACACAGTGACACCTAGTGGCCGAACAGTATAATACAGTTTAGCATTCTATGACAGCACTAAACGTTTGAATAGAGGAACAGGCTGAACCCCATCAGGAACAGCATGGAATTAGGAAAGACGAGGTTACCTAGGGAGGTGGTGGAATCTCCATCCTTAAGGCCCCGCTTGACAAAGCCCTGTCTGGGATAATTTAGTTGGGTCTGGTCCTGCTTTGAGCAGGGGGTTGGACTAGGTGACCTCCTGAGGTCCTTTCCAACCCTGATATTCTATGATTCTATGATGAGGCTGTCTGGAAACATCCCTTATGTTCAGGATGGACCTTCTGAGGCACCTGTGGAGGCTGCACCCAGAAGTTACATAAGAGCTCAAAAGGTCTCTGCACCAGCGAGGAACCGAACCAAAGCCCTGCACCTCCCTGCTGCCACGTGGGCCCTTCTCAAACATTGCACAAAAGGGGAGGGGAAAACATCTTCAACAGCTTGGAAGCAAAGGCAGGGAAATGTGCACTCAGTGAGGCTAGGGGCAAGGACTTGGCATTGCTGCAGTCTCACACATAGTGAGAAGACTCACATATCACATCCAATGATTTACTTCCCCCAGCACAGAGCCTCATCCCACTTTGGTATGAAAAGCTCCTCATAAATAGCTCCGAAGTGGCAGTAAGCCTGCTGGATAATGGAAAATCTAGGAATCATCGCTCCTGGTGGGTCTGTGGAATATTTGACGCAATAGCCCAGCACTAACAATTGAGAGGGAGACAAAGGATGCTCTTGTTTGCTCTGAAGATATATAGGTCCTCAGTGCCCCTCCCCCAAACAATTGCTGCTCACAGTGGCCACTTTCTGTCATTATTCTTCATCCCTGCTCACCTGTCCTGGCTCTCAAGCTGTCTCTGGAAACAGAACGGCGACACCCCTCTCTCCGATCATGCAAGGAATGTGCCAGCACAAGAGCCCCGTCTGGCTGCCCTTGGGGGGCCACCTGGGGGGCCTTCAGCATTTCTCACTTAGATCTGACACTTTATACTGGAAACGTCTTGAGAGGGAATTAAATATGCTCCTTATCAGCAGAGCGCCGGAGCCCACCAGAAATGTTCCACAGGCAGGCAGGAAACCGAGTGTTCTGGCTTTGAGACTACAGTAAAAATACCACTTCTCTGCACAGCCATGACCTGCCACTGCAGTGGCCTCTGGCATTGAGGGCATCTTGGTCTCTACTGTATGATCTCCAATTAGTTTCCTGAGGACCAACGTGCTTTGGTCTAACTGAAGTCTTTGGGCTCCGCATAGGGCTAACTGGTGAAATGCAATGGCCTGTGGTTTACAGGGGGTCAGACTAGATGATCTCATGGTCCCTTCTGGCCTTAAACTCTATGAAACATGTATCCATGATCTGGCCCCAAGACAGGATGAAGATGGAGAGTGCTAATGAGACCATGGAGAGCTCCCTCAGAAAGTGCCCATTTTGCTCATGGCATTGTAAGCATATCCAAAGAGGCAGCTGTGGCTGGAGAGGCCTCTACAGAGCAGGCGCTGCCACTGGTGAATCACAGGGAATCTCTGCTGTCTGATCAGCATATGCATCAGCCAGGGCCGGCTCCAGCATTTCTGCTGCCCCAAGCAAAAAAAAAAAAAAAGCCGCGATCGGCGGCGGCAGTTCAGCGGCAGGTCCTTCGCTCCTAGAGGGAGTGAGGGACCTGCCGCCCCCGAATTGCCGCCCCTCTCCCTTGGCCGCCCCAAGCACCTGCTTGTTAAGCTGGTGCCTGGAGCCAGCCCTGGCATCAGCAGCCAGAAGCAGCATGTGTGTGCACAGGAGCTACCACTCCCTGGACATCACAGCAAGACTAGGAGAAAGTGCTGTTCTCAGCATTCACAATTCTCCGGGCTGGTCTCCCGCACAATTCTGCTGGGCTGGGCTGCATGCCATGCGCTCACTCTCTGCTGGGCCTGGCTGCATGCACTGCTACAGATTAGTGACCGAGTGGCTAGGCAGCAATTCTGCAGAAAAAGACCTAAGGGTTACAGTGGATGAGAAGCTGGATATGAGTCAACAGTGTGCCCTTGTTGCCAAGAAGGCTAACGGCATTTTGGGCTGTATAAGTAGGGGCATTGCCAGCAGATTGAGGGACATGATCATTCCCCTCTATTCGACATTTGTGAGGCCTCATCTGGAGTACTGTGTCCAGTTTTGGGCCCCACACTATAAGAAGGATTTGGAAAAATTGGAAAGAGTCCAGCGGAGGGCAACAAAAATGATTAGGGGGCTGGAGCACATGACTTATGAGGAGAGGCTGAGGGAACTGGGATTGTTTAGTCTGCAGAAGAGAAGAATGAGGGGGGATTTGATAGCTGCTTTCAACTACCTGAAAGGGGGTTCCAAAGAGGATGGAGCTAGACTGTTCTCAGTGGTACCAGATGACAGAACAAGGAGTAATGGTCTCAAGTTGCTGTGGGGGAGGTTTAGATTGGATATTAGGAAACCTTTTTCACTAGGAGGGTGGTGAAGCACTAGAATGGGTTACCTAGGGAGGTGGTGGAATCTCCTTCCTTAGAGGTTTTTATGGTCAGGCTTGACAAAGCCTTGGCTGGGATGATTTAGTTGGGGATTGGTCCTGCTTTGATCAGGGGGTTGGACTAAGTGACTCCTGAGGTCCCTTCCAACCCTGATATTCTATGCTTCTATGCTATGCGCTCGCTCTCTGCTGGGCCGGGCTGCATGCCATGCGCTCGCTCTCTGCTGGGCCGGGCTGCATGCCATGCGCTCGCTCTCTGCTGGGCCGGGCTAGGCTGCATTTCATGCCATTTCAGGAATTATCATAAAATGCCTCATGCAAGAAAGGAGGGGCAGGAGTTAGAGTGGGGTGTTACAAGGAGGGACTGTGTCCTTCACTCCGACAGTCATCTACTCTCACCTCCCCTTCCCCCAGATTCACTTCCCATTTAACCCCCCATGGTACCCCTCACTGTGACACTCCTCCAGTTCCCCCTGCATACCACTCCATACCAGCAACCCCGGGCTGGGGGCCCATTCTCTCTGTTAGCTCAGGTCAGTGCAGCAAAGGGCTGTAAGGGATGGCAGACCCGGCACAGGCTGTGAGGAGTGGGTGTACATGGGCAAGACCCCTCTCTTCCTAACCCGGTCTGGGAGGGACTATGGGGGACATCTGCACCTAGCAGCCCAGGGAGAAGGTGGCCAACAGCTGGGCCAGGCTCTGTGGAGTTAGTTGTGGCGCTTGGGAAAGAACATGTGGGATCCATTAGGAGGGATTATTTAGACATCTCCAAAGGGCTCCGTCACAACCCATTAAACTCGGACAAGCAGACATAATGAGAAAAGGCTGCTCTGGGCTTGACAAGGTAGTGTTAGCAAAACACCCAGCACAGCTCTCATCACAGCCAGCGCTGTGCGAGCAGGTTCGGGGAGGTGGGGGGGCGATGGGGGTACACTGAGCGCTCCCTTTGATCCAAGGGTCTCCAGGAAGTCTAGACACTGGCGGCTGGGCAGCTGCAAGATAGTGACCGATGGAGGAATGAGAATGTTCCAGCATCCACCTTGGCTCTCGCCTGCAGATCCGAGTTGATGCCACTGGCAGAGCCCTGCGGTGCTGCAAAGCATACAGAATGTGAGTGGGATGTGGGAGAGGAGGGGTGCAAGGAACGACTGGGCCTGGCCAGGCAGAGTATCTGTGCACACATGGGCCAGGTGCTTGGTCTGGCCTGGAAGCTCTGTGCACATCAGGGTTCCTCTCACGCCTCAGAGCCAGCTGAGGATCAAGTGGTGCTTGGCTCATCCCCTCTCCAGCCAGAGACTGACAGCCGTGGGGACTGGGATCCTCTGGGTGTCCAGGCACCACCCCCGGGCAAGCTCCCACATACAATCCACTCATGGGCAGGCGGCATCAGCGTTGACCTGTAAGGGCGGGATGGGTATCCAATTCCCAGCTCAGCCATAAGCTCTGTGGGTTTATTTACCCTGGCTCCCATCTGCCCAATGGGCCTAGTATTCCCCTCGCCCAGTGAGCTGTGGGGACAAACCCATGCGTGATGCCAAAGCAGTGAGGCCATGAGCAGATGGGGAGACCTGCTGATGTTATGGAGGGACGCAGAAGAGCTTCCCGGCGGGTGCTAGGCCCGCGGGGATGTGGTGGAGCCTTGCTATGAGTGGGTGCTCCTGTGCCTTGCCCTTGTCTCTCCCCTCCACTTGGCTTCCTTCAGCCTCCTCTCCCTGAATGACAGGGTCACCCCTTGCGTTATGTCAAGGGGCCTTTGTGAACAGACCTTGACAAGGGCTCTCCCCCCAACAGACCTGCAAGAGCTTCCACTACACAGCCACTTGCACTCAGAGTCCCCCCAGCCCAGCCCAGCCTGTGCCTCTGGAGGTTGCTATCTGCCCACATTCCCCCACTACAACACCCACAGACCTGCCTAGTGCCACATGATGGAGACCTGCAGGGTGAGATGGGCAGAGAGGGTGATGGAGGCCGCGTCTGGCAACAGACCAGCCACAGGATCCTGGACCAAACCAGTCACAAGCTGTCCTTAGGGAAGCTGGTGTGCATGGTTAAAATGGCTGCCACCCTGCTGAGCTGCTGCCGCCAGCTCTTTCCCTGATGGGCCCCCCATACTTTTCCCAAATGCAGCATACCCGTGCCCCACAGCTCCACCCCCTGCGAAACCACCTGCTCACATAGCCTCACCATCAGGAGACCTTCCCACCCCCACCCCCAGTCTGGGAGACTCTTCTCCTGCGCTCCCTGTGCCCCCTGCCCAACCCGCTCTGCTAGGGCCAGGCAGGCCTAGTGGTGCCACTCCCGACCCCCACCTCTGGGGCCAGGGAGATACTTCCAGTGGCCAGCAATCCTGCCATTCAGTGGAGCTTGGAGAGCAGAGGAGACCATAATCATGTAACATGACATTTGGCATGTTTCAGAGCCCAGGCTAATGCTGGACACATGCCCTGCCTGATCCACCTGATCTCATCACAAGCTAACAAGTGCTGCACATGAGATGCGTTCAGTCCAGTGTAACTCTACGCCGAAATGGAAAACAAGGGCTGCCTGGGGGCTGCCAACTGCCTGGAATAACTCAGCCGCACGCTCGCCAGGGCAGCCTCTCCGAAAGGCAGCAGCTGGAGTGCATTCCACCCTCTGTCACGGCCCAAGGAGCTTCCCGAGACAGTGCCCTTCTCCCTTTGAAGTAAGTCACTCTGCCAAGTCCTTAGAGACCCCCTTCTCCCTTCCGACAAGCCTAGACGCCTTAGACCGAACAAATGACAGATGGAAGGAGGGCTCTGTAGCCAGGAAAGGCAGCTGGCTCTCGGCTCTCACCACACTGTGCCGTTTCGCAACGTCTCTGTAACACTGCAGGAAGGGCTGGAAACTGCTCCATTCCCACCGGGTTCCCCCGCAGAGCCAGGGCATGTGCAGCCGCACTCAAGGGGTAGCCAATTCCTTGCGCCATTGTTGGCCGCACACGGTTACACCAGGCTGGGATGCTGCCTGCGGCCAGCCCTGCTTTCCCACTCATCAGAGCTGGCTTTATGACTGGGAGGGGTTTGTGCTATCCCCATGTAGCAGCTGTGTCGCTTCCTGCCTCTGAGCTGTGCAGGGAGGGGCTCAGGAAAAGACCCGGGGGATCTGTCTGCAGCATGGAGTGCAATGCCCCCACATCCTCTGTCTGAGCAGGTTCAAAAGGCAGACGATTCCAAGCAGCCCCTGCTCTGGGCTGAATGGATGCATACTTCTCATGATGCACAGCAGGCCTGTGTGAGATCACAGGCCAGCACAGCGGGGGAGCCATGCAGTTCTCTGCTCACCCAGACTGCTGCGTCCCCACACTGGCAGGAATGAGGCCTGTTCCACCTGGAGGAAGATGGTTCTGTATAAAATCCTTGGGAAGTTTTCCTCCCCTTTAGCAGGCAAAAGCCATAAACATCCCAGAGACACTTGCCACCCTCCCCTGGGATGTGACTTGCTTCTGATCTCCTTGCCCCTGGTTTTATCGCTTTGGCTTCCATAAACTCAACCCGTGACTCCACCTTCTGAGCGGACGGCTGGGCTGGTTCAGGCTACCGGGATGCCTATGGTTTATCAGGAAAGTTATTGAGGGCCCTATTTGGTGACACACTTTGCTTCCTGAGGGCGTTGGATTTGCCTGGTGCAGTCCTGGAGGGTCACTGTAGTTTAGGCTGACACCTTGCTTCCAGCATGGCCCTCTTCCAGTCTTCACTTGCTCAAAACGTTCCCACAGCTTCAGCCTTTGGATTTACACTTCCCATGCCCAGCTTCAAGCGAAAGGTGTGTTTGTTAGAGGCCAGTCCTTGCAACAGGTTTGGAGTTCGGTCGGTGGGGGGGGGGGGCAGATACTTGTGCCACTTGGAGGAATTCTGCAGGAAGTGTTTTCTTTGCTCAGACCCGGCTGAGCTGTCACAGCCACACATGGCAGGGCCAGCACCTCAATGAGTCGTTCTCTCTGCTACATTCGGATTAAAGACATTACAGATAATCTGGTTGGAAGCTCGTGGGAACTCGGGAGCTATGGAGCTGCCGAAATGCCTTGGCATCACGAGGGGGCAAGGCCAGGGCTGGCTCTGCTGCAGCACACACAGGCCTTCCTTCGTATCTCCTCTCTCTTTGTGGGCAGCAGGGCCTCATGCTCATTCTCAGCCCAGAAGTCAAGCAGGGAGTGGCATTTTGCCATGGAGAGAGTCTGCCCAACTGCCAACACCACCCTGGGGCCGTCAGCACTTCCAGAGTGGCAGGAGGCAGGCAGATGAGGGTGAAAGGGAGGCTGGAGCCATGAAAATAACCATGGCCCCTCTGGCCCTCCCACTCCTTCTGGACCTGCCTCCTCCCAGGCCTCAGGCAGGTTCCCCTCGCTACAGACACCCTGCTCTCCATCCCAGCCCATCCACCACTAGGGTTGCCAATTGTCTAATCACACAAACCCAAACACCCTTGCCCTGCCCCACCCCTTCCCCAAGGGCACCCCCCCACTCACTCTGCTCAGGGGCAGGGGGTTGGGGTGCAGGCTCCAGCTGGGGGTGTGGGCTCTGGGCTGGGGCCAGGGATGAGGGGATTGGGGTGTGGGAGGGGGCTCAGGTCTGGGACGGGATTGGAGGGTGGGAAGGGGGTGTGGCAGGGGGTGCAAGGTGCGGGCTCTGGGAGGGAGTTTGGGCACCACGTGGCTTCCCCTTTGCCATCCCCCCCTCTACTTTCCCTCCTTCATGTGCCCCAGCCCAGCCCCCAGCATCCCTGGCAGCCTGATTCACTGCCCCTGAGCTCCCTCCCACCCTGCTGGATGATCCATTGATCGAACGATCAGGACAGACTCTCTGGTGGGATGTGGAGGGGGGATCTCTGGGGGGATGTGGGGGAGGGACTCTCTGCTGGGAGGTGGGGGAGGGGCTCTCTGGGGGGGATGGGGATGAGGGACTCTCTGCTGGGAGGTGGGGGAGGGGCTCTCTGGTGGGATGTGGGGGAGGGACTCTCTGCTGGGAGGTGGGGGAGGGGATCTCTGGTGGGATGTGGGGGAGGGGATCTCTCTGGGCAGAGGGGCTCTCTGGCGGGATGTGGGGGAGGGGCTCTCTGGTGGGAGGTGGGGGAGGGGCTCTCTGGGGGGATGGGGATGAGGGACTCTCTGTTGGGAGGTGGGGAAGGGGCTCTCTGGTGGGATGTGGGGGAGGGACTCTCTGCTGGGAGGTGTGGGAGGGGATCTCTGGTGGGATGTGGGGGAGGGGCTCTCTCTGGGCGGAGGGGCTCTCTGGCGGGATGTGGGGGAGGGGCTCTTCGGTGGGAGGTGGGGGAGGGGCTCTCTGGGTGGGAGGGGAGCTCTCGAGGGCTGGGGGAGGGATCTCTCTGGCAGTGGGGTCAGGGCTGTCTCCAGGCAGGAGTGGCCTCTCTGTTTCTGGGAGGAGGAGGAAGAGGAGGTCTCAGACCTTGTGGGAAGGTGGGGGGGTAGATTCCTTCCTGAGTCGCCTTCCCTGGTGGATGCTTCAGGATAGTCCCAAATGGACCCATGTTGTGTCACTGCAGACTCTGGGTTCCCACCATGTGGCATAGGCACTAATTGCAGACTGGCTTCTAACTGGCCTATCCCTACCCCGGAGCGGCTCCTGATGGGGGGAGGGCTGTGCTGAGGACCCTCTGTGTGCAGCATTGGTAGGGTTACTGACAGTCCCGTATTACAAGGGACGTCCCTTATGTAAATACAATATTATCTGTCCCGTGCTACATCAGCACAGGACACCTTTTATCCCATATTTCAACCAGGGTGGTGCCGCTGGTTGGCAACTAGGCGTGAGGCACAGGGTCGCAGTGCCACTCAGCTTTGGCCCAGCCACCCTTCCATCATGCCTAAGTGTAGAGTTTCTCCTGTATTTTTGAATTACAGTGTTGGCCACCCCAGGCATGGGCTAGTGGAGGCTAACGCCATGTGCAGAACCATAGGGAGTCTGCAGGCTCCCAGGAGCGATCTAGTGCCTGCCCTGGCTGCCCCCCGCCCCCCCAGCACTCCCGGCCTGTCACCTGACGGGCTCCTGCAGCCAGGCCCAGATGTGTCTCATCTGCTGTTGCTGTCACTGCCCTGGTGGCTGCAGAGCCAGAGCAAATCGAGAGTGCAGGGGCTCCTGTGATCCCTGCTCTCAACCTGCCCCTTGCTCAGGAGATGTGTTCCAGGGAGTCCCTCCCACAGGGGCCTGTCAGCGGTGTGGAAACTGCCCCAGTCCCTGGCTTCCCCTCAGCAGGGGCGATGAGATTGATCCAGCCCAGTCATCTCAGAGCATTTCATCTGTGAATGTATCAGCGTAGATTGACAAGGGCTCTGGAACATGGGCCAATTGCTGCAGCATCCAGAGTCCTGTCTCTAGTCTCAGCCCGCTCACAGTCCAGTTCCTCCTCCGCCCACCCTGCCTCACTCCACACACACTCTGCAATCCACCCACCCATCCATCCATCCTGTGGGAGTTGCTGTGCTAGCTGCTGTCTGACCACTACTGCTCAGCAAAATTCAGAATTCCTATCCTGCCATGTTGTAGGGACAGGCGTGATGTTTTGAGCTGGGAGAGCTCAGATTCCTGGCTATTGCCTCTCCCCGCTGGGGTTCTGGCAGTCTGGGGACACGTCACTTCCTGAGCATCCTGGGTGCAAGGGGCAGGGATAGTGTCTGCACTGCAGATCCAGCATGTCACACAATGCTTCAGGGAAGATCTACCAGTGCTCACTGGTGTTGGATATGGGTGGGCTTCAAGGGCAAGAGAAGGTGGGTCTTGTGGTAGCAAATGACTTGGAATATACCAAACAATGTCAAGTGTGGAGGTTAGTGGGCTCCAGCAGCTACAGCTGGTCTTTCTGAAGAACCAGTGTTCTTGCCAATGGCCATAGTCAGAGCCATTCTTTGGGTACAGCAAATCGGGGCGACCACCCCAGTCCCCACGCTTTGGGGGTGCTGCGCTTCAATAAAATCATGAGGAGGCGGGCGGGGAGGTGAGGCAGGCAGGCGAGCAGGGTGAGGAGGCAAATGGGGAGGCGAGTGGCAGGCGGGAGGGGGGCGAGGAGGAGAGCGGTGATCAGGCAGTCGGGTGGAGGGGAGGGGTGAGGAGGTGAGTGGTGGCCACCGGCAGACTCCCTACCCTAACCTCCCCCTCTCCCCAGTGCCGCCTGCCCGCCAATCAGCACCTCCCCCTCCCTCTCAGCGCCTCCCGCCTGCCACGGGTCAGATGTCTCGCAGCGTCAGGAGGCACTGAGGCGGAGGGGAGAGGAGCGAGGGCGCAGCATGCTCAGGGGAGGGGACGAGGCGGGGCAGAGCAGGGGTGGGGCCTGGGCGGAGCCGGGGGGGAGCACGCCCTGGCCAATTAGAAACTCGGCGCTATGTCCCAGGTCCTGCACCCCCCTAGGAAGGGCCCTGGCCATACTCATGGGATTTCCTCCAGCCTTATTCCCAGAACCTTCCTTTCCTATGTCCACTGATGAGGACTGCAGTCCTGATGGAGTCGCCTCATGTCCCAGGGCCCAGGACCTCATGCAGCCAGGAATCAGTGTCTGGCTTCTGAGACTCCAGCTGTAAAGAGTGACTGCTGGTGTCTGATGACCTACGAGTAAGGTGCTGCTGTCTTCTTGCATCTGATCAGCGTAATCCTTGGTATTTTGACAGCACTTGATACATTGAAAACACTGTACAGACATGAACTAACTGTTTATCTTCCCCACCCCCTGAGAGCTAAGCCTGTGAGCTAATCATTTTATAGCCGGGAAATGGAGACAGAAAGGCAAAGTGGCATGTCTGCAGCTGCTCAGGGCTTTTCTACATAGCGAGTCCCTGCACAGCAAGCCAGGCTGTGAATCTACAGGCCGCCACTATGGACTCGGGGACCTGCACTGTGCTGTAGCACATGGCGAGACACTGAGCAGCCAGCCAGCGTGCTGCAGATCCACCCCCTGGCTGGCTGCGCGGTACCTGGCCATGGAGACAAGCCCTCAATGTGTCGGCAGCAGAGCCAGCATTGGACCCACGACCTTCCAACTCCCACCCTGTCCTCATTCTTCCAGCCCACACTGAACAGGCCCAGAGGCAGAAATGGGTCTCTCACTTGACCCCTGAGAGTGCTCTGGGCATGGAGAGGCAACGTCAGCATGAGCAGAGTGCAGAGGCTGCTGCCAAGGAACCAGATGGTTCCTGTAAGCTGGGTTCTGCCAGAGGCTGAGCACTGTGGACAGTCTCCACCAGCATGCCATGCACAGGGGTTACATCCAGCCAGCCAGAGGAGGGGATGTTACAAAAGCAAAGAAGGTCCAGAAGGCAGATTAAGGCTAGGAGGGATCACTGGGAAATTCTAGTCTGACTTCCTGCATAGCACAGGCCATAGGACTTACCTCAAATACTTCCTGTTAGATCTAAACATGTACAGCTGGCCAGTGATAGAGAATCCACCACAGCCCTTGGTAAGTTGTCCCAGTGGTTAACTGCCCTCGCCATTAAAAAATAGCATTTTATTTCTAGTCTGAATTTGTCCAGCTTCAATTCTCAGCCATTGGATCCTGTTAGACCTTCCTCTGCTAGATTGAAGAGCCTGCTATTATCAAATTTCCGTTCCCCATGTAGGTAAGTACAGACTGTGATCAAATCACCCCCTCACCTTCCCTTTGTTAAGCTAACCAGATTGAGCTCCTTGAGTCTATCAGTATAAGGCAGGTTTCTTAATCTTTTAATCATTTTTGTGGCTCTTCTCTGACCCCTCTCCAGTGTATCAACACCCTTCTTGAGTTATGGATACCAGAACTGGACACAGGATTCCAGCAGTGGTCGCACCAGTGCCAAATACAGAGATGAAATCACCTCTGTGCTTCTACTTGAGATTCTCCCATTCATACATCCAAGCATCCATTAGCCTCACATTGCAGTGGGAGCTCATGTTCAGCTGATTATCCACCATGACCCCCAAGTCCTTTTCAGAGTCCCTGCTTCCCAGGATAGAGTCTCCCATCCTGTAAGTATGGCGGTCACTCTTTGTCCCTAGATGTATGATGTTACACTTTGCTGTATTAAAATGCATATTGTTGGCTTGTGCCCAGTTTACCATGTGATCCAGATCGCTCTGTATCAGTGATGGGGCCTTTTCATTATTTACCACTCCCCCAATTTTTGTGTCATCTGCAAACTTTATCAGTGATGATTTTATGTTCTCTTTCAGGCCATCGATAAAAATGTTACATAGCTTAGGGCCAAGAACCGATTCCTGCAGGACCCCACTAGAAGAACACCCCTCAATATGGTTCCCCATTTACACTTACATTTTCAACCCATCAGTTAGCCAGTTTTTAATCCATTTAATGTGTGCCAGGTTAATTTTATATTGTTCTAGTTTCTTAATCAAAATGCCATGCGATACTAAGTCAAACACCTACAGAAGTCTAAGTATATTACATCAACATTATTACCTTTATCGACCAAATTTGTAATCTTATAAAAAAAATCAACTTAGCCTGATAGGATCTATTTTCCATAAACCATGTTGATTGGCATTAATTATATTACCCTCCTTTCATTCTTTATTTGTCTAGTCCTATATCAGCCATTCCGTCATTTTGCCATCAGAATCTCACGTCACCTCTTGTGGCTCCAGCAGCAGAGCACACTGTTCTGTTGTCCACCCGTCCTGTGCAGAATGTTCTTTCCGTTCTTCTTAGATGTGCCCCAGCCAGGGTTAGAAGGAGCAGGAATGGCCCTGCTGTAGGATGAAAGAGAGATGAAGTGTGAGAGGAGAGCAGTACAGTGGTGGGAGCTCAAAAATACTATTTATTACCATGATGGTGGCACCTAGAAACCCGTGCAGAGACCAGGCTCCTTTGTGCTCGGGCTGCACACCCACACACAGCGAGGGCCAGTCCCAGCCCTGAAGAGCTTACAGCCTGAACAGCCAAGACAGACATGGGGTGGGAGGGAAAGTGACGTACCCACAATACCACAGCTGATTAGCAGCAAAGCTGGGATGGGAACATACATCCCTGTCCAGTGCCCTCACCTTGTTGATTCAGGGCACAAGCAGAGGCTGGGGCCCAGCCCCTTTTGGGACAATTTTCATTCAAACCCTTTTTTGAATGTCCACTGGCCTTCCTCTCGAGACTGAAAACTTTCAAAAAAAGCTTTTGAGGTTAGACATTATCTGTTTCCCCCTTGCTCTCTTTTTGCCCACTTTGGCCAGTCAGTGCAAGAGAATAAAGAAGACCCAGGAGGGTTTCTAACTTTCTTTTGCTGCTCTGACTTTTCCAAACTCCTTCACCTTGGGAACGTCACCAAGTGGTGGTCACGGAGTGCCACCATTCCCTTTGCTGCTCTGTAGCATTTCTAAAGGTGAGGCAAAGGGAAAACAATAGAATCCCTGGACAGCATTCGTTTTACTGCACTCAGTGGCAAAAAGGAAAAAAGGGTGGGGAGGGAAAGGAGAAACACTGAAATTTCAAAATTTTCTTGGGACCCCCCCCAAGTCTCCAAAATGAAAGCTAATTCCATATCAAACCCTACAAATTGGGAACAATTTCAAATGTTTTGTGACATTGTTCTTCCATTTGCCAACCAGGTCTTCTCAGGGATCTAGCCAGTTCAGGCTACTTGTCTCCAAGGCATTTCCAAGAGCAGAAGGGATCAGCCTCCTGGTAAATGCAGAGCCTGGCGCCACAGAGCACTGCCTTTCAGCCAAGCGCTAGGACTTAGAGCAAGACCATGCCAAGGGAGAAGAAAAGATCCTAGATCAAATATTCAACCTCATTTCTGCCTGCCACGGGCCAGCTGGACATCAGTAAAATTGCATAAAGCTGGTGTTATACCAGCAAATATTTGGCAACCTTTCAACGTGTCTCCTGACAGGATTAGTCACATGTTATTTGAATGTCAACTTGCATTTAGGTATCAGAAATAAATAACTCCTTTGACAGAGAAAAGAAGTAAAGAACCATCGAAAGCTGATTTTACACTGATTGCTCTGAACTCTCCCTCCTGTCTGGTGGGGGCCTGGTTTACACCTAAAACGTAGGTCGACCTAACTACACCGCTCTGGGCTATTATAAGCAATGTCATGCTCAACCAGACGTAGCTAGGTCAACCTAACCCTTCCATTGACCTTCCTAGCTCCCAGCTCTCCAGGGGCTGGATTTACTGCAGTGACAGAAAACCCTTTCCATTGCTGAGGTAAGTGTCTCCATGATGGCGGCGTAGATTCACCTGTGCCACTGCAGCGCTCGTAGTGTAGACGTACCCAAAGCTTGTTCTGGTGACGCTGTCTTTCAACTGCTACGCAGTCCTGGCAAGAGACTTATGACCTAGCTCTTAAACGGTAGCTCTCTCCTCTGTCAGTACCGACAAGTCTGGACAAACATAGGCGGGGAAAGAAAATACTATTTCTGTCTGGTGGGCATTTGGGCTGCTGTTAAAAGCACAAGAGAACGTCCACAAACATGCAGTTCTGACCCTGGCGGCCCCAAGCTCTCCTTTGTGCTGGGGAAGAATCAAACTTGGAAGAGAAAGTACTGGGCCGTTGGGACAATGGGCTGTAGCCTGTCTGTTCTGTTTCTACCCGTGTGTGTGGATATCCTCTGGAGCTGCATTTTTAAGTTTGCTCTGTGAATAGTTTTGTCTACTTTTTCCTCAACTTGAATTTTAAAACATGCTAAGAGAGAAGCTGCTGTTGTCTGGGCTGGAACAATGATGCATAGACGGGCGCATGCTCTGTTCCTGTGCCCGATCCTGGCTTTCTGCTTCTGTGAGCTCCAGTGTCCTTCAGCCGGCTCTGAATCAGGATTCTTGTGTTTAGGATGGATGGCCCTTCTCCTTTGGGCACTGTCTCCACCAGGTGCCTGAATTTGTCTCCATGACGCATGCACAACGTTGCTATTCTCACACCAGATGTCACACAGTCGGCCTTTCTTTTCTGGCTGGTCCATCTCAACAATGTCTCCACCGTCACCAGGATGTCTCCAGAATGACTCGTCACCACTTGTTATTAGCATTGCTACCAGCCTACCCTGGCTCTGATCCGGTGACTGAGAGGAGAACAGCTGCCGCACCCATCCCTCATGCCCACTCTCATTTGTTTCTGCCTGTCTAGAGTGTGCAGGGAGGTGATGACAGGTTGAGTGGCGCCCCCATGCTGACTGAGCTGTCAGCAGACACTCCACAGAGGATGAGCAGGGAGCTCTCAGAGGCTCGGGAAGCAGAGAACTGTCATGGAGCATCAGGGGCGGCTCTATGTTTTTTGCCGCCCCAAGCATGGCAGTCAGGCGGCCTTCGGCGGCGTTTCTGCGGGTGATCTGCCGGTCCTGCGCCTTCGGCTTACCCGCTGCCGAATTGCCGCTGAACCCGCGGGACCGGCAGACCTCCCGCAGGCATGCCGCCGAAGGCTGCCTGACTGTCGCCCTCACGGCGACCGGCCCGCGCCCCACACGGCTTGCCGCCCCAGGCACGCACTTGCTGCGCTGGTGCCTGGAGCCGCCTCTGTGGAGCATGGCCTGGGAGAAGGAGCAACCTGGGCTACAGAATGTTCTGGCACTGAGCTAGCAACTAAGTCCCTCCTTCCCACCACATGCCCTTCCCTGCTTTCCTTTCCTATCCCTCCGCTCCCCGAAGAGAACGGCGGGGATTGGCACACAGCCCCCTGGCTCAGAAGAGCAGGAGCTGGACAGGCAGGCACAGCTCAGCTCCTGGGCTCATAAATCTTGTTGTGAGAAAGGAAAATAGAGTTATCAGAACAACAAACTCAAGTGTGTCTTCTTCGATCAGCCAGTGCACTAGAGACAATGCCTAGAAACCTCCGCTGGCACCCATTGCATTTCACTAGCTAAGGAGGCCACTGCTTGGACGGGAGACTTCCAAAGGGCATGCAGGAAGTGGCATGGGTGGTACTCTTCCCTCCACGTCGTACTGAGCTGGAGAGTGCTGGGGGCAGCTCCACGAAGCACTGGGGATGAGTCAATGGTGGGATGTCCATTAGAGTCAGAAGTGACCCCAATGCCCCAGTGTGGTGCTCGGGGGCTCTGTGCTGTGGGGCATGGTTTATTGACTCAGGAAAGGGTGCTCTTCCCTTAGTGCCAGTCTGGTGGCAGGGCAGGATTATCAGGCTTTTAGGATAAAGATCCCTGGACCAGAATTGGAGGAAGCATGCCCTTCTCAGCACCCCTCCCCCCGCACTAAGTAGCTGTGCCTGTGAAACGATTCATAGCTCGTATTTTATAGCCACCACCAATGGCTCTGTGCTGCCCCAGGGAAGGAGAGACTCAGGGTTCCATTGAGTCATAGCTTTTAGGGTCACACAGAACCATTCTGCTCAGCTAGTCTGGCCTCCCGCATAGCACGGACCTGAGCCCCGGAACTCAGGGTTCAGCTGGAGCAGATCATACAGAAAGACACTGAGGTCTGACTGAAGGACACTGGCTAAGCATCCTTGTGACGGAGCAGGGCGGATTTGACCTGGGAATGTAGCCTGGGAGTTACATTGAGCTACCTGAGCTGTAACCTGAGCCAGGAAGGGGGGTGGGAGAGGTGACACCTTCTGCCTGGGAGACGGAACAAAGGAGAGGAGGAGCAGAGGGGACGGGGGAGAGAGCTGCTGGAGGGATTTGGGAGTTTTCAGTTTTGGGGCTGGGTGGTGCAACGCAGGGAACCCCAAGCTGGGGTCTAAGCTCCCTGCACTCCCCAAAAGGACTTGATTGAGGGGTCCTGGTTGTATCTACAAGCTCTGCTGTAGACTGTGTTCCTGTTATCCAATAAACCTTCTGCTTTACTGACTGGCTGAGAGTCACGGTGAATCGCAGGAAGCCGGGGGTACAGGGCCCTGAGTCCCCCCACACTCCGTGACAATCCTCATCGTTACACGTTTGTGTTTATTTCCCGGTTGCACTTTGCTGACATCGGCTTCCAGCCACTGGCTCTTGCTCTGCCTTTGCCTGCTGGATTAAAGATCCTCCCTCAGTCAGAGCTGTGGAGGCAGTTAGAGAGGGGTCGCCAATGCGGGGCAGGCAGGAACCCAGATCACTCGGTGTCACATGCAGCCAACAGGCCACTCACTGGCCAGCCTCTCTGGTCTGCCCTCCTGCAGCCAGAGTCATGGCACAGGCAGAAACAGAGACGCAGAGGGAAATTTTTACTGCAACAATTTAGGCAACTACAGGGGTCATAAGTGGAGCCTAAAACTGGGACTTACCCGCCCAGACCCAGACTTCATAGATTCCTAGATTCCAACGCCAGCAAGGGCTCTTGTGACCATCTAGCTTGACCCCTATAGAGCACAGGCCTGAGACCTGCCCCCAAATCATTCCTAGAGCACAGCTTTAGAAAAACAGCCCATCTACACTGAAAAACGGCCAGTGCCGCAGAATCCCCCATGACTCTGGTCAGCTGTTCCAACGGTTAATTCCCCTCACTGTTAAAAACGCACGCCTTGCTTCCTGTCTGGATTTGTCTAGCTCCAACTCCCAGCCATCGCGCCTTAGACCTCTCTCTGCTAGACTGACGAGCCCGTTATTAACGGTTTGTTCCCCAGGTAGGTGCTTATAGAAAGTCTGGGATTTAGCCCTGGTTTACACTACAGGGTTAGGTCAAATTTAGCCACATTAGGTCGATTTTATAGTGAATGCGTCTAGACAAGCAATCCCATTCCATCGACCTAAAGGGCTCTTAAAATCGACTTCTGTATTCCTCCCCAGCAAGGGGAGTAGCGCTAAAATCGACCTTGCCGGGTCGAATTTGGGGTAGTGCGGACGCAAATCGAAGTTATTGTCCTCCGGGAGCTATCCCAGAGTGCTCCAATGTGACCATTCTGGACAGCACTTTCAACTCCGATGCACTAGCCAGGCACACAAGAAAAGCCCCAGGAACTTTTGAATTTCATTTCCTGTTTGGTCAGCGTGGCGAGCTCAGCAGCACAGGTGACCATGCAGTCCCCCCAGAATGGCAAACGAGCTTCAGCATGGAGCGAACGGGAGACACTGGATGTGATTGCTGTGTGGGGAGAAGATTCTGTGCAGGCAGAACTCCGATCAAAAAGAAGAAATGCTGATATATATGCTAAAATCGCACAGGGCATGATGGACAGAGGCTACAATAGGGACACAGCAGTGCCACGTGAAAGTCAAGGAGCTCAGGCAAGCCTACCAAAAGACAAAGGAGGCAAACGGTCGCTCTGGGTCAGAGCCCCATACATGCCACTTCTATGATCAGCTGCATGGCAGTCTAGGGGGGGACCCTACCACTACCCCACCACTATCTGTGGACACCTGCAAGGGGGGAGTCTCACGCAACAGGGAGGAGGATTTTGTGGATGAGGAAGAGGAGGAGGAGGAGAATGTGCAGCAGGCAAGCGGTGAATCCATTCTCCCCGGCAGCCAGGACCTTTTTATCACCCTGGAGCCAATACCCTCCCAAGGCGGGATCCCCGACCCTGATGGCGGAGAAGGCACCTCTGGTGAGTGCACATTTGTAACTACAGTACAGGGTTTAAAAGCAATAGTGTTTAATGTTTGATTTGTCCTTAAGACTTGGGATGCATTTTCTACTGGAAAAGTCTGTTAATGTGTCTGGGGATGGAGCGGGAATCCTCCAGGGACATCTCCATGAAGCTCTCCTGGAGGTACTCTGAAAGCCTTTGCAGAAGGTTTCTGGGGAGGGCTGCCTTATTTCGTCCTCCATGGTAGGACACTTTACCACGCCAGGCCAGTAGCAAGTAGTCTGGAATCATTGCAGCACAAAGCATGGCAGAGAATGGTCCTGGGTTTTGGTCGCATTCAAGCAACATTCGGTCTATAGCTTTCTGTGTTAGCCTCAGGAGTGTGGTACCATTCATGGTCACCTAGTTGAAATAGGCGAATTTTTGTTAGGGAACAGTAAAAGGACCCCGTTCATGCTGGGCTGTTTGCGCTTGGCTAAAAGGGATCATCCCTGAGAATAGCCATGCGGCGGGTGGAGGGGTGAAGGGATCATCCCAAATAGCCACGTGGAGGGGTGGGGGCAGGTGTGTGCTGCACATCCACCTGAAAACCGCAGCCCCTCCTTTTAAATGGCAAACCCAACCGGCATGGCTTGCTATGGGAAAGGAGGGCGCAGCAGTTTGAAACCATTCCCACATGTTATGAAGGCCTTAGAAGCCAAACCCGCGTACCCTTTGCCTTACCATGGCTGCCTGGAAACTGAATTCTGTGGCCCAGCCGTGTGTGATGTATCACCATACCGGCAGGTGCTCAATATTAAAGGCAAAATGCGACCTTGTACCTAAAGCACATGTGCTGTCTGCTGTGAATTGCTTGATTCATTGTGAAAGAGTCTCCCTTTTGTTCTCAGAAATGTACCATCTTAAATTTTAGTCTCCCTTTTTATCCCCGCGTAGGTGCAAATGTTTCTATGCTCCCTCTATCATCTCTATCCCTGAGGTTATCGCAGATTAGAAGGCGAAAAAAACGCACTCGCGATGACATGTTTTCTGAGCTCATGCAATCCTCCAGCACTGATAGGGCACAGCTGAATGCATGGAGGCATTCAGTGGCAGAGTCCAGGAAAGCATTAAGTGAGCGCAATGAGAAGAGGCAGGATGCAATGCTGAGGCTAAAGGGGGAGCAAATGGACATGCTCAAGCATCTGGTGGAGCTGCAGGAAAGCCAACAAGAGCACAGACCACTACTGCATCCACTGTACAACCGCCTGCCCTCCTCCCCAAGTTCCATATCCTCCTCACCCAGACGCCCAAGAACACGGGGGGGGGAGGCTCCGGGCACCCAGCCACTCCACTCCAGAGGATGGCCCAAGCAACAGAAGGCTATCATTCAAACAGTTTTGATTTGTAGTATGGTTACAATAAGCAATGTGGCCTTGTCCTTCCTTCCTTCCCTCCTCCCCCACCCCACCTGGGCTACCTTATCAGTTATCTCCCTTTTTTTTAATGAATAAAGAAAGAATGCATGGTTTCAAAACAATAGTGACTTTATTTCCTTTAAAAAGCGACAAAGAGTCCTGTGGCACCTTACAGACTAACAGACGTTTTGGAGCATAAGTTTCGTGGGTGAATACTCACATGGGTGAATACTCACTTCGCCACATGCATCTGACAAAGTGAGTATTCACCCATGAAAGCTTATGCTTCAAAACGTCTGTTAGTCTATAAAGTGCCACAGGACTCTTTGTCGCTTTTTACAGATCCAGACTAACACAGCTACCCCTCTGATACTTTATTTCCTTTGCCAGCTGTGATTGAAGGGGGGAGGGTGGTTGGCTTACAGGGAATTTAAATCAACAAAGGGGGTGGGTTTGCATCAAGGAGAAACACACACAAGTGTCACACCGTAACCTGGCCAGTTATGAAACTGGTTTTCAAAGCCTCTCTGATGTGCAGCGCTTCCTGGTGTGCTCTTCTAATCGCCCTGGTGTCTGGCTGTTCAAAATTGGCAGCCAGGCGATTTGCCTTAACCTCCCACCCCACCATAAACGTCTCCCCCTTACTGTAACAGATATTATGGAGCACACAGCAAGCAGTAATAACAATGGCAATATTGGTTGCGCTGAGGTCTAATCTAGTCAGCAAACAGCGTCAGCGAGATTTTAAACGTCCAAAGGCACATTCTACCACCATTCTGCACTTGCTCAGCCTATAGTTGAACTGCTCCTTACTACTGTCCAGGCTGCCTGTGTACGGCTCCATGAGCCATGGGAGCAAGGGGTAGGCTGGGTCTCCAAGGATAACTATTGGCATTTCAACATCCCCAACAGTAATTTTCTGGTCTGGGAAGTAAGTCGCTTCTTGCAGCTGCTCAAACAGCCCAGAGTTCCTAAAGATGCGAGCGTCTTGCACCTTTCCCGACCATCCCACGCGAAATGATTGTCTGCAGTTGCTCTTACAGAGGGAGGGGAGACTTACGACATGTACCCAAAACCACCTGCAACAATGTTTTTGCCCCATCAGGCATTGGGAGCTTAACCCAGAATTCCAATAGGCAGCCGAGACTGCGGGAACTGTGGGATAGCTTCCCACAGTGCACCGCTCCGTGACTCGATGCTAGCCATGGTATTGAGGACGCACTCCGCCGACTTAATGCGCTTAGTGGGGACATACACAATCGACTGTATAAAATCGATTTCTAAAAATCGACTTCTATAAAATCGATCTAATTTCATAGTGTAGACATACTCTTAGGCACCAAAGTACTTTTGTGAATTTAGGCCTAAGTCACTTGGCTGCTGTTTTTCTCCTCCTCCCTTGGCCCCCGTCCATCTCCTTCTCCCTCCCAGCTGGTCGATGAAATCCCTTCCCCCTCCCTGCCCCGCTCTGTCCCCACCAAATGCAGTGACGGGGTCCCCACCTCCCTTCTGGGCAGAATCTGAGCAGAATCCTGGGCTCTGCACTGACCCTGCCTTCAGCCAGAGGCAAACAAGGTGAGACGAGCCAGACAAAGGGTGCAGGGGCTGGGGCTGAGCCACTCCTAGGATCCCCAACCCAGACCCTGCACCCTTTGTCTGGCCATGGCGCCCCCCCCAGTGCTCACCCAGTCCCCCCCTTTCCCTCCAGACACTAGCAGTGCTGAGGGCTGAAGGATTTCCTGGTTCTGAGGGCTAACCAAGCACCTCTGACTCCTAACCGAGCCCAGGGTGAACCCCTCTTGGCCCCGCACCTGGCCGGAGGACTTGACAGCCTGGTGCTGCGCTGCCACTGAGCTCACGTGCGCTCCATCTAAAGGGATCTGCTCTGACTCTACTGTCCTAAGCCCTGCCACTGTGGGGCACTGAGTGCCCCCAGTCTGCTCCAGGCAGGTGTTCAGTCGAGCAACCTCACAGCCATGGTGGTGAGGCCCAGCAAGCACTGACATCCTGGTTCAGACTATTGCACTCTGGGCTGGCTACATGCTGGCTGGGCGTTTTCCCCAAGGGGCAGGAACACACAGCTCCCAGCCCGCGTTCTTCCCAGCCTCACTAGGATGGCCCCAGGCACCATGCGAGTGCCCTGGTGAGACCTGCTACCCAGGGCAGCTGCCTGTCTGCCATGTTCTCCAGTCTGGATTTTCATGCTTCCCTCTCACGCTGGGGCGTGGCGCACTGAGGCTGTTTGTTTTTGTTCCCTCTGCAGCTCGGGTGAGTCTTGCTGGCACGGGGCCTCTGTTTATTATCATTTTGTGTTCAGCTTGTTTTGTGGGGGTGCCAGAGGCCTGAGGGCACAGGGAGCCCACAGTTCATCATTTTCATACTAGACTCTGTGACCCCAGCAGATCCTTCCTGCTGACTGGCCAGTGGACGTGCAGGGCGGTGTTCAGCAGGACAGAGGCAAGGGTCTGGCACTGGTACTGGCTGGGAAACAACAGGGGCTGAAAGGAGACAGCAGCTAGGAGGCTGATAACAACCACCCTTCAAGGCAACCACTCCAGGGTCTCTCACAGGCAGACTGGCCTGGAATTTGTGCTGCACCAGATCCCAGCGGTGCCAGAAATGAAAACCAAACAGCCTCGTGGGAACTCCCCAAGGACCAAGCAGCGCAGTCCAAGATGGGAGCTTAAGGTGGCCTCTTATCCCAAGTACACAGGAAGTTGTTCGCTGTCTAAAGCCAATGTCTTGCCCCCTCCGCTATCAGTGCTAATGCCGCAGTCTTCCCAGGTGGGCATGGCTGTGCTTCTTGGGCACTGGGGTGAGGTATGGGACCTGGCCTGAAAGGGGCCAGGCAGAAGACAGCATGGCTCCCAGCAGGAAGGGAGGGTGCCGTGGAGGGTTGGAGACCCGTCCTCGAGTGATATGTGGCTCCGTTGCTGCTTTCCTCACCTGGGCACGGTGACGGGGCACATGCTGGCACAGAAGGGCACCGAGTGTGGTGTACACCAGCCTGGGCTTTTAGATACAGGGCACAGACTCATTGGGCATTCGTTGAGGCCTCTGGGGATGTGAGCTGGCCAGAGCTGCTGGGGGTTGTTAAATGTCCTGCCTCCAGCACAGCAAACACAGAGACACAGACAAGTGTTCCAAAGCAGCCACTAAAACTGCCCCCAAGTTTTTTGCATGCCCCACTTTGGGTGAACCAGTTTTTGTGCATCCAAAACCTCCCACTGGGTGGATAAGTCAGCAGGTTTCTCTGTGCAGAACCAGCTTCTGAGCCAGGGAAATGCGTGCTCGCCCCGAACTCTGACCCAAAATGAGAGAGGCCTGGTGAACGTAGCCTCCCTCTAGGGACATGGGGACAGTGAGTGGGCAGAAGAGCTGTTCCTCCTGCCACCAAGGGACACTGCTGTCCCACTCGCTGGGCCTCACTTCATGCATCTCCCAGTCTCAGCAGTTCTCGGCCAGAAGTGGGTGTTGCATCCACTCCAGCCTGAGGTGAGGAACAGGCAGCAGCAGGGGGTCGGGAGAGTGGCTTGCTTGGCCAGCAAAGGCACTGGGGTTCAGAATGGGTGCACAATGCAGCTGCAGTACTGGGTACAGATGGCCCAATGGGTGTGACCAACAGACAACACCCAGTTATAATGTGGGTGCGCAGAGAATCCTGCAAACAGGCCTCTGCCCAGCCTGTGCTGGTTAGATAGCTGTTCACAGCTGGCAGGATGGCAAGTGCATCGAGTAGGGACCCTGGCTGTGCTCTGGGCTCCCTGTGTAACCTTGGGCCAGGCCGTAGTCTGGGCCTCGCTTCCCAGCTGACCACAGGGCTAAGAGCCTGCCCTGCCCACGGGGCATTGGAAGGACAAATCCAGTAATGCTGGCGAGGTGCTTGCATCCTGCGGGTACCGTGGGTTGGCCCACTCTAGATGAGGCTGCCCCGTGGTGTCCATCCAGCTGGACTGGCTGGAGAGAGAGTGCTGCCATTTGCCAGCAAACAGGGCTGGCTTTAGGGCAAATGGTGCCCTTTTTTTGAGTCCGGATGCACGGGGGTTGGGTGACCAGGGAAGGAGGGGAGCTCCCCATACAGTGACCCCTCCCCCCGCGGCTGGGGAGCAATGGGGCAGGAAGTGGGGGAGGAGGGCAGAGATTCCTGCAGCTGCTGGGTCTGACCCAGCCTCGGGAGCAGCCTGTGCAGAGGAAGAGGCAGTCCTGTCCCTCCCCAGCCCGGCCTGGTCTAGCAGCTGGAACCCGGCTCATGGTAGGAGTCCCCTGCCAGGGCACCTCCAGCCCTGCCCCTCCCAGCTCCAGGCCCAGCACTCAGGGGCTAAAGGTGCCTTGGGCTGGCTGGGGGTGGGGGGGTTGGCTAGGGCGTCCCTCTGACCACAGCGCCCTGGGAGAGCTTGCTTTTGAGTCAGCCAGGGTCCACTCTAACCCCCCTAAGTGCGCAGGAAGGATGGCTCTGCTAGCCCAGCATAGCCAGGAAAGGGCTCTGCACACCTGGGGAACAGGTAACTGCAAAGTTACTGGCCCACGACTTTCACAGACAGGAGCTGCCCCAGGCCTGGCAGAGCTCCCCTTGCTGGACACGACCCCGCTGCTGCATCTGGATCCCAACACCAGGGGATATAAGCGCTCCTTGGTCTGAGTAGCATTGTCTCTTTCCTGGCCTCTTGGGCATGTTTCCTAGGCACAAGCTCTGTCTGTTACCCCTTCACAGCAATAGGAACCTGCGGCTCTAGACCCCCCCAGGACCAGTGCTGAGCTCCCAGGCTCGCCCGGAGCCCCACTCTCAAGGGCCCTCTGGGTTTAGTTCCCCTCTTCAGGGACACGTGATTCTGGAAGCAAACAGACACATGGGCTTTGTAAGGGTGCCAAAGAACCGTAGCTAGTACAAGGATACAGAGATCTAGGCAAAACAATAACACATCCCTTTGCCTTTCCCTGCCTCAGTTTCCTTACCACTCTGGAGCATTCTTGGGCTTTGGCCAGAGTCCTCTGGGATGTTCAGGATCCCCCCCCCCCCACATGGCTTCTCCTCCCAATTATGGAGTCTGAGTCTCTCTTTCCATTCTCCTGCCCAAGCTTTCCTAAAATGGCCCATGACAGACCCTCTTTTTGTAACCTCCAGGCCGCTCTGTCAGTGGCTCCCGATCCAGCCTGTCAGGACACTGATGTCCCCCACAGGGGGGCTGTTGTTTCGCTATCTCTGCCTGGAGTTCAGACTTGAAACTGGTGTGTCCTGGGCAGCAGCCTTGTCCTCGTTCAGGTGGCTCCATCTGAATGAACCAGCATCAGCGGTGAGCGAAGAATTGCTTGACACCTCTTGTGGGGTTTAGCTTAATATGGGGGCAAAAGACAGCCGCGAAGGTAACCGGGCAGCCTGCAGTCTATCCCAGAGAGCCCCAGGATCGAGCCGCATTCCCAAGCTGTGCACAGAGCCCTGGCTTGTTAGAGGAGCCGCAGGCAGCTGCTGGGGACTCGGCACCCTCGAGGCCATTTGTTTAGGTGCTGAAACATGGACAAAGGGGCTGCATGTCAGGCTTCTGTGCAGCTGCTTTTCATTCCTCTGGCCCCACTTTTCACCCACCCAGACACAGGGCCAGAGGGCTCTGGGTCTCCTCCCCTCAGCCCAGACCAGCTGAGAGCCGCAGTCCGTCAGGCTGGTAACGCCTGTGATAGCTGGGTTTTTTATTAACGCCCCCGCCAGCTTTTGGGGCATTTAGGAAACTATTCTGAACTCCCACTTAGCCTTCACATTTTCCTCTTTAAATTTTTCCTTATAGTCAATTTTGCTCATAATTGTTTTCAGACTCAGGAAACTGGCCCTTTCAACGAGCCAAGGAAACGTAGCGCTGGTGAGGACTGCGTTCTGGCTGCACATAACGAATGTCATCAAGTCGTGATCACTTGTTTGGCAGCAACCGCTAAATTGTGAGTCCCGTGTTCCATCCATTGTCTGTCCGTACCAGGTCTTGGAGAGACAACTGCAAAGTACAAGGCCTAACGGAGAATTGCTCGGAGTAAAATGCTGTGGTGGAAAAGGTTTGTCTTTCATTTTTAGAGCCTCCAAAGACGTGAGCCGTCCAGCCCCCAGCCCCATGGTAATGCAGCTCCTCTCTCTCCACACTCTAGCTAGATGTGTAAGAGCTGTTTGTCCTGCGCGCCAGTCTAACAGCCCCTCCCTGTTACCCAGCGTGGGCTGGCACGCTCCTGCCTTTCTGAGCTGGCATGACTCTCAAGTCCTGTGCTTACATCAGACTCTCAGCTGTCTTTTCAATAGTAGAGTAAGGCCCTAGCCCCAGAGAGCCCTGGACTGGGCTAACCCTGGAGGAAGGGCCATAGCTCGAGGGCTGCTCCGCTATGCGTGTGGAAGCAGCTGTGTAGTCCCAGGAATGCTGCACAGACCACAGCCTGGCAGCGATGGGCTAGGTGGTCTGGGCGCAGAGTGCGGAGCACTGTCTCTGCTCTCAGGTGATACTGAGATGTGCACATGGCAGCCGAGCTCCTGCAGTAACTCCTGCAACAGCCTTAGAGCTGCTGGCTACACAGCGCCCCGGGCCACAAGCCTCCGATAGACCCCCTCCCCTAGCATCTTTCCTGCCAGAGCTGTGGTAGGGATGGGAGAAGGGAGCCCCACTCACCTGCTCCTCTCTCAGGAGCCCACTGGCTTCCAGAAAAGACACCCGGAGGTTCCCATGTCATCCCAATGCAATCAACCAAGAGACCCACTCCCCACCTAGCCCCCTCCACACACAGTCAATGTCAACACCTGCAAGGTCTGTTGGTGCCTCCTCCCCTCCATACACAGACTAAGGGGCTCTTGTGTTATCTGCCCCTTTCCATAACACATAAACCGGGTGACCCCATGACTTGGACAGGCAGCAGGTTTAAAACAAACATAAGGACGTACTTCGTCACCCTACGCACAGTTAGCCCGGGGAACTCCTTGCCCAGGGACGTTCATAGATTCCAAGGCCAGAAGGGACCATTGTGAGCCTCTAGTCTGCCCCCCTGCGTAATGCAGGCCAGAGACCTGTCCTACTACAAAATGGGGAATAACTGGCTAGGTGGTAGCACAGCTGGAAACAGGCCAGCTCTACCTTTTTTGCCGCCCCAAGCGGCAAAGCAAATAAAAAAAAAAAAAAAGAAGCGGCCGCAGTAGTGCCACCGAAGAAGGAAAAATGGAAAAGCTGCCGCTGAACTGCCGCCGAAGAAGGAAAACAAAAAAAAATCTGAGTGCTGCCCCAAGAACAGACAGAGTGCCGCCCCTTCAGATTTGCCGCCCCAGGCACCTACTTCCTTAGCTGGTGCCTAGAGCCGGCCCTCGCTGGAAAGGATCTGGGGTTGGAGTGGCTCAGAAAACCATAGAACCAGGGGTTAGAAGAGGCCAAAGGGTCATCTAGTCTGACCCCTGCCATGATGCAGGATTGCACATACTGAATGCGAGCAATTGCAAAAATGGCTAATACCCTTAGAATCATAGAATCATAGAATATCAGGGTTGGAAGGGACCTCAGGAGGTCATCTAGTCCAACCCCCTGCTCAAAGCAGGACCAATTCCCAACTAAATCATCCCAGCCAGGGCTTTGTCAAGCCGGGCCTTAAAAACCTCCAAAGAAGGAGACTCCACCACCTCCCTAGGTAACGCATTCCAGTGCTTCACCACCCTCCTAGTGAAAAAGTTTTTCCTAATATCCAACCTAGTCCTCCCCCACTGCAACTTGAGACCATTGCTCCTTGTTCTGTCATCTGCCACCACTGAGAACAGCCGAGCTCCATCCACTTTGGATCCCCCCCTCAGGTAGTTGAAAGCAGCTATCAAATCCCCCCTCATTCTTCTCTTCTGGAGACTAAACAATCCCAGTTCCCTCAGCCTCTCCTCATAAGTCATGTGCTCCAGACCCCTAAGCATTTTTGTTGCCCTCCGCTGGACTCTTTCCAATTTTTCCACATCCTTCTTGTAGTGTGGGGCCCAAAACTGGACACAGTATTCCAGATGAGGCCTCACCAATGTCGAATAAAGGAGAACGATCACGTTCCTCGATCTGCTGGCAATGCCCCTACTTATACAGCCCAAAATGCTGTTAGCCTTCTTGGCAACAAGAGCACACTGTTGACTCATATCCAGCTTCTCGTCCACTGTGACCCCTAGCTCCTTTTCTGCAGAACTGCTACCCAGCCATTCGGTCCCTAGTCTGTAGCAGTGCATGGGATTCTTCCGTCCTAAGTGCAGGACTCTGCACTTGTCCTTGTTGAACCTCATCAGGTTTTTTTTGGCCCAATCCTCTAATTTGTCTAGGTCCCTCTGTATCTGATCCCTACCCTCTAGTGTATCTACCACGCCTCCCAGTTTAGTGTCATCTGCAAACTTGCTGAGAGTGCAGTCCACACCATCCTCCAGATCATTAATAAAGATATTAAACAAAACTGGCCCCAGGACCGACCCTTGGGGCACTCCGCTTGAAACCGGCTGCCAACTAGACATGGAGCCATTGATCACTACCCGTTGAGCCCGACGATCTAGCCAGCTTTCTATCCACCTTACAGTCCATTCATCCAGCCCATACTTCTTTAACTTGGCGGCAAGAATACTGTGGGAGACCGTATCAAAAGCTTTGCTAAAGTCAAGGAATAACACATCCACTGCTTTCCCCTCATCCACAGAGCCAGTTATCTCCTCATAGAAGGTAATTAGGTTAGTCAGGCATGACTTGCCCTTGGTGAATCCATGCTGACTGTTCCTGATCACTTTCCTCTCCTCTAAGTGTTTCCTAATTGATTCCTTGAGGACCTGCTCCATGATTTTTCCAGGGACTGAGGTGAGGCTGACTGGCCTGTAGTTCCCCGGATCCTCCTTCTTCCCTTTTTTAAAGATGGGCACTACATTAGCCTTTTTCCAGTCATCTGGGACCTCCCCCGATCGCCATGAAGCAAATAAAATACCCCTTCTGGGGTGTATATTAGTAAAAGCTTCTAAGTCTGAGGAGAGTTAAGTCCCTGTATCTCTGAGCACTGGTCACAGGTGGCTGGCCCCCCGGCATGCATCTGTCTGTACCCACACCTGGCACGGGCTGTGCTGTGGCCCTGCTTGGCGGCACACCACAAGAAGCACGTGGAAACTAAGGGAAATGATTCTAAGGGGTGAGCATGGAAATGGGGGGAGGGTTCAAGGGAACATTGAGGCCCAGAGCCCAGGGCTCTTGTCTGGGGCTTTCGGCTTGAACCCTTGGAGCTGGCAGTCACATGGGGTGAGGCTGGGGTCTGCCTTGGGGGATGCAGCTGGGCCCCATGTCCTGGGTGGGTTTCCCTGGTTCCGGCACTGGGGGCATGTCGGGGAAGGCGAGGACACCACTCTAATCCTGACTCCCCCGCTGCTGGCACTGGGCTGTTCCAGCTTTCATTGCCAGGTTCGGTCTGTACATGTCAAGGTGCAGATGGCAGGAGACAGTGCAGAGACACAGAGAGGGGGGTCTGTTGGGCCAAAAGCCTGGCAAACCATTGACAGCAGATGGCGCAGAGGAGGGAGGGAGGCTGTACAGACGAACCCTGGTGGTTCGGAGAGGAGGTGGCGAGGGGGCAGGTGTGTGGGGGCCGACTGAGGCTACCCAACTCTGTTACTTTCTGGGGATGTGCTGCCTGGCACACGCAGGGGGGAGGTGCCATGAATCCAGGGGATCTGTGCTATGCCCCAGCCTTGGAACAGTCTCTTTGATGTGCCAGACCCCCCAAGGGCTCCCACTCCCCTGGTCAGCCCTTCTCTGCACCTCTTCCAGTTTGAATTCGTCTTTCTTGACCATGGGTGACCAGTTGGGAGAGCTCTAGGCACTGGAATTGGATTGGCCGGCTGCCATTTTCAGCTTTCTCCTGGCCCCATCCCACTGGCATGGCTGCCAAGCAGAGAGCCAGAGCCACCAAATACAAACCCAGCTGGGATCCGAATCCTGCTGTGAATAGTCCGTACTGCAGAGCCCCAGGGCAGAGCCGGGACCAGCATAACCAGATGCCTTGGGCAGGTTCCTTCGCCTCATGCCCTGCAGCACAGCAGTGATAATGCAGGACCAGAGCCGTGGGAAGGAAACTCACCCCAAGTCCCTCTCTGTGTGGTTCCCAACCCATGTCACAGCTATGACAGCACCAGTCAATCAGATTCCCTGCTGCCATTTCACCCTGGCTCCCGTAACAGCTGCTGGGGCTGTGGTTAGTGGTTTCAGAGCTGGGGGTGGTGGGACGTGCTGTTGATGGATTGGATTCTAGCTCCTCCAGTGACCTCTCTGCAACTCAAATCTCACCCTAGCACCTCAGACTCCTGGCACGCTGAGCAGTGCTTATGGCTGGCTCTGCCTGGGATTGAGGAAAAGGAGCCTGCCTGCTCCCAAGGTCAGAACTCCCCTAATCCAGGAAATGAGAGAGCCCGAGCCTTGTGAGGAGCTCTGCTGGGGCTTTGCTCCACCCATGCACCGTGAGATGCCTGGGGACGTAGCGCTGCGGCTGCTGTCTGGGCCAGCTCTGTACCTGCAGATGAGCACCCAGGGATGGCCAGGCTCCCTGGCAGAGCTGCGACACTCGTAACTGAAATGCCCCTTGCTAATGTGCGGCAGCACAGCCAGGGGTGGCCCTAGACCAGCTGCCAGCAACTGGCTCCCTAGGCGAACCATGCAGTCAGTCCCCTCACCCCCAAGCCCCAAGGGCAGATCTAGGCTGAGGTTTTTGGTAAACTGGGAAACATTTTGCACCTTTTTTCCTTTTAATGTTTTTTAAGCATTTTTTTTTTAACAGCAGCTTAATTATTTGGTTTGTCCGTCCATCCGTCTGTCCAACCAATGTTTCTGAGATCAGACAAAATAGAGAGATAAAATTTTCAGAATAGATTTGTACACGACAGTAGATGATATTTCAGTCCAATTTCAATAAAAAATGCATTAAAAATTTAATTATAATTTTTATTATTACAAATCCAAAATCATCCATTACGCTATCCTGCTTTAACTGCCATTACCACCACATCCAATACAGAAAGAAATAAGAAAACTCTTCAATGAACTTTAACCTGTATTTACAAAACACTCCGAATAAAAAACACTCTGTGCTCTTAAAACATGACTTTTCTTGCTTTAAGTTTTGAAAATTCAGTCACTAGTTTTTTTAGATCCAGTTTTCCAGCATTTCATGCTCTATTGACATTGTGGCAACTCCAACAAGTCTCTCTTGCACCATTGTTGAACGCAGATATGTTTTTATCAATTTTAACTTTGAGAAGCTACGTTCCCCACTAGCTACAGAAACTGGCAAAGTTAAAAGAATGCGTAGAGCTATAAAAATGTTTGAAAACTGTCTGTGAGTTTATTTTCACAAACAAACTTCAGGACTTCTTCAGGAGTGGAATGTTTCTTAAGTTGTCTTGAAAAAGCCTGAAGCTCACTACACAAATCTGTAGCATCAATGTCTTTTGAATTTTCATGAGTCAATGCCGACTCCAGTTTTATACAAAATTCTCTTATCTGTTTTGCTGTTTTCTTTTTCAAGCTGTGGATATCATATAGAAAGCCAAATACTGACTCTAGCTGCTGCATCTGTTGAAATCTTTCGTCAACCGAGCGAATAGCAGTATCAAGGACTGCGAAGTAGAAATTCACTTTGAACCTTTGTTTTGGGTTTTGAATGGGTGTGTCTCATCCTTCATAGGAAAACTGCTGTTTCTTTTGCCAAATGTGAACTGCCTCTGGTTCAATTTCTGTTGGAAAGTCTATTTCCTCAGCAAGCTCGAGAGAATCTACCAGTGTTCTTTCGAACTCTTCATCACTTCTGAATTCCTCCAGAATATTTTTAGTTTGCTGCAGTTTTTGAATAGCAGAATGTATGTTCAAGTTCTTTTCCTGAAGCTGCTTACTAGTGATGGTTAATCTTGAAAAGGATATTATACCACAAAATAAGTGAAGTCACAAATTTGAACTTGGAAAGGCCATTTGCAAGAGCTTCTGCATCTGAACATGCTATATTGCCAGATGATCCAGTAAAGGTAGTATCATCAGAAATTTCAATTAGGGCATCATAAATATTTCCAAGTTCATAGCGAAGAGGCTTCAAAGCATCAATGAGACTCTCCCATCTTGTCTGACTAAGTGGTTTCACAATTAGAGAATTCACATGGCGAGTCAGAATCTCCCAACAGCGTATTGAGCCTGAGAAAAACACATAAACACGTTGCACCAGGTCAAAGAAACTGCTTGCCTCCAAACAGCATCTAGCAGCATCATTGACAACCAAATTCAGAGAATGTGCACTGCAAGGAACTAAAAAGGCCCTAGGATTGATTTCCATCATTCCCCTTTGCACACCATTGTCTTTACCCTTCATATTACTCCCATTATCATAGCCTTGGCCACGTAAGTTTTCAACAGATAATGACATTGTTTCAAGCTCTTGTAGAATAGTTTCAGTCATAAATGCTCCAGTCGTCTCCTTCAGTGGTACAAAACCCCAAAAGTGTTCCTTTATGAGCTCTTCAACATTATCGTCATCTGCAGACTTTTCCATATCCACAAAATGAATGATCATCATCATCATGATCATCTGGTGTACAGTCCAGTATTATTGAAAAGTATTTTGCAGAATGGGCAGCTTCTACAATTTTCTTTTTAATGGCATTTGCTAGGATTTGAATCAGTTCATTCTGCATATTTTTTCCTAAGTAATGAACCTGTGTTTCATGATCAGTTATTTTATGTAGATGCTCCTTCATGACTGGATCAAACAAAGCTAGGTATTCAACAAATTTTAAAAAGTTTCCATTACCTGGAGTGTATAATTTTTCATTTCTACCGCGACCGCGGAATGCTAAATTTTGCCCACCGAGAACTCTCACTAAAGCAATCAGATGGTCTAATATTTGTTGCCAATATTCTTCGTTTTCCTTGATCACACGTAAATTTTCTTCATCGATAGTTTTTCCTTTTTTCAATCGTAATTCAAGTTCTTTCCAATTTTGAAAACATTCCAAATGTTCTGTACTTCTTTCATGTGAAGAGAGAATTGAAGATATGTTTTTCCAGTCCTTTGAACCATTTTCAGTAAGTGATGTACCAATTGCTTGATTTCTAAACAACTTGCAGAAAAAGCAAAACACAGAGTCCTTTGACACTGAATATTGTAACCAGTTTTGATGAATTTCTTCCCCATTAATGAGTTTCCTCTTGTAATGCTGAGCAGAGAATTTTCTTTTATTTCCTTCTTTGGGAAGGGAAATTCATGAACTTGTTCGGGTCCATGTTCCACGAGAATTTGCCACACACTGTCATCATATCTGGGCCATAAAGCTGGGTCCCCATACTGTAACTTGTTTGTAACTTCCTCATCCTTTCTTCCTTCTACTTCATTTATTTCAATTTCTGCACGTGTCTCTGAAGGTGAATAATTTTTCTCCACTTCCATATCAGTCTGATGCTGTGAGCTGCCTTCATCTAGAAGTAAGTTTCCATCATCTTGATGTTCCAAACTGCTTTCATGAGGATGTGAGCTAACCTCCTCTCCAAGTAAAATTCCTTCATCTGGATGCTGTGAACTGCTTCCATCTTTATTTGGATTAAAGAGAAGATATTTCAGGAAGGATCCCTGCTGTTTTGCTTGGTCCTTTTCCTTCTCAGCCTTTCGTTTACTATACTCAGCTCCTGAGGGTTTTCTTTTTCCTCTTTCTGCCATGGGGCATTTGCATATTGTTATGTACTGTGCTCCCAACTGCAAGCATTATAGCATTAAGGATGGCTGACACACCCACCACATGGTTGGCGATTTAAACCACATTGCAGCCATCTTAAAGGTTCAATGATTAGTAACATACACCTCACTTACCTATTAAAACAGTTAGTTACAGCGTTTACACGGAAACAAAATGACCTTTTTCAAATTTAAAACCCGACACTGGTTGTTTGGAAAGTAATCTCCTTCCTCATGGTTACCCGCTTGGAGTGTGATGTCATCACTTTCGTAGTCTATTAAGCGTTAACGCTGTTACTTTTCATTTATGGGCCTTATTTATTACATGTGGACCAGTTATAACAAAAAAAAGTTCATAATTATACAGCCCGATAATAACGCTAAGGTTTAATAACACTTAAAGATACTCACATTTTGGATTTATAATGCTGAAAGAGGTTATTCTTTATTCTTTGGCACCAAGAAACACAATTTTCCACAGTATTCGCTCGATTCTTAACCATCTACCTGCGACGTGTGTTAAAATGACCATTTTTGACATGTATCAATTCACGATATCTCCGCTCTACATGAATTTCAGGCTATGCGACCTTGATGTATAGTCGAGTGAGGTGTCACTAGCATTGCAGCTCTTGCCTCTGGAGGATTGTTTCATTGTGGCTGAGTTATTACTTATCAAAATTGTGGAGTGGGTCATCTTGACCCTACATCACAAATTGAAAAAAACTTTCGCTAAAATATTATTTATTTTTGCAGTAAATAAAAGATTTGACATATTAATAAATTCTCAGAAATGTAGAGAAATGAATTATAATTCATATTCCCTCTGTACGCACACCGGAATTGAAATCATGACATCTTCGTTATTTTATTTGTATTTTTTTCATCTTTTTCATTTTTTTTTACTTTATTATTTTTTTTATTTGATTTTTTCCTCAAATTTGGCGCCCCATTTAACTCGGCACCCTAGGCGACCGCCTAGTTCGCCTATATGGACGGGCCTTCCCGAGCACAGCTCATCCCACTTGGACATTGTTCCCCCGGCTGCTGCACGCAGGGTGGTTGGGAAGCAGGGAAGCTAGCCCAGCCACTGGGTCTCCCAGGCCAGCATCCACACAGAGATGGGGCTGGGGGAGACCCTGCAGTGCAGACAGGTCTACGTGCATGTGTGGAGACTGCGATGGCAGGGCTCTCAAGGACTGCCCCAGTACCGCCAGCCCTGGAAGCTCGTGCCTGTGTCTCTGCCGTGCGGCCAAAGGAGCAACACTGGTAGCTGCCGGAGGCTGTTGGACCTGGCAGCTGAAGTGCTCAGCGCCTGCCAGGCGGGATCAGAACACAGGCCAGTTCCTAAGTTCCCTGTAAGCAGGGGCACAGACCTGCTCAGGGAGCCCGCCCGGCTGGGGAAGGGGCATCCCTCTCCCAGCCCCAAACCTGCAGTGGCCGGGGGATGGGCACCACTCCCCCAGCCCCAACCTAACCCTCTGCTCCAGCCCTGAGCCCCTCATCCCCAGCCCCAGCCTGCACCCCCAGCCGGAGCCCTCACACCCCTGCACCCCAACCCTCTGCCCCAGCCCTAAGCCCCCTCCCAAACTCCAAACCCCTCGGCCCCACCCCCACCACGTGAATTTTGTTATGTGCCCCAATATGAAGGAAATGTGTGACACATCACCTCCATATTGGGGCACATAACACAATTCATTCTGCACATAGGGGGGGAACACTGCCACGCTCACACCGGGCTCACCGCTTCCAAGGCTGGTGCAGCTTCATGGGTGAGGTTTCATTCAGATTCGCTCCTGGACTCGTTGGCATATTGGCCAATAAGTGGCCTGTGTTCTCATGAACATGGCTACACTGCTGGACGGGCGCTGGCAGACGTTGCTTGCTGGGTGGGAGGCTGTGGGTGGCATTAGCCCATTGGCCCCTGCTCCCATCCCACTCCCCTTAGCCCATCATCCCCTCACAACACTGCCTCCCAGTATCCCCCACCTGCACTGGGGGGTCACTGCCCCATGTCCACCTCCTCCCCTGCCTACAGCAGCAGGAGGCGACAGAGAGGCTGTGGGCTCGCGGGGACACGGCGGCCCTGGTGGTGGGCAGGATGAACTACAGCCTCCTGCCTGCCCGAGCCCTGCTGTCGGTGGCGGTGTCATTGAGATACAGTGCCTGGGACAGCTCTGTGTGCTGGCTGGCCAGAGGGCAGAGGTGCATGTTCCAGGGGCAGAGAGAAGGACTGACAACTGGGCCTCTGGCCAAACTCCAGAGGCTGGGCTGGTTGGGGAGCAGCTCTGCACCCCTGAGCCCAGACCCATGACAAAGTGGGGGCAGTTCCGGCTGGCCCATCCTGAGCTGACCGGTGGCATCTCTGGACCTGTCTCACCTATGGTCTTCACTTGTCCACATGCCTTTTGTAGTCCTCCTTCACCTTTTCAAGGTATCCCTTCACCGCTTGTTGCCTGTGATGAATGTGTCGTACAAGGTCTGAGGCAGATGGGTTGCGGGAGGATGTTGTGGTGAAATCGATCTAGCACCATAAGCATTGTTCGAGGCTCTGGTTGATTCTTTCCGTTTTGCAGTTCAGCTGAGTATGGTAGGACAGCTCCAGTAGGCTCTATTCTTCTCCCTGTTTAACTTTATCTTGACCTGTAGCCCTGGAACCTTGTCCCAAAGATACAGCTCTGACCCACGAGGCCCCAGTCCGGAACCAGTCCACATTCTCAAGTCCTATAATTTCCTCAATGCAACCTGCCACCAGGACCTGCTCGTGCTCATCTAATCTGCCTGTCTCTGGAATTCCACTTGAAGAGTTGGGCATTATCAACTGAGAACTACACGAAACCTGGGAAGGGATTACGTGTAAGGAACTGCATCAATGTTCCCCCCAGGACCTGCAAAAGTGGCAGTTCTTCAACTGTACCATGCCTCCACCCTGGCAGGACACTTAGGCTGATATAAAACCCAATAATTAACATCCCGTTTCTTCTAGGAGCCCTGTTTGCAGCACGGTGTGCTTGGTGCTGAGATGCCTCACTTGCTCCTGCAGCCCCTGGCTGTCTGAGGTCAGGTGCCCAACTTGGGCCCAAGCACCTGATTATCCACCAGGCAGCCGAGGGCCCCTTCAGCCGAGTCCGGTGCTTTTGGGGGCTGTGTTGGTGCTGCTGGGTCCATCCTTCTCACAGTAGGCTCAGTCCTGTAGGTTTGTTGGATGCGAACTAGCTGTCACAGCCGGGTCATGGGCAGCCAGACCTAGGAGTCAGAGCCTGAGTCTGCAGCCGTGAGACACGAGTCAAGTGTAGGCAAGGTCAGGGTTAGGGTGACCCGATATCACGATTTGATAGGTACGGCCCCGATATTTGGGAATTTTTCGTATATAGGCACCTATTACTCCTCACACTCTGTCCCGATTTTTCATACTTGCTGTCTGGTCACCCTAATCAGGGTACCAGGGGTCCGAGGGCAGGAGGCAAACTGGAGATCAGAACCATGGGTCAGATGTCAAGAATCACCATGGGTTGGGATACCAGGAAATCAAGCTGGGGGAGGGAGGGCAGGAGCAGGAAACACACCACATGTGGTCAGAGCAGGGTGGAACCCAGTTGTTCAGACAGCTTCCTGTTCCTGCTGCTGGCTTAAGTCAGGCCAGCCGGCTGATCAGCTGCTCTGGGGCTCTGCCAATGAGGGGCCGAGCCTCAAACTGGGGCTGGGCTTCAGGGGTTTCCAGTAAGCTATTTACAGCAGGCTGCCCGTGGAGGACTGGAATGTGGCTGCTTCCAGGAACCCTGCAGGCCTGGGCAATGCCCTCTCCCCAGGAGTCTCACCCTCCTCTCCAGGCCTTTCCCACTGGGCTTCGCCGTGATCCCACTGGGCTGGGCCCGTGGCCCTGGTGGGGCAGGTTCTGCCCGGAGCCCAGAGTGGGAGTAGTCTAGTCTGGTGGGGATGGGGTGAGGCCAGAGGCAGCTCATATCTTCCATGTTACTTCATTCGTTCTTGCTCCCACTGAGCAGTTGTTTATTTCCCTGGGAGCTCCTGGCAGCCCTACAAGCTCCTCTGAAACAGCAAATGAGTGAAGCGGCAGCCAGGCGGCCGGGAGCCCTGGGCAGCAGGCTCCCGAGCGCAGGGCACAGGGACAGGCCTTCTCAGCCAGAAGGGAGCCTGACGCTAGGGTGACCAGGTGTCTGGTTTTCAACCCGAACCCCCGGTCGAAAAGGGACCCTGGTGGCTCCAGTCAGCACCACCGACTGGGACGTTAAAGGTGTGGTCAGCGGTGCTGCGGCGCTAAGACAGGCTAGTCCCTACCTGTCCTGGCTGGCACCGCGCTGCACCCTGGAAGTGGCCAGCAGGTCCGAGTCCTAGGCGGGGAGTCCACGGGGCTCCACGCGTTGCCCCCACCCTGAGCACCGGCTCCGCACTGGCCAAGGGCGGTGCCTGCAGGCGAGAGCCGCGTGGAGCCTCCTGGGGCCCCCCCGCCTAGGACCCAGACCTGCTGGCTGCTTGCGAGGCACAGCGTGGTGCCAGGACAGGCAGGCAGCCTGCCTTAACCCCCCCTGCTGCGGCGCTGACCGAGAGCCGCCAGAGGTAAGCCTGCACCCCAACCTCGAGCCCCTGCCCCAGCCCGGAGTCCCCTCCTGAACCCCAAACCCTTCATCCCCAGCCCCAGCCCAGAGCCCTCATCCACCCCCTGCACCTCAACCCCCAGCCCAGTGAAAGTGAGGGAGGGTGAGCCACCGAGGGAGGGGGAATTTATTGAGTTGGGAGTGGGGCCTTGGGGAAGGGGCGGGGCCTCAGGGCAGAGGTGGGGCTACAGTATTTGGTTTTGTGCGACTAGAAAGTTGGCAACCCTACCTGACGCAGGGAGCCCAGCTCTGGGACATGGCTTGTCTGGGTCCCAGGATGGGGTGGGGTGGGCAATAGGCCTTCAGTAGAAGGACATGGCACAGGAAGTCGTGGGGCAGGGCTCAGGGTGCAGGGCTGGTACAGGACAGCAGGCACCCCCAGGCTCCACCCAGCACAGCCACGGTCCAGAGACCCGCCCCCGAGCCATGTCTGATGCTGACTCGGCACTGCAACTGCAGCCAAAGCACCAGGGTATGAGGGGCCAGAGGGCCTGAACCCCTCCCTCCCCTTCCCTGTACATACTCAAACCTCCCCCTCCTCTCCCCTGCACCCTCCCAATCTCCTTCCCCTCCCCTCCCCTGCACTTCCCCAGCCTTACTCTCCTTCCCTGCACTCACCCTAACCTACCCCTTCCCTCTCCCACTCTCTAGTGGCCGAGTTCCCCCAGCCAGTGGCTCACTGGGCTGATGCAGTTCAGGCCTGTCAGTTTCTTGGCTGAGGGTGCACAAGGGATTGACGTGGTTGGCATCCCACTCTGCCACCTCTGACTGCCCTAACCCGAAGGATCAGGTCCCCGTGGGGGGTAGCTTGATCCTCTGCCCCCACATTGCCTCAGTCTAATGCTGTCAGCCTAACTGAGGACTGGTCGGGCCTTGGTTCTGAGCCCCTCCCCAAGGCCTGGGGCTGAGGCGAAGCCGCCCCTCCGGCCATGCTATGGAAGCAGAGCAGTCAGCCCCTGGAGTGCAGCGGGGTGGGGGGAGGTCTCCCTACTTCCCCAGGCCCCGGTGCAGTGATGGGGCAGGATCCCCATTCCCTGCAGGGCTGCTTGCACCCCATAATGCTCCCCCTGCACAGCCTGTCCCATCCATGCAGTGAGGCAGGCACTGTTATTGAAGGGGAGGAGCCGGTTCAGGGCGTGCACATCTGGGAGAAATGTGCCTGGCACCCAGCATGCCTGGGCCTCAGCTGTGGAGCCAGCCTGGCGCAGAAGAGACTCAGAAACGGGCCTGTTCCCAGTCCAGCTAGTGACACTCGCCACGTAGAGGGAGCAGTGCAGGGCACACAGCTGTATGGACCCAGGCCAGGGGGAGGGGCAGTATGGAGCATGGGGACAGAACACGGGGAGGGTGAAGCATGGGGGTTATAACGGCCGGAGAGGGGCAGTACGGCGTATGGGGTTATAATGCTGGGGGGGCAGTGTGATGTGTAGGGGTAATACCACAGGGGGAAGATGTGGAGTATGGGGGTTACAATGCTGTGGGTGGGGTGGAATATAGGGGTTGTAACACTGGTGGCATGGGACATGGGGGTAATAATGCTGGGGGTGTGGGGGTTATAATACTGCGAGGGGGCAGTATGGAGCACCTCAGTTATAACGCTGGGGGTGTGGGGGTTATAACGCTGCGAGAGGGGCGGTATGGAGCGTGGGGGTTATAACGCTAGGGGTGTGGGGGTTATAATGCTGCGAGGGGGCAGTATGGGGGCATGGGGGTTATAACGCGGGGGGTGTGGGGTTATAATGCTGCGGGGGGACAGTATGGGGGCATGGGGGTTATAATGCTGGAGGTGTGGGGTTATAATGCTGAGAGGGGGCAGTATGGGGGCGTGGGGGTTATAACACTCTGAGGGGGCAGTATGGAGCATGGGGGTTATAACGCTGCGAGGGGGCAGTATAGGAGCGTGGGGGTTATAATGCTGGGGGTGTGGGGGTTATAACGCTGCGAGGGGGCAGTATGGAGCGTGGGGGTTATAACATCGGGGGCGTGAAGGTTATAATGCTGGGGGTGTGGGGGTTATAACGCTGCTAGGGGGCAGTATGGAGCGTGGGGGTTATAAAATGGGGGGCTGGAGGATGGCTGTATCACCCCTAAAGCCAGCATGTCTCCGACCTCTCTCTCCAGGTCTTGGGCTGTTTTCCCAGTGACCCTGAATGGGGAACACCTGATGGGAGGGTTGGCTCCCGTCTCCACCCGGTGAACAGCCAGGTTAGTGTACCTCTCTCCCTGCACAGCCCTCTCTCTCTGCACAGATGCGCCAGGTCGCTCTTACGGAGCTGGTTGTAGGCCATTTCCGCGCTGGTTCCTTCAATTCCCTCGTTTAATCGCTGGCAGCCACTCACCGCAAAGCGCCTGCGCTCACAGCCAACCATCTACAGGATGCATCCGCCAACCGTCCTCTGCTACCACGTTGTCACGGACTCACAGGTCGTGCCCACTCTTGGCCCCGTATGGTCCCGGGGGGGACCCCCTTCAGTGCGACATCCCTTCTCGGGGGTCCACTCTTTCCCGGGGGTTAAGCCCCTCTGTCTCCTGGAACCGCACCTCTCTGAGTCTTAGCATGCCTGTCTCTTGCCGTGGGCCCCCTCAGGGAGTCCCCTCGCTCTGGACCCCCGGGGCCTCCACTCCCAAAGGGAACAATGCAACCCTGTTCTCTAGACTGGAGTGATTCTCAGCCAATGTAAAACAGGAGGGTTTACTGAGTGTCTGAGCACAGCATAGTTTTGAAAATTCAGTCACTAGTTTTTTTAGATCCAGTTTTCCAGCATTTCATGCTCTATTGACATTGTGGCAACTCCAACAAGTCTCTCTTGAGATTAATGGTGCAGCATAGGAAACTCTCAGGGCCCTCAGGCCTGGCCTCCCTCAGCAGAGCACATCCAAGTCTCCCCTGCATCCAGGTAAAAGCTGCCTGCTCTCTCTCTCCAGTCCCGAGTGCCCCCCCGCCCCTGCTTTCCAGCTTGGTATCTGATATCACCTCCACCAAGTCCCACCTCTGTCCATTGTCTTCTATCCAGGTAAACAGGGTCGCCTGGGCCTCCTCTCTCTTTCTGTCCTCTGTCCCCCTCTGGCTGGAACCAGCTGGTCAGGTCACCGGGGTCCTCTCTTCACAGCCCAATGTCCTCCCGCTGGCCAGAACCGGCTGTGACTCCTGAGCTGGGCCTCCCAGTCACCAGGTCACCGGTCGCTGGGGTATCTCCAGGCCATTGGCTGGGGTCCCAAGTTCCATCACCAGTCCTCTGTACCAACAAACTCCCTCTCCCCTCACCTCGTTAAACCAGTAACACCCAGGGAAATTGATTCTCACCCCCTCTGCATGCACCCCATTGAAAAAAACAAGGAAAAACCAAGAAAATCCTCAACTTCATCACATGGGGGTTATAACCCCACGAGAGGGGCAGTACGGAGCATGGAGGTTATAACGCTGAGGGTGTGGGGGTTTTAATGGTGCGAGAGGGGCAGTATGGAGTGTGGAGGTTATAGCGCTGCAAGAGGGGCGGTATGGAGCGTGTGGGTTATAACGCTGGGGGTGTGGGGGTTATAACGCTGCGAGAGGGACAGTATGGAGCGTGGAGGTTATAACGCTGGGGGTGTGGGGGTTATAACACTGCGAGAGGGCAGTATGGAGTGTGGTGGTTATAAAACTGGGGGCGTGGAGGTTATAACGCTGGGGGTGTGGCGGAATGGAGTGTGGGGGTTATAACGCTGCGAGGGGGCAGTATGGAGGGTGGGGGTTATAAAACTGGAGGTGTGGAGGTTATAACGCTGGGGATGTGGGGTTATAACGCTGCGAGGGGGCAGTATGGGGGCGTGGAGGTTATAACGCTGAGGGTGTGGGGGTTTTAATGGTGCGAGAGGGGCAGTATGGAGTGTGGAGGTTATAGCGCTGCAAGAGGGGCGGTATGGAGCGTGTGGGTTATAACGCTGGGGGTGTGGGGGTTATAACGCTGCGAGAGGGACAGTATGGAGCGTGGAGGTTATAACGCTGGGGGTGTGGGGGTTATAACGCTGCGACGGGGCAGTATGGAGCGTGGGGGTTATAACGCTGGGGGTGTGGGGGTTATAATGCTGCGAGAGGGGTGGTATGGAGCGTGGGGGTTATAATGCTGGGGGTGTGGGGGTTATAATGCTGTGAGGGGGCAGTATGAGGGCGTGGGGGTTATAACGCTGGAGGTGTGGGGGTTATAATGCTGCGAGAGGGGTGGTATGGAGCGTGGGGGTTATAACGCCGGGGGTGTGGGGGTTATAACGCTGGGGGTGTGGGGGTTATAACGCTGCGAGGGGGCAGTATGGGGGCATGGGGATTATAACGCTGGGGGTGTGGGGGTTATAACACTGGCAGTGTGGGGGTTATAACGCTGCAAGAGGGGCAGTATTGAGTGTGGGGGTTATAACGCTGGGGGTGTGGGGGTTATAACGCTGTGAGAGGGGAGCGTGGGGGTTATAACGCTGGGGGTGTGGGCTTTATAACGCTGTGAGAGGGGAGCGTGGGGGATATAACGCTGGGGGTGTGGGGGTTATAACGCTGTGAGGGGGCGGTATTGAGTGTAGGGGTTATAACGCTGGCGGTGTGGGCATTATAACACTGTGAGAGGGGAGCGTGGAGGATATAACGCTGGGGGTGTGGGGGTTTTAATGGTGCGAGAGGGGCAGTATGGAGTGTGGAGGTTATAGCGCTGCGAGAGGGGCGGTATGGATCATGTGGGTTATAACGCTGGGGGTGTGGGGGTTATAACGCTGCGAGAGGGACAGTATGGAGCGTGGAGGTTATAACGCTGGGGGCGTGGGGGTTATAACGCTGCGAGAGGGGAGCATGGGGGATATAACGCTGGGGGTGTGGCGGTTATAACGCTGTGAGAGGGGCGGTATTGAGTGTGCGGGTTATAATGCTGGGGGTGTGGGCATTATAACACTGTGAGAGGGGAGCATGGAGGATATAACGCTGGGGGTGTGGGGGTTTTAATGGTGCGAGAGGGGCAGTATGGAGTGTGGAGGTTATAGCGCTGCGAGAGGGGCGGTATGGAGCATGTGGGTTATAACTCTGGGGGTGTGGGGGTTATAATGCTGCGAGAGGGACAGTATGGAGCGTGGAGGTTATAACGCTGGGGGTGTGGGCATTATAACGCTGTGAGAGGGGAGCGTGGAGGTTATAACGTTGTGCACATGGGATTATAACACTGTGAGGGGGGCGGTATGTAGCGTGGGGTTTATCCCCTGTGTGGGACGTGTCCTCTTTGCAGTGTAGCACCAACTGGATCGATCTCTAGCTAGGTCTTTAGGGTGGTCTGCCTGGACAGTCAGTTGATGTCAATCATTGGCAGTTTTGTTGCACCACCAAAGCTTTTGGTACCCAAGTGGTCATCGGCCATGCAGCAGCATTCCTTGGTAAACATGCTCCAGAATTCGTCGGTCTTCCCTCCTTATATGTCCATACAAAGAGACTGACCCAGCGCAGATGGAGGCAGTTGCTGGGTTCAGATCCATATATCCTTATTTCTGATCTCCTGCTACTTGATATGGAACAGCAGACGAAGCGATGAGAATCGAAAACCTCAATCCGGTCTCCTCAGCCTCGGTTCGCTGCCGTGGGACAGAGTGATAGAACCACGGTTCTGTAGATCCTCAGCTTCATAGCAAGCTGGATGACACAATGTCCCCACAGAGGCCACTGAAGAGCATCTGGGAATAGCTCACCTAATCAATCCCCTGCCACTGCAGAGGCCTCAGGCATTGATGGCACCTTGGTCTCCCCGTTCTCTGCCTGTGGCACACACGAGTTTAATCTCCTGATGACTGTATGCTCTGGTCTCACTCCTGGTGTCAGGTTAGTATACGGGTGATTGGGTGCGATTTGGTGGTCTGTGCTGTACAGGAGGTCAGACCAGATGATCTGGTGGTTCCCTTCTGGCCTTAAGCTCTCTGGCTCTCTGAGCAATGTCTGTGACATTTGCCAAGTATTTGAGAGCTGCCAGCTGCTCCATATTCCAGCCAGACAGGATAAGACTGAGCTGGAGTCTGATTGATGGTAATCACTGGGGACTTGGTTTTGTCCAGTTTAATAACCACCCCAATGCGCGCTGCTTCTTGCTGGAGAGGATCTAAACAGTTAGTCATGTATGGGATGTTCCGGGACTTAACGTATACATCAGTCACTGGAGAATCAACTCCACTTTAGGCCATGTATATTCCCTGTCTTTGGGAGTCTCCTGTTTCTCCCTCTGCATTTCCTTCCTAGCTGGGACTTTTCTTCCTCTCAAACTCCATCCATCCATCAGAGCTAAGGCTACAGAAGGGGCTGCTATGGACCGTCCCTCAATTCCTGGTTTTCAGAGGTTTCAGCTGGCATTGTGGAAGTGTATGAGGCACAGCCTGTCAGCCTTAACTGTGGTAAGGAAGCTTGGGGCAGTGCATTTCCCTTGTTTGTGAAAACGTTGTGGTAGTGAGAGAGGAATGATTGGGGGGGCACAAGGAAGCTTCCTGGGAACCTCACTGCCACTCAGCTCTGAGCTCTGGCCTCCTCCTGGCCCCTCCACATCCCCAGTAGGGTAACTGAGGAGCACAGCTAGCAACTGGAGGTAGCAAAGGGTGGGGACTTCCTGTGAAAGATTGAGGAGGCTAGCACCTGAAGATGTCAAAGATGTTTGGAAACATGCCCAGGAGTTGAAGACTGCAGGAATCATCTGGAACTCTAAAAGTTCTTATATCTCCTCTATTTTTGTGGCCAGAAGAAAGAATGGGGACATAAACATGTGCATAGATTATTGTACTTTGAATAGACGTACAATCCCTGACTAGTATGCACCCCAAGAGTGGATGATGCCTTAGACTGCCTAAAGGGAAGTTGTTGGTTTTCTGTTTTGGATCTGAGAAGCGGCTACTATCAGATACACGTGGGACCAGCTGATATGGAAAAGACAGCCTTCATCTGTCCACTCAGATTCTACGCATTTCAGAGAATGCCCCATGGAATAGCTGGGGCTCCGGTCACATTCCAGAGATTAATGGTGCAGACGGTTGGTGACATGAACCTTCTGGAAGTCCTGATGTATCTGGATAACTTGATACTGTTTGGTCTCACTTTAGAAGAGCATGAAGATTGCTTTGTTGAAAGTGTTGGACTGTCTGCAGGAACAAGGGTTGAAACTATCTTTAGACAAATGCCAGTTCTGTCAGGAGAAAGTAAATTACGTCGGGCATATTTTCTCTTGAAATGGCGTTGCTGCAGATCCAGACAAGCTGGAAGCCCTGAGGACATGGTCAAGACTCAAAACCTTGAAAGAATTGCAGAGTTTCTTGGGGTTCTGCAATTATAATAGGCAATTTGTAAAGGGATTTTCTGCCCTTTGTCAACTCTTAAATGAACTCACTAAGGGGTATCCCCCCATAGAAAAAGGTCAGGCTCTGTATCCAGACACCAACTACTACAAAGTCAAAAAACCCTTTGGAGACTGGTGGACTGTAGATTGTGAGAATCATTTTTGGATGTTAGTAGATGCAGTCATGCATGCTCCTGTGTTAGCTTCCACTGATATTAAAAAAAACGTGTCTGCTATAGATTGATGCTAGTATGGAAGGACTTGGAGGAGTCTTCTACCAAGAATATCCAGATGGATGGATACCAGCTGTTTATGCTAGTAGGAAGCTAGCATTGTTGGAGAAGAACTATCTAGTTCACAAAGTAAAGTTCTTAATATTAAAGTGGGCTGTGACCAAGAAATTCCACAATTATCTCTGTGGAGTGAAATTCACAGTGCATACTGATAACAATCCCTTAATTTATATCGTGAAGTCGGCACATTTGGGTGCCACAGGGCATAGGTGGTTAGCAGCATTGGCCACCTATGATTTCCAAATACAGTGAACTTGGATCTTGATGCAACATCACAAAGGCTACATGGAGAGAGGTTGCCAAATGAGGAATGGATTGACATTCCAGCTTCTGGAGTGAGAGCTTTGTGTAAACTGGCTGAGACCCACTGTACTGATGCCATTGTGAACAAGACTAGGACCATCAATATGCTTGGAGCCTTTCCCATGCTATTCCTGAGGTATATACAAATGCCACCCATCTGGATCTTACTTCATTACCCAGATTGCACAGGGAAGATATCCGCACTCCCTATCTTAGAGATCCTAGCCTGAAAGTGATCCTGACAGCAAGAAGACTGGGGAGACCTGTGAATACCATGCAGAATGTACATCTGGATAGCAAACTGACCTTGGAAGAGTGGGACCGATTGACATTGAAAGGAGGCCTGTTATATCAAGAGACTAGGGACTCACTTTGTCATCATCATCAGCTGGTGTCACCAGGAAAATTCAGGGACCTGGTGCTGAAGTTGAGGGCATTTCGGGGTAGACCAGACACTTGAGATAGTAAGAAGAAGGTTCTGTTGGCCCAGATTAGCAAGGGATGAAGTGGAATATGGAAATTATTGCGCCAGATGTTTAGCTCAGAAGATATCACTCAAAGCATCTGCCCAGTTAGTTAACATCCAGAGCACGGGACCCATGGATCTTGTGTGTATTGACTTTCTGCTCTTAGAATTTGACAACAAAGGCAAGACTTACGTATTAGTGGTAACAGATCATTTCACTCACTACACACAAGCATCCCCCCAAAAAGACCAGCACGCTACCACTGTAGCCAAATATTATGGGACAAGTTATTTGTGCACTACAATTGGCCTGCCAGAATTCACTCTGATCAGGGGTGTAACTTTGAAAATAGACTTATCAAAGAACTACTACAAATAATTGAGGTAAGGAAATCCCGTACATCTCCATATCACCCACAAGGAGACCCACAGCAAGAAAGTTCCAATAGGATGCTTTTGAACATGCTTGGGACTCTCAGCCCAATACAAAATCACAAATGGAGCCAACATATTTCACAACTAGCACACACTTATAATTGTACCAGGAACAATGCAACTGGATTCTCCCCTTATTATCTAATGTTTGGGAGGGAAGCCAGACTACCAGTGGACATTTGTTTTGGAAAAACAACAAGGAGTCTGGTGGCACCTTAAAGACTAACAGATTTATTTGGGCATAAGCTTTCGTGGGTAAAAACCTCACTTCTGCATCTGAAGAAGTGAGGTTTTTATCCACGAAAGCTTATGCTCAAATAAATCTGTTAGTCTTTAAGGTGCCACCAGACTCCTTGTTGTTTTTGTAGATACAAACTAACACGGCTACCCCCTGATATTTGTTTTGGAGTGATTCCAGATGGAGGTGGCCCTGAGACATATCTTCAATATGTAATGAAATTAAAGGAACAACAGGAGAACACCTATTGACTCGCTACAGACACAGCAGCAAAGACCGCAACTCAATGTAAGACCCGACATGGCCAGTGCATAAGGCAGCAAGAACTACTCCCAGGTGAGTGGGTTTTGAAAAGGAACTTGGGAGTAAAAGGGAAGAACAAGCTGGGAGACATATGGAAATCAGACCCTCATCAGGTCAATCAGAAATGACCTGGGATTCCTGTATATCAGCTCCGGAGAGAAGAAGGAAGGAGCGATGTCAGAACTCTTCACAGGAATCACCTGTTGCCTATTGGGCAGTTGGTGCAGTTCCCTGAAAGTGAGTCTGGGAGAAAGATGGCAACTAAGTCTACTACTCAAAGCTAGACTGTTCCACGTAACTGTGATGGTCTGGCTGTGGCTGTGACATAAAAATGAGAATATTTCCGGTGATGAATCTGATGATTGGGGTTTAACTACTTTTGTCAACCCCCCAGAACCTAGAATCACAATGCCCTGTGAGGGCCTGATGACTATGGATCCTGCACTACAGCTCCCAGAGATGAATATGGCTGCAGAGGGTGAAGTGCTCTTGGTGATGTCCAAGGAAGGGGAAGTACCATCCATAGGAAGCCCTCCTGTGCTGGATGCAGAACCTGATGCAGAATTACAGCCCTTTCCAGGGAAAGTGCATACTGCAGTGCGTAAAACTGGGAGAGAGGTGAAGCCAGTAGCAAGGCTTACCTATGACTTGCCTGTGACAGGATGCCCAGAGTACCAACTGGAACCGGGGCTAAGTTCCCTCTGAGCTGCGCAGCCATGCTATCAAGGGCCATGGAGGTGGGGAGAGACACCTCTCTCTCAGGCCAGCCCAGCTCTGGAGCTGCCATAGCCCGGGAGAGGTGCCTCTCCCCTGGCCCCAGCCCAGCCCCAGAGCTCTCGCGGCAGGGGAGAGGCGCCTCTCCCCCAGCCCCAGCCCAGCCCTGGAGCTGCCGTGGCTGGGGGCAGGCGCTCTCCCCCGGCTCTGGGCTGCTGTGGCGAGTGAGGGCTGGGGGGGAATCCTCCCTCCCTGCCAGAGCCCCGGGGCAACTTGCACACCAAACCCCTCACCCCCCTGCACTCCAACCCTCTGCCCCAGCCCTGAGCCCCCTGCCGCACCCCAAACCCTCATCCCCAGCCCCAGCTGAGAGCGGGGGGGAGGACAGGAGGACAGCTGTGCCTGAGCCAGCACTGAGATCCCCTGCCTGTCTCCCCTGCCTGAGGGGAGTGCGGGCGATCCCTCCGACTGTCTCCCCCTGCCTGAGGGGAGCGTGGGCGATCCCCCAACTGTCTCCCCTGCCTGAGGGGAGTGCGGGCGATCCCCCGACTGTCTCCCCTGCCTGAGGGGAGTGCGGGCGATCCCTCCGACTGTCTCCCCCTGCCTGAGGGGAGCATGGGCGATCCCCTGACTGTCTCCCCTGCCTGAGGGGAGCGCAGGCGATCCCCCGACTGTCTCTCCTGCCTGAGGGGAGTGTGAGCGACCCCCTGCCTGTCTCCCCTGCCTGAGGGAAGCGCGGGCGATCCCGACTCTCTCTCCTGCCTGAGGGGAGCATAGGCGATCCCCCGACTGTCTCTCCTGCCTGAGGGGAGTGCAGGCGATCCCCCAACTGTCTCCCCTGCCTGAGGGGAGTGCGGGCGATCCCCCGACTGTCTCCCCTGCCTGAGGGGAGTGCGGGCGATCCCTCCGACTGTCTCCCCCTGCCTGAGGGGAGCATGGGCGATCCCCTGACTGTCTCCCCTGCCTGAGGGGAGCGCAGGCGATCCCCCGACTGTCTCTCCTGCCTGAGGGGAGTGTGAGCGACCCCCTGCCTGTCTCCCCTGCCTGAGGGAAGCGCGGGCGATCCCGACTCTCTCTCCTGCCTGAGGGGAGCATAGGCGATCCCCCGACTGTCTCTCCTGCCTGAGGGGAGTGCAGGCGATCCCCCAACTGTCTCCCCTGCCTGAGGGGAGTGCGGGCAATCCCCCGACTGTCTCCCCTGCCTGAGGGGAGCACGGGCGATCCCCTGACTGTCTCCCCTGCCTGAGGGGAATGCGGGCGATCCCCTGACTGTCTGTCCCCTGCGTGACATGGCTGTGCCTGACTCCCAAGGGGCTCCCCCGGGGTGACATGGCTGTACACTGTCCCCTATGTAGAAACCAACAGCCTACAGCTCGTGTGTCTGTGTGTCCTCTGGCAGGTGTGAACACTCGTGTGGGTGGAAGCATAGGGGTGTGTTTGTGTGGGGATGGGTGTCCCACACCCACTGCAGATGACAATGCACCGTGTGAGCAGTGACACCCCCGTGAGCAGACATGCGTGCCTGCAACACCAGTGCACCCACCTGATGACTCCCCCACCCCAATACACCTTCCCACACCTGCCTGTGCCTCCTGGCTCCTGCAGTGCACCTCCCCTCCCTGTGCCAAACTGCTCTGGTCTGTGGTAAGCCGTGAAATATTTTAATCAAATATTCTCTTTAGTGTTTCTTCTCTTTCCCATGCTGGATTCCTAGAAGACAGGAATTTATGGTGTAATCCCACTCCAGCCTGGGGGAGAGTCCAGCCAAGGTCAACACCACGAGACAGGCAGCGCCTGCCAAGGGGAGAGAGCGAGGCATTTAGCACTTGGCGGAGGAGAAAATAAAAATAAAAACCTTAAAAAAACAACAAAAAGAAAACATTGGTGGAAAAAAAGAAGCTGTAAGAACCCTGTCTGCCCGGCCCCGCCCACGTCTGCCTGACCCTGGCCCTGACTCTGATCCCGTCTGCCTGACCGCACCCCATCTCCCTGAGCCCAGCTCTGTCTGCCTGACCCTGACCCCCTCTATCCGGGGTCTTTCTCCATCTCAGAACCAGAGAAACAGGCAGGGCCACAAGTGGGACCCATGCAAGGGCCTCTTCAGCACACAACTGATCTGTGGCAGGCAGGGCCCTGTGACGAAGTGGGACTGTTCTTAATGTTTCCTCTGAATACTGTGTGGGTGCCGCAATTTCCCCTATGCATTTCTTAAGTCTCCAGTGTGCATAAATGGCCGACACTCTGTATCCTGGCAACAAATGGCTAGGGCCCTTCCCCCCTGCAAGGGAATAGCTAAAGGTGAACAAAGAGATCAGGTGAGCTCCTGGCCCAGGAAAGAGACAAAGGCCAGAAAGGAGGGGCTGGAGGGGGTTTTCAGTTTGGGGCTGGCTGGGGACGAGGAGTGAGTGCAGACGGGGTTGTCTGGCTCGCTGGGCACCAGAATGGGTCCCGTTCTCTGTAACTACAAGCTCTGTTTTAGACCGTGTTCCTGTCATCTAACAAAACTCTGTTTTACTGGCTGGCTAAGAGTCACATCTGACTGCAAAGCGGGGGTGCAGGACCCTCTGGCTTACCCAGGACCCCGCCTGAGTGGACTCGCTATGGGAAACGCACGGAGGGGCATATGCTGAATGCTCCAAGGTCAGACCCAGGAAGGTGAAGCCGTGTGAGCTTCCTGCCCTGAAGACAGTCTGCTCCAAAGGAGAGGAGGCTCCCCAAAGTCCTGACTCGCTTTGTGGGGAGCAGTTCCAGAGCATCACCTGGGGATTCTGTGACAACTGGTGGCAGCGGTGGGATGCACTGCACCCCATGAATGGTGCCTCTTGCAGTAAGTGACTGGGGAGCAGTAAAACAAAGGGGGGATAATGAGGACCAGGCGTGCTGAAGGCTCAGAGAGGGACGGTTTCAGGGGGCGATTAACCTCTGGGAGTGTGTGACCAGCAAGAAGGACTGTTGGAGTAACGGGGTCCCCCTGAGGACTGCAGCGAGCAGTCCCAGGGGCGGAGGAGCCTGCAGCTTGACCCTGGGAGAGAGAAAGATTTTTGCTGTAACAGGGTTCCCCTGGGGATTGCAGCGAGCTGTCCCAGAGGCGGAGGAGTCTGAAGCTCGACCCTGGCAAAGAGGTGGTGACCACGAGAAGGGCTGGCACACCAGGGGTTCTTCCTGGAAACCATGGGGGAGCTAAGAGAACACAGGCCTGTGAGTCCAGAGCAACTTGGGAACAGTGAAGTGATGGCCTATCACCATCTCCTTAAGAAGGACATTGTGATCCTGTGCAAAAAGAGAGGGTTACGCATTGGGAAGTTCACCAAGGCCCAGTTAATCGAGCAGCTGCAGGACGATGACCGCTCTAAGGAGCAGATTCCTGACCCAAATGGGACTACAAGAGGATCTGGAAGCAGCAGGAGCAGTAGCCAGGCATCCCCGAGAGTCTGGTCCCCAACCAGACGAGGGTCTTCACGATCGGGTTCCCCATCAGGGGATCGGAGATGGATGGGATTGGAGTTGAGTCCGAGAGAGTGAGAGGACCGTGAGAGACAGCAAGAGCCCAAGAAAGAGCTGCAGGAAAAGCAGCAGCAGCATGGACTGGCGATGGTGGAGCGGAGAGGCATAGGGGACTTCCCGGGGTGAGTAGGGATAGACCCCGGGCTGCCAGTTCCAGAGGGAACCTCGATACTAAATTCCTGCCCCTGGTTAAGGGGGGAGGGGCAGATGTGGATGCCCACCACACTGCCTTTGAGCAGGCTGGCGATTTGAATCAGGGGGACCCTGTGGAAAAGCCCCGGTATCTAGCTCCCTTGCTGGGTCCCAAGGCCATAGACGCTGTCAGCCAGATGGTTGGGGTGGTGAACAGGTGCCCACTCCTGGCCCAGGCCTATATGTCTGCGTGGAGTCTCCTGGGCTCAGGCCCCTCGGACCCCAAGTGGGAGCAGAAGGTGGTCAATGGGGAGACATGCCTGGGGTGGCGAGATCCTGGGACAGAGAGAACTGTTGTCAGGCCCTGGGTGGTGCAGCCTCAGATGCTGAGGGGCTGTGTGACCTGGGTGAAGGTCCCCGGGAGGAAGGCCCTCGCCCTGCCTATGGCCCGGATCCCTGTGCAGACGCAGGAAGGGTCGGGCTGGCTAGTCATTGGGGTTCTCCAGGATATTGGCTGTGAGGTCCTGTTGGGGGGTGACTGTGTCCCTTTGGGACAGGATCCAGGCCCTGCTCCTGTAACAGCCGAGGATTTGAATTTGAATCCAGGGAACCAATTGGCTAAGATGGAAATGGTCAGTGAAAATGCAAATGACCTGGCTGGCAGCGGGGAGGAGCTGCTGGGCTCAGGATACCTGCCTACCTGTAACCAGACCCCTGGGGCTGAGTGGGAGGGAGAGATGCTCCCCTCCCCCTGCACATCGGGGAGAGGGCTAACGCTGGCTCTGATGCTGTGACCGAAGCAGCGAGCTCACTGCCTGCCCCCACTGGGACAGCAAGGGCAGCGCTGAGCACGGTGAAGAAAGCTTGCAAGGGGCTGTAGTCAAGAACCATGGGACAGGCTTGAGCAAAGGAAAATTTCTTCTGACTCCCAGAAAATATTTCCCGTGGAGCTGTGTCCCAAGGGAAGTGTTGGAAATCCTAGGGAGTGAGTCACTGCAGACTGGCCTGGACAAAGCCCTAGAGAGCAGACTGCAGGGAACAGCAATGTCAAGGAGCGAGATGGACAAAATGATCTCATAGGGCTTTTCCATCTCATTCTGGGGCCAGGGTCACCTGAGGCAGTCTGGTGGGAGAGACCCCAGAGAAAGGTCTATGCAGGGGCCAGAGACCCCAGATTGGGGCTCATGGACTAGGACAAGGCTCCTTCTGTTGTGTGTCCTCGCCACATGGATGTAATGAAAGTGCTGAAGGTGGGAATGGCAATGTCTGGTTGGGCTCAGCCTCCGGTGACAGGCTCTGTCCCCAAGGCCTGTACAGGGGCCTGTCACGGAGTCCCCGGGCGATGCTCTGGAACTGCTCCCCACAAAGCCAGTCAGGACTTTGGGGAGCCTCCTCTCCCTTGGAGCAGACTGTCTTCAGGGCAGGAAGCTCACATGTCTTCACCTTCCTGGAGCTTCACCTTGGAGCATTCAGCATATGCCCCTCCGTGTGCTTCCCACAGTGAGTCCGCCCAGGCGGGTCCTTGGGAAGCCAGAGGGTCCTGTACCCCTGCTTCGCAGTCAGACGTGACTCTCAGCCAGCCAGTAAAACAGAGGTTTATTAGATGACAGGAACACGATCTAAAACAGAGCTTGTAGGTACAGAGAACGGGACCCCTCAGCCAGGTCCATTCTGGGGCCCAGCGAGCCAGACAACCCCATCTGCACTCACTCCCCGTCCCCAGCCAGCCCCAAATTGAAAACCACTCCAGCCCCTCTTTTCTGGCCTTTGTCTCTTTCCCGGGCCAGGAGGTCACCTGATCTCTTTGTTCACCTTTAGCTATTCCCTTGCAGGGGGGAAGGGCCCTAGCCATTTGTTGCCAGGATACAGAGTGTCAGCCATTTATGCACACTGGAGACTTAAGAAATGCATAGGGGAAACTGAGGCACTCACACAGTATTCAGAGGAAACATTAAGACAGTCCCACTTCGTCACATCTCTCCCCCCTTCAAGACTGAACTGAGCAAGGTCACTTTAGCCGGTGACCTGGGGAAGTTCGAACCCACCAACGTTCCCATGGATGCCCCAGCATCCCTCCCCATCCTTGGTGGGAGTTACACCAGGCCCTTCCAGTTTCACGCCCTCCCGTAGGTCGGGTGTGCTTGATGGCGCTTGCAGGCTGAATGTGGGAAGGTTTATGCGGCCCGTGCCCTTTTGCCACCCCAATACCCCTGGTGTTTAAACTGGGATTGGGTCTTTTCCCAGCGCTCCAGTTTGGAGGGCTGCAATTCGGGCTCTCTTGGTTAAGAGCCCCCATCTTGACCTTGGCCACCCTCTGAACAGGTGTCTCTGTCCCCTCAGCATCGGCTTGCATCAGCACCGTGCCCAGCCCTGCCTCTGAGGCGTCAGTGAACACTGCAAAAGGCTTGGCAAAGTCTGGGTTTACCAGATTTACCGGGCCCTGGATTAGAGCCTCCATAAGTATACAGAGAGTCCTCTGGCACTGCTCGGTCCAGGCCACCTTGTTTGGCTTACCCCTCTCACATAGCTCAGGGATGGGGCAGCTAGGGGGCTAATGTGAGGTACAAACCTCCGGTAGCACCCCGTCATCCCGATAAAAGCCTGGACTTGTTTCTTGGTCTGGGGAATGGGCCAATCTCTGATCATCTCCACCTTACACTTTTCGGCTTTTACCGTCAGTCCTGCCTCCTTGAGGCAGCCCAGCCCCCTCTTCACATGGGACACATGTTCCTCCCCGGTCTGGCTAAAGACACACATGTTATCAATGTACGCCAGGGCCACGTTCTCCATCCCCCTTAGCTTGTCTAGAATCTTCCCAAGCCTAGGCATGGGGTAGGCATAGGACACTGTGATGGCTTTAAGCTTCCGATAGTCCCCACAAAACCAGATCATCCTGTCTTCCTTGGGGACCAGCCCCACGGGTGAGGCCCATGGGCTGTTGAACGGCTGGATCACATCTAAAGCCAGCATGTCCTTGACCTCTCTCTCCAGGTTCTGGGCTGCTTTCCCAGTGACTCTAAACGGGGAACACCTGATGGGGAGATTGGCTCCCACCTCAGGGAAGAGATCCACCAGGGGGTCTTCCCCCTTCTCCTCCCAATCCTCCCCTTCCAGGTCCGGGGGTCCCCTCACTCTCCTCCCATACAGCAGCTCGAAAGGGAAGAACGCTGTGGATTCCTGGGGCACCACCAGCTGCCTCCCAATTTCCCACAGTTTTACTTCCCCTTGGGGAGCCCATTCCCGGTACAGGAATCCCTTCTCCCACAGGACTCTGTCCCTGCAGCCTTCCCCAAGGGGGTTTGCAGCGCTGTGGCCAGCAAGTTCCCTCAGCTTCTCCAAGGCTTGGTCTGGAATTCAGCTGCTGGGGAAGGGAGTGGGACCTGCTCCCTCTCGCTGGCTGGGCCTGGGGTCACAGCCCCCCTGAGCCCTGTCCCTGGTAGCTCCCTCCCTGCTGTGTAATCCCTTCTCAGCAGCACGTCTGGACCAGGCAAACCTGTCTGTCCCAGGGTCTCGCCACCCCAGGCATGTCTCCCCATTGACCCCCACCTTCTGCTCCCACTGGGGGTTTGAGGGGCCTGAGCCCAGGAGACTCCACGCAGACATATAGGCCGGGACTGGGAGTGGGAGCCTGTCCACCACCCCACCCATCTGGCTGACAGCGTCTATGGCCTTGGGACTCAGCAAGGGAGCTAGATGTTAGGGTTTCTCCGCAGGGTCTCCCTGGTTCAAATTGCCGGCCTGCTCAAAGGCAGTGTGGTGGGCATCCACATGTCTCCCCCCCTTAACCAGGGGCAGCAATTTAGTATCGAGGTTCCCTGCGGAACTGGCATCCCGGGGTCTATCCCCACTCACCCCGGGAAGTCCCCTATGCCTCTCTGCTCCACCATCGCCAGTTCATGCTGCTGCTGCTTCTCCTGCAGCTCTTTCTTGGGCTCTTGCTGTCTCTCACGGTCCTCTTGCTCCTTCTCACTGTCCTCCAGCCCTCTCAGACTCAGCTCCAATCCCATCCATCTCCAATCCCCTG